>NC_069071.1:49603659-50326659 GCF_025698485.1 Gossypium arboreum | reverse complement strand
TGTCCAAAACAGTTTTATTGCTAATTCACTCTTTCACACTTTCTTTGTATTAACCTCATTTTAACATTTATATCACAAATCATTTTCACCACATTTCATACATCACAAGTATAGGCCCATGATCACAAGATCACCATAAAATCATCCTCATGTATAACTTACTTGTTTATAACCTTACCACATCCTGGTCACTTAATGAACACATCACCTTACCACATCCTGGTCACTTAATGAACACATCATTCACATAACCAAGTTCCTGCACATATTCATCACAAAACTCACAAACCAATACTTAGAGAGTCTCCGCTGAACACTTCGGATCAATCCTCGATACTTGGTGGTTTTAGCACATAGCTCCACCCATCATATAGTTCGGCTCTCTTGTACACATGGTGAACACTTAGTACCACCCATGTGACCTAGCCAGCTTATCTCGTAGCTCTCTTGTCTACATGGTGTCCTTCACTTGGAACCACGCATGTGACCTAGCTACATATATCCCAGAGCTCTCTTGTCTACATGGTGTACACATAGTATCACCCATGCGACCTAACTACATCATAATGTCTTGTAGTTCTCTTGTACACATGATGTGCACTCAAGACTATACATGTGACCTAGCTACATACCATCTCAGATCATCCAATCTTTTCAAGGTTCAATCGGATTTCTCTCTTTTCCAACAATTTCACCAATCAAGTAATTATCCACAAACATATTTCCAATATTTTTATAAAATATCATAATACAAGTAATAGTAATGTATTACTTACATATAAACTTACATCTCATTTAATATCAACGCAATAACATTAAATTACACATTGTCTTATTAAAATCATATGAACTTACAATTTCCCATAATATCCATAATCATAGAAATCACATTTATGTATGATAATTCAATGCACTTCATGTACCATAGACATATTTTTAAATCAATTCATAAACTTGGCACCATAATCATTTAATTTAACATAATTCAATTAATTCACTAAATTTAACTTTCAAATATAAATTACAAAGATTATTGTTGTATTATTATCATACCAACTTACATACTTTCAACACCTCGAGATCATAGTAAATATATCAATTTTACATTGAAACATGCATAAATTAATACTTATTATACATATGAACTTACATTGATATTAAAACGGCCATTTTACCAACTTTCTCAATTTTCGATTTTCTCTCATTCTAGGTTCAAATCTCGTTTTCCGGGATCTAAATCATCATATTTTACTTATTTAATTAATGTACTATTCAAAACAGTCCTTAACTCAAACTTTGGAAAATTACAATTTTACCCCTAAACTTTTGCATATTTACACTTTTGCCCCTAGGCTCTGGAATTAAACTTCATCCCTTATTCTTATGTTTTATGACATGATGATCACTTTTCCTTCTATGGCAACATCAAATTCTCACTCTAACATATATTTATGACTATTAGGTATTTTTACCGATTAAGCCATTTTGCTCGTTTTCACTTAAAACCGAGTTGCACAAGTTCTGTAACATAATTTAAAACCTCATATTGTATCATAAAACACCAGAATACACAAATTTTACCTATGGGTATTTTTCCAAATATGAACCCTAGGTTGAATTATTGCTAGCATAAGCTAAATCAAGTTAATGGACTCCAAAACGTAAAGAACTTGAAAACGGGTTAGAACGGACTTACAATTGAGCTTAGGAAGCTTGAAAACCCTATCCATGGAGTCTCCCTTGGTATACACGTCCATGATGAAGAAGATGAGCAAAATTGGCTTTTAATTTTGTATTTTAATTCATTTTACCCCTAAATGACCAAAATACCCTTACTACTAAACTTTCCAAAAATTCCATCCATGTCCAATTTTTGTCCATAACTTAGAAATTGGTCAAATTTCTATTTAAGACCTCCTAATTAATATTTCAAATCAATTTCATATTAGAAACTTCTAGAATGCAAGTTTTGCAACTTATTCAATTTAGTCCCTAACTTCGAATTAAGCACTTTATGTATAGAATTTATTCACGAAATTTTCACACAATCATGCAATCATATCATATACCTCAAAATAATCATAAAATAATTATTTATATCTCAAATTTTGTGGTCCCGAAACCTCTGTTCCAACTAGACCCAATTTTGGGCTATTACAACTCTCCCCCTTCAGAGATTTTCGTCCTCGAAAATCTTACCGGAGTGAGGTTTAGTATCTTTCTCATAATTTCCAGCATTACTAACTAATTTTTTCAAGACGATACTTTCGAAACACTCTATCATCAATTTGAATCCCAAGATAACTCAAGAACTCGATATTTCTCTAACTCATCCTTCACTTGTCAACCATTCTCGACTCGGTCATATCTATAATTATTTTATCACCGAACTCTTTGATTCCGCACTTAGGAACATAGTCAACATGATTCTCATGAATTTCCGTTATATACACCTCATCGGTAAGGGGTGAGGTCGCATGTCTCTAACTCGATTCGACATATATCTATATGACACATTTTTTCATTATCCGCATATGTCATTATAATCATACTATCCACTTCAAACAATTTATTATTCATACTGCTTACATAAAATTCCCAATTATCTCATTTCAAACAAGTGCACTCACTCATACATTCTATGAATTTTGAATAACTTTAATCATCACATTTACTAATTAATTTAGTCAAGCATGCAACAAAGCATATGAAGGCCAAACAAATATGAATAAATATATCACTATATAAACTTTCATCACACCTATTATCACATATACATATATCACGAATTCTTATTCATACCTTTCCAAGTTTAACACATCATAGCTACACTTTATTCAAATACTTCAATATCGCTATCAAATGGTCAGATGTAGCTCGGTTGGAGAATATTTCATTTTAAATAAAATAGTCCTTATTAGTGTCGGAGACATCACACTATCACATATTTGTGGCATGTATAACTAAACTCTTACACTTGCTATGTTAGTCCGAGAATCGACTAAACCTGCTCGATACCACTAAATGTAACACCCTTACCCGTGTCCGAGGAGGGTTAAGGTACGAGCGCTACTGACAAACATACAAACATTAAACTAAAATACGAGCCATAAAATTTTATTCATATTTCAAAGCGTTCATTCTCTTACACATAGTCCCTTATTTGAGTCTACTGAGCCCAAAACATACTTTAGAAAGGGTTTGGGACTAAACCGAGAACTTACGAAAATCTTGGAAATTTCATGCTTTAAGGCTCCACACACCGTGTCCCAAAGTCGTGTTCCATACACTGTTGAGACACATGGTCGTGTCTCTGCACTGTGGAATATACATAGGCTATTTTCCAAACTTTGGTCAACCTTGATCTCTTACACACTTATACAAAATCAAAAGCATATATTTAATGATTAAACATCCTCAATTAAACCACAAACATAGCATTTTATGTCATCATACATGTGTCTCTCATACTCATTTTACCTTGTTTATTATAGTACCACTTATACATTTATACCAAGATTATCATCTTACCAAATATCTTCACTTAATCATCAAGCATTCATATTTAAAGCTAGATCATATCTTTATAAAATACCACGACTCGAGATGCTAAAATAGCATGTTTGTCTGAAACATTTCAATTCAATTCCATACCCAACAAGCATTACATTGAGACTAGTCATATATATATATATATATACACATGTCATGATACATAACATTCTCTTTTTGTTTTCTTATAAACACATATCATTTATTTCATTATATCAATATTTCATATACCATAGTTTCCATGTATTCCACATATATTTATTTTCCTCCTCCTCCTCTCCATTCCACATCCTTAATGTATATAGCATTCTTGTAAGTACGATTTCACAATTTACTAATAAATGTTCACATCAAACTGTCTACACGAGTCATAGTCATTTAATTATTTATAATTCGAGATAAAGAGCTCCAAATTAAGATCCGTAAATTTCCCCTGAAACTAGACTCACATATCGTTCCACCATAAAATTTTCATAATTTTTGGTTTATCCAATTAGTACAGTTTATTCATTAAAATTTCCCCTGTTTCACTTTCTGACAGTTCTGACCTCTCTTCACTAAAAAATAATTATCTCATAGTACAGAACTCGGATAATGTTCTTGTTGATTTATCTTGAAAATAGACTAATTATGGATTTTAAAATATAATTTTGAGCCTCTAATTATTTTTCTCCAAATTTTGTGATTTTCCAAAGTCAGAACAGGGATCACGTAATCATTCTGAATCAGTCTCACGAAAACATAAATATCTCAAAATATAGAACTCCTTTTATTTCTATGTTTCTTTTATATGAAAATAGACTCATTAAGCTTTAATTTGATATCTCATTCAGTCTCTGATTCAATTTATAATATTTTGGTGATTTTTCAAAATCACGTCACTGCTACTGTCCAAAACAGTTTTATTGCTAATTCACTCTTTCACACTTTCTTTGTATTAACCTCATTTTAACATTTATATCACAAATCATTTTCACCACATTTCATACATCACAAGTATAGGCCCATGATCACAAGATCACCATAAAATCATCCTCATGTATAACTTACTTGTTTATAACCTTACCACATCCTGGTCACTTAATGAACACATCACCTTACCACATCCTGGTCACTTAATGAACACATCATTCACATAACCAAGTTCCTGCACATATTCATCACAAAACTCACAAACCAATACTTAGAGAGTCTCCCGTTGAACACTTCGGATCAATCCTCGATACTTGGTGGTTTTAGCACATAGCTCCACCCATCATATAGTTCGGCTCTCTTGTACACATGGTGAACACTTAGTACCACCCATGTGACCTAGCCAGTTTATCTCGTAGCTCTCTTGTCTACATGGTGTCCTTCACTTGGAACCACGCATGTGACCTAGCTACATATATCCCGTAGCTCTCTTGTCTACATGGTGTACACATAGTATCACCCATGCGACCTAACTACATCATAATGTCTTGTAGCTCTCTTGTACACATGATGTGCACTCAAAGACTATACATGTGACCTAGCTACATACCATCTCAGATCATCCAATCTTTTCAAGGTTCAATCGGATTTCTCTCTTTTCCAACAATTTCACCAATCAAGTAATTATCCACAAACATATTTCCAATATTTTTATAAAATATCATAATACAAGTAATAGTAATGTATTACTTACATATAAACTTACATCTCATTTAATATCAACGCAATAACATTAAATTACACATTGTCTTATTAAAAATCATATGAACTTACAATTTCCCATAATATCCATAATCATAGAAATCACATTTATGTATGATAATTCAATGCACTTCATGTACCATAGACATATTTTTAAATCAATTCATAAACTTGGCACCATAATCATTTAATTTAACATAATTCAATTAATTCACTAAATTTAACTTTCAAATATAAATTACAAGATTATTGTTGTATTATTATCATACCAACTTACATACTTTCAACACCTCGGAGATCATAGTAAATATATCAATTTTACATTGAAACATGCATAAATTAATACTTATTATACATATGAACTTACATTGATATTAAAACGGCCATTTTACCAACTTTCTCAATTTTCGATTTTTCTCTCATTCTAGGTTCAAATCTCGTTTTTCGAGATCTAAATCATCATATTTTACTTATTTAATTAATGTACTATTCAAAACAGTCCTTAACTCAAACTTTGGAAAAATTACAATTTTACCCCTAAACTTTTGCATATTTACACTTTTGCCCTAGGCTCTGGAATTAAACTTCATCCCTTATTCTTATGTTTTATGACATGATGATCACTTTTCCTTCTATGGCAACATCAAATTCTCACTCTAACATATATTTATGACTATTAGGTATTTTTACCGATTAAGCCATTTTGCTCGCTTTTCACTTAAAACCGAAGTTGCACAAGTTCTGTAACATAATTTAAAACCTCATATTGTATCATAAAACACCAGAATACACAAATTTTACCTATGGGTATTTTTCCAAATATGAACCCTAGGTTGAATTATTGCTAGCATAAGCTAAATCAAGTTACTGGACTCCAAAACGTAAAGAACTTGAAAACGGGGTTAGAACGGACTTACAATTGAGCTTAGGAAGCTTGAAAACCCTATCCATGGAGTCTCCTTGGTATACACGTCCATGATGAAGAAGATGAGCAAATTGGCTTTTAATTTTGTATTTTAATTCATTTTACCCCTAAATGACCAAAATACCCTTACTACTAAACTTTCCAAAAATTCCATCCATGTCCAATTTTGTCCATAACTTAGAAATTGGTCAAATTTCTATTTAAGACCTCCTAATTAATATTTCAAATCAATTTCATATTAGAAACTTCTAGAATGCAAGTTTTGCAACTTATTCAATTTAGTCCCTAACTTCAATTAAGCACTTTATGTATAGAATTTATTCACGAAATTTTCACACAATCATGCAATCATATCATATACCTCAAAATAATCATAAAATAATTATTTATATCTCAAATTTTGTGGTCCCGAAACCTCTGTTCCAACTAGACCCAATTTTGGGCTATTACACCTAGGGTTTAACTTCTTCCTTTCTTAAACATTTGATCCGTTGACTAACCTTGCAATACAATTAATAGATCATACCTCCACTCACTAATCCCCTATAGAGGGATTAGTTTCTCATGGTTTTCAGAAATAATATAGAGTTGATATATAAAGTGTAAACATGATAAGTGAATTGAAAGTATAGAATTGAAAAAAAAAAACATGATTTGTATTCTCAATAAAAGTGAATCCACAAGATTTGACTGTATCCTTAAATTAGATCTCTCAAAATAAAACAAAGAACAAATTGAAAATAAATCTAAAACCTAAAAAAACATAAAAGCTAAACTGGAATTAAAATAGAGATTTTAAGTTAAGTAATTGGTGTCTATAATATGTGACAAATAAGTTTATTTATAGATTTAAGGTGGCCGTCGTCCTTAACCCTAGGTTTCCTGACATTCCTGAGCTTTAAGTTTGATTGTGTGGACCAAAACGATCCCTGGCTCATATTAATTCTTGTCCAGAGTCGATGTCACGACATATTAGGACCTATGTTTTGACATAGAAGTCAATATACTCTTCTTGCAATGTCTTCTAGGGTATGTCGCGACACCCTTAGGATGTGTTACGATGTCAAAGGAAATCTCAGAATTTCTCCATTCTACTCCCCATGTTGAGACATCGAACCCTCCGTGTTGCAAGATAATGACTAGTATCAATTTAGCACGACTTATAATGGTCTCCTTCACATTTACAAAGTTCATTATCTCACCCTTAGGCCTAATTTGACCCCTAAGGAAATAAAAAACTCAACTTGCACATTTTATTTACTTTAATTAAACTAATAAAAACATAATTAAAAGCTAATGATAATGCTTGTTTTCAAGCTCTTAAAGTGTGAAAATTAGTTTAATTTGCTACACCAAATTACAATAGATCAGATATAAAGAATACAAGGAAACAAGCATGCTAGTATGAATGATAAATTATTGAATCAGTGATTATTTGGTTGAATAAATTTGTGAATATTGAGATTCCTAGGGATGACCTATGGCATTGTTTGGTATACACCCAGAGTAAAAAATCTAACCCTTTTATTCATCTTTAGTACCTATTTTGAGCCAAAAAACCCTTCTTGGTGAACCTCTATACAAAACCTGAGCTAAAAATAATACTTTGTGCTTACCCTTTTCTTTGGTCCTGAACTGCATGATTAAAGACGTCTGGCCATGCATATTGAGGTTTAAGTAGATACAATATTGTGGTTTTGTAAAACCAGAGTGATAGGAAAGATTAGTAAAGTACAATGATTATAGGTTAGCTTAAAAGTGGAAAAGGAAAAATTCAAAAAGAAAATAAAAAATGTGGAAAAAGTACATGAAAAGTAAAAGCAATTGTGAGTGAGGTACCTTAAAAAAGAAAGAAAAAGTGAAAAAGTCATAGTTATGGAAAAACTCGATCATTATTGTGACACCCCTAATGTGACCCTAGTCGGAGAGTGGTTTCGGGACCACGAAACCGAGTCACAAGAATAATTAAGTGTTATATTCCGTGCTTATTGTATGTGGAATTGGTATGCGTAAATATTTCGTGTCTCGATTTTTATTAATTAGGTGCTAATTTATAAGAAAGGACCCATGTGCTAGGACTTGAAAATGTGATAGGTGTATTTTAAGTGGCCTAATAATGCATAAAGTGAAATAAATGGAGTTGCATGTCAAATTCCCCAAATTTGACTATAGTGGCCACCATGGTGATGAATATGGGCAAAAGAAAACATGTCTTAAACATGTTTTGCTAGTGGTGCATGTTTGGAATAATAAAATAAGAGTATGAAAAAAGAAAAAAGAAAAAAATGTTCATCCTTCTCCATAGGCTTGGCGAATGTACTAAGGAAAGAAGAGAAAAATTTGTTCATCCTTTCTCATCTTCTTGGCGAAATTACTAAGGGAAAAGGGGAGGATTTTTGCTTCATGCTTGGGTTGGAAGAGACCTAGAAGGAGATTTGGCTAAGTTTACATCAAGATTAAGGTATGTATGAGGTTGTGTTAGGAGTTTCATGCATGACTTGGTTACTAACTTGATGTGCATGTTAGCCATGGCTCAAATCTTTGTTATGGCATGGAAATGGTATTTGGGCAAAGTTGTTATGGTGATAAAGCCATTGCATGCTAAGTGTGAAGCTTGATGATGATGCATGCAATGATGGATTTTCTACTCATGAGTAAGATTTTGAGTTTTCTTTGTTTTATCATGATTGAAGTTGAAAAGGAGCATGATTGTCATATTCGCCATGATGCATTCTTGAGCATGATTCATGCTTCTTGCATGTTAGTTAAAAATTTGTGTTTTGGATGGCTATGGACACCTTGAAAATTCGCCATGCTCATATATGCATATATATGATTGCACATTATGTTTGGTTATGAACTAAGTGATGAATATATTGGTTTAAAGAAGAAAATGTGGAAGAATGCTTGTGAAATTGCAAGCACAATTCGCCTAGCACACATATAAGTGCTTGATGCTATATTATAAGTTTTGGGCCACAATGTGCAAAGCATTAATTAGTAAATTGCATGCTGTTTTTGTGAGGTATTAAGTGCAAAATTGACCTCAACATGTACATGAATATTCGCCTTGGATAGCCTATTGAAGGCCTTAGCATTTCCTTGATGCTCAAATAAATTGTATTGAATTGCTTGATGTAGTTTAAAATGTGCATGACCATTGTGTATTCAAGCTAAAGAGTGGCCATATGACCATTTAAAATCCTTGTCATATTCGCCATAAGCAAGCACAATGAGGTTTTAATAAATTGAATTTGTTTGAATTAGCTCAAGAGCTAAGAGGGCCACAATTGGACAAGGGAAGGAAAAGGTGATCGAATAGCCAAAAAGCCGTTCGACAACATCCGAGGTAAGTCCTCAAGAAGTGACCTTACTTGAATTATGTGAGATGAAATATGGATGTGTATGATTATTGATTATGTGTGTATGAGTATTTGAATTCCACCGGGCTAAGTCCCGAAGGCGAATATGCTAATGATTATAATTGTGTTTGAGCCTTAGTAACGAAAATGAAATATGTATGTCCAATGATTATTGATGTATGTGTGCATGAGAAATTGAATGATATCCGGCTAAGCCGAAGACAATTATGTTGAAATTATATCCGGTTAAGACCAAGGCAATTGTGCTAGTGGCTATATCCGGCTAAGGCCCAAGGCATTCGTATGAAGTTATTCTATCCGGCTAAGACCAAGGCATTTGTGCACGTGATTATATCCGGTTATATTCAAGAATCTTGGGCTGGAGGTGAGTGTTGGTTGCTGAAATGAATTCAATTAGTACACTCGGAAAGCCCAAAGGGTAAGGTACGTTATATGTGCATTGGAAAGTCGACGTGTTTGAGCAACATTCGCTCAATCGACTAATGAATTTCAGTTATTGAATTGATTGATGCTTTGCGAACTTATATAATGATGAAGTATGAAGTAAGAATGTGTATTAATGAAATGATGCATTTGGCTATGTGAATGTATTGCTGTAATTAGAGTTAATTATATTCCTTGAGACTTACTAAGCATAAAATGCTTACCCTGTTGCTTTGGCTCTTAGTTTTCTAGATTTCGCTCAAGCAATCGGATTTGGGATCGTTGAAGTCAAGTCATCCACACTATCAAGCCTCCATTTTGGTATAAATTTTTTGGTTGAACTTGAGATGGCATGTATAGGACTACCCTTGTTTGTTAAATATGTTGTAATGTAAGTATGTACGGCCATGCGAAAATGGCTCGAAAAGGGAAGCATGAACTTAGACTAATTGTGGGTTGTATGTATATATTTTGTGTCATGATGTGGCTATGGCTTGGAAATGGGAATGTTGGTCATATGATCAGCCATTGGCATGGTTAAAATGATCATATATGAACCTATGTATGGTAAGACTAGTTGAATCATGGAGACCACCAAATAGGTAAGTCCTATCTTAAAAACAGATGCTGCCAGCTGCAGTGGCATGAATGTGAAAAATCACCAAAATTCATAGGAATGGAATTAAATAGTGAATAAGCTATGTAAATGAACCTTGAGGAGTCTATTTTCATATGGAAGAAACGAAACGGTCATAGGAGTTACAGGTTAAGAGATATTAAAGCTATTGTGAGACAGGGCCAGAATGGTTTCTGGGTTCCCTGTCGCAACTTTAAAAATTCACTATAAATTATCCAAAAAGAATTAGGAGATATACCTTATATGTACAGATTTCATTTTGAGTCTAGTTTCATTAGAAACAAACTACACCAGCATCAAAGCCCTGTACAGAGAGATATTCAAGTTATACCGCGCGAAGGTCAGAGCAGTCGATCCCTGTAACAGGGGTAACTTTAACTAATAAACTGTACCAATTGGCCCGACCAAAAATCCTAGAAATAAATCCATGGATGGATATATGAGTCTAAATTCAGGGAAAATTTACGAAACCAGTTTCCGAGTTTTGAAACTCGAGATATGATTTTTAAGGCGACAGTGACGCAGTTTTCCAGCCTGACTGGAAATGTCAAATTGGTGGGCAAAAACATGTGAACTTGGTTTGTTAACCCCTCGGGTCCGACACCGGCGATGGTCTCGGGTTTGGGGTGTTACAATTATTGCCCAAAAACTTGTGAGCTAGCCATAGTTACTATATGATGTTGAGATTCCTATAAGGAGATAAAAGGAATGTGAGAGAAGGAGAAATAAGGCGGTGAGCATGAAAGAGTCACTAAGGGAGAGAATAGGGGACAATATCATGTGTCAAACTATTTTCATTCTTGAAACTATTTGATGCTTCCTGTTCTTGAAATCCATACTTGTCCTAAGCCTCAGAGCACTACAAGCCAAAAAGCCTTATGCAATCTAGGTGGACTTATTCACAATTCGAAATCATACTCAATAATTGCATTTATGATTGTTTGTATTCTGCTAGGATAATCAAATTACTTTTATAATTTATTGATGGATTCTTACATTTGAGACCCTTTATGCTTGTATGCTTTGTAATACACTAAACTTAAGTGTTTGATATAAAAAATGGTAAGTTAGCTATGTCTCATGCCAAGATTATGTGTCAATATGGAATGCGAATTCATGTTCTCCAAATCTAACACTTGTACCATACTTGCTTAAGGGTTGTCTTTTCATTTACTATTTTTGTTTGTTTTGCTTCAGGACAAGCAATGACTTAAGTGTGGTGGAGTTTGATCTGTCGTAATTCGGTATAGCAGATTAAACTAGTTTTCTCACTTTAGAAGCTTGAACATAATCATTTTAGTTAAGTTTTAATTACATATTCGTAAGTTTAGATAAGTTCAATAAAGTGTGTAATTTGAGTATTTTATTGACTTTAGGAGTTGAATGAGGCTTAAGGGTGAGCTGATATACTTTATGAACGTGTAGGGGACTAGTGGCATATCAGCTAGAGTTACCTCCAGAATTGGATCGTATCCACGACATTTTTCATGTGTCCATATTAAGGTGATACCAATCTGACCCTTCTCATATATTCTCGATAGAGGAGATTGAGGTTTATCTAGATTTGTCTTTTGATGAGGAATAGATACAAACCCTTGATCGTCATGTCAAAGTTTTGTGAAGGAAGTAGTTTCTACTTGTGAAAGTTTTATGGAGGAATTATGGCTCTAATAAGGCCACCTGGGAGCCGGAAGATTCGATGCGGAAAGAATATTCTCACCTTTTTCCATTAGGTAAATTTTGAGGATGAATTTTTTTTTAAGGAGTGTAGAGTTGTCACATCTCATATTCTTATTATTAGCGCAAGTTTGAAAACAAGAGATGAAGTGGTCTAATACTCCTTAGCTATCCTAATGGTCAAAGGTTCAAGTCCTATTATTTACACCTCTTCAATTAATTTTTTTTACAATTTTTCCCGTGTGCTTAAAGAGTTTCTATCCACCCTATAGTCACTATATTTAGTAGTCCACCCTATAGTCACTATATTTAGGAGGATTCCTTTCCTCCATTAAGAGTCAAACTTACCTTCAGTTGAGGGTGTATGATCCTCTTTTCACTCCATGTCTCCTTCCCTTGCCAAAATTCTCACCCTTGCCATTAGTAGAGGTTCATTGAACCTAGTCCATGTTGACCAAACCCTATTCTCATTCACCACCTCTCCTTGCCATCTCCTCCTCCCTTTTTCTCCCATTTCTCTTTTTTTTCCATTTTTTTGCCCTTCTATTTTCTCTCTATTTGCAAAAACCACCACCCTTTCGCTTTTAACTTTTGCTCTTTTCCTCCACTATGACTGAAACCTTCACCACTATTTACCACACAGCCTTTGATCCTCTTTTTCTCCTCCCATTGCGGTCATGATCGTTGTCGCACGCCACTGCGGGTCTCTTTTCTCCTTCGTTACTGTCCTCCCTTTTTACTTTCTTCCCCAACCTTGTTGCACCAAAATCCATATAGTTCCCTTTTTCAACCATCGTCGGACCACTGCTCCCTTGTCACCAGACCACTGCCAAGTCGTCATTGTCGCCAGTGATTGAATTTATTCCCTTTTCTTCCTTCTCTATTTTGTCATTCCACATATTGGTTAAACTTATACTAGATTTTCTCTAACGATTCTTTTGGATCGCTCAACTCTCCAATCTCGTTTCCATTCTAATTCATCATCCATTTCGATTTAATCAATGTTGTAAGTGTAGGTTATTTCGATCATAGACTCCTCCTCTTGGTAATTTCATCTCTTGCCCGAATGGTATAGTGGCTATAGGGATAATTATTATTACTATTATTTATTTATTTTCATGCTAATATTGTTCCTTACCATCTTTGAAAGACCAAATGGTAATCATAGGGGAGACCTCTAACTTCGCATTGAAGTCATCTTTTTGAGAGTCCAAAACGTGGGGTAAGTGTTGGTGAGGCTATTAGTAACCGATCTGTTAGTGATAAATTATTTTCAAATGAATCCTAACCAGTAAGCATTATTCATGTGTTAGATACGTCTTTCAAGTTAGATCAAAGAGAAATCAATACTAAGGATCATGGCATTTAGGATCTTCGATAAAAGGTGTGGGATCAATTCTACTTATTGTATGTTATATAATTATTTTTGGTTGTATTAATAACTTAAAAATAATTAATTTTGAGTACACTAAGTATTCAAAGGGGAGTTGAAAAACTTGTTACTAATGACCTAACTAAATGACTCTATCCGAAATACATTTTGTGAAACACATGAGATATGTAATATGATGTGATTATTGTTATAAATAATGATGTATGTGTAACACCCCTAACCCATATCCGTTTTTGGATTAGGGTTATAGAGTATTACCGTACAAATGGAACATGAAAACATGCATTTCATACATCATTGAAAATATATTATAATACATTCATTCCCATACATATCGTCCCTTAATCGAGCCCTCGGGGCCTTAGAAACAATTCAGGACCTAATTGGAAACATTTGGAAAGTTTGAGAAAAATTTTGAAAATTTTAACTACAAGGGTCATACAACCGTGTGCCTCACACGGCTGAGACACACAGCCATGTGCCTTACACGGTTGAGACACACGCCTGTGTGCTTCATACGGCTAAGACTCACGCCTGTGTCTTAGGCCGCGTAACCTTCGAACTAGGGACACACAGCCATGTCACACGCCCGTGTATCAGACTATGTAACTCTCGAAATAGCGCCACACGCTCGTGTGTTAGGTCGTGTGCTAGGGCGTGTAACTAACTGACTTGCATGCAATAGAACCTATAGGGGACACATGGACGTGTCGCTGGGCCATGTGTCACACACGACTGTTGACTTATACGCCTGTGTCTCAGGCCGTGTGGACATAAATTTGCCTAAAATCAACCCATTTTTAACACCAAACCATGAACACACCTAAAGGCCTTTTGTACACATAATCGTGACATCAAAACATGATCAAAACTTACATGTAATGACCAATTCAATAGTCCAAAATCAATAAACCAATATGCCATACAAGGCACCTCAATTGCAAACATCCAAACTTACCTAAACATGCAATCTTTACCACTTTTAGTTCATCAATTATTAGCTTCAAAACCTACCAAAAATGCCACAATTTAACCATTACCATTCCATCACAAAATCATGCCATTTGAGCCATTCAAACACGCAAAAACATAACCACATTGAAAAAAAACTATTAAGGCACCAAATTTACCAAACCAACAACTTATACATACCAAATCAACATCTAAGCATTCAACTAAACATCATTATTTGTCCACCTCTACATGCCATTATAACCTTGGCCAGAACATCAGAAACTACCAAAATTTATTACCTTGGCCATTATAACCTCTACATGCCATTCAATCAAAACTCAATAACTGTCATGGCATTAATTTGAATATTCATCATTCAATAGCACTATAAACACATAATAACATACAATTGCATAACATAAATATAGTAATCCTTACATACGAACTTACCTCGACGACTAGGGCGTAGAAACTAGATTGACTAATCTGAAGCTTTAGCTTTTCCCTGATATATATCCGTACGTGGTTTATCTTGATCTAAATAGAAAATTTTAATCCATTTAATATCCCTAGAATTCAATTTAGCCCACATTTCATATTTTTACAAAATTATTATTTTTCCCTATCATTTTAACTTTTCACAATTTAGTCTTTAAGCTCATAAATTGAAATCTAAGCATTTTCCTCCCCATTAGAGCTAGATGATTTCGTTAGGGACCTACATCAACTCAAACAAACCATCATTTCATAAATTTAACTTGAACTTTTACTACATTTACAAATAAGTCCCTAAATGCCATTTTCATCAAAAATCACTTTACAAAACTTATTTATTTATCAACAAGCACTCATAATCTTTCATTAAACATCAAGAATCAAACAATAACATTCACAGCATAACCCTACCGTTTTATAAATTGATCCCCGAGCAAGCTTAATTAAGCTACAACGATCCCAAAAACATAAAAATCATTAAAAATGAGACAAAATTACATACCATACAACTAAATTAAGCTTGGAAGAACCCTAACTATGTCTTCAATGGTGAATTCAGTTGTGAGAGGTGTAAAATGAAGAAGATGGATGCATTTTCTTTAAGTTATTTGAACTTTAATTACTTATGTACCATTTTATCCTTTAAAAACATTCATAATTTCAACAAAACCAATTTCATAAATATCCAATATCATCTCAATTGGTCTATTTACCATCTAAGTCCCTTAGATTAAAATTTCATAATTATTTGACACCTTTAAGTAATAGAACTCTACTTTTGTACTTTTTACGATTTAGTCCTTTTCACTTAATTAATCATGAAAATGTCAAAATTTCTTAATGAAATTTTTATACGATCATACTAATATCCAATAGACATTAAAATAATAAAATAAAAATTTACTCGTTGGATTTGTGGTCCCGAAACCACTGTTCTGATTTCACTAAAAACGGGTTGTTATAGTATGTGTAGATCTCGTTCTCATGACATGTGTTGCATGGCTTATGTGATATATTTGGTGATTCAAGTATGTGATATATATATGAGTATGTGAATATTGAGACCTATGATCTAATGTGACAAGTGGAAACATGAAAATTTACACATTTTTACATACCCTTTTTAGCTAAAATCATACTGCTTTTGATTAAATTCTTGTCGAAAATAATTAATTTTTATAAAATAATTAAATTATACTTAAAATATGAACATGATTAATTTTAGTTAATTTTATAATTAATTTTTAGTAAATTTGGTTTTTTTTGACAGAATTGCGCAAAGGGCGAAATATGGCTCGACAGACACTACTTGAAGCACAAAACCGAGAAGCAATTTGAAGTATCAAGGCGAATTAATTTCTAGCCTAATATGGTCCAATTATGTGTATTAATGCATAATATAATTTATTTTAATTTATACCCAATTTAATTTGGGCTAAATAAATTAATATTAATTAATTATGGAAAAAGTGGTACAGTTGAACCGAACCAATTGAAGTGAACCAGCTAACGATTGGGCAGCCCAAAACCAGCCATATGCTGACCCAAATCAGCTTATTAGCTGATTAATTAAGCTTGCAAAGAAGCCCTTTAAGTCTTGTCAAAGTTTCATTCAAACCCCTTCACAATTGGTGGATTTTTGGATTTGCCCCAAGCCATTTTTAGCAAAGTTGAAAGCATCAACTTTGCCACATAGGTGGCCGGCCAAGGGGTGGCTCTTTTGCTACTATTTTTAGAAAATTTCAGCTGTCACACTCAGCTATAAAAGCCCCCCTTGGCTGATCATTCAAGGATCTCATTCATTCCTCATTCATTTCACAACACTTCTCTCTTCTCTCATTCTTTTTCTCTCATTTTTCCATTTCAATTCCCTTGCTCTTATGCCAATTTATTCCCTTGGAAAAGGGGTGTTCTTCAGAGCAACCAAGTCAAGCCTCGGAAAACCATCGGATTTGATTCTTGTTCCATATCTCTTTAAATTTTGTTGTTGTTATGATGAATATATCTATGAGTATTCATGTTGTTGGAATGGTTAATTTAATCAGCTTAGCTTGAATTTAATTCGTGTTGGGTTGATTGCATTTCGTCTTCTTAAATTGTTAAAATTTTGTTTATGTTGTTACAAGCCTCGGTAAAATGCTTGATTAAGTAAAATTATGCCTAAGTTATTCTTGCGTTATGACTATGAGGTAACTAATGAATTAATTATTTAAACGGATTAAAATTGTAATTAATTGACATAGTACTTAATCAGTGCATGTTTATTCTTCTAAGGTAGCTGAAGGTTAAATTAGCAATGTATCTGGTGATATTATTGCCTTGCATAACTTGCAAGATTATTGTGATCAAACTATTTCAAGGTAGGGATACCTTGTTACCTCACATAGTCTTTTATATGCTTGTTAGATTTAATTAATCGTTTGAATTGACATAGGGATATGCAAGAGATTAGTTCAGTTTAATGAGTATGTATGTGTAATAACATGTTTGCTTACTAGAATTTGTTTAGTCGGTTGAACTGACATAGTGATATTTCAAGAGATGAATGGATTTTGGTATGTAAGTATGTTCATAAGTTAGCAAATTACCGGGTTGCTGTGATTTTATTCGTAACAATATAAACATAAGTCTAATAATTCTAAGATGAGAAGTGTAATTAATCCAACACAATTATATCATCTTGATTAAATATTATTTGAAATCATGCATTAGAACTTTCTTTTACTTCATTTATTTATTTATTTTAATTAGTTATTTTCTTAAGTTTTTAATCACCCTCTTTAAACAAAATCTTTTCCTTCACCAAAGTGTTTTAAATTGCATTCATAAATAATTCTTTTCACAGTCCTTGTGGGTATGGTAACTCGACATTTACTTGTCACTTTATTACTTGTTGTGATTGTGTACACTCGCACATTTCCGTCGTTCCAACAAGCATGATTAAACATGTTAAAGTGATGGCTAGTGAAATGTCATTATGTGAGCATGTCCACATGCCTAGGTTTTAAAAGTGATTCACATGTGTTTAAAAGTGAAATTGCCATGTCACATGCATGGGGTGGGATTTTGTGAAAGGTGGAAGTATGTGGTAGTATATCTACATATTAGTGTTGGCTAGTCCATAAAGTGTTATAAGAGGTAGTATATATGCATATCAGTGGTGGCTTGTCCCAAAATGGTTGTGGTTTATATGGACGAGTTATTGGTAACTCGATATTGGTGTGTAGTAGAGATGGGTAGGAAATTAAATAAAATGTGCATCATTTTAAAATATGCATCGATATGTCCAAGCATAAATATTAGTGTTATAATTTATAAATATTTTGATGTTTCATATGTCATGATTGATATATTTTTCTAGTATGTGAATATACTTGTGTTGTTCTCACACTGGGCTTTTCCAAGCTCACCTATAGTACTTATGTGTTTTCAGATAATCCTCATGGTTAGGACTCAGATTTGGTCATCGGTGATGCTCTCGAAAATGTTTCTTTTATGATTATGGATTTTTGTTATGTTTTGGACTTTTATGGACTTTATGACTTCTTTTTGTGATTTTATTTTGTGATAGACTATATCAAATAATTTGGTATTTTTCCTGAAAAACCCACTTTTCGCAAACTTATCAAATTTGAATTTGAAGATCCTCAAGTTGTTTTACAAATATTAAACAAGGTTTCTTTCAAATTTAAATTAAAAACATCAAATTTAAGAGAATTACTAGTATGTGTTTTTCAAAGATTAAACCAATTTACTTCAACTCAAGTTTTCACCATACCTATGGCCCATGTGATCGTTTAGATTAGGTCGTAATGTCTAGGCCCAATTTAAGGGGTTACAGCTATTTGGGCACATCAACATCTTTAACTCGCAACTGGTAATAGCAAGATCAGAAATCTATCTTTGAGAACATTATAGTTCCTTTCAACTAATTGGATAAATCATCTAAACGAAGCAATGGATATTTATTTTGTAACAATCCGATTTAGACCCTAAACGGAATGCTATTTCGGGAACACGAATCTGAGTCAGAAAATAATTCTAAAATTATTTTCTTTGTTTGTTTTGTGTGAATTTATATCTGTGAAAATTTCATGACTTAATTTTGTTGTTTAGGTATCTGATTAAATAAAAAGACTTAATCGCGTAAATTAAAAATTTGGTAGTTTAATATATAAAGGGCCAAAATGCTATTGGCTTTTTAAATGGAAGCCTTTATGAGGTAATTAGGCCATTATTAAAATAGGTGGACGAAAATGGACATTTATAAGTGAATGTATAATGTTTTTAACTAAGGTTAAAAAGGCAAAATAAATATTAAGTTATTATATATCTTAAAACATAAAAATAAATAAAGCCATGTTCTTATATTATCATCCACCGAAAACATAAACAAAGGAAATAAATAAGAGAAATCTAGGCTCGGCACTTACTCAAGCTCAATCAAGGTTCGTTTTTGTTCAGTTTTTGATAATTTCTACATTTTTGAGATCATTGCTTCGAGTACTACAAAACCCATGCTTGAATTTATGATTTTGATGAATAATTTGAGTTATGCCATTGGCGAGAGCTTGTGATTTTTGCTGTTTGATGATGAAAAATGAAAAATATGTTTTAGATTAACATGTTTTGTATTTGAGTTTTTGATGATTTTGAGTAATTAGGAATAAACTGCAAAAATAATAATTTGAGGGACTAAAATGTGAAATAAATGAGACATATGGACTCTTATGAACACTAGGAATATTCGGCCAAACATGGGTAAAGGGGAAATTTTGCATATTTTGTGTTTTGTGCAATAAGGACTAAATTGTAAAAAGTATAAATGTCAGGGGTAAAATGGTAATTTTCCCATTCATGTGTTTTTGGACTAAATTTATTGAAAATATGTTTGAATGAGCTTAATTTGAATATGTTTAGATCAAGAACCAAAGAAATCTGATTTGGATTGGGGTAAAACGAAAGTTGTTGATTAGCTGCCCTGTTCCGTTTTGTATCGTCTGAGGTAAGTTTATAAGCAAATAGACGTGCTAAATTGTAGTTAAATGTTAAATATATATGTTGGTATAAAATGTATGAATTTATACATGCTATGGTCGAATATGAGTAAGCTTGGCCATTACATTTCCGAATTTATTTCGACTGAGTTACGACGTCTGAAAGCCCCGTATGAACCTTAGGAATAGTTAGGATACATATGTCATGACATAGGATTCCGATATATGTGTACGAGTAAGGCCATGGCATCGATATGTGACTCCGATATATGTGTGCGAGTAAAACCCTGTCTGGGATAGTGGCATCGATATGATTACATGTAAGAGCACGTCTGGGACGTTGGCATTGTACGATAAATGTGTGATTATCTGACTGTCCTACCCAATTCCGAATGGTTCATCGGGAAAAGCTAAGTTGTGATCGAATGTATAAAATGAGCTAAATGAATAGGTATGGGATAGCTTGTTGTCCACTTGAAATATGGTAAGTATGTGACTTGAAACATGTTACAAATTATGTATAATGCAAATGTGGATTTCATTTAAATTTAGTATTTATATTCGACCTTTGATACAATTTATATGTAATTATGACCATGCATATTCGGCAAAATAAGAGGTACATATTCATAATGTTTTATTATAATTTTCGAGCTTATATTCATGAGTGTATGTATAAATGAGTAAATAATGACTCCATAGCTTTGGAAGTTGAATGAAATTTGGTTAATTTTGCTTATGTGAGTATTCGGCCAAGATATAGAATGTGTATGAAAATGTATTAATTATGTATGAGTAATTTAATGTTAAGCATGTATCGTTAATATAATTTGATTTGGTTTAAAAATGAGATATTTATATCATTGTGCTATTTATTTGCTTATGACTTACTAAGCTAAGTTAGCTTACTCTGTGTGTACATGTTTACCTTGTTTTATAGATTTTGGATTCACGTTACAAGCTCGGGGTCGTCAGCAAAGTTCATCACACTATCTACTAGTTCGGTACCTAAAAAGTTGAACTTGAATTATGGCATGCATAAAATGGATTACATTTGGAAATAAGGAACCTTGGATGATGTATATAGGCCATGAGAAAATGGCTTAATTAATATGTTGAATTTAGTTATGCTTGGTTGTGTTTGAATTCATTTGTGGTTATAGTGTGATGTGCTATGGATGAATGGTGTTGAGATAGGTGTTATATGTTTTGGAAAGGGTTAATGAATCTGGTTGAATGTGTGGCTGGTTCGGTTATGATATGAATAGATAAAAGTATATATGTGCATTAGATTGCTATATTTAGTTAATGTGTTATAAGTGAATTGGCATCTAAAGTTGTTTAGCTATATCCGAACTTGATATAAATATGTTTTGATATGTTTATAACATGGTATGCAAGATTTATGTTTTGAATATATTACAAGTTGTGATTCGGTTATGCAAGGTATTGAGTTAGAAAATGTTCCATGATTGTTTTAATCAATTATTTGGTATGAACTCATTTGTTAAATGTGGTTTTGAACTAGGGCAAATACGTATTATGTAACTAAAACTATAATAACATGATTAGTCATGTTATAATATATTAAGTTACATGAATAATTACTTGTTAAATTATGTAATAAGTTTTCGATTGATATTATTAAGAGTATGTGAAAAATTGATATTCGTATACTAAAATGGTGTAATTATATAAAATTGATGTTAAATATACGGATTAGGTTTAAGTGAATAAATAGTTGTTTGATGTATTTTGGATGGAGGTTCATTATTAAATTACAATTAACTATATGACTTATTTATAAGACCATTTAATAAAGTTGATAATACTGTATGTTTTTACTATTGAATAAAGTATTATGTAAACATTTTAAAGTGTTTAAGATGTGCTAGAGTAAAATAAGATATAAATGGTTTGATTTCTTCTAAGTGTTCGAATATTATTGAGTTGTTTTTAATATGATTTGTACATTATATTATGTTTAATGAAATCATGATTATTATTTAATTGAATTTATGTTTTATTTATTTATATATATGGATATGACTTATATATATGTGTGTGATTGTTCGTAAATGTGTTTTTGTTCGTAAATGCCTCGTAACCCTAATCCGATGACGGACACGGGTTAAGGGTTTTACATATTCTCTATTGTGGCTTTATTTAATTGACGATAATCTATACACAATCTCATCGACCCATCTTTCTTTTTCAGAAATAATACAGTGTGCCCCTAGGTTACACGCCAAGCTGAATAAAACATCTATCAATCAATTATTTCAATTGAGCTTTTAATTCTTTTAATTGTGTTGGAGCCATTCGATACAAGGGATTGAGATTGGGATGACACGCACTAACTCTAAAGCAAATTCAACTTCTCATTCTAGCGATAATCTCGCAATTCCTTAGGAATCCAGAAAATAAGCTAGAAATGCATCACAACATTTTCTGATCAGTTTTTGTGCAGACATTGTCGATATCACATTCAAAACACAATAAGATCTATCAGATTCAATAGTAATCAATTCACAACTATGACATCTGAAATCAATTAGTTTTTGTGTGTAATTTAGTACTGCATCGTGTACCATCAACCAGACCATTCCCAAAAAAAATTGAACTCATTAAAAGGCAATCACATGAAATCAGTAGTAAAGTCGTAGCCCTAAACTTTTAGTGGAAACCATTTGCAAACTAGATCAACTATGACACTTTAACCTAAACGGTTCGTTACTTTAACAATATACTCAGTTGATTCAACTGGTAAATTCTTTTTCGTTACTAACATAGTGCATATATATGAATTTGTCGAATTGGGATGAACCCCACCGTATCAGAATAATGGTTAGAGGCTACAAAGAGATTTTTGAATGATATGGAATGTACACCGAAGCTGAAATTGAAGGGTATGGTATCGCTACTGAGGGATAAGGCTTAATTGGTGGAAGACCGTAATGAGAGGTACTCAGACAAAGAGACTAACATGGGAGTATTTTCTAGATGTTTTTCAGAACAAATATATGGGTACTCCATATGTCGAGGCTCGGAGGTTAGAGGTCATTGAACTCAAATAGGGGGACAAGTTTGTGGCTGTGCATGAGGTCAAATTCTTAAGGCTAAACTGCTATGCTCAGGGAATGATCACAATCGAACAAGATAAATGCCTCAGGTTTGAAAACTTACTGAGATATGAATTGATGGTGCTAGTAGCCCCTCACTAGGAAAGGGTTTTCGAAACTTTACTGGAGAAAACCAAAATTGTTGAGGAAGTGAAGCATGTGGAATGCGAAATAAGGGATAAGGCTAGAGTTTCTGCTGAGAGATGTCGGTCCTACTGTCTAGGCCCTACGATTGAATAAGTGGGCCTGAAATCATAGACCTCGTGTTGATACTATTACTGATAGTGGGAGAGCCAAAATTGTGCTACTTGTGAAAAAAAGCATCCAGGTGAATGCTAGAGGAGCTTGAGTGCATGACTTAGATGTGGATCTTTGATCCATCAAATCAAAGGCTGTCTACTTCAAAATAAGCATATGCAAGCCATAGAGAAGAATTGAACTCAGAACTAAAGAGTTGGACAGTAGGCTCAGAGAGGTCAAGGTCCGAATAGGGGTGGTAATGTTAGTCAGGGACAGAGAGCACTAGGTCAAGGTGCTAACTAAGTCGCTGTAAGACAGCCTGCACTGGTCGATGTAGCTAGGCACAGAGAGGACCTTGACATAGCCATGAAAATGTGAATCCTTGAACCATAAGATCAATGATTTTCCACTTCAAAATGAACAGATGCATGCCCTAGAACAGAATCGAGCTTAGAACCAAAGAGCTGGACAGTAGGCTTAGAGAGGTCAAGGTCCAAATAGGGGTGGTAATATTGGTCAGAGATAGAGAGCACAGGGTTAGGGTGATAACTAAATTGGTGTAAGACAACCTGCACTAGTCTATGCAGGTAGACATAGAGAGGACTGTGACACAACTGACATTATTCCAGGAACTTTTACCGTTAATTATATACTGTACTTTACTTTGATTGATATTGGTTTGACCCATTCATTTGTTTCTTATTTGATGACTGATGATTTTGGAATTGAGGTAGAGGAAACTGTTAGTAATGCAATTGTAGTTAGTCTGTTAGGACAATATTTTTTTGTGAACAAAATCTATAAGAGGTGCCAGCTAGAACTTCAAGGAGAGGTATTTTCGACAGATTTGTTGGTGTTACCCTTCGGTAAATTTAACCTTATTTTGGGAATGGATTGGTTAGTGGAACACCAAGTCAATTTAGACTACACTTCTAAGAGGGTTACCTTGAAAGTTCCACGGGGAAAGAGATAATAATGGTTGGAGAGCATAGAGATTGTTTATCTAATGTGATCTCTGCTCTAGTGACTAAAAAGTTGGTGTGCAAAGGATGCGAAGCCTATTTGGCTTATATTCTAAACACGAAAGCTAGTGAGTCAACAATGGAGAAGATTCATACAGTGAGGGAATTTTCTGACGTCTTTCTAGAGGAGTTGCTTAGATTACTTTCAGAGTGCGAGGCTGAATTTGGGATCGATCTATTGCTTGCAATAGCTCTAGTTTTCATTGCCTCATATCGAATGTCACCCAAAAAGCTTGTTGAAATCAAGGCACAGTTATAAGAACTTCTAAATGAAAGATTCCTTACACTGAGTGTGTCACCATGGGAAACCCCTATTTTATTTGTAAAGAATAAGGATGGATCCATGAGACTTTGCATTGATTATCAACAACTGAATAAGTTGACCATAAAAATTTGATACCCTTTACTAAGGATTGATGATTTATTTGATTAGTTTAGGGGCATGAATGAGCTCTCTAAGATCGATCTAAGGTCTAAATACTATCAGTTGAAAGTGAAGGAGGCATACATTGTTACTACGAATTCCTAGTGATGCCCTTTGGTCTAACAAATGTTCCTATAACTTTTATAGACCTAATGAATTAGGTTTTTCAGTCATATCTTGATCAATTTGTTGTAGTCTTCATTGACGACGTCTTGATCTACTCTAAGTCTAAAATGTAACATGATGAGAACTTGAGAGTTGTCGTACAGATCCTCCATGAGAAATAGCTTTATGCTAAATTGAGTAAGCTTGAGTTTTGGCTCTACGAAGTGATGTTTTTGGGACACATGGTATAAATTGAGGGTAAATTGAGGCAATTTTGGACTAGAAATAATTTATAAATGTCAGTAAAATTTAGAGTTTCCTTGGATTAGCTGGCTATTATAAGAGGTTTGTGGAAGGGTTTTCCTTGATTGTAGCTCCTATGACCAAGCTATTGAGAAAAAGTAAACCTTTCAAGTGGACTGGGGAGCAACCATAAAGTTTTGAAAACCTTTAGTTTATGTTTACTTAAGAACCTATTTTGATCCAGCCTGAGTTTGGGAAGGATTTTGTGTATACAGTAATGCGTCTCATACCGGTCTTGGTTGCATTTTGATTCAAGATGTAAGATTGTGGCCTATGGCTCGAGACAACTTAAGCCTGATAAACGTAACAATCCAACCTATGATCTCAAGCTTACAGTTGTTGCCTTCGCCTCAAGATTTGGAGGCACTATTTGTATGGTGAGAATTGTATTATTTACATGGATCACAAAAGCCTTAAGTACCTCCTCACCCAAAAGGAGTTAAACTTAAGGTAAAGAAGATGGATAGAGTTGCTCAAAGATTATGAATGTACCGTTAAGTACCATCCAAGAAAGGTAAATCTTATGGCCGATGCACTGAGGAGGAAGTCGATGACTAATTTAAGAGTGATGTTCGCTAAGTTGAGTTTAACTGATGATGGACGTTTTCTTGAGAAGTTTCAAGTGAGACCTACCTTAAAGGATGAGATTCAATTGAAACAATCATCGATCTCTTGGACCTCGATTCAGGCAGATAGAGGAAGGTAAGACAACAGATTTTAGGCTTAACTTTGATGGAGTTCTGTGTTTTCAGGGGAGATATTGTGTGCCTAATGATTGACATTTGAGACAGGCTATTCTTTGGGAGTACATAGTAGCCCATAAGCTAAGTATCTTTGAGGGAATAAGATGTACTGAGATTTGAGGGAACAATATTTGTGGCCAGGACTTACGTGTGAACTAACTGAGTATATGAGTAAGTGTTTGATGTGCCAGCAAGTCAAGGATGAGCTTCAATTCCTCTCTAGTTTATTCCAACCTATTCATATTCCTCAGTAGAAGTGGGAACATGTGACCATGGACTTCATTAATAGGTTGCCTTTGAAACCTACTAAAAAGGATTCTGTTGGGTAATTGTGGATAGACTGGCCAAGTTAGCATATTTTATGCTTGTCCGTACTGATTATTCACTGCACAAGTCGATGAGGTTGTATATTCCAGAGATTGTGAGACTTCATAGTGTACCGGTGTCCATCATTTTTATAAGGATCATCGATTTACATCTCAATTTTAGAAGAAGTTACATGAGTATTTCACTCACTATCTGATGGGCAATCAAAATGAGTGATTCAGATCCTAGAGGACATGTTGAAGGGTTGTGTGATTAATTTTAGTGGCAGTTGAGAGGAACATTTACCACTAGGTGAGTTTGCGTATAACAACAGTTTTTAATCAAGCATTTAGATGGCTCCTTCTAAAGCACTGTATGGTCGTAAATGTCGTACACCTCTGTGTTGGATTGAGTTGGGCGAAAAGAACATACTGGGTCCGGATTTGGTATAGGAGACTGAGAATATGGTGGAACTAACTCTAGATGATTGAGAGTAGCACCTGATTGACAAAAATCTTATGCCGACTTGAGGCGAAGGGTAGAGAGAAGAAATTGAACATTATTAGACATGGTACGTTCAATGTTAAGTTATTCGAAGTTGGCAATCTCTTATTGGGGATATACTATACAAACGACTTGCTATATTCTGAATGATGTACCAACTAAAGTAGCATTGAAAACCCCATACGACTTGTGACAAGGCATGCAGTCGAATCTTAATCCTTTCAGGATATGGGAATGCGCAGCCCACATATTGGATAAAGATATGAGGAAGTTGGACTTGAGGACAGAATTTTGCATTTTTATAGGATATCCAAAGGGAATAAAGAGTGACTTGTTTTATAACCCAAAAGAGAAATATGTCATAGTGTCAACTCATGCTACTTTCCTTGAAGAAAGTTACATGAATGAATTTAAACCTTGGAGTAAAGAGGTCTTTAGGAAATTTCGAGAAATATAAAAAACCATACTAAAACGCTCCTAGAACCAACTCCTAACAGTAAGAATTGTTGAGCCCTCCTTACTCTTGACATCACGTAAGTATTGAAAATCTTCCAATCTCAACTGTTTCTTTTTATCTCAATTTGGACGAATTTAACAGCGGTAATTGTTCTGCATACATGAAGCGTTTATCAAAAATCCTGAATCCATACTCCATACTTTAGAAGCGTACGCTATTTGGACAATTGATTAAGTAAATGATCTCACTTAATCACCAATATGAAAACCTTTATAAAAATGTCAATATACTAACATGGTATTAATTTTATAAACCTAAGGATTCGATTATTGATCTACTCTCTTAGAGTCGAGGAACCAAATCGTTGTTATTGGGACATACGAATCCAAGTGTGGGTTTAAACAACATAAAATCTATAAAATTGATGTTATTCAAAATAATTGTATTAATAATAAATATTTGTCTATGTAACAGCCCGATTTTAGCTAAATCAAAACAGTAGTTTCGGAACCACAAATCCGAAGTTGTAAAATTATTTTAGTATTATTTTTGGTGTTTACAGTATGTTAATTGATATATGTGAAAGTTTCATGTTGGAATTTTATTGTTTGTGTGCTCGATTTGATAAAAAGACATAATCGCGTAAAATGCAAAAATGACTTGCTATTTGTTAAAGTACTAAATTGCTATATTCTTTTTAATGTGGAGGCCTTGAAATGAAATTAGGTCATTAAATAATAGCATGGATGGTAGTGGACAAGCATTATAAAGCTTTTATATTATTTCATTAATGTTAATAAGGTAATTAATGTGACAGCCCAAAATTGACCCTAGTCGGGAAGTGGTTTCGAGACCACTAAACCGAGTCACCGAAATGTTTGAATATGATATTTATTGTCTGGAATATGTAATTATGAATGTGTGAAAAATTTCAAGCTTTGATTTAGTCGATTGCATGTGAATTCAGTTAGTAGGACTTGTGTGACACTTTTTGTAACACCCCAAACCCGTGACCGTCACCGGATTTGAACACGTGATGTTACCGGGCTTACTTCCCTTATTTCTCTCTTTGTAATATCTGATTGCTGTTCCAGGCAGGCTAGCTAACTGGGTCACTGTCGCCTTAAAAATCATATCTCGAGTTTCAAAACTCGGAAACTGATTCCGTAAATTTTCCCTGAATTTAGACTCATATATCTATTCATGGATTTATTTCTAGAAGTTTTGGTTGGGCCAATTGGTACAGTTTATTAGTTAAAGTCACCCATGTTACAGGAGTCGACAACACTGACCTTCGTGCGTTACAACTTAAATATCTCTCTGTACAGAGCTTTAATACTGGTGCCGTTTATTTCTAATGAAACTAGACTCAAAATGGAAACTTAAAATATAAGGCATGAATTCTAGTTCTTTCTGGATAATTTATAGTAAATTTTCAAACTCACAACAGGGGACCCAGAAACCGTTCTGGCCCTGTCTCACGAGAACTTTAATATCTCTCAGTATACTGCTCATATGGTCATTTCGTTTCATCCATATTAAGATAGATTCATCAAGGTTCAATTTCATAATTTATTCACTATTTAATTCTACTTCTACTATTTTTAGTGATTTTTTTCAATCTCATCTCACTGCTGCTGTCCGCAACAGTTACTGCAGTAGACTATGCCAATTTCATGAATCTTTCCTTGGCCTTACTAATCATCCATCATACATGACACAAATTATGGCCACCTTATCAAAATAAAAGTTTCTAAGACTCGTGGCTATAGGTTCTAGCATCTCACTCGACGACCACATAGGCCATTTTCACATGGCTTAAAGTTTACAACCCACAATTCAACAAAACATAATAGCCTATACATGCCAAATGTTCTCCTAGTTCAACTACGAAGACAATACCAAAAGGTTTCCAACCGGTGTGATGACTTCAACGACGGTTCCGAGCACGCAACAATACGAGTCCAAGAGACCTAAAATGGGTGACAAGAAAACACCGGGTGAGTTTACAACTCAGTAAGTCATAAGCATTCATCAACCATCCATTAGTAAAATTTTCACAACATGAAACAGTAAACGAGGCTAGGTACTTCATCCATATTGGAACTATACCATAATTCCTCGGACCTTTCGGTTCAATCTCATTCCAAGTCATACATCCACATTTCATATTCTATACAATAAGATAATTGAGGCATTTTTACACACCAACTCTGTAACACCCCAAACCCGAGACCATCGCCGGTGTCGGACCCGAGGGTTAACAAACCAAGTTCACATGTTTTTGCCCACCAATTTGACATTTCCAGTCAGGCTGGAAAACTGCGTCACTGTCGCCTTAAAAATCATATCTCGAGTTTCAAAACTCGGAAACTGGTTTCGTAAATTTTCCCTGAATTTAGACTCATATATACATCCATGGATTTATTTCTAGGATTTTGGTCGGGCCAATTGGTACAGTTTATTAGTTAAAGTTACCCAAGTTACAGGGATTGACTGCTCTGACCTTCGCGCGGTATAACTTGAATATCTCTCTGCACAGGGCTTTAATGCTGGTGTCGTTTGTTTCTAATGAAACTAAACTCAAAATGGAATCTGTACATATAAGGTATATCTCCTAATTCTTTTGGATAATTTATAGTGAATTTTTAAAGTTGCGACAGGGAACCCAGAAACCATTCTGGCCCTGTCTCACAATAGCTTTAATATCTCTTAACCTGTAACTCCTATGACCGTTTCGTTTCTTCCATATGAAAATAGACTCATCAAGGTTCATTTACATAGCTTATTCACTATTTGATTCCATTCCTATGAATTATGGTGATTTTCACATTCACGCCACTGCAGCTGGCAGCATCTGTTTTAAGGTAGGACTTACCTATTTGGTAGTCTCCATGATTCAACTAATCTTGCCATACATAGGTTCATATATGATCATTTTAACCATGCCAATGGCTGATCATATGACCAACATTCCCATTTCCAAACCATAGCCACATCATGACCCCAAATATATATACATACAACCCACAATAAGTCTAAGTTCATGCTCCCTTTTGAGCCATTTTCGCATGGCCATACATACTTACATTACAACGTATTTAACAAACAAGAGGTAGTCCTATACATGCCATCTCAAGTTCAACCAAAATTTATACCAAAATGGAGGCTTGATAGTGTGGATGACTTGACTTCAACGATCCCAAATCCGATTGCCTCGAGCGAAATCTAGAAAACTAAGAGCCAAAGCAACGGGTAAGCATTTTATGCTTAGTAAGTCTCAAGGAATATAATGAACTATAATTTACAGCAATACATTCACATAGCCAAATGCATCATTTCATTAATACACATTCTTACTTCATACTTCATCATTGTATAAGTTCGCAAAGCATCAATCAATTCAATAACTGAAATTCATTAGTCGATTGAGCGAATGTTGCTCAAACACGTCGACTTTCCAATGCACATATAACGTACCTTATCCTTTGGGCTGTCCGAGTGTACTAATTAAATTCATTTCAGCAACCAACACTCACCTCCAGCCCAAGATTCTTGAATATAACCGGATATAATCACGTGCACAAATGCCTTGGTCTTAGCCGGATAGAATAACTTCATACGAATGCCTTGGGCCTTAGCCGGATATAACCACTAGCACAATTGCCTTGGTCTTAACCGGATATAATTTCAACATAATTGTCTTGGGCTTAGCCGGATATCATTCAATTTCTCATGCACACATACATCAATAATCATTGGACATACATATTTCATTTTCGTTACTAAGGCTCAAACACAATTAATATCATTAGCATATTCGCCGGGACTTAGCCCGGTGGAATTCAAATACTCATACACACATAATCAATAATCATACACATCCATATTTCATCTCACATAATTCAAGTAAGGTCACTTCTTGAGGACTTACCTCGGATGTTGTCGAACGGCTTTTTCGGCTATTCGATCACCTTTTCCTTCCCTTGTCCAATTGTGGCCCTCTTAGCTCTTGAGCTAATTCAAACAAATTCAATTTATTAAAACCTCATTGTGCTTGCTTATGGCGAATATGACAAGGATTTTAAATGGTCATATGGCCACTCTTTAGCTTGAATACACAATGGTCATGCACATTTTATACTACATCAAGCAATTCAATACAATTTATTTGAGCATCAAGGAAATGCTAAGGCCTTCAATAGGCTACCCAAGGCCGAATATTCATGTACATGTTGAGGTCAATTTTGCACTTAATACCTCACAAAACAGCATGCAATCTACTAATTTATGCTTTGCACATTGTGGCCCAAAACTTATAATATAGCATCAAGCACTTATATGTGTGCTAGGCGAATTGTGCTTGCAATTTCACAAGCATTCTTCCACATTTTCTTCTTTAAATCAATATATTCATCACTTAGTTCATAACCAAACATAATGTGCAATCATATATATGCATATATGAGCATGGCGAATTTTCAAGGTGTCCATAGCCATCCAAAACACAAACTTTTAACTAACATGCAAGAAGCATGAATCATGCTCAAGAATGCATCATGGCCAAGTATGACAATCATGCTCCTTTTCAACTTTAATCATGATAAAACAAAGAGAAAACTCAAAATCTTACTCATGAGTAGAAAATCCATCATTGCATGCATCATCATCAAGCTTCACACTTAGCATGCAATGGCTTTATCACTATAACAACTTTGGCCAAATACCATTTCCATGGCATACCAAAGATTTGAGCCATGGCTAACATGCACATCAAGTTAGCAACCAAAACATGCATGAAACTCCCAACACAACCTCATACATACCTTAATCTTGATGCAAACTTAGCCAAATCTCCTTCTAGATCTCTTCCAAACCAAGCATGAAGCAAAAATCCTCCTTCTTCCTTAGTTTTGGCTCAAAGAAAGGATGAACAAAATTTTTTCTTTCCTTCTCTACAACTCACGGCAATGGGGTATGCCACTCTCTCACACACATTTTTTTTTCATTCTTTTCTTACCCATGCTTATTTGTTTACTATTTCTCCCTAATGCCCAACAAAACATGTTTCATGACATGTTTGACCCATATTCTTTGTCATGGCCGGCCATTACTTGTAGAAAGGGGAATTTGACATGCAAGTCCATTATTTTGCATGCATGCTTTAATTAGTCATCACCTATTTCCCTATCGTACTTTCAAAGTTCACTACTAAGTCCTTTCTTAAAATTTAGCACCTAATTAATAAAAATCGAGACACGAAATATTTACGCATACCAATTCCACATACAATAAGTACGGAATATAACACTTAATTATTCTTGTGACTCGGTTTCGTGGTCCCAAACCACTCTCCGACTAGGGTCACATTCGGTGTCACAACTCTCCCCACTCAAGAGATTTTCGTCCCCAAAAGCTTACCGGTAAATAGGTTCGGATATCGCTCTCTCATTGAGTTCTCGGTCTCCCAAGTAGCTTCTTCTATCCCGTGCTTGAGCCATAACACTTTCACTAGCGGAACCCGCTTGTTTCGCAACTCTTTCACTTCTCGTGATAGGATACGAATTGGTTCTTCCTCATAACTCATATTAGCTTGAATTTCAATTTCTGATGGACTAATCACGTGCGATGGATCGGATCTATAACGTCGAAGCATCGAAGCGTGGAAGACATCGTGAACCTTTTTGAGTTCAGGGGGCAAAATCAAACGATATGCCACTGGACCGACTCGCTCTGATATCTCATATGGCCCAATGAACCTCGGGCTCAACTTGCCCTTACGGTCGAACCTGAGTATTTTTTTCCAAGGCGATACCTTGAGGAACACTTTATCACCCACGATACTCGATATCCTTACGCTTCATATCCGCGCGTCGACTTCGACGATCGAAGGCTATCTTCAAACTTTCACGGATTACTTTCACTTTCTTCGGCATCCCTAATCAAATCCACCCGAAAATCTTGCTTTCACCAAGCTCGGTCCAAAACAATGGTGTACGGCATTTACGCCCGCACAAAGCCTCGTAGGGTGCCATCTTAATACTCGATTGAAAGTGTTGTTGTGGCGAATTCAATCAACGGCAAATACCGTTCCCATGAACCACTAAACTCGAGGACGCAACATCTTAACATATCCTCAAGTATCTCGAATTACCCGCCGGATTGACCATCGGTTTGGGGGTGGAAGGCGGTCTTTGAAATGCAACTTGGTACCCAAAGCTTCTTGCAACTTTTTCCAAAACCGCGAGGTAAATCTCGGATCTCTATCCGACACGATAGAAATAGGCACCCGTGTAATTTCACAATCGAGAAACGTACAATTCCGCTAATTTGTCCATTGAAAAATCATGCGTCGGGGACAAAGTGGGCCGACTTAGTCAATCGATCTACCACGACCCAAACCGCATCCTTCTTACTTGCGACAATGGCGGTCCGGATACAAAGTCCATTGTGACTCGATCCCATTTCCACTCGGGTATCGTGATTGGTGAAGTAATCTCAAGGCACCGATGTTCCGCTTTCACTTGTTGACATATTAAACATCTTGAAACAAAGTCGGAGATGTCTCGCTTCATACCATGCCACCAAAATCGACGTTTCAAATCATTGTACATCTTCGTACTCCCCGGGTGGATTGCCATTCGGCTACAATGGGCTTCATTCAGAATTATCGAAATGAGTTCAATTCTTTGGGACACAGAGACGACTTTTGAACCTCAAACAATCGTCATCGTCGATTTGAAACTCCGAGTCCTTGTTCGAACACACGCAGCCCGTTTTGCAACCAACTCGTCATCGACTTTCGAGCTTCTCGAATTTGGTGTGTCAATAATGGTTTGGCTTTCATTTCAGCCACTAACACACCGTCGGATCGGATAGACAAGTGCACATTCATCGTCGTAAAGTGAATAACGATTTACGACTCAAGGCATCCGCAACTACATTCGCCTTTCCCGGTGATAGTCAATGATCACTCATAATCCTTTAACAGCTCGAGCCAACGTCTTTGTCGCAGATTTAAGTCTCGTTGGGTCATCAAATACTTGAGACTTTTGTGATCCGAGTATACATGGCACCTTTCACCAAATAAGTAATGTCGCCAAATCTTTAAGGCGAATACGATGGCGGCCAATTCGAGATCATGAGTCGGATAATTTTTCTCATGTGGCTTTAATTGCCTCGACGATAGGCCACAACTCGACCTTCTTGCATTAATACGCAACCTAACCCAAGTAGAGAGGCGTCGCTATAGATGACAAACTCCTTGCGGACTCGGGTTGCACTAGAATTGGGGCTTCACCAAATAAGTTTTCAGTTGATCGAAGCTTTTTGGCATTTCTCCGTCCATTCGAACTTAACATCCTTTTGGAGTAACCGTCATCGGCGTGGCTATCGTTGAGAAGCCTTTACAAATCGTCGGTAATGTAACCGCAAGCCCCAAAAAGCTTGAACCTCAAGAATATTTCTGGAGGCTTCCAATTTAGTATGGCTGAAATTTTATTCGGTCGACTCGAATACCGATCAGATACCACATGACCCAAGAAGCTTACCTCTCTTAACCGAACTCACACTTGCTGAACTTAGCATATAATTGCTTGTCCCGTAAAATTTGCAAGATTAACCGCAGTGTTCAGCATGTTCGGTCTCATTTCTTGAATAGACCAAGATGTCATCAATGAACACGACTACTGAATCGATCCAAATATGGTCTAAAGATTCGATTCATTAAATCCATAAATACCGCGAGGGCATTAGTGAGCCCAAACGGCATCACCGAGAACTCATAGTGACCATATCTCGCTCAAGGCGGTCTTGGGCACGTCTCAATCTCGGATTCGCAATTGATAGTAGCCCGATCTCAAATCTATTTTCGAGAACACCGAGGCTCCCTTGATTGATCGAACAAGTCATCAATACGTGGCAACGGATATTTGTTCTTTATCGTCGCTTTGTTGTCGGCGATAGTCGATGCATAGTCGCATGGTTCCATCCTTCTTCTTCACGAACAACACCGCGCACCCCAAGGCGAAAAACTCGGGCGAGCAAAACCTCTATCCACCAATTCTTGCAACCGAGTTTTCAACTCCTTCAATTCCGTTGGTGCCATACGATACGGAGCTATCGAAATTGGGGTGGTACCGGTACCAATTCGATGCCAAATTCTATTTCTCGAGCAGTGGTAAACCCGCAATTCTTCGGGAAAACATCCGGTATTCACAAACCACGGGCACAGATTCGGGTTTCTTCTCGATTCCTTGTCATCGAGTACGTGACGCAAGGTACGCCGCACCCTTTTCTTACATATTTCGGGCCAACATCGCGATATTACGGTGGCAACCCCTTTAAGTCCGTGGACTCAACCCGAATTATTTCATTATTCGCACCTCAAATCGATAGTCTTGCTCTTGCAATTTACAACCGCATCGTGCATGGTCAACCAATCCAAACCAAGAATAACATCGAACTCATCGAATGGCAAAAGCATTAAGTCCGCGGAAAACAAGAACCTCGGAACACTAGGGGACTTTTCTTGCACACTTTGTTAACAAGCACGTAATGACCCAAGGGTTTGACACCGAATTACAAACTCGAAGAGACTCAATGGGCAAAGTCTTCTTTGGATGCTAAGGTTTCACATATATAAGAATGAGTAGAACCAGGTCAATCAAAGCAATTACATTTGTATTGAAAAGAGTGAAAGTACTGGTAATAACATCCGGAGAGGCATCCTCGCGTGCGCGTATGGCATAAGTCCTAGCAGAGCACGAGCCTCGAGATCGATGGTAGCATCTCTAGATCCTCTCGACCGCCAACGACATTGCCCATATTTCTAGGTGGCCTACCTCGGCGATGGTAGCACCGGGTTTGCACTCGACTTGCATTCTGCTCATGCATCCTCGGGCAATCCTTCATAAAATGGTCGGCCGATCCACACTTATAGCAGGAGCGATCACGAAACCAACAGCTCCCGAATGCCACTTGCCACAATGTGGACACTCCGTCCTCTCTCGGCGATCATTTCCGCCACCGGCAATCGAGGTGACTCGTGTGGTCACAGGGGGTCGATCGCGTCCTCGTCTAGAAAATCCCGAAATGCCTCTAGACCGGCTCGCATCATCTCGAAATCTCTTCGATGCTTGTTGAAGAGACTTTCCCGAGGACCTCTTCCGGAATTCTCCAATCCCCACATCAGCTTTTTGTTTCTCCTTTCTAAGCTCTTGACTTTACAAGCTCGCTCAACAAGTACTACGAACTCTCGTATCTCGAGAATGCCAACAAACATCCTTATATCATCATTCAGCCCATCCTCGAAGCGTTTGCACATAATAGCTTCGGACGAAATGCATTCTCGCGCATACCGGCTAAGCCTCACAAACTTTCGTTCGTAGTCGTTAGCGGACATAGAACCTTGCTTAAGATCAAGGAACTCCTCCGCTTTTGGTCGATGAATCTCGACCGATATACTTTTTGAACTCGGTTAGAAAGAATTCCCAAGTCACTTGCTCTCTAGGCACCACAAGTCGAGTACTCCACCAATAGTAGGCGGACTCAGCGTAGCAAGGAGATGGTACACTTTAAGCACTCATCGGTGTACAGGATAGCTCATCAAGCACCGGATAGTGTTATCTAACCATAATTCAGCTCGCTCGGCATCATCATCATCCGTAGCCTTAAATTCAGTGGCCCCATGTTTTCGAATCCTATCGATTGGGGCTTACGACCTTATTGGGTCATCACCGGAGGTATTGTAGGTGCGGGGTTGCATTAAATCGGGAATGGAGGTGGTGGAACAGTAGTGTTGGTTCGAATGTATTGATTAAACCATTCGCTCATCACACTATAAAAGGCTTGCTTAGCCTCGTCATTAGGATTGCTGGCCATAGGTTGAGAGTCCGCCGGCGCTGTCCCTTCTTGCGGAGCAGCGCCACACTCTCCACATCATCGCTATCGCTCGGTTGGGATCGGATCCATTGCTATAAACAAACATGAAGTCAAATTGTCGAATTCATCACACTATCGATTCATCATTTAATGGCATGTATAGCTAGACCCCAAACACATCACGGTAGTCCTAGAATCGACTAAACCGTGGCTCGATACCAATAAAATTGTAACACCCCAAACCCGAGACCATCGCCGTGTCGGACCCGAGGGTTAACAAACCAAGTTCACATGTTTTTGCCCACCAATTTGACATTTCCAGTCAGGCTGGAAAACTGCGTCACTGTCGCCTTAAAATCATATCTCGAGTTTCAAAACTCGGAAACTGGTTTCGTAAATTTTCCTGAATTTAGACTCATATATACATCCATGGATTTATTTCTAGGATTTTGGTCGGGCCAATTGGTACAGTTTATTAGTTAAAGTTACCCAAGTTACAGGGATCGACTGCTCTGACCTTCGCGCGGTATAACTTGAATATCTCTCTGCACAGGGCTTTAATGCTGGTGTCGTTTGTTTCTAATGAAACTAGACTCAAAATGGAATCTGTACATATAAGGTATATCTCCTAATTCTTTTTGGATAATTTATAGTGAATTTTTAAAGTTGCGACAGGGAACCCAGAAACCATTCTGGCCCTGTCTCACAATAGCTTTAATATCTCTTAACCTGTAACTCCTATGACCGTTTCGTTTCTTCCATATGAAAATAGACTCATCAAGGTTCATTTACATAGCTTATTCACTATTTGATTCCATTCCTATGAATTATGGTGATTTTCACATTCACGCCACTGCAGCTGGCAGCATCTGTTTTTAAGGTAGGACTTACCTATTTGGTAGTCTCCATGATTCAACTAATCTTGCCATACATAGGTTCATATATGATCATTTTAACCATGCCAATGGCTGATCATATGACCAACATTCCCATTTCCAAACCATAGCCACATCATGACCCCAAATATATATACATACAACCCACAATAAGTCTAAGTTCATGCTCCCCTTTTCGAGCCATTTTCGCATGGCCATACATACTTACATTACAACGTATTTAACAAACAAGAGGTAGTCCTATACATGCCATCTCAAGTTCAACCAAAAATTTATACCAAAATGGAGGCTTGATAGTGTGGATGACTTCGACTTCAACGATCCCAAATCCGATTGCCTCGAGCGAAATCTAGAAAACTAAGAGCCAAAGCAACGGGGTAAGCATTTTTATGCTTAGTAAGTCTCAAGGAATATAATGAACTATAATTTACAGCAATACATTCACATAGCCAAATGCATCATTTCATTAATACACATTCTTACTTCATACTTCATCATTGTATAAGTTCGCAAAGCATCAATCAATTCAATAACTGAAATTCATTAGTCGATTGAGCGAATGTTGCTCAAACACGTCGACTTTCCAATGCACATATAACGTACCTTATCCTTTGGGCTGTCCGAGTGTACTAATTAAATTCATTTCAGCAACCAACACTCACCTCCAGCCCAAGATTCTTCGGAATATAACCGGATATAATCACGTGCACAAATGCCTTCGGTCTTAGCCCGGATAGAATAACTTCATACGAATGCCTTCGGCCTTAGCCCGATATAACCACTAGCACAATTGCCTTGGTCTTAACCCGGATATAATTTCCAGCATAATTGTCTTGGGCTTAGCCCGATATCATTCAATTTCTCATGCACACATACATCAATAATCATTGGACATACATATTTCATTTTCGTTACTAAGGCTCAAACACAATTAATATCATTAGCATATTCGCCTTGGGACTTAGCCCGTGGAATTCAAATACTCATACACACATAATCAATAATCATACACATCCATATTTCATCTCACATAATTCAAGTAAGGTCACTTCTTGAGGACTTACCTCGGATGTTGTCGAACGGCTTTTTCGGCTATTCGATCACCTTTTCCTTCCCTTGTCCAATTGTGGCCCTCTTAGCTCTTGAGCTAATTCAAACAAATTCAATTTATTAAAACCTCATTGTGCTTGCTTATGGCGAATATGACAAGGATTTTAAATGGTCATATGGCCACTCTTTAGCTTGAATACACAATGGTCATGCACATTTTATACTACATCAAGCAATTCAATACAATTTATTTGAGCATCAAGGAAATGCTAAGGCCTTCAATAGGCTACCCAAGGCCGAATATTCATGTACATGTTGAGGTCAATTTTGCACTTAATACCTCACAAAAACAGCATGCAATCTACTAATTTATGCTTTGCACATTGTGGCCCAAAACTTATAATATAGCATCAAGCACTTATATGTGTGCTAGGCGAATTGTGCTTGCAATTTCACAAGCATTCTTCCACATTTTCTTCTTTAAATCAATATATTCATCACTTAGTTCATAACCAAACATAATGTGCAATCATATATATGCATATATGAGCATGGCCGAATTTTCAAGGTGTCCATAGCCATCCAAAACACAAACTTTTAACTAACATGCAAGAAGCATGAATCATGCTCAAGAATGCATCATGGCCAAGTATGACAATCATGCTCCTTTTCAACTTTAATCATGATAAAACAAAGAGAAAACTCAAAATCTTACTCATGAGTAGAAAATCCATCATTGCATGCATCATCATCAAGCTTCACACTTAGCATGCAATGGCTTTATCACTATAACAACTTTGGCCAAATACCATTTCCATGGCATACCAAAGATTTGAGCCATGGCTAACATGCACATCAAGTTAGCAACCAAAACATGCATGAAACTCCCAACACAACCTCATACATACCTTAATCTTGATGCAAACTTAGCCAAATCTCCTTCTAGATCTCTTCCAAACCAAGCATGAAGCAAAAATCCTCCTTCTTCCTTAGTTTTGGCTCAAAGAAAGGATGAACAAAATTTTTTTCTTTCCTTCTCTACAACTCACGGCAATGGGGTATGCCACTCTCTCACACACATTTTTTTTTTTCATTCTTTTCTTACCCATGCTTATTTGTTTACTATTTCTCCCTAATGCCCAACAAAACATGTTTCATGACATGTTTGACCCATATTTCTTTGTCATGGCCGGCCATTACTTGTAGAAAGGGGGAATTTGACATGCAAGTCCATTATTTTGCATGCATGCTTTAATTAGTCATCACCTATTTCCCTATCGTACTTTCAAAGTTCACTACTAAGTCCTTTCTTAAAATTTAGCACCTAATTAATAAAAATCGAGACACGAAATATTTACGCATACCAATTCCACATACAATAAGTACGGAATATAACACTTAATTATTCTTGTGACTCGGTTTCGTGGTCCCGAAACCACTCTCCGACTAGGGTCACATTCGGGGTGTCACAAACTCATTCACACCACAATCATACAATTGCAATCATCACATAGATTTAAAGCTTACCACGCTCAACCCCGAGCAAGAACGTATTGCCTATTCGTCATGAGCTCAAGGTACTTACCCGATCTGCTGTCCATACTCAACTCGATGGAGACACACCCTCCATATAATTGTTCGATCAGAGATATATATATATATAGAGTACGCACACACAGTGCTTAATACTCGATTTCGCACACTTAGTGCCATGCGATTTAAGCCCGCACACACAAGTACCATACCCTTCGAGCTCGCACACTTAGTGCCATATATTTCCAGCATGCACACTCAAGCCATATTTTTCCAGCATGCACACTTAGTGCCATATATTTCCAGCATGCACACTTAGTGCCATATATTTCCAACATGCACACTTAGTGCCAATCTCACACCGTACACTCAGTTGTTGCAAGACACTTAGTGCCGAAAGCAACTTTCTACACATTTCACTATTTCTTTTACATTCAACAAATGTCATCATTCCATACACATACATTTTCATTTGTAAATATATATATCATCCCATTAAACACAATTGCATAAATTTTACAATCATTTAAGCAATATCAAATACGTGCTTAATGACTTACCTTGTTTGGGGTAGAACGGTTCCAAATCGGCTACTCGTTTGCTTTCTCCTTTCCTTTGTCCAATTTAGTTCCCCTTTGCTCTTGAGCTAAATCAAACAATTTACCTCTCCATCAAACACAAACATACGGCATTCACATGCATTATTATGATTATTGCCGAATACTTAACACAACTAAGCTGAAAATTTACTCAATCTCATCTTAATTTATTGCTACTTATTTATCAAAATTTCCAATACAAGGTATTTAACACCTATGCCCATTTATACCCCATATGGCCGAATGCTTCATTCATTACCCAATTAACCATTCAACAATTTTCAACCTCATTACCACCCTTTTTATGTCTAATTGTTTAAATACCCTCAAGCTCATTCACAAGTACTATTATACATCTCATTAAGCATTAATCATTTTGCAACATAAATTCTATAGCATGGCCGAATACTCATGCACACACACACATAACAACAAGAACTCAATGGCACAAAATTTCCTTTTTGTTAAACATTCGAACTCACTCATCTCCATGCTTTCATCACAACAACATCAAAACACTCACCAAGGGAGACAACATTCATGGCTGAAATTTAACTCACCTAACAACCTAGTTTCGATTCAAGATTCAAGGAAAATTTTGAACCAATCCTCCAAATCATGCATGCATTTTCAAGAGTGGCATAAAACATACCTTCTTGTATCAAAACACCTTAGTCTAGTAAGCTCCCATGGCTGATTTTCTCAAGCTTTTTCCCCCCTTTCTTCTTAGTATATTCGGCCAAGCAAGAAAAAGATGAGAGGATGGACACTTTTTTTTCTCTTTTGTTTTCATCATAACCCTTTTTTTCAATTTCATTTCTTTATTCTTTCAAGCATAATCCATTAACTAAACATGTTTGAAACATGTTTTTCCTTGCCCATCACTCTTGACATGGCCGCCACTAACCTTAGGAATGGGCTATTTGACATGCAAGTCCATTTATTTTACTTCATCCTTTTATTAATCTCTTAAAATTAGCCACATATATTTAAATCCTTTCACATGAGTCCTTTTTCCTTCAATTCACAATCAAATTAACTAAATCAAAGAATTCAAAATTCACACATGCATTTTCACATATTCTAGACAATAAATATTACGTTCGAACATGTCGGTGACTCGATTTAGCGGTCCCGAAACCACTTCCCGACTATGGTCAATTTTGGGATGTCACAACTCTCCCCCACTTAAAAAATTTTCGTCCCCAAAAATCTTACCGGTAAATAGGCTCAGGTATCGCTCTTTCATAGAGTCCTCAAGTTCCCAAGTGGCTTCTTCCATTCCGTGTTTATGCCACAACACCTTCACTAACGGGATTTTCCTATTGCGCAACTCTTTTACTTCACGCCTCATAATGCGAACCGGTTCCTCTTCATACCTCAAATTAGGTGAATCTCAATCTCGGATGGAGCGATTACGTGCGATGGATCGACCTATATCGTCAAGCATCGAGACATGAAAACGCTGTGAATCTTTTCAAGCTCGGGGGCAAAATTAATCGATATCGATCGGCCCAACTCGTTTTGGATACTTCATATGGCTCGATGAACCTCGGACTCAATTTGCCCTTACGACCAAATCTAAGCACCTTCTTCCAAGGTGAAACTTTGAGAAAGACCTTGTCTCCAACCCGATATTCAATATCTTTTCTTTTCAAATCCGCATACGACTTTTGGCGATCCGGCGACTTTCAAACTTTCACAAATTACTCGAACTTTTGCTCGGCATCCTTAACCAAATCAACCTCAAGAATTTACCTTCACTAAGTTCATCCGAATAATGGGGTACGACATTTACGACCGTATAAAGCCTCGTAAGGCGCCATCTTAATACTTGATTGAAAGCTATTGTTGTAAGCGAATTCAATCAAAGGCAAATACCGTTCCCATGAACCACTAAACTCAAGGATGCAACATCTCAACATATCCTCGAGTATTTGAATTATCCGTTCGGATTGACCATCGGTTTGGGGGTGAAAGGCGGTGCTGAAATGCAACTTGGTACCCAAAGCTTCTTGCAACTTCTTCCAAAATCGCGAGGTAAATCTCGGATCTCTATCCGACACGATGGAAATAGGCACCCCGTGTAGTCTCACAATCTGAGAAACGTACAATTCGGCTAGTTTGTCCATTGAAAAATCCGTGCGACGGGGACAAAGTGAGCCGACTTAGTCAATCTATCTACAACGACCCAAATCGCATCCTTCTTACTTGGTCGACAATGGCGGTCCGGATACAAAGTCCATTGTGACTCGATCCCATTTCCACTCGGGTATCGTGATCGGTGAAGTAATCTCAAGGCACTTGATGTTCCGCTTTCACTTGTTGACATATTAAACATCTCAAACAAAATCGAGATGTCTCGCTTCATACCATGCCACCAAAACCGACGTTTCAAATCGTTGTACATCTTCGATACTCCGGGTGGATTGCCATTCGGCTACAATGGGCTTCGCTCGAATTATCAAAATAAGTTCAATTCTTTGGAACACACAGACGACTTCGAACCTCAAACAATCGTCATCATCAATTTGAAACTCCGATTCCTTGTTCGAACACACTCACCCGCTTTTGCAAGCAACTCCTCATCAACTTTCTCGAGCTTCCCGAATTTGATGAGCCAACAATGGTTTGGCCTTTAATTCGACTACTAACACATTGTCGGGTAGGATAGACAAGTGTACATTCATCGCTCGTAAAGCAAATAGTGATTTCCGGCTTAAGGCATCCGCAACCACATTAGCCTTTCCCGGGTGATAATCAATGACGAGCTCATAATCTTTTAACAACTCGAGCCATCGCCTTTGTCGCAGATTTAAGTCTCTTTGGGTCATCAAATATTTGAGACTTTTGTGATCCGAATACACATGGCACTTCTCACCAAATAAGTAATGTCGCCATATCTTTAAAAGAATACGATGGCAGCCAATTCGAGATCATGGGTCGGATAATTTTTCTCATGTGGCTTTAATTGTCTCGACGATAGCCCACAACTCGCCTTTCTTGCATCAATACGCAACCCAACCCAAGTAGGGATGCGTCACTATAAATGACAAACTCTTTGCCCGATTCGGGTTGCACTAGGATTGGGGCTTGGACAAATAAGTTTTCAGTTGATCGAAACTCTTCGACATTTCTCCGTCCATTTGAACTTAACATCCTTTTGGAGTAGCCGTCATTGGCGTGGCTATCGTTGAGAAACCTTTACAAATCGTTTGTAATAACCTAAGCAAGCCCCAAAAAGCTCGAACCTCGAAATATTTCTGAGGCTTCCAATTAAGTATGGCTAAAATTTTATTCGGTCGACTCGAATACCCGATGCAGATATCACATGACCCAAGAAGCTAACCTCCTCAACCGAACTCACACTTGCTGAACTTAGCATATAATCGCTTATCCGTAAAATTCGCAACACTATCCTCGGTGTTCAGCGTGTTCGATCTCATTTTGCGAATAGACCAAAATGTCATCAATGAAGACAACTACGAACCGATCCAGATATGGTCCAAGATCCGATTCATCAAATCCATAAATACCGCAGGGCATTAGTAAGCCCAAACGGCATCACTAGGAACTCAGAGTGACCATATCTCGCTCAAGGCGGTCTTGGTACGTCCAATCTCGAATTCAAGAATCGATAATAGCCCGATCTCGGATCTATTTCAAAACACCGAGGCTCCCTTCAGTTGATCGAACAAATCATCGATACGCTGATAACGGATATTTGTTCTTTATCGTCGCTTTATTAAGTGAAGATAGTCGATGCACGACCTCATGGTTCCATCCTTCTTTTCACAAACAACACCGGGCGCACCCAAGGCGAAAAACTCGGGCGAGCAAAACCTCTATCCACCAATTCTTGCAACCGAGCTTTCAACTCCTTTAATTCCGTTGGTGCCATACGATACGGAGCTATCGAATTGAGTGGTACCAGTACCAATTCGATGCCAAACTCTATTTCCCGAACCGTGGCAAACCCGCAATTCTTCAGGAAAACATCCGGTATTCACAAACCACAGCACAGATTCGGGTTTCTTTTCGACTCCTTGTCATCGAGCACATACGCAAGGTACGCTTCGCACTTCGTTCTTACATATTTCGGGCCAACATTGCGATATTACGGTGGCAACCCTTTAAGTCCGTAGACTCAACCCGAATTATCTCGTTATTCGCGCACTCAGATCGATAGTCTTGCTTTTGCAATTTACAACCGCATCGTGCATGGTCAACCAATCCAAACCAATAATAACGTCGAATTCGTGAATGGCAAAAGCATCAAGTCCGCCGGAAAACAAGAACCTCGAAACACTAGGGACTTTTCTTACACACTTTGTTGACAAGCACGTAATGACCCAAGGGTTTGACACCAATTACAAACTCGAGAGACTCAATAGGCAAAGTCTTCTTCGATGCTAAGGTTTCACATATATAAGAATGAGTAGAACTAGGGTCAATCAAAGCAATCACATTAGTATCGAAAAGAGTGAAAGTACCGGTGATAACATCGGGGAGGATGCCTCTCTCGTCTGCGGATGGCATATGCTCTAGCAGAGTGCGGGCCTCGGATCGAACAGTAGTGTCGAGGCTCCTCTCGATTGGCACCCCTACCTCCGAGAAATTCTCGGGGCCTACCTCTAGCCATTGTTCCACTAGGTCTTGCACCTTGCATCTTATTCTTCCGGTCTAGCTCCGTGCAATCTCTAATGAAGTGGTCCTTGAACCGCATCCATAACAGGCCCTATTAATGACTTACCCCAACATTCACCTAGGTGTCGTCTCCCACATTGGGGGCATTCAAGTCTCTCTTGACGATTGTTGCCCACACTAGCTACCAAGTAGCTCGAGAGTCCGTCGACGGTCGGGCTCTAATGGAAATTCCCGTAGTCGCCTCGACTTCATCGGTGTCCTCCTGAACCTCTTTACAGCCGATAACGGAGCTTTACTCGTTGATCTTTTACGGTAATCTCTTGCTTCAAATTCAGCCTTCTTCTTCTCCTTCCCAAGTTCTTCCGTCTTGCAGGCTCGTTCGACTAGTGTCACGAACTCCTTTATCTCCAAAATTCCCACTAGTAACTTTAACTCTTCATTCAATCCTTCTTCAAATCTTTTGCACATAGCAACCTCATCAGCCACACACTCCGGGCATACCAACTAAGTCTTACGAACTCATGTTCAGATTCGATCTGGACATCCGGCCTTGCTTGAGTTCCAAGAATTCCTTACGCTTCGATCGATGAACTGTTGACTAATGTATTTCTTTCAAATTGGATTGAAAGAAATCCCAAGTAACTCGTTCATTTGGGACTATGGAAATTAAAGTCCTCCACCAATAGTAAGTGAGTCTCGCAACAAGGATATAGCACACTTAAGACATTCATCGGTGTGCATGATAGTTCATCTAACACCGAATGGTGTTATCGAGCGAATTCGCTCTTTCAAAGCATCATCGGTGACTATGGCCTTGAACTCCTCGGCCGCTTCCTAATCAAGTCTACAGGTGGTTTGCTTAGCCTCACAGGATCAATGAATCGAGGCATTGTGTAACACCCTTACCTGTTACAATTGTCATTTAACAGATACAAGGTATTACCGAACATAACACATACCATTAAACATAACCGAGATATAAATATGTCATCCAATTTGATAGTGCATCGTATAACATATGTCTTGAACAATATTAGCCAAATTTAATGGTTGTACAAAGTAGCTGGTCGAAATCTTGTAACTAATATTTTAAACCTAGACAAATATGACACGTAACAAAATAATTAAGCCTACTATACATGCCATAATTCAAAACGTTTAGTTCAAATACCCTAAAGTATGATAGTGCGGTAGATCTTCACGATCCTTAACTCTTGAGCAAGCCGGAGGACACTATAAGACAAAAGAGAGAAACAAAGTAAGCTTATAGCTTAGTAAGTAAGTATGTAAATACTAATTAAAGAATCTAACATGTTTACACAACAATTCAAGTATATCTACTTTAACTTCACTATTCATTCCACTTTGATTAAGTTGTCTCATTGCGTCATATTCACTAAATAAATCATAACTCGAGTTACAAAACTCGAAATTCAAATCCGTAAAATTTCCCTGAATCTAGACTCATAAAGCTTTTTGCTAATTTTTCTATAATTTTGGTTCAGCCGATTAGTACAGTTTATTAGTTAAAGTTTCCCTGTTACACATTTCTGATCGATCGACCTCTGTTCACTACGAATTGAGTTTCTCTCAGTACACAATTCAAACAACCCTGAAGTCTATTTCATTTAAAACTAGTCTCAATAAGGAATTTAGGCATGTAAACTATATTTCTTAATTTGCTTTGTACAATTTTTAATGATTTTTCAAAGTTGGAACAGGGATCACGTATTCATCTGAGCAAGTCACATACAATTGTAAATATCTCAAAATATAGAATTCCTTTGCTTGCTCTGTTTCTTTTACATGAAATTAGACTCATTAAACTTTAATTTCACATCTCATTCAACTTCTAATTATATTCCTCCTATTTTTGGTGATTTTTCAAAATCACGTCACTGCTACCATCTAAAAAACAGTTTTAATGCTAATTTCACTCTTTCACACATTCTTTATGCTAACCTCATTTTATCTTATATATGTATATACCACAAATCATTTTCACCACATTTCATTCACCAAAAGTGTAGGTCCAAACCACAATATCACCACAAAACCATCCCGTTGAACAATTCGGATCAATCCTCGATATTTAATGGTTTCAAAGACACATCCCCACCATCATACTTCATTTAGTTCGGCTCTCTTGTACACATGGTGAACACTTAGTACCACTCATGCGACCTAGCCGATTTGTCTCAGTAGCTCTCTTGTCTACATGGTGTCCTTCACTTGGAATCACGCATGCGACCTAGCTACATTTATCTTTCACGTAGCTCTCTTGTCTACATGGGATACATCTCGTATCACACATGTGACCTAGCTACTACTGGGTGTCTCGTAGCTTTCTTGTACACATGATGTGCACTCAAAGATCATACATGTGACCTAGCTACGCCCCTCTATTTCATTCGATCTCTCCAATGTTCAACCGGATCTCTCTCTATATTTATTTCCATTCTTCTAATAGTCGATTTATATTTTAACATCAGCTAGTATATTTATATAATAGGCTGAAATATAAGAATGTACATGAAATTATTGTAATATTTACATACAAACTTACCTTGGTGCAAAATGTGGAAATTTTGCAATTTAGTCTAAAACTTTTCCTTCCCCGCTCGAGATCAATTCCGCGTCTTTCCTGATCTATAATAACACATTTAGCTCATTTAATACTCATACTATTTATTTCAATCCAAAATCACATCATGGAAAAATTACATTTTGCCCCTAACTTTACAAAATTACAACTTTGCCCCAGGCTCGGAATTTAATTTCAGCCCTTATTCTTATGTTTTATGATATGCTGAACATTTTCTCTTCTACAACAACATCAAATTCTCACTCTATCATATAGTTATGAACAATAGGTATTTTTACCGATTATGCTGCTTTTACTCGTTTTCACTTAAAACCGAGTAGCACAAGTTATTTAACATAATTTAAAACCTCATATTCTATCATAAAACATCAAAATACACAAATTTCACCTATGGGTATTTTTCCCAATATGAACCTTAGGTTAAATTATTACTAGCATAAGCTTAATCGAGCTTCCGGATTCCAAAACGTAAAGAACATTAAAAGCAGGCTTGAAATCACTTACTATGGAGCTTGAAAATTGAAGAAACCCTAGCTATGGAGAGAGGAGAATTCGGCAGCAACTAAGGAGGATGATGATCAATTTTGTGTTATTTTTCCCATTTTATTTCATTTAATATCCAAATGACCAAAATGCCCTCCTTACTAAACTTTCAAAAATTCCTTCCATGTCCTAATTTTGTCCATGAACTTAAAATTGGTCAAATTGCTATTTAAGACCTCCTAATTAATATTCTAAAACAATTTCATACTAAAAACTTCCGGGATGCAAATTTTGCAACTTATTCGACTTAGTCCCTACTTTCAATTTAAGCACTTTAGGCATAGAATTTCATCACGAAATTTTCACACAATCATGCAATCATATCATAAACCCCAAAATAATTATAAAACAATTATTTCTATCTCGGATTTGTGGTCACAAAACCACTATTCCGATTAGGCCCTAATTCGGGTTGTCACACATTGCGGACTCTTGGGGCGGAGTATTTAAATTCGGGAATGGTTGGACAGTAGGGTTGGTTCGAGCATATTGTGCGACCCACTCATTCATCATGGTGAAGAAGGCTTGTTTCGCCCTTCATTTTGATTATTCGCGGATGATCGAGGCTCAACAGGGTGTCCCTTGCGCGAGCAGCCGCTACACTTTCAACGTCATCCGCCAAGGGTCTCTCTATCCCGGCTCCATTGCTAATCAAAACAAAATTTCAACCGTCAAGTCATCACATTATTAAGCACTAACAATTTGGCATGTATAGCTAGACTCACACGCTCTATGGTAGTCCTAGAACCGACTAAACCATAGCTCTGATACCAATAAAATGTAACACTCCAAACCCGTGACCGTCATCGGATTTGAACACGTGGTGTTACCGGGCTTACTTCCCTTATTTCTCTCTTTGTAATATCTGATTGCTGTTCCAGGCAGGTTAGCTAACTGCGTCACTGTCGCCTTAAAAATCATATCTCGAGTTTCAAAACTCGGAAACTGATTCCATAAATTTTCCCTGAATTTAGACTCATATATCTATCCATGGATTTATTTCTAGAAGTTTTGGTCGGCCCAATTCGTACAGTTTATTAGTTAAAGTCACCCATGTTACAGGAGTCGACTACACTGACCTTCGTGCATTAAAACTTGAATATCTCTCTGTACAGAGCTTTAATACTGGTGCTGTTTGTTTCTAATGAAACTAGACTCAAAATAGAATCTGAACATATAAGGCATGAATTCTAATTCTTTCTGGATAATTTATAGTAAATTTTCAAACTCACAACAGGGGACCCAGAAACCGTTCTGGCCCTGTCTCACGAGAACTTTAATATCTGTCAGTATACTACTCATATGGTCGTTTCGTTTCATCCATATTAAAATAGATTCATCAAGGTTCAATTTCATAATTTATTCACTATTTAATTCTACTTCTACTATTTTTAGTGATTTTTTTCAATCTCATCTCACTGCTGCTATCCACAACAGTTACTGTAGTAGACTATGCCAATTTCATGAATCTTTCCTTGGCCTTACTAATCATCCATCATACATGACACAAATTATGGCCACCTTATCAAAATAAAAGTTTCTAAGACTCGTGGCTATAGGTTCTAGCATCCCACTCGACGACCACATAGGCCATTTTCACATGGCTTAAAGTTTACAACCCACAATTCAACAAAACATAATAGCCTATACATGCCAAATGTTCTCCTAGTTCAACTACGAAGACAATACCAAAAGGTTTCCAGCCGGTGTGATGACTTCAACGACGGTTCCGAGCACGCAACAATACGAGTCCAAGAGACCTAAAATGGGTGACACGAAAACACCGGGTGAGTTTATAACTCGATAAGTCATAAGCATTCATCAACCATCCATTAGTAAAATTTTCACAACATGAAACAAAAACGAGGCTAGGTACTTCATCCATATTGAACTATACCATAATTCCTCGACCTTTCGGTTCAATCTCATTCCAAGTCATACATCCACATTTCATATTCTATACAATAAGATAATTGAGGCATTTTACACACCAACTCATTCACACCACAATCATACAATTGCAATCATCACATAGATTTAAAGCTTACCACGCTCAACCCCGAGCAAGAACGTATTGCCTATTCGTCATGAGCTCAAGGTACTTACCCGATCCGCTGTCCATACTCAACTCGATGGAGACACACCCTCCATATAATTTTTCGATCGAGAGATATATATATATATATAGAGTACGCACACAAGGCTTAATACTCGATTTCGCACACTTAGTGCCATGCGATTTAAGCCCGCACACACAGTGCCATACCCTTCGAGCTCGCACACTTAGTGCCATATATTTCCAGCATGCACACTCAGTGCCATATTTTTCCAGCATGCACACTTAGTGCCATATATTTCCAGCATGCACACTTAGTGCCATATATTTCCAGCATGCACACTTAGTGCCAATCTCACACCGTACACTCGTATTGTTCAAGACACTTAGTGCCGAAAGCAACTTTCTACACATTTCACTATTTCTTTTACATTCAACAAATGTCATCATTCCATACACATACATTTTCATTTGTAAATATATATATCATCCCATTAAACACAATTGCATAAATTTTACAATCATTTAAGCAATATCAAATACGTGCTTAATGACTTACCTTGTTTGGGGTAGAACGGTTCCAAATCGGCTACTCGCTTGCTTTCTCCTTTCCTTTGTCCAATTTAGTTCCCTTTGCTCTTGAGCTAAATCAAACAATTTACCTCTCCATCAAACACAAACATACGGCATTCACATGCATTATTATGATTATTGCTTAATACTTAACACAACTAAGTTGAAAATTTACTCAATCTCATCTTAATTTATTGCTACTTATTTATCAAAATTTCCAATACAAGGTATTTAACACCTATGCCCATTTATACCCCATATGGCGAATGCTTCATTCATTACCCAATTAACCATTCTACAATTTTCAACCTCATTACCACCCTTTTTATGTCTAATTGTTTAAATACCCTCAAGCTCATTCACAAGTACTATTATACATCTCATTAAGCATTAATCATTTTGCAACATAAATTCTATAGCATGGTCGAATACTCATGCACACACACATAACAACAAGAACTCAATGGCACAAAATTTCCTTTTGTTAAACATTCGAACTCACTCATCTCCATGCTTTCATCACAACAACATCAAAACACTCACCAAGGGAGACAACATTCATGGCCGAAATTTAACTCACCTAACAACCTAGTTTCGATTCAAGATTCAAGGAAAATTTTGAACCAATCCTCCAAATCATGCATGCATTTTCAAGAGTGGCATAAAACATACCTTCTTGTATCAAAACACCTTAGTCTAGTAAGCTCCCATGGCTGATTTTCTCAAGCTTTTCCCCCCCTTTCTTCTTAGTATATTCGCCAAGCAAGAAAAAGATGAGAGGATGGACACTTTTTTTTCTCTTTGTTTTCATCATATCCCTTTTTTTTCAATTTCATTTCTTTATTCTTTCAAGCATAATCCATTAACTAAACATGTTTGAAACATGTTTTCCCTTGCCCATCACTCTTGACATGGCCGGCCACTAACCTTAGGAATGGGCTATTTGACATGCAAGTCCATTTATTTTACTTCATCCTTTTATTAATCTCTTAAAATTAGCCACATATATTTAAATCCTTTCACATGAGTCCTTTTTCCTTCAATTCACAATCAAATTAACTAAATCAAAGAATTCAAAATTCACACATGCATTTTCACATATTCTAGACAATAAATATTACGTTCGAACATGTCGGTGACTCGGTTTAGCGGTCCCGAAACCACTTCCCGACTATGGTCAATTTTGGGATGTCACACTTTTGAAATGTGATAGGCTAATCTATAAGGATCTAATAGTGCATGTAATCAAAAGGGAGGACTTGCATGTCAAATTTCCCCCCTAATTAGTAGTGGCCGGCCATGCTATGAGTGGAAACATGTCACAAACATGTTATGTTAGTGAGGTATGTAAGGAAAAATAAAATAATGAGCATGGTAATTGAATAATGAAAGGGAGGAGTGATGAAAAAAAAATGGTCTCATCCATTCCCCCCATTTTGCCGTGAGTTGAAGAAAAAGAAAAAAAAAATTTGTTCATCCTTTTTCATTTCTTTGGGACGAAAATTCTAAGGAAGAAGGAAGGAGTTCTTGCTTCATGTTTGGTTTGGAAGAGGATTAGGAGGAGGTTTGGCCATACTTGTATCTAGATTAAGGTATGTTTGAGGTTGTGCCATGAGATTCATGCATGTTTTTAGTTGCTAGCTTGAGTTCTAATTAGCCCATGGTTCAAAACTTTGCTATGTCATGGGGATGATATTCGCCAAGGTGGATTTTGTGTTAATGCCATTGCATGCTAAATATGAAGCTTGTTAATGATACATGTGATGGTGGATTGGTGACTCTTGGATTTTCTTTTAGCATTTTTGAGTGAGACATTAAGTTCTTTGTTTAACCATGACCAAAATTGAAATGGTATGGTGTTGTGATGTATTCGACCATGGTATATCCATAAGCATGATTTATGCTTATTGCATGATAGGTAAGATTTGTGTTTTGGATATATGTTTATATTTGGTTATAATCAACTTGTGATTCAGCTCTTGCACATATATATATATATATGTTTGCACATGATGTATTGGTATGACATATATACTATCTCAAGGTATATATTTACATATGATGATGTTTCTGTTATGAAGTAAATGATTGATGCGTATTGAGTTACAATATGTAATCGTTAGTTAGTAAAATGTATGCCATTTATGTGTGGTATTAAGTGTATAATTGGCCTCAACATGGACATGCATATTCGGCCACATGAGGCGGATTGGTGTGCATGCATTCGGTTAGAGGCAAGCATATTGATGCCTATTCTTGGCTTAGATAATCGGCTAAAAGAGAGTGTGGACTATTGTGTTGAGTTAGATTCATGATTTTTTACATATGTGACTTTAATGTCTAATGAATATATATGGGCTAAGTACCTTGAGTTCCTCTTTTTGATACTCAAATGATTAAATCAATTTAATTGTCAATTTAAGCTCAAGAGCAAAGGGGAACTAAATCCGATAAAGGGAAGGAAAAAGTGGTCGAATAGCCATCGAAATCGTTCGACAACATCCGAGGTAAGTTTTCGAGTAATGGAATTTGGATTATGATTTGATTAGATCATGTTTTAAGCAAAATCAAAATCATGTTCTTTGTGTGTGGCTATTGAGCCGAAATTGCAAGTGTGATAAGTGTCTTGTGTTTGAGTTTTGCTAATGAAAATGAAATACGAATGTGTCATGATTTATTGATAATTGTGCTTGGTTATTCGAATGATGTCCGGGCTAAGTCCCGAAGGCTTTGTGCTAAGTGACTATATCCGGACTAAGATCCGAAGGCATTCGTGCGAGTTACTAATTCCGGGATAAGCTCGAAGGCATTTGTGCGAGTTACTAAATCCGGGTTGAGTCCCGAAGGCATTTGTGCGAGTTACTATAACCGGCTATGTCCCAAGGCGTTTGAACAGTAGCTATATCCGGTTAAACTCCGAAGGTGCGTGACTCGGGAATGAATGAACTTGCTGTAAAATTTCAGTTAATACGCTTGTGAAATCCCAACAATGAGGTATGTTTCAGTATGTGCTTTGAATTAGTTGAGCCCTTACAAATAAGTATTCGCTCATTGATAAATGAGCTACCGCCTTTAGCTAAGTTGATCTTTGTGTATGAATATAAGGGTTGGTAATGTGAAGTAAGTATGATATTGAGAATTTGTGCATATGAAATTATCTGTTTAGCCACATGAATGCTATACTTTGGTTGTGTTTAAATTCATGGCTCAAACTTACTAAGCATTAAATGCTTACTCCGTTTTCTTTGATTTTCTGTTTTATAGATTTTGGTTCTTCAGCTATCGGACTCGGGATTTTTGGAAGTCGAAGTCTCCTACACTATCAAAGCCCCCTTTTGGTACAATTTTGGTTGAACTTTGAAATGGCATGTATAGGACTACCCTTTTTGTTGTTGGTCATGTACCCATGGATTTTGTGTAAATTTGGATAGCCATGCGAAAATGGCTTATATACGTTTTAGCATAGTACTATAATCGTTTTGTATGTTGATCATTAAGAGGTATGGAAATGTTTGGAAACGATTAGCCATTGGAATGGTTAATCATGATCATACTTTGTGCTATGTATGCAAAAAGGGCTAATTGAATCATGGAAATTATGAAATAGGTAAAGTCTACCTCAAAGGCAGATGCTGACAGCAGCAGTGATGTGGATGTGAAAAATCACTAAAAATAGTAAAAATGGAATTAAATAGTGAATAAATTATGTAAATGAACCTTGATGAATCTAATTTAATATGGAAGAAACGAAACGGTCATATGAGTTGTATGTTAAGAGATATTTAGGTTTTCGTGAAACAGGGCCAGAACGGTTTCTGGATTCCCTGTTCCGACTTTGGAAATTCATTATAAATTAACCAGAGATAATTAGGAGTCATTCCATATATGTATAGATTCCTCTTTGAGTCTAGTTTCTATAGAAACAAATAGCATTAGTATTGAAGCCCTGTACAGGGATATATCCAAGTCATAATGCATGAAGGTCAGTGTAGTCAAACCCTGAAACAGGGGAGAGTTTAACTAATAAACTGTACTAATTGGCTCAACGAAAAATTCTAGAAAAAAATTCTGTAGATGGAGGTATGAGTCTAGTTTCAGGGAAAAATTACAAAACTGATTTTCGAGTTTTGAAACTTAAGATATAATTTTTAAGGCGACAGTGACACAGTAACCAGCTTGTCTGGAAATTTTTAAATGGACTGTGAAAATAATTAAATTAAGTCTGTATGCACCTTGTGTTCGACTCCGGTAACGGACTCGGGTACAGGGTGTTACAATTAAGTTAATAAACAATAATATAATAAAACAAAAATTAAAATGTGGAACGGTGGAAATGTGCAAGTGTACACAATCGTAACAAGTAATAAAGTGACAAGTAAATGTCAAGTTATCGTACCTAAAGGGACTGTAAAAAGCAATATTTATGAAATTAATTAAAACACTTTGGTAAGGTAAAAATAATTTTGGTTTGAAAAGAGTGATTTATAAACTAAGATTTTAAAACTAAGAAAACAATTTAAATAAAATAAAAGAGTTCTAGTGCACGATTTCAATTAAGATTTAATCAAGATGATATAATTGTGTTGGATTAATTATACCTTTTTAACCTAGAAATATTAAATTCGTGCTTATGCTGTTATGAATAAATTCACGACAACCCAGTAATTTGCTAACTTATGAACATATTTACTAATTAAAAGAATTCCATTTATCTCTTGAACATATCCCTATGCCAATTCAACCGACTAAACAGATTTAATAAAGTAAACATGTTATCCCACATACATACTTATTGAATTAAATTATCTCTCACATATTACTATGTCGATTCAACCGATTAATTCAACTTAATAAACATGTAAAAGATTATGTGAAGTAACATAGTAGCCATACCTTGAAACAATTTAATCACAACAATTTTGCAAGTTATGCAAGGCATATGTATTGGCAAATACAATGCTGATTTAATTTTCAGTCACCTTAGAAGAATTAAACATGCACTGATTAAGTACTGAGTCCATTAATTGCAATTTCAATCCGTTTAAACAATTAATTCTTTAGTTATCTAAACAATTATAATGCCAGATAAACTAAGCATGATTTTACTTAATCAAGCATTTCACTGAGGCCTATAACAGCATAAACACTAATTTAATAATTTAAGTAGGCAAAATATAATCAACCCAACACGAATTAAATTCAAGCTAAATTGATTAAAATAACCATTTCAACAACAATATTTTTCATAGATATGTTCATCATAAAAACAACAGAAATTAAAAAGAAAGGGAACAGAAAGCAAACCCAGTGTTTCTCTGCAGCTTGACTGCTGCTCCGTTCTTAGTCTCCGTTGTCTTCACCGAGCAAGGCTTCTATGAATCCTTGATTTCTACCCAAGATGGCTGAAGAACACCTCTTTATCAAGAGAGGAAATCGGCACAAGAGGAAGGGAAAATGGGATGGAAAAATGGAGAGGAAACTTTGAGAGAAGTGAAGAGAGGATGAGAGAATGTTGTGGAATGAGGGATGTTGAGGGATGCTTTTAAATGGGAAGCATAGGGTGGCTTTTGTAGCTGAAGAGGGATGCTAAAAATATAAAATTCAGCAGCCAAGAGAGCCCTCCCATGAACAGCCACACACATGGCAAGGTTGAAGCTTTCAACCTTGCTAAAAATAGGCTGGGGCAAATCTACAAATCCTAAAATAAAGGTGGGGTTTGAACATAATTTGGAGGTTTTTCAAGGGCCTTTTTGCAAGCATATTTTATCAGCTAATTTTCTGATTTGGATCAGCCAATGGACAGTTCTGGTCAGCCCAATTAGTGGCTGGTTCGGCTCACTCCATTCGGTTCAACCAGTGCGGTTCACTAGGCCCTTTCTTCATAATTAATTAAAATTAATTCAATTAACCTAAATTAAATTGGAAATAAATTAAAATTAATTTAATTATGAATTAATACACATTTCTGGACCGTCTTGGGCTGGAAATTAATTGGCCTCGATACTTCAAATTACTCTCGGTTTTGTTTTTCTTGTAGTGTTCACCGGGCCCTTTTTCTCCAATTGTGTAATTCTGTCAAAAATAACCAAATTTAATCAAAATTAACTATAAAATTAATTAAAATTCATAATGTTCATATTTTTAACATAATTTAATTATTTTATAATATTTAATTATTTTTTGACAAGAATTTAACCGGAATACCTGGTTTTAAGTTAAAAAGGGTATGGAAAAGTATATAAATTTTTGTGTTTCCACAGCCCCAAACATAATTCATTGCTCGTCCCGAGTAATGCACAAATTTTGAAAAGAATTTCTCGGAAACACTTTGAAAACCTTCTTCAGAACAACAGTTTTCTCGAAATTATGAATTTGATATACTTATGCTCAAAGAATAAGAAATTTGATCATTTTGCTACTCAAGTGTTCATATTATTCAAATTAATCTCAACAATTATTACAATAGCAAAATTAGACTAAATATTTCTTAATAAAGACATGCTGGTTCCTACCAATTCAATTTTTTAATCCTTCATTCAAGATCAAGTCGCAATCATTAAGCTTAACCTATGTCTTCATATGTTGAACAAAGCAATTTCTCTCCACTAATGTAGGTAACTTTGGAACTTTGAATCAATAGGTCTTTAACAAGGTTGTAACGTGGCTGGGCTTAGGGGTAGGTAAAAAGATAGATAAATTTTGGCTAAAAACCCTAAACTCAGTGTAAATCGAACCTTCAAAAAAAATTTTTTTTTACCTTCAATCACCAACTTTCACATGCTCTTTTTCAAATATATATGTTTTTTTTTGAGCATTTGATATTTCTTTTCAACTCCCCCAAACTTAATTTCAAACGATATTGTTGAATAGTACTGAGTTTAGTGTTTGGGGCAATTTAAAGATAATTAAGAGAAACGTGACGGGCTAAATTTGTATAGGTTCCAAAAATTAGGCCATATAGTCTCAAAGTTGGGTTTCAAAGGATAAAATTTACCATGGTAGGCTTGAAAGGCTCAAACGGTCCAAACAATAGCTGCCTAAATCATTTCCAATGTTCCAAGCTCCCTAGGATTTTGCCTCAAGAAACTACTAAGTCAATTCTAAAGACTTAAACTTTCATGCATACCTAACTTTCCTAAAGAAATAAAAATTTTATGGTGTGAAGTTGCATGCTTTATTAAAAATACATTCATGTCATCATTAAACTACATAATAATTTATTGAAAAAAAATAGAGTTTTATTCATACTCAAGTTTAGCATGCTTAACAAAATTCAAATTTATTGAACAGAAATATACCCTAATCATAATTAAAAGAAAAAATTTATTCTGGATGAAGATAATTTCAAATTTCGGTCCCCCCAACTTAAAATGAACAATGTCTTCATTATTTAAAGTGAATAGATACTATACACCAAGTAGGAATTTAGAAAAGAGGAGGTGAGTCAATGTGACTGCTTAAGTACCAAGCTCTTTCGAAATCCAATCGTAGACATGTATATACCTATTGCCACACTTTATACTTTATGACTTGTCCATGTTTATTCAGGATTTCCTTCTCTTGTTTTATTATGCAGAAGTAAAAGTTCCTAATTTAAACTTGATCCTAAAATAACCTAAAAAACATAAATAAAATAGAGTCAAGATCCCTCCCTTTTATTTATTTGCAGATCCTTCCACCTTGAACTCATCTTTTGCTCCATCATTATTGCCTTTGCATGAATCGCTTCGCTCCTTTTTCGAGAGTGGAGTCCATGGCTTGAATATGAAATCTGGAAATTCAAGCACAAAAATAAATGGGTTATTGTATATTCTCTGGAAAGTACTTTGAATCGAGTCATCCCTTATTTTTTAGTATCTCCAGTATGCTTGTTGCTGCCATTGCATGTGTTTCATTAAGTCCATCAAATTTGACAACTCATCTCGAAAGTCTGGGCTAGGTGACTGAGCTCTAAACATTGGAGTTCCAGCATCTGATTCATCTTTTGGCTCTACTGGGTCTACCTTATCAGGGACATCAAATGATTGCATCGTGGGATCTTCTTCTTTATTAGGTTCCTCAGGCTCTTCATTTTCTTCAATGCATTGTTGTAGAACTGAGTCTCCGGCTACTCGGTAGTGGTCCCAATCTATAATTGTGCCTTGGGTGTACCCTGTCTTCTTGACATTAGCAAGAATTTTTGCTTTCAAGCGCAGACTAGTTATTGTAAAGGGGAAGTAAGTAGGGCCAGAACGTCTAGCGGCACAGTTTCGAATTTCTTTTAGGATGATCTTTTCGACATCAATAGTCTTACCCGTTGAGATCGAGTATAGTAAGACCATTCGCTCCAATGAATTTGTAGTCCCATGTGAGATAGGTAGAATGCTAAAATGGATGAAATAAAACCATACCTTTGCAATAGGTGTTAAGTATTCTCTTCGACACGTGTGGGTTCCTTGTTTCGACACCGTCCAACTAGAACCGTCAACTGTAAGCTCCTCGAGAATTTCTTGTAGAAGTTCCGGCTTGATATTGCTCATCAAAGATGACTACTCGTCGTTCTCAAAATCAGGCAATTCATAGAACTCATTAATAGCATTCGAATTTATAGGTACCTTGATTCTGCAAACAGGGACTTCTGTCATCTCGCTTGAAGTTAAATTCACGTAAAACTCACGAACTAGCTCCTCATTCACACTAGGTCTCTTTTCACAAAACAGTTCCCAATTGAGAGCTAAGCAATTTGACGAATACGTGACATGAAGTCTCTATAGTTGCTATCCTTCAGTGTGAAGCCTTTCTCAAGATACATCTGTTGATTTTTGTATGTACTTTCGTATCTCACTTTAGCTTCAACACTATGGAACTTGCTTTGTGTTTCTTCGATTTGAGCAGAGGCGCGAGTTCTCTTGCGAGGCATAATTGACCTTTTTGCAAAAATATAAGAACTCAAAGAAAATTAATGCAAGAAAAAGATGGAAAATTAAAAGGAGGAGGGTTGAAGAATTTTGGCTTAAGGCTTGGTGTGCAAAGAGGGTGCCACACAAGGCTAGAGAACAAGCAACAGCACGCAAGGGTGTGCAGCAAGAAGCGCATGACACTTCGTCGAGCAGGCCTGAAGCTTGTGCGGGAGCTGGGACGTGGCTTGGGTAGCAGTAGCAAGGGCGCGCAGGTGGGGCGCTAGAGCAGCAAAATGCGACCTGGGCAGTTGCTGGACTGAAACAGCAGGCACACGAGTGGGAGCTGGGTGCTAATTGGGTCACGCAGCGTGATGCTGCTGGGTGTTTGCCGACTAGGCTACCGGAGCTAGAGGTGTTGCGGCACAAGGTGTTTTGGTTTTTGGTTGATGCATGGATGGGAGGTATAAGGTGATATTTATAGCATAAGTAATAGGACTTAAAATAGAACTCTTAGTCTAATTTAATAATTAAAGATAAGAGTTTAATTCTAATCCTACTCAAATTTAACAGCAATTAATAATTAAATATAAGCATATAGAATTATCATTTGCTATTAATTATTAAGATAAACATAAAATAAAAATTGAAATTAAATTAATCCTAATTCTATAAACATAAAATAAAAATTGAAATTAAATTAATCCTAATTCTAATTTAAGTTGATAAAATTAATATATAAATTATAATGAATATAATTATATATTAAAGTTTATCAAATTATTAATAATGTTAAAATAAAAATAAAAAATATTTCTTCTAGATGCCTTTAAATAAAATATTTACAAAGAAAGGCACCTAATTTTCATTATTTACAAAAGAGCAATCAAACTTTAAAAATAAATCAATTTAAGTCCCTAGACTCAATGAAAATTAAAAATTGAGTTGCAAATTAAAAATTGGATCAAATTGACCCTTTTATTTAAAAAACAAAAATTTATTTTGTTGATTAGGGAAAAATTTCTTGGAAAATTATGTTAAAATAAATTCCCAGGAAAGATTGAAGGGGTCACAAATGGTCCGGCTTAAGTTTCAACCTTCTAGACAGAATTTATTTAAACATACTAAACCCGAAAAATAGACCCTAAATTATTTATTAAACAAAACACAAAAAAAATATTAAATATCTGATAAAATGAACGAGACGTTATCCTGTTCAATTTTATTCCCCAATAGTGTTTCAAACGCTGAGCATTAACTTGAAAATTACCTCTCTTACCTTGGAGTTCAACAACTCCGTATGGATAGACTCTGTGAATTGTAAATGGACCGGACCAACGTGATTTTAGCTTACCTAGAAAGAACTTCAATCTCGAGTTGAACAACCATACTTCCTGACCTGCTTCAAATTCTCGAACTCGGATGTGTTTGTCATGCCATTTCTTGAGTCTCTCTTTGAGTAATTTGGCATTTTCATGTGAGAACATTCGAAATTCTTCTAACTCGTTGAGTTGGAACATCTGTCTTTCTTTTGCGAGCTTAGGATATAAGTTGAGTCGTCGAAGAGCGCAGTAAGCTTTGTGCTCTAACTCCAAAGGTAGATGACATGCTTTACCGAAAACCAGCCTATAGGGTGACATCCCTAAAGGTGTCTTGTACGCTGTCCTGTAGGCCCATAAAGCGTCATCTAGTCTTGTGGACCAGTCTCGTCGGTTCGGGCAAACTACTTTCTCCAATATGCCCTTGATTTTTTTATTTTCCAGTTCAGCTTGTCCATTCGTCTATAGATGGTAAGCCGTTGCAACCTTGTGTTTCACCCCGTGCTTGCCTAGTAACCATTTTAACCAGTTGTTCACAAAGTGGGACCCTTCATCACTAATGATGGCTCTCGGGGTTCCAAACCTCCTGAACACGTGTTTCTGCAAAAACTTCATCACAACCCTAGCATTGTTTGTCGGATATGCCTCTACCTCGACCCACTTGGACAGATAATCTACTGCTACTAGTATATACTTGTGACCAAAAGATGAAAGGAAGGGCCCAAGAAAACCAATACCCCAAACATCAAATAATTCGACCTTAATGATGTTTTTTCGAGGCATCTCATTTTTGTTGGTGACATTTCTAACTCTTTGACATCGGTCACAACTCTTTACGTATGCATATGCATCCTTGAATAGTGTTGGCCAAAAGAATTCGGCTTGCAATACTTTGGCTGCAGTACGAGTTCCTCCGAAATGACCCCCACTTGGGGTTGAGTGACAGTGGTATAGAATCTTCGGTATTTCTTCTTCTTCCATGCATCTCCTAATCATCTGATCTGCACACTTTTTAAATAGACATGGTTCCTCCTAGAAATAGTACTTCACATCGTTAAGAAACTTTCTCCTTTGTTGATGTAACACCCCGAACCCGAGACCGTCCCCGGAGTCGAACACGAGGTGTTAACAGACTTCAAACCACTTATTGAGAATTTCCCAGACAAGCTGCCAATCTGTGTACTAGTCGCTTCAAAAATCATATCTTCAGTTTTACAACTCGAAAATCAGTTTCGTAATTTTTCCCTGAAACTAGACTCATATGTCCATCTACAGATTTTTTTCTAGAATTTTTGGTCGAGCCAATTAGTACAGTTTATTAGTTAAATTCTCCCCTGTTGCAGGGATCGACTACACTGATCTTTGTGCCTTACGAATTGGATATCTCCCTGTACAGGGCTTCAATACTGATGCCGTTTGTTTCTATAGAAACTAGACTCAGAGAGGAATCTACACATATATGGCATGACTCCTAATTATCTCTGGTTAATTTACAATGATTTTCCAAAGTCGGAACAGGGATCCAGAAACCGTTCTGGCCCTGTTTCACGAGAACTTTAATATCTCTTAAAATACAGCTCATATGGTCGTTTTGTTTCATCCATATGAAAATATACCCATCAAGCTTCGAGTACGTAATTTTTTTAGCTATTAATTCCACTTCTACTATTTTTAGTGATTTTTCGATCTCATATCACTGCTGCTGTCCGCAACAGTTACTGCAGTAGACTATGCCAATTTCATGAATCCTTCCTTGGCCTTACTACTCATCCATCATACGTGACACAAATTATGGCCACCTTATCAAAATTAAGGTTTCTAAGACTCGTGGCTATAGATTCTAGCATCCCACTCAAACGACCACATAGGCCATTTTCACATGGCTTAAAGTTTACAACCCAAAATTTAACAAAACAAAATAGCTCATACATGCCAAATGTTCTCCTAAGTCGACTAAGAAGACAATACCAAAATTGCTCACCGGTGTGATGACTTCGTTGTGATTCTGAACACCCAAAAGGAGACGAGCCCAAGGAACCTAAAATGGGTGACAAGAAAACACCGAGTGAGTTTATAACTCAGTAAGTCAAAAGCATTCCACAACCATCCATTAATACAATTATCATAAAATGAAATAATGAAACAAGGCCAAATGTTCCAGCCATACCGAACTATACCATAGTTCCTTAGATCTTTCGGATCAATCTCATACCAAGTCATACATTTACATTTCATATACTGTTCAATAGGATATTTGAAGCAATTTCCATACATCATTTCATTTCCGCAACAATCATGCAATCAAATGAACTTTCATCTATTCCACGATACCTTATTTACGGAATGCAATTGAAATCATCACATAGATTTAAATCTTACCAACTCCACCCGAGCATGAACATAGCATCTATTAGCCATGAACTCAAGGTACTTACTCTTTCCGCTGTCCATACTCATCTCGATAAAGTCACGCCTCCATATAAATGTTCAATCGGAGATATGTGTAGAGTTCGCACACATAGTGCTTAATACTCAATCACGCACACTTAGTGCCATATGATTCAAGCCCGCACACATAGTGCCATATAGTCCAAACTCAAGCACACTTAGTGCCGTACATTACAAGCTCGCACACTCGATTGCCAATCTCAATCACCGTACACATCTATTTCTACAACACTTAGTGCCAAGCAAACTTCCTACACATTTCACTATCTCTTTTACGCTCAACATTATCATCTTTTCATACACATACATTTGTATATATTTCATCTCATTAAACACAATTGCATAGATATTACAATCATTTAAGCAATATCAAATATATGCTTAATGACTTACCTTGTGTTGGGTAAAAATAGTCCAAGTCGGCTACTCGATGACCTTCGCCTTTCCCTTGCTTGATTCTCCTTCTTTAACTCCTTGAGCTTAATCAATAAATCAACTAGTTTAACCATCTCGCTAAACATTCATAATTCAATTACACATGCATATGTATGTTTGTATATTCGCAACCATCCTCACTTATTACCCATTTAGTCAACAATCTAAGCCAAGATAAGGCTTCAATATGGTTGCCTCTAACCGAATACATGCTCACCAATTTCCTTCATGTGGCGAATATGCATGTCCATGTTGAGGCCATTTATGCACTTATTACCACACAAAACAGCATACATTTTACTAACTAATACCTTTCCATATTGTAACTCAATACACATCTATCATTTCCTTCATAACCAAAACATCATCATAAGTAAGTATATACCTTAAGATAGTATATACGTCATACCAATACATCATGCTCAAACATATATACATATATGTATGCTAGAGCCGAATCTCAAGTTGATTGTAACTAAACATGAACATGATTTGAAACACAAATCTTACTCTCCATGCAAAGAGCATAAATCACACTTGGGGATGCACCATGGCGAATACATCACAACACCATAATTTTGGTCATGATTACACAAAGAACTTAGTATATCATTCAAAAATGCTCAAAGAAAATCTAAGAGTCCTCAATCCACCATCACATGTATCATCATCAAGCTTCATATTTAACATGCAATGGCATTAACTCAAAATCCACCTTGGCCAAATACCATCCCCATGATATAACAAAGATTTGAACCATGGGCTAATAAGAACATCAAGTTAACAACCAAAAACATGCATGAATCTCATGGCACAACATCAAACATACCTTAATCTTGATGCAAATATAGCCAAACCTCTTCCTAATCCTCTTCCAACCCAAGCATGAAGCAAAATTCCTCCCTTCCCTCTAGTATTTTCGGTCAAGAGAGAATGAAATGGATGAGCAAAATTTTTTCTTTTCTTTTCTTCCATGTACGGCAATGGGGGTTTCACTCACACACACATTTTTTTTTCTTTACTACCCATGCTTATTTGTTTATTGTTTCCCTAATGCACCAACAAAACATGTTTCATGACATGTTTAGCCCATACTCCTTGTCATGGCCGGCCATCACTTGTAAAAGGGGTATTTGACATGCAAGGCCATTGTTTTGCATGCATGCTTTAATTAGTCATCATACATTTCCCCATCATACTTTCAAAGTTTTCTACTAGGTCATTTCTAGTGAAATTCACATTTATAACTCTAAATTAAAGCATCAAAATGTCATACATGAGTTAACACATATTATAGGCATCAAAATAAATATCAAATTATTTTTATGCCTCGGTTTTGTGGTCCCGAAACCACATTCCGACTAGGGTCGTTTTAAGGCTGTCACAACTCTCCCCCACTTAAGAAATTTTCATCCCCGAAAATCTTACCGGTAAATAGGTTTGGGTATCGCTCCTTCATAGAGTTCTCGGGTTCCCAAGTAGCTTCTTCCATCCCGTGTTTGAGCCATAACACTTTTACTAACGGAACCCTTTTGTTTCGCAACTCCTTCACTTCACGAGCTAGGATACGAATTGGTTCTTCTTCATAACTCATATCGGCTTGAATTTTAACCTCTGATGGACTAATTACGTGCGACGGATCAGACCTATAGCGTCGAACCATCGAAACATGAAAGACGTCGTGAATCTTTTCAAGTTTAGGGGGCAAAATCAAACGATACGCAACTGGACCGACTCGTTCGGATATCTCATATGGCCCAATGAACCTCGGGCTCAATTTGCCTTTACGACCAAATCTGAGTATCTTTTTCCAAGGCGAAACTTTAAGAAACACTTTATCTCCCACTTGATACTCAATGTCTTTTCGTTTCAGATTCGCGTACGACTTCTGACGATCGGAGGCTATCTTCAGATTTTCACGGATTACTTTTACTTTCTGTTCAGCATCTTTAATCAAATCCACTCCAAAAATTTTGTTCTCACCGAGCTCGGTCCAAAACAATGGTGTACGGCATTTACGCCCGTACAAGGCCTCGTAAGGCGCCATCTTAATACTTGATTGAAAACTATTGTTGTGCGAATTCAATCAAAGGTAAGTACTGTTCCATGAACCATCGAACTCGAGGATGCAACATCTCAACATATCCTCAAGTATCTGAATTATCCGCTCGGATTGACCATCGGTTTGGGGGTGAAAGGCGGTGCTGAAATGCAACTTGGTACCTAAGGCTTCTTGCAATCTCTTCCAAAATTGCGAGGTGAACCTCGGATCTCTATCCGACACCACAGAAATCGGTACCCCGTGTAATCTCACAATCTGAGAAACATACAATTCAGCTAGTTTATCCAATGAAAAATCCGTACGCACGGGGATAAAGTGAGCCGACTTAGTCAGTCTATCAACAACAACCCAAATCGCATCCTTCTTGCTCGCTGACAATGGCAGTCCCGACACAAAGTCCATTGTGACTCGATCCTATTTCCACTCGGGTATCGTAATCGGCTGAAGTAATCCTGAAGGCACTTGATGTTTAGCTTTCACTTGTTGACATATTAAACATCTCGAAACAAAGTCGGAGATGTCTCGTTTCATACCATGCCACCAAAACCGTCGTTTCAAATCGTTGTACATCTTCGTACTCCCGGGTGGATTGCCATTCGGCTACAATGGGCTTCGTTCGAATCATTGAAATAAGTTCAATTCTTTGGAACACACGACGACTTCGAACCTCAAACAATCGTCATCACCAATATGAAACTCGATTCCTTGTTCGAACACACTCACCCGTTTGCAACCAACTCATCATCAACTTTTTGAGCTTCACGAATTTGATGAGTCAACAATGGTTTGGCCTTTAATTAGGCTACTAACACATTGTCGGGTAGAATAGACAAGTGTACATTCATTGCTCGTAAAAACAAAGTGATTTCGGCTTAAGGCGTCCGCAACCACATTAGCCTTTCCCGGGTGATAATCAATGACAAGCTCGTAATCTTTTAACAACTCGAGCCAATGTCTTTGTCGCAGATTTAAGTCTCTTTGAGTCATCAAATATTTGAGACTTTTGTGATCCGAATACACATGGCACTTCTCACCAAATAAGTAATGTCGCCATATCTTTAAAGGCGAATCGATGGCGACCAATTCGAGATCATGGGTCGGATAATTTTTCTCATGTGGCTTTAATTGTCTCGACGCGGTAGGCCACAACTCGACCTTCTTGCATTAATACGCAACCTAACCCAAGTAGGGAGGCGTCACTATAAATGACAAACTCTTTGCCAGATTCGGGCTGCACTAAAACTGGAGCTTCCGTTAAATGAGTTTTCAATTGATCGAAACTTTTCTGACACTTTTCCGTCCATTCAAACTTGACATCCTTCTGAAGCAGTTTCGTCATGGGTGTGGCTATCATCGAGAATCCTTTTACAAACCGTCGGTAGTAACCGGCAAGTCCCAAAAGCTCGACCCAAGAATATTTCTGAGGCTTCCGGTTAAGTATAGTTGAAATTTTACTCAGTCGACTCGAATACCGTCGCAGATACCACATGACCCAAGAAGCTAACCTCTCTAACCGTAACTCACACTTGCTGAACTTAGCATATAACGCATATCCCGTAAAATTTGCAACACTAATCTCGTGTGCTCGCATGTTCGGTCTCATCTCTTGAATAGACCAAGACGTCGTCAATGAACACCACTACGAACCGATCCAAATATGATCCAAGATCCGATTCATCAAATCCATAAATACCGCAGGGGCATTAGTGAGCCCAAACGGCATCACTAAGAATTCGAGTGACCATATCTCATTCGAAGGCGGTTTGGGTATATCCGAATCTCGGATTCATGGCGATAATAGCCCGATCTCAAATCTATTTTTGAAAACACTGAGGCTCCCTTCAGTTGATCGAACAAATCATCGATACGCGGTAACGGATATTTGTTCTTTATTGTCACTTTATTAAGTTGACGATAGTCGATGCACAACCTCATGGTTCCGTCCTTCTTTTTCACAAACAACACTGGTGCACCCCAAGGTGAAAAACTCGGGCGAGCAAAGCCTCTATCCACCAACTCTTGCAACCGAGCTTTCAACTCCTTTAATTCCGTTGGTGCCATACGATACGGAGCTATCGAAATCGGTGTGGTCCCAGGTACAAGCTCAATACCAAACTCTATCTCCCAAACAGGTGGCAAACCCGGTAATTCTTCGGGAAAAACATCCGGGTATTCACAAACCACCGGCACAGATTCGAGTTTTATTTCTAACTCCTTATCATCAAGTACATACGCAAGGTATGCTTCGCACCCTTTTCTTACATATTTCTGGGCCAACATTGATGATATTACAGCTGGCAACCCCTTCAAGTCCATAGACTCAACTCGGATCATCTCGTTATTTGCGCATCTCAATTCAATAGTCTTGCTTTTGCAATTCACAACCGCATCATGCACGGTCAACCAATCCAACCCAAGAATAACATCAAATTCATTGAACGGCAAAAGCATCAAGTCCGCCGGAAAACAGGAACCTCAAATGACTAGGGGGCATTTCTTACACACTTTGTCGACTAGCACGTAACGACCCAAGGGATTTGACACCCGAATTACGAACTCAGTAGACTCAACAGGTAGAGTCTTACTGGATGCTAAGGTTTCACATACATATGAATGAGTAGAGCCAGGGTCAATCAATGCAATCACACTAGTATCAAAGAGAGTGAAAGTACCAAGTGATAACGTCGGGGAGGATGCCTCCTCTCGTCTGCGCTGATAGCATATGCTCTAGTAGGAGCACGAGTCTCGGATCGAACAACCGTATCGAGACCCTCTCGATTACCACCCCTACCTCCTGAAATTCTGGGGTCACCTCTAGCCGTCGTCCCACTTGATCTTGCACCTTGCATCTTATTCTTCTCATCTAGCTCCGCAATCTCTAATGAAGTGGTCCTCGAACCGCATCCATAACAGCCCTATTAATGACTTACGCCAACATTCACCTATGTGTCGTCTTCCACATTGGGGGCATTCGGGCTTTTCTTGACGATTATTGCCCACACTAGCTACCGAGGTAGCTCGTGAGTCCATCGATGGTCGTGCTCTAATGGAAATCCCATGATGCCCTCGACTTATTTGTGTCCTCTCGAACTTCTTTAGAGCCGAAAATGGAGCCTTGCCCGTCGATCTTTTACGATAATCTCTAGCTTCAAATTCAGCCTTCCTCTTCTCCTTCCGAGCTCTTCCGCCTTGCGTGCTCGTTCAACTAGTGTTACAAATTCTTTTATCTCCAAAATACCCACCAGTAGCTTTAACTCTTCATTCAATCCTCTTCAAATCTTTTGCACATAGCAACCTCATCAGCCACACACTCCCGAGCATACCGACTAAGTCTTACGAACTCATGTTCAGATTCGATATCTGAATCATACGACCTTGCTTGAGCTTCAAGAATTCCTTACGCTTTTGATCGATGAACTGTTGACTAATGTATTTCTTTCAAATTCGTTTGGAAGAAATCCCAAGTAACTTGTTCCTTTGGGACTATGGAAATTAAGGTCCTCCACCAATAGTAGGTGAGTCTCAAACAAGGATATAGCACACTTAAGACATTCATCGGTGTGCATGACAATTCATCAAACACTCTAATGGTGTTATCAAGCGAAACTCAAATTTCCCTTTCAAAGATCGCCAAGAACTATGGCCTTAAACTCCTCGCCCCACGCTTCCTAATCAAGTCCACAGTGGTTTACTCAGCCTCACAGGATCAGCAATCGATGGCATTACGGGCTCTTGGGGTGGATTATTTAAATTTGGGAATGGTTGGACAGCCGGATTGGTTCGGGCATATTGCGCGACCCACTCATTCATCATGGTGAAGAAGGCTTGTTTCGCCCTTCATCTTGATTATTCATGGATGACCGAGGCTCAACAGTGGTCTCCCTTGCGCAGAGCAGCCGCTACACTTTCAACGTCATCCGCCAAGGGTCTCTCTACCGGGTTCCATTTGCTAATCAAAACAAAAATTTCAACCGTCAGAAGTCATCACATTTTTAAGCACTAACACATTGGCATGTATAGCTAGACTCACACGCGCTACGGTAGTCCTAGAACCAACTAAACCATAGCTCTGATACCAATAAAATTGTAACACCCCGAACCCGAGACCGTCCCCGGAGTCGAACACGAGGTGTTAACAGACTTCAAACCACTTATTGAGAATTTCCCAGACAAGCTGCCAATCTGTGTACTAGTCGCTTCAAAAATCATATCTTCAGTTTTACAACTCGAAAATCAGTTTTGTAATTTTTCCCTGAAACTAGACTCATATTTCCATCTACAGATTTTTTTCTAGAATTTTTGGTCGAGCCAATTAGTACAGTTTATTAGTTAAATTCTCTTCTGTTGCAGGGATCGACTACACTGACCTTTGTGCCTTACGAATTGGATATCTCCCTGTACAGGGCTTCAATACTGATGCCGTTTGTTTCTATAGAAACTAGACTCAGAGAGGAATCTACAAATATATGGCATGACTCCTAATTATCTCTGGTTAATTTACAATGATTTTCCAAAGTCGGAACAGGGGATCCAGAAACCGTTCTGGCCCTGTTTCACGAGAACTTTAATATCTCTTAAAATACAGCTCATATGGTCGTTTTGTTTCATCCATATGAAAATATACCCATCAAGCTTCGAGTACGTAATTTTTTTAGCTATTAATTCCACTTCTACTATTTTTAGTGATTTTTCGATCTCATATCACTGCTGCTGTCCGCAACAGTTACTGCAGTAGACTATGCCAATTTCATGAATCCTTCCTTGGCCTTACTACTCATCCATCATACGTGACACAAATTATGGCCACCTTATCAAAATTAAGGTTTCTAAGACTCGTGGCTATAGATTCTAGCATCCCACTCAAACGACCACATAGGCCATTTTCACATGGCTTAAAGTTTACAACCCAAAATTTAACAAAACAAAATAGCTCATACATGCCAAATGTTCTCCTAAGTCGACTAAGAAGACAATACCAAAAATTGCTCACCGGTGTGATGACTTCGTTGACGGTTACGAACACCCAAAAGGAGACGAGCCCAAGGAACCTAAAATGGGTGACAAGAAAACACCGAGTGAGTTTATAACTCAGTAAGTCAAAAGCATTCCACAACCATCCATTAATACAATTATCATAAAATGAAATAATGAAACAAGGCCAAATGTTCCAGCCATACCGAACTATACCATAGTTCCTTAGATCTTTCGGATCAATCTCATACCAAGTCATACATTTACATTTCATATACTGTTCAATAGGATATTTGAAGCAATTTCCATACATCATTTCATTTCCGCAACAATCATGCAATCAAATGAACTTTCATCTATTCCACGATACCTTATTTACGGAATGCAATTGAAATCATCACATAGATTTAAATCTTACCAACTCCACCCCGAGCATGAACATAGCATCTATTAGCCATGAACTCAAGGTACTTACTCTTTCCGCTGTCCATACTCATCTCGATAAAGTCACGCCTCCATATAAATGTTCAATCGGAGATATGTGTAGAGTTCGCACACATAGTGCTTAATACTCAATCACGCACACTTAGTGCCATATGATTCAAGCCCGCACACATAGTGCCATATAGTCCAAACTCGCACACTTAGTGCCGTACATTACAAGCTCGCACACTCAATTGCCAATCTCGTCACCGTACATCTATTTCTCCAACACTTAGTGCCAAGCAAACTTCCTACACATTTCACTATCTCTTTTACGCTCAACATTATCATCTTTTCATACACATACATTTGTATATATTTCATCTCATTAAACACAATTGCATAGATATTACAATCATTTAAGCAATATCAAATATATGCTTAATGACTTACCTTGTGTTGGGTAAAATAGTCCAAGTCGGCTACTCGATGACCTTCGCCTTTCCCTTGCTTGATTCTCCTTCTTTAACTCCTTGAGCTTAATCAATAAATCAACTAGTTTAACCATCTCGCTAAACATTCATAATTCAATTACACATGCATATGTATGTTTGTATATTCGCAACCATCCTCACTTATTACCCATTTAGTCAACAATCTAAGCCAAGATAAGGCTTCAATATGGTTGCCTCTAACCGAATACATGCTCACCAATTTCCCTTCATGTGGCCGAATATGCATGTCCATGTTGAGGCCATTTATGCACTTATTACCACACAAAAACAGCATACATTTTACTAACTAATACCTTTCCATATTGTAACTCAATACACATCTATCATTTCCTTCATAACCAAAACATCATCATAAGTAAGTATATACCTTAAGATAGTATATACGTCATACCAATACATCATGCTCAAACATATATACATATATGTATGCTAGAGCCAATCTCAAGTTGATTGTAACTAAACATGAACATGATTTGAAACACAAATCTTACTCTCCATGCAAAGAGCATAAATCACACTTGGGGATGCACCATGGCGAATACATCACAACACCATAATTTTGGTCATGATTACACAAAGAACTTAGTATATCATTCAAAAATGCTCAAAGAAAATCTAAGAGTCCTCAATCCACCATCACATGTATCATCATCAAGCTTCATATTTAACATGCAATGGCATTAACTCAAAATCCACCTTGGCCAAATACCATCCCCATGATATAACAAAGATTTGAACCATGGGCTAATAAGAACATCAAGTTAACAACCAAAACATGCATGAATCTCATGGCACAACATCAAACATACCTTAATCTTGATGCAAATATAGCCAAACCTCTTCCTAATCCTCTTCCAACCCAAGCATGAAGCAAAATTCCTCCCTTCCCTCTAGTATTTTCAGTCAAGAGAGAATGAAATGGATGAGCAAAATTTTTTCTTTTCTTTTCTTCCATGTACGGCAATGGGGGGTTCACTCACACACACACTTTTTTTTTTTTACTACCCATGCTTATTTGTTTATTGTTTCCCTAATGCACCAACAAAACATGTTTCATGACATGTTTAGCCCATACTCCTTGTCATGGCCGGCCATCACTTGTAAAAGGGGTATTTGACATGCAAGGCCATTGTTTTGCATGCATGCTTTAATTAGTCATCATACATTTCCCATCATACTTTCAAAGTTTTCTACTAGGTCATTTCTAGTGAAATTCACATTTATAACTCTAAATTAAAGCATCAAAATGTCACACATGAGTTAACACATATTATAGGCATCAAAATAAATATCAAATTATTTTTATGCCTCGGTTTTGTGGTCCCGAAACCACATTCTGACTAGGGTCGTTTTAAGGCTGTCACAGTTGATATGTCTTATCATACGGCATTAAACCACAAGCTAAAAAGTTAGCAATATCAGCAAACCAAGGGGTATCATGGACATGACTTACCTTCAGTATATGTTCATCTGGAAATGTTTCTTGAATCGGTACAAGTGGAGAATTCCCTTCTTGCGGCTCCAGTCTGGACAAGTGATCTGCTACTTGGTTTTTCTACTCCCTTTCGATCTTGAATTTCCAAATCGAACTCTTGAAGTAGAAGTATCCATCGGATCAACTTCAGCTTAGCATCTTTTTTGGCAAGTAAATATCTAATTGCCGAGTGTTCTGTATAGACAGTTACCTTGGTACCTACAAGATAAGATCTAAACTTGTCGAAAGCAAATACGATAGCAAGTAACTCTTTTTTTGTTACCGTATAGTTTAACTGAGCTCCTGTTAGAGTTCGGCTTGCATAGTAGATGGGATGAAAAACTTTGTTCCTTCGCTGGCCCATGACAGCTCCTATTGCGAAGTCACTTGCGTCACACATCAATTCAAATGACAAGTCCCAATCTGGTGTGACAATTATGGGTGCCGTGACTAATCGATTCTTCAAGTCATTGAAAGCTTTTAAGCATTCTTCATTAAATTTGAATATCATTTCCTTCTCCAATAATTTGCATAAAGGTTTAGCAACTTTGGAGAAGTCCTTGATAAACCTTTGATAGAACCCGGCGTGGCCCAAAAAGCTCTTAACACCCTTTACAGATGTTGAAGGTGGGAGTTTCTCAATAACATCTACTTTTGATCTGTCTACCTCGATCCCATGTCTTGTTATCCGATGCCCCAGAACGATACCTTCTCGTACCATAAAACGGCATTTTTCCCAATTAAGAACTAGGTTCATTTCTTCGCATCGCCTAAGTACCTTAGCCAGATTGGCTAAGCGATCATCATACGTATCTCCAAACACTGAAAATTCATCCATGAAAACTTCCAAAATTTCTCAACCATGTCAGTGAAAATAGACATCATACATCTTTGAAATGTAGCAGGTGTATTACATAAACCAAATAGCATGCGTCTAAATGCAAATGTAACATACGGGCAAGTGAATGTAGTCTTGTGTTGATCTTCCGGTGCTACCGTAATCTGGTTGTACCCCGAGTATCCATTGAGAAAATAGTAGTAATCTCGCCCCGCGAGTCTATCCAGCATCTGGTCTAAGAACGACAAAGGGAAGTGATCCTTCCAAGTTTCCTTGTTCAGCTTCCGGTAATCGATGCAGATTCTCCATCCCGTAACTGTTCTAGTTGGTATCAACTCATTATTCTCATTCTCTATGACCGTGATACCTTCTTTCTTTGGTACGCACTGGACCGAACTTACCCATGAACTGTCTGAAATGGGGTAAATGAAACCCGCATCTAACCACTTGATAATCTCTTTTTTCACTACGTCCTTCATGATGGGGTTTATCCTTCGTTGTCCATCGATCATCCCTTTTTCACCATCTTCTAGGATGATCTTGTGCATGCATACAGATGGACTAATACTACGAATATTGGCTATGGTCCATCCGATAGCCTTCTAAAATTGTTTCAGAACTAAGATAAGTTTCTCTTCTTGCTCAGTAGTTAACTCTGCTGAAACAATCATAGGCAGAGTAGAAGCATCACCTAAATAAACATATTTTAAATGAGAAGGTAATACCTTGAGTTCTAGTTTAGGTAGCTCCTCGATTGACACTTTTGGCTATGTAATCTCTCTCCTCTAAATCCAAAGATTCAAAACGGGATTGTGGATTAAATCCCTTTTGATTAGCTTCTAGCAAAGCTAAGTTTCCATCCTCCTCTTCATCACTTGAAGGGTCTGATGTCAAAATTCTTTCTAGAGGATCCTCAACAGAGTTGAGTTCCTTCTCCACTATGAAATTGTCTAAGTCGGATACTGCAAAACAATCATCTATTGTGTCAGGAAATCGCATTGACTTGAAAACGTTAAATGTTACCTGATCGTCCTGAACGCGCATAGTAAGTTCGCCCTTTTGCACATCAATAAGTTTCCTTCCGGTTGCTAAGAACAATCTCCCCAAGATAATTGGTACTTCTTTGTCTGCTTCGAAATCTAAAATTACAAAATCAACAGGAAATATAAACTTATCTACACGTACCAATACATCCTCGATTTTTTCTTCTGGATGTGCTAAGGATCGATCTGCTAGCTGAAGTGTAACCATAATAGGTCTAACTTCACCTATCCCCAACTTCTTAAATATCGACATAGGCATCAAGTTGATACTTGGGCCCAAGTCACATAGTGCCTTACCACAATAAGCTGCTCCAATGTTGCATGGTATGGTAAAACACCTAGGATCCTTTAGCTTAGGGGGTAATTTGTCTTGAAGATATGCACTGCATTCCTTCGTCAAAGCTACCGTCTCAAATTCTCCAAGTCTTCACTTATTGGACAGGATATCTTTCATGAATTTTACGTAATTTGGCATTTGTTCAAGTGCTTCAACCAACGAGATGTTGATATAAAGTTGCTTGAGTACGTCAAGGAAATTCTTGAATTGGACCTCTTGCTTTTGCTTCCGGAGTCTTTAAGGGTAAGGTAGTAGAGGTTTACATACTGGAGTTGATACTGGTTGATTTGTCTTTGGCGCCAATTCTGCTGCTAACGGAGTGGTTTGCAGATCAGAGTTGGCTGGTCCTGAGGTTACCTTTTCAGGTCTTACAGGTTCTGGTTCTAGTGGAACTGGAACTTCAACACTCGGTTGAACTTCTTCCAAATCTTGAGCTTCAGCATGCTCCTTTTCAGCTTCAATGATGTGCTCTACCATTTTTCCGCTCCTCAATGTTAGTGCTTTACAATGCTCCTTCCTTGGATTTCTCGAATTTTCCGTATCACTAGGTAGAGCACCTTGTGGACGATTCCTAAGTTCAGTAGCAAGCTGGCCCACTTGATTCTCCAAATTCCTTAGAGTGGCATCATTCTTCGCCATGTATGCCTTCAATAAATTCTCTAAACTATTGGACGATTCAGCCTGAACTAGTTTCTAAACTTGCTGTGAAAACTAGGCGGCTGGGTTGGTCTAGGTTGGGCGTAGTTGTTACTTCCTCCAGCCCCTTGGTTACTCGAGGAAAGATTGGGGTGATTTTGCCACGATGGGTTATAAAAGTTGGATTGCAGCCCTTTGCTTCCTTGGTTCTGGTTCTGATTACCTATGTAGTACATTGATTCTGGGTTTGATGGACATTCTTCAAACACATGTCCTTCCCCACAATAGACAGAGGCTATATTCTCATATTGGTTAGGTGGTTGAGCTACAAAACTGTTAAACCCATTAGAGGTAAGATTCTTTAACATTGAAGATATCGAAGATACCTCGGATACAAGTGAAGTGAGAGCGTCCACTTCATAGATTCCAGCAGCTCGTCTTCCTGACGTTGCTCGATTGGTTGGCCACTGATAATTGTTACTGGCGATCCTTTCGATGATTTCATAAGCCTCATTGTAAGACTTAGATAAGATAGCACAGTTAGCAAAAGCATCTACTACCATCCTTGTGTGAGCGTTGAGACCATTGTAAAATGTCTTAAGTTGGATGCAATGTGGAATTCTGTGATGAGAGCACTTTCGTAATAACTCTTTGAATCTTTCCCATGCCTCATACAAGGACTCAACATCCATTTGCTGGAAAGCAGTAATCTCATTTCTCAGCTTAGCAATCTTGCTAGGCGAGAAATACTTCACAAGAAATCTCTCTGCTAACTCTTGCCATGTAGAAATCGAGTTCGGTGGTAGTGAGTTTAACCGGACTCAAGCTCTATCGCTCAGTAAGTATGAGAACAGTTTTAATCATAATGCATCTTCGGGTACTCCGGCTAGCTTGAAAGAGTCGCTCACCTCCATAAACAGTCTTAAATGAAGATGAGGATCTTCAGTAGGCATTCCACTGAACTGGCCCATTGTCTGAAGCATCTGGAACATGACTGGCTTCAGCTCAAATTGTTGTGCCTCGATTCGGGTCTTCTAATACCTGGATTAAGGTCATTAAAAACTGGCACGGCATATTGTCGTAAAGCTCTATCCTATCATCAGCAATAAGGATAGGATTTTGAGCAAGGTTTGCTCCGTTTCCTTGATAGATATTCTCGAAATTCTTCTCTTCGGTCCTTCTCTGGTTCGCTTGTCTTCTTCGTTAGCGAAAGGTTAGTTCTATTTCAGGGTCTACTGGGAGTAAGTCGATAATTCGGTCAATACTCATAAACACCTGAAATAATCAGAGAAGAATTAATTAAGTAAGTAAAATTGAACAAGAAAAAAAAAGAACCAAAATGTAAAAATAAATTCACAAATAATGTTTTCTTTTTTAAAACAGTCCCCGACAATAGCGCCAAAAACTTGGAACGGTGGAAATGTGCAAGTGTACGCAATCGTAACAAGTAATAAAGTGACAAGTAAATGTCAAGTTATCGTACCCACAGGGACTGTAAAAAGCAATATTTATGAAATTAATTAAAACACTTTGGTGAGGTAAAAATAATTTTGATTTGAAAAGAGTGATTTATAAACTAAGATTTTAAAACTAAGCAAATAATTTAAAAAAAATAAAAGAGTTCTAGTGCACGATTTCAATTAAGATTTAATCAAGATGATATAATTGTGTTGGATTAATTATACCTTTTTAACTTAGAAATATTAAATTCGTGCTTATGCTGTTATGAATAAATTCATGGCAACCCAGTAATTCGCTAACTTATGAACATATTTACTAGTTAAAAGAATTCCATTTATCTCTTGAACATATCCCTATGCCAATTCAACCGACTAAACAGATTTAATAAAGTAAACATGCTATCGCACATACATACTTATTGAATTGCATTATCTCTCGCATATTCCTATGTCGATTCAACCGATTAATTCAACTTAATAAACATGTAAAAGATTATGTGAAGTAACAAAGTAGCCATACCTTGAAACAATTTAATCACAGCAATCTTGCAAGTTATGCAAGGCAAATGTATCGCCAAATACAATGCTGATTTAATTTTCAGTTACCTTAGAAGAATTAAACATGCACTGATTAAGTACTAAGTCCATTAATTGCAATTTCAATCCATTTAAACAATTAATTCTTAAGTTATCTAAACAATTATAATACCAGATAACCTAAGCATGATTTTACTTAATCAAGCATTTCACTAAGGCCAATAACAGCATAAACACTAATTTAATAATTCAAGTAGGCAAAATATAATCAACCCAACACAAATTAAATTCAAGCTAAATTGATTAAAATAACCATTTCAACAACAATATTTTTTATAGATATGTTCATTATAAAACAATGAAATAAAATGAAAGGGAATGAAAAGCAAATCCAATTCTTTCTCTGCAGCTTGACTGTTGCTCCGTTCTTAGTCTCCGTTGTCTTCGCCGAGCAAGGCTTCTATGAATCCTTGATTGCTGCCCAAGATGGCTGAAGAACACCTCTTTCTTAAGAGAGGAAATCAGCACAAGAGGAAGGGAAAATGGGATGGAAAAATGGAGAGGAAACTTTGAGAGAAGTGAAGAGAGGATGAGAGGATGTTGTGGAATGAGGGATGTTGAGGGATGCTTTGAAATGGGCAGCATAGGGTGGCTTTTATAGCTGAAGAGGAGTGCTAAAAATAGCAAATTCAGCAGCCAAGAGAGCCCTCCCATGGCTGGCCACATGGCAAGGTTGAAGCTTTCAACCTTGCTAAAAAAAGGCTGGGGCAAATCTACAAAGCCTAAAATAAATGTGGGGTTTGAACGTAATTTGGAGGTTTTTCAAGGGCCTTTTTGCAAGCATATTTTATCAGCTAATTTTCTGATTTGGGTCAGCCAATGGATAGTTCCTGTCAGACCAATTAGTGGCTGGTTCGACTCACTCCATTCGGTTCAACCACTGCGGTTCACTAGGCCCTTTCTTCATAATTAATTAAAATTAATTCAATTAACCTAAATTAAATAGAAAATAAATTAAAATTAATTTAATTATGAATTAATACACATTTCTGGACCGTCTTGTGCTGGAAATTAATTGGCCTCGATACTTCAAATTACTCTCAGTTTTGTTCTTCTCGCAGTGTTCACCGGGCCCTTTTTCTCCAATTGTGTAATTCTGTCAAAAATAACCAAATTTAATCAAAATTAACTATAAAATTAATTAAAATTCATAATTTTCATATTTTTAACATAATTTAATTATTTTATAATATTTAATTATTTTTCGACAAGAATTTAACCGGAATAGTCTGGTTTTGAGTTAAAAAGGGTATGAAAAAGTATATAAATTTTTGTGTTTCCAAAATGGCCATGCATGTTGTTCATATTCTGACCAAAACTACAAAATAAAAAGAAAGAAAAAGTGCAAGTTAGGTTCGGCCTTGGTTTTCTTTAATTAAGGTATGGGTTTTGTTCGGGTTTTGATAATTTTTACGTTTTTGAGATCGTTGCTTCGAATACTAGCTAGCCCATGCTTGAATTTTTGAATTGGTTATGGATTTTGTGATTTTCCATTGTTGATAGCTTGAGATTTTTGTGGTTTGACGATGAAAAATAAATATTTGTTGATAGATTATTATGTTTAATTATATGATTTTTGATAAAAATATGTATTAAGGATTAAATTGTAAAATTTATAAATTGAGGGGTTAAAATGTGAAATAAATGAAAGATATGACTTATATGAATTAATGGAATATTCAGCCAAGCATGTGTATAAGGAAATTATGTATATCATTGTGTTTTGTAAAATAAGGACTAAAATATCAAAGTGTGAAATTATAAGGGCCAAAGTGTAAAAAGGCCTAATTATGTATTTGTGGATTGAATTGATTAAATTTTTGATTAAATTAGTGAAATTTGTATTAATTTAGATCAAGAAAAGAGGATATCAGATTTGGATTGGGGGAAATCAAAAGTTGTCGAATAGTCGTTCCGGTCCGTTAGTGTTTATACGAGGTAACTTCATAAGTAAATAAAAGTTGTTAAATTCGAATGTATATGTTTTAAATGTTACCAAATTGGTATGTATATATTTGACATATTTTCGAATTGATATAAGCATGGTATGACTTGTATCGAGCTCAAATTAATTGAATTACGATGTCCGAAAGCATTGTACAAACCTTAGGAATAGTATAGGATATGTATGTCATGACATTAGGAATTCCAATGTGTGTTTCGTGTAAGACCATGTCTGGGACATTGGCATCGTATATGATTTGTGTAAGACCCTGCCTGGAATAGTGGCATCGATATCTGATCGCAAGTAAGACCATATCTGGGATATGGCAATGTACGAGCATATTATGATTTCCGTGTATCCTTAACAACTTCGAATGGTTCAACGGGCAAAGACATGGAAAGATCGGATGTGAGTTCTATTTAAATGATTCAGACATGTATTAAGTTTATACGAACTTTGAAGGAAAATGTAAGTGTTGATGGTTAAAGTGATTATGTGAACTTTATAAGAATTGGAATTATATATGTATATGGAATTTATTAGGTTTGGTTGTTTCAAAATGAATTATGAATATTCCTGTGTTAATTTATTTGTTTATGGCTTACAAAGCTTTGAAAGCTTACTTTGTATATTCTTTCTCTATTTTATAGATATTTGAAGCTAGCTCGAGCTCGGGATCGTCAAGGAACGTCATTACACTATCGATATCTATTTTGGTACCTTGAAAGAAAACTTATGCTTATGACATAAGGCATGTATAGTCTAGCTTAATATGGTTGGTTTTGAATTGTATATATATATAGCTATGAAAAAAATGGCTTGATCATGATGCTAGTGTGGTGAATATTCGGTCATGGTATAAACTCATTTTGGTAAGTGTGTTTAATGGCATGTAAGTATAGTGTTTTGGTTATATGGCTTGATTGAGTAATGATATGAATAGCTTATGATCAGCTCATTTTTGGTAAGCTTGATGCACTGTATGTTTTGTCTTTGTGAATGGTTTTATAATTCGGCTAAGTAATTGGGTAAAATGATGATTATATATTCGATTGTGTATTGGTTATTTTGATTCAGTTTGTAATGGCAATGTATGTACATATATTATGCTTGAATGGTTGGCTAATTAGGTACGGTTGCTGAAGGTAAATAATGATTACGTTTTATGATTGTATTGGTTGATATGATTTGTTTGAGGTTCGGTAATGAAAGAACAAAATGTTAGGTTTAATAGTTGAGTTGAAAATGTGCCAAATTTTCGTTAAATAATTTGGTATGTGATAGATAGGTACTTTGGTATGATTTACTTTGGTACTAGTGTTTAACATTGGTAATAATCATAATTGTATGTGAATAAATGGAGATGCTTGTTTATGTGTATTATATATGCATGCCTATTATGCTGTGTGGATGTTTAAATCTAGACAAACATGCATAACATGTGAATTGGTATAGTCATGAATGGATTAAGTTAATATTGATTTGGTAAATATACATAAAAAAGGTGGTTTCATTTAGGGTAAAATGCGTATAATATAATGACATCAAAGGTATGTACAATGATATTGTAATGTTGCTAATGTCCCATATGTGATTGGACATTAAGTTGTATTCATATTGGTTCGATTGGTTTCATTATGTACATATACAGAAGTTACGAAATGAAATGTTTGATACTTAGCTAAGGAAATTATGTACTAACATATTTTCTGTATATGAAAAGTGAGAATACATGCTTGAATATGATTTAATTATGAAAATGTCATTAATGTGATGGATATAGGGAATTGAATATTGAAAGTATTAAATATGTGAACATGGCTTTGATATATACAAGTTTGGTTCGAATTTGGTAACTATGGGACATGTTCAATTGGGTTTTGATGTATGTTTGAATTGAATTTGTTGATATTTTGAAATGTGCTTATTTGCGATACATGGTTAGAAAGGTATGATTATTTTTGAAAATGAATTATGATTCATGTATTTGAATTTATAATAAATGAATTGTGGATATTCGAGTTTGATAATGCTATAAATGTATTGTTATTCTTTGGTGCATGAAAGGTGATAAATGACTGTGCTGAACTGTGTTTTGTACAATAATGCCTCTAACCTTAATCTGGCGGTGGAGACGGGTTAGGGGTGTTACATTTGGTTGGTATTAGAGCTACGGTTTAGTCGATTTTAGGACTAACGTAGCACATGTGAGTCTAGCTATATATGCCATATTTATAGACTGCGATAGTGTGATGATTCCTGACAATTGAAAATGTGTTTTCGTATAGTAAATGGATCTCGATCGAGCTGTAGCTGATGACGTAGAGAGTATTGTGCCTGCTCCCACTCAAGGGACAGTGTCGGCTGATTCTAGAGCAATTTCAAGAAGCCATGAGGGAGAGGCTAAACAAGCCTTCTTCCAAATGATGAACGAATGGTTCACGCAATATAGCCGAACAAATCCGGTTGCTTAACACCCTCCACCCCTGCCTAATCCTCCTCAGAAACCTGTGATACCTCAATTTATTGATCTGATAAGATTAAATAAGCCACCGGTTGATAAAATTAGAAAATACGGGGCTGAAGAATTCAGAGCCACTGTTGATGATGATGCTGAACGAGCTAAATTTTGGCTTGATAATACGATCCGAGTGTTCGATGAGCTATCCTGTACCCCTAATGAATGTATTAAATGTGCTGTATCTTTGCTACGAGACACCACACACTAGCATCAGTGGTTTCAAAAGAACAGGTTACCTGAGAGTTCTTTCAGTCTGAATTTCTAAAGAAATATATTAGTCAAAGATTTATAGATAAAAAACACAAACAATTTCTCGAGTTAAAACAGGGTTGCATGACAATTATAGAATATGAACGAGAATTTGTGAGACTTAGCAGATATGCCCGGGAATATGTATCAACTGAAGTAATAATGTGTAAAAGATTTGAAGACAGGATGAATGAAGACATTAAGCTGTTAGTTGGGATTCTTGAAAAAAAAAGAGTTTGTGGTACTAGTGGAGTGAGCATGCAAAGCTGAAGAGCTCTGGAAAGAGAAAAGAAAGGCTGACTTTGAAGCTAGAGATTCAAGAAAAAGATCATCCAGTAAGTCATTTCAGTCAGCATCAAAGAAATTTTGAGATGATTTTGGCCAATCAAAGGCTACTATGGGTTATTCTAGATGAGATCGAGACAAACCACCTATGAGTTCAAAAGCCACTTCGATTGCTAGTGTTGGTAATATTCGATCAAACCGACCCGAGTGCAGACATTGTGGTAAACGCCACCCTGGTGATTGTAGATTAAATGATCGGGCCTATTTTAAATGTGGATCATTGGATCACTTTATTCGCGAATGCCTTGAGTGGGTGGAGCAAGAGACGATGCAGAATATGAGACCGAGTAATACAGCAGGTCGAGGTAGACCACCCAGAAACATGGGTAATATGAATGGTAGCTGAGGGGGACTAAAGACACTGCTGTTAGATTTGAGGCTCACGCACCTGCCAGAGCTTATGCTATTTGCGCTCACGAAGAGGCTTCGTCTCTAGATGTTATTACCGGTACTTTCACTCTCTATGATACTAGTGTTGTTGCATTCATTGATCTTGGATCGACTCATTCTTATATATGTGAGACTTTAGAATCTTGTAAGACTTTTTCTATAGAGTCTACTAAGTTTGTGATTAGAGTATCGAACCCCTTAGGCCAGTGTGTTTTGGTTGATAAAGCATGTAAGAATTGTCCGTTGATGATTCAAGATTCATGTTTCCTGGCCGATTTGATGTTGTTGCCATTCGATGAATTTGATATAATTCTAGGCATGAATTGGCTGACGTTGCATGATGCTATTGTGAATTGCAAACAGAAGACTATTTATTTGTGATGCCAGAATGATGTGATAATTCAAATTGAGTCTAATGATTTGAATGGTCTACCGGCAGTGATTTCTTCGATGTTAGCTTAGAAATATTGAAAAAAGGTTGCGAAGCTGACTTTGCCTATGTACTTGATTCTAAAGTGACTAAAAAGAATATTGAATCAGTACCAGTTGTATGCAAATATCGAGATGTGTTTCCTGAAGAGTTACCAAGTTTGCCATCGATCAGTGAGGTAGAGTTTGGTATTGAGTTAGTACCATGGATAAGTCCAATTTCGATAGCTCCATATATAATAGCACCGACAAATTAAAAGAATTGAAAGCTCAGTTGCAAGAGTTGACAGATAGAGGTTTCGTACGGCCAAGTTTTTCTCCCTGGGGTGCATCGGTTTTGTTTGTGAAAAAGAAAGACAGAACAATGAGAATGTGCATCGACTATCAACAACTCAATAAAGTGACCATAAAAAATAAATATCCTCTACAAAAAATTGACGATTTGGTCAATCAGTTGGAAGGGGCTACAGTGTTCTCAATGATAGTTTAAGGTCGGGTTACTATCAGTTGTGAATTAAAGTCTCTGATGTGCCGAAAAATGCTTTTCGAACTAGGTATGGAAATGATGAGTGTGGTTATGCCTTTCGGATTAATGACTGCACCTTCTGTTTTTATGGATCTAATGAATAGGATCTTTAGACCGTATTTGGATCAAATTTGTGGTTGTTTTCATAGATGACATCTTGATTTATTCTCGTGATGAATCTGAGCATGCCGAACACCTGAGAATAGTGTTACAGATTCTGCATAATAAGCAGTTGTATGCAAAGTTCAGTAAATGTGAGTTCTGATTACGTGAAGTCAGTTTTCTAGGACATATTGTGTCAGCATCGGGCATTCAAGTGGATCTGAGTAAGATTTCACCAATAATAGATTGGAAGCCTCCAAGAAATGTATCCAGAATTCGAAGCTTTTTAGGACTCGCTGGTTATTACAGACGAGTCATAAAAGGTTTCTTTATGATTGCAACCCCGATGACGAGACTACTTCAAAAAGATGTTAAGTTCGAGTGGTCAGATAAGTGCCAGAAAAGCTTTGATCAGCTGAAAGCCTTATTGACTGAAGCTCTAGTGTTAGTTCAACAGGAGTCGGGTAATGAATTCGTAATCTATAATGATGCATCATTGAATGGATTGGGATATGTTTTGATACAAGAAGGCAAAGTCATAGCTTTTGCCTCGAGACAATTAAAGCCACATGAAAAGAAGTTCCCGACGTATGATTTAGAGTTAGCAACTATCGTGTTTGCATTGAAGATTTGGCACCACTATCTGTTCAGTGAGAAATGTTATGTTTATTCTGATCACAAAAGCTTAAAATATTTGATGACTCAGAAATAGATTAATTTAAGACAGCGAAGATGGTTAGAATTGTTAAAAGATTACAGCTAGTGATTGACTACCATCCAAGGAAAGCCAATGTTGAATGATGCTTTGAGCCAGAAATCTTTGTTCACCCTACGTGCAATGAATATTCAGTTGGCTCTATCTGATGACTGCTCAATTGTAGTTGAGTTCAAAGTGAGATCGTTATTTATACAACAGATTTGCGAAGCTTAAAAAGTTGATAATAAATTGTTAGCAAAACGGGCTCAATGTGATTCGAACACTGATTCAGAATTTTAGATTGATGCTGATGATTGTTTAAGATTCAGAGGCCGAATATGTGTTCTGAGAAACTCAGAGTTGCTTCAAATGATTTTGAAGAAAGCTCATAATAGTTGGTTATCTCTACATTCGGGAAGTACGAAAATGTATAACGATCAGAATTTATTTTGAAATATTTAATCTGCCAACAAGTCAAAGCTAAACATTAGGTACCGTCTGGATTATTGCAGCCGATTATGATTCCCGAGTGAAAATAGGACAGAATCACGATGGATTTTGTATCAGGATTGCCTTTTTCACCGAGAAATAAAGATAAAATATTGGTGATTGTTGATAGACTACTAAATCGGCTCATTTCATTCCGGTACACACGGATTATTCACTTGATAAGCTTGCTGAGTTGTACATTTATCAAGTTGTGAAATTGCACGGAGTACCTATTTCTATTGTATCAGATAGAGATCCGAGGTTCACATCGCGGTTTTAGAAGAAACTACAAGATGCATTAGGTATGAAGCTACACTTCAGTACTGCTTTTCACCCACAAATGGATGGTCAATCCAAGTGGATTATTCAGATACTCGAGGATATGTTGAGATGTTGCATTCTTGAGTTTGAAGGTACGTGGGAACGATATTTTCCATTGATTGAATTTGCATATAATAATAGCTTTCAATCGAGTATAAAACTTGCACCTTACAAAGCTTTGTACGGTCACAAAAGCCTAACATCTTTGTATTGGACTGAGCTCAGTGAGAATAAGATACACGTGGTCGATTTGATCAAAGAGCCTGAACAGAAAGTAAAAGTTATTCGTGAAAGCTTGAAAGCAATGTCAGATCGTCAGAAATCGTACGCAGACTTGAAACAGAAAGATATTGAGTTTCAGATCAGGGATAAAGTGTTTTTGAAAGTACCTCTGTGGAAGAAAATACTCTGATTCGATCGTAAAGGCAAATTAAGCCCGAGATTCATTGGGCCGTATGAGATTATTAAGCGTATCGGGCCAGTTTCTTACAGATTGTTGTTGCCACCTGAGTTAGAAAAGATTCATAACGTATTTCACGTATTGATACTTCGACGATACCGATCTGATCCCTCACATGTGATTTCTTCATCTAAGATTGAAATTAAGCTTGTTATGACATACGAAGAAGAATTGATCTGGATTTTAGATCGCGAGGTTAAAGAACTGGGAAAAAAAGAAAATTTCTTTAGTGAAAGTCTTATGGCATCCACATCGGGTCGAAGAATATACTTCGGACCCCGAGGATGCTATGAAAGAGAAATACCCAAACCTATTCGTCGGTAAGATTTTTTCGGGATGAAAATCCCTAAGAGGGGAGACTTGTATCAGCCCGGTTTTAGCTAAATTGGAACAGTGGTTTTGGAACCACAAATTTGAAGTTGTAAAATTATTTTAATATTATTTTTGGTGTTTACAGTATGCTAATTGATATGTGTGAAAGTTTCATGTGAAAATTTTATTGTTTGTGTGCTCGATTTGATAAAAGGACTTAATCACATAAAATGCAAAAATGACTTGCTATTTGTTAAAGTGTTAAATTACTTTGTTCTTTTTAATGTGGAGGCCTTGAAATGAAATTAGGCCATTAAATAATAGCATGGATGACAGTGGACAACCATTATAAAGCTTTTATATTATTTCATTAAGGTTAATAAGGTAATTATGTTAATAAATGATAATATAATAAAACAAAAATTAAAATGGCCATGTATGTTGTTCATCTTTTGACCGAAACTAAAAAAGAAAAAGAAAGAAAAATGCAAAAATGGTATGCTTTGTTTGAGGTTCAGTAATGAAAGATCAAATGTTAGGTTTAATAATTGAGTTGAAAATGTGCCAAATTTGTGGTTAAATAATTTGTTATATGATAGATAGGTACTTTGGTATGATTTGCTTCAGTACTAGTGTTTAAAATTGGTAATAATCATAATTGTATGTGGATAAATGGAGATGCTTGTTTATGTGTATTATATAAGCATGCCTATTATGCCATGTGGATGTTTAAATCTAGACAAACATGCATAACATGTGAATTGGTATAGTCATGACTTAATTAATGGAATAGGTTAATATTGATTCGGTAAATATACATAAAAAAGGCGGTTGCATTTAGGGTAAAATGCATATAATATAATGACATCAAAGGTATGTACGACCATATTGTAATGTTGCTAATGTCGCATATGTGATTAGACATAAGTTGTATTCATATTGGTTTGATTGGTTTTATTATGTACATATATAGAAGTTACAAAATGAAATGTTTGATACTTAGCTAATGAAATTATGTACTAACATCTTTTCTGTATATGAAAAGTGATAATTTATGCTTGAATATGATTTAATTATGAAAATGTCATTAATGTAATGGATATAGGGAATTGAATATTGAAAGTATTAAATATGTGAACATGGCTTTGATGTATACAAGTTTGGTTCGAATTGGGTAATTATGGAACATGTTCAATTGGGTTTCGAATTGGGTAATTATGGAACATGTTCAATTGGGTTTTGATGTATGTTCAAATTGAATTAGTTGAAGTTTTGAAATGTTCTTATTTGCGATACATGATTAGTAAGGTATGATTATTTTTGAAAATGACTTATGATTCATGTATTCGAATTTATAATAAGTGAATTGTGGATATTCGAGTTTGATAATGTTATAAATGTATTGTTATTCTTTGGTGCATGAAAGGTGATAAATGACTATGTTGAACTGTGTTTTGTACGGTAATGCCTCGTAATCCTAATTTGACGATGGATACGAGTTTGGGGTGTTACAGTCAAAGTATTTCTAAAAGTGTAAATATGTGAATACACCATGTAGTTAATCAGATTGATAAATATGTTAAAACGTAGGATTTTCAAGTAAGTGATTCTGAACTTTCGAATCTGTGTTAATATGAATGTACTTGTTTACTTTTCTGTTAAATAAGATGTTATATGATTTCCTCACACTCGTGTATTATGACATATGGCGTTATTTGATATGAATAAAAAATAAACATGCCACTATTTTGTTGATAATCTAAGTCACATGTTAATCATGTCATTATACTATTTCTAATTCGAATGTAAAGCGTGCTAACTAAAAATTTTGTTTTCTATTCCATATCACATGCATAAGGTTGGGATATGATTGTACAGAGGAAAATTTTGGCTGTTGAATAATCTACATACTCTGGTGGTTTAACCACATTATCTGGCAGTATGTCTGCAAATCTGGTAGCTTTACTACAATATTATGTATCTGGCAATTTGACTACATTATCTGGTGGCTTGACCACAATATTCTGTATCTGGCAACTTGTCTGTATTATCTGGTGGCTTATCCATATTATTGATGTGTTATTGGATGGATGAGTTATGGGGAATTCATTATGGTGTGTAGCAGAGATGGGTGGAAATGTTTTCTAAAAATTTGCATTGTTTTTGAAAAAGCATTGCATAGACATCTTCAATATGCATACTGATATATGTGATTCAGTGATTGTATATTTATGTACATGTGATATGTTATAATTTTGAGATGCTATCTTAATTTTTGTTGTTATGCAAATTGGCCCACACTGGACTTTAAAATTTCACCACATTAAGTTTCTGATTTTTTCGATAATAATAGAGGTTAGGACTTGGGCCCAGCTTATGGAGGTGGACTCAGATGTTTTTGATTAAACTATCGTACTTATTTATTTGGTATTTTGGGACTGTAATTTATTATTGCAATCTGTGGCATGAAACATTTTATTTGGATTTTGGGATTTTAGACAATATTGCTTGATTGGGTTTTAAAACTATCACCTAAGCGGTGTATAAAATTAGAAAGAAAAGTTGATTTTCCAATTCAAACGAAAAACTCAACTCAATGTTGTTATTTCATACTCAAGACTTCATTTTCAAAAACTCAAGGTTATTTGCTCACTTAATTGATACTTTACAAGATATGCCAAAATTATGATTTTGAATCAACAAGTGAAACTTAGATATTCTATTTTTCGCTACAATAATTTTGAAATATGTTGTTTCTATAAATATTCGAAACTCAAGTTTTTCTAAGTTATTCAGTTTCTGATAAATTCTTTTTTGAATAAAAGGTTTATAGACATTGCTAAGTTTTCTTCAGCAAATAAAAAATTTCAATTTTTAAAAGATAACAATTGTCGAAAGAAAATAGATAAATGTTTTCCTACGCCATCAACATGGCCAATGTGATCTTCGAGATTCTATCATAATGTCTAGGTCGGGCTTAGGGGTTACATCAAGAGCTAGGTTATGCTTGTTTATAGTGTAAACAGAGACTGAATATCTCCCTTCATCTTTTTTTAATTGATATTTGGTAAGATGTGACATTCTTGTAATTATTTGTATGTTTAGGGGAATATATGGGAATGAATGTGAATTACATATTTATTATATAATTGTTTTCTTTGTCAAGGTTGTAATTCTTAGGAAATAGACTGTGGACTATGATCTCCACATAAGATTACATTTTTATATAGAATTCTTGTGAGCCGGAAACAAACATAAGACTTAAATGTAATTTTTCCCAAAAGGAGTCCATGGCGAGGAAATAATGGAGTGATGGCAGTTGAAGAAACAAGGAATGCCTTGTGGTGAAAAACTATGTAATTTTTGGTTTGTCATTTATTTTCTAGAAATAAAACCATATAAACCTTGACTGGCAATTTTATTTTAATTATTCATCTCCTTATATATTTGTTTATCAATTGTTAAAGATATAATTGTGATAAATATGTATGAGATAATCCACAGTTGATTGATTAAAGATAAGAACTGTGGCAATAAGAAAATACATGTGTTGTATTGTTGCATTCACTTTTGTAGGTTACTCAATTGTAGTGAGAAGTGAGTTTATCAAGAGGTGCATGTATAGGATTGGCTCGGACTAAGAACGGCTTGGTTTTTAAGCGGTCAAATATGAATCACCTCCCTTTCTTGCGACCTACCGGTGTACGATTCACATTCACTTGGTTTTTCTCTTAAAAGAAAAAATGTGGAGAAACAAAATTGTAGATTTTATGAATAAATGAAAGTGAAAATTATAAAATTTCCATAGCATAGCATGTCATGTATATATGACATAAGCATGCCATATAGTTTAGGAAAGAATGTCACATGTACTTCTCATGCATATATTAATCATTCATGATTGAAAATGAAAATTAAAAGCCTTGCATGTTTTTAAAATATTAAGTGGAAGAAGGTCCCTAAACAAGACCTATGGTCTCTATTAGTGGTCTCTTGTGATGGCATGGTAAGTGCACTTCCTCACGGTAGGATTGCAATGTAGATTTCACTGAAGAGATTTCCTAGAAGAAAGAAGAATTCTCTTCTAATCAAATGATAATTGGACCGACCCTTTTGGTAGACATTATCATGTGATAGGTCAAGAAATTCTATCTTCGAAAGAGGACAACTAGCCAAAGCATGCTACTCGGTGAGATTGTCCCACAATGACTCATTTGTAGTGCATGATGCAGTAAGTGTTGAGTTAATGGTTATACACTTAAGATCTTCTAGTTAAGTAACTCCCCACGAAGCTCTACTTAAGTCAAAATGATGGTCAAACATTACACGATTACATGTGAATGCCTAAGGAATTAGGTCCATGTACTAATTCGATGGAAATCCATGCTCTTACTAGTTCATGATCACCCTACAGTGGCTTGATTCACTGGGTGTAGAAATTATTGTCACAATGACTTACTAATGTCTTTGAAGGTTTAATGTAAGACACATGCATCATCTTAATGCATATTGTAATGTTGCAAAATTTTTCAAACATTTGCTTATAGAAAGATATTAATAGATGAATATTTTATTTTCAATTCGAATATGGCACATACTCCCTTATTGAACATATTCTTAAACTATAAGAAACTTAAAATAGTTCTTGATAGTAAGTACATTTCGATCACTCAAGCTGAGGCTAGAAAATGATGGGAAGAGTCCAATGAGATAGCTTATTGCTATATGCTGGCAAGTGTGACTAGCACTCTATATAAGCAACTGGAGAGATGTAACAATGCTAAATCATTCTAGGTAAGGTAGAAGACATGTTCGAAGGCCAAGCTGCCTTGGCTCAATAGTTTTCCATGACTAGTTTAATGAATGCCCACCAAAAGCCCGACACTCCGATCAAAGACCATATGATCACTCTTATGGGCTACTTTAAAGAGGTCGCGAACAATAAGGCCAATTTGGACCAGAACACCCAAATAGAGATAGTGTTCAAAAGCCCCTCCAAGGATATTGCTAGTTTTCGAGCCAGTTATAACCTTGGGAACAAGAATCTAGGACTTACACAACTCATGAAGGAGCTACAGTCCTATGAGTTGATGTTGAATAGTGGTCAGCCAATTCGAAGAGTAGAAGCAAATATAGACGTCCCTTCCTCAAAAGGAAAAGGAAAGTGTGCTAAGAAAGGCAAGGCTAAGGTCTCTAGGCCACCACAAGTGGAAATGAAGAGAACCAAGAAGCCTAAATATTTATCTAAGTCTAAATGCTTTTTCTACAATAAGAAATGACACCTCAATAAGAATTGCAAAGAGTGGAAAGAAGACCTAGCTACCAACAAAGGTATAGAACTCTTTATGATAGAAAATTATTTAGTGCATGATTCAATAGACCACTGGGTTATTGATTAAGGATCCACTAATCATGTTTATGTTTCTCTACAAGGGTTCGAGGAGAAAAAAGATCTTAGAGGTAAGTAGCTTATTATTGTGGACCGGGAATGGGAAAAGCGTGGCAGTTGAAGTAGTGGGAGATGTACATCTTTCTTTTGATAATTTTAGGAAGATTCTTTTAGGAGATGTTTTCTATGTACCAAGTTTCAAAAGAAACTTAGCATGTTTATATAAAGACGGCTTGACCGTGACTTTTAACAATGAAATTGCAATATTTAGAAAGCACAATCTTATCTCTAATGAATGGATGCCAAATAATCTCTTTTTTATCAAACCAATTATGTACACACTACCTAAGATTGAAATATCAAATAAAAGACATAAAACTTCACACTCTAATCAGGCGTACCTTTGGCATTTGAGACTTGGTTATATTAATCGAAAAAAAAATCACTGGACTTGTGAAAGACAACATCTTACACCCATTTAAAGAAGTTGATCTTCCACAATGTGAATCTTACTTTGAAGGTAAGATGGCTATTCAATCTTTTAATTCAAAAGGAACGAGGGCTGGAAAACCCCTAGAACTTGTGCATGGTGACGTATGTGTCCCCTTGAGTCTTAGTGCAAGAGGTGGTTACAAATATTATGTAACCTGTATTAATGACTATTCCAGATTTGGGTATGTATACCTAATGCACCGCAAGAGTGAAACCTTTGATAAATTCAAATAGTTTTGTGCGGGAGTCGAGAAACAACTATGTTTACTTATAAAGGCACTTTGATCTACTCGAGATGGGGAATATTTATCTGATGAGTTCTTAGGGTACCTTATAGAGAATGGGATTCTATCCTAGTTAATCACGTTGAGCAGTGTACAACAGAATGGCATGAGAGAAAGAAGAAACCGAACATTGTTAGACATGGTACGTTTGATGTTAAGTTATTCGAAGTTGCCAATCTCTTTTTGGGGATATGCTATACAAATGGCTTGCTATATTCTGAATGATATACCAATTAAAGCAGCATTGAAAACCCCATACGACTTGTGACATGCCAGGAAGTTGAATCTTAATCATTTTAGGATTTGGGGATGCCTAGCCTATGTATTGGATAAAGATGTGAGGAAGTTGGACTTGAGGAATGAATTTTTGCAAGTTTATAGGATATCCAAAAGGAATAAAGAGTGGCTTGTTTTATAACTTGAAAGAGCAAAATGTTATAGTGTCAAATCATGCTACTTTTCTTGAAGAAAGTTACGCGAATGAATTTAAAACTCAGACTAAAGAGGTACTTGAGGAAATTTAGGGAAATATAGAAAACCCTATTGAAATAGTTCTAGAACCAACTTCTAATAGTAGGCTTGCAAACGATCAACAACATAGGGTGCTTTATTGCAGTGGAAGGGTCTCTTGTAGGCTTAAATTCTTCCAATTTGGTGAAAGTGTTTTTAACACTGAATCTGCCAGACAAGAAGATGATGACCCACTCACATATGATGAAATGTGTAGAGTGTTGATTGTAAGCTCTAGGAAATAGCTATGAAAGCTGAGATGGACTCTATGTATTCAAACTCAGTGTAGGAACTTGTAATATAACACCCCTAACTTGAATCTATCGCTGGAACAAGGTTATAGAGCATTGTTGAAGTTTACAAATTAATTTTTAGAAATTTAATTTCATCTAGCATTCATATTAGAAACCAATTAAAATCACACATATTGTCCCTTAAAATAGCCATCGAGCCCCAAATTACGCATTAGAAACAAATAAAGACTAAGTCGAAAACTCAAAAAAATTTTAAAAAATATTTAAAATTTTCAACATTGCAGGAGTCACAAGGTCGTATGACTCACACGGTTTGGAGACACGCTCGTGTCTCAGGCTAGGTGGGCATTCGAAATAGGGATACACAGTTGTGTCTGAGCCCGTGTGAATATACTGACTTGGGTCACACGGCCAAGTCACACGCTGTGTGCCAGACCATGTGCGTGTCACCTAGTTGTGTCACACACGGTTGAGACACACACACGTTCTCTACTCGTGTGGACAAAAGTAAGTCATTTTTGTAACACCCCTTAGCCATGTCCGACGCTGGGACAGGATACGAGGCATTATCGGACTTAAACAAAAGCAAACATACAAAATTGGGCCATAAAATTTTGTTCAAATAAAGTTCATTCATATATATGCAAATTGTCCCTTATATGGGCCTACGAAGCCCAAAACATACATCAGGAGTAGTTCGGGCCTAAATAGAGAACTTTAGAAAACTTTGGGAAGACTTAGAAAAATCTTCATGAAACAAGGTCACGCGTCCGCGTGGGTAGGCTGTGTGGTCACACACGCCCGTGTTGCTTGGGACACGCCCATGTCCTCAGCTTTTGTAGCTCTCTGATTATGACGTCATGAATACAATTAGGGTCACATGGCCAAGACACACACCCATGTGCTTAAGTCGTGTGGCGAATTAAATTCCAAAAATTAAGTGCAGACTTCACATGGCTTGGGCACACGCCCATGTCCTGCGGCCATGTCCTCCACACAGCTGAGACACACGGCCATGTCTCTGCCCATTTGTTTACTACAGAGTATTCTGTTTTACCTAATTAGGGTGCAAAGGACACACGGTCGGATCACACGCCCATGGGGCAGGCCGTATGTCACACACAGCCTAGACTCATGCCCATGTGTGTATCCGTATGGGCAACTTTGAGGCTATTTTTCAGGCCAATTGCCAACATTATTTACACAAACACATACATGAATTCAAAGGCAATTAACATGGCATAATTGAGAACTTAAACTTACATAAACAAGACATGATCATGATCATTTCATCATTACTAAAACATGCATAAGACTTCATACTTGGTCAAGCCAATTTTTATAAATTTGTATGCACTAAGAGATATAGATTACTTTCATTTAACATACTCATGCCTTAGTTGTCATCATGTCATTCAATCACAATTCCATCAAGAAACAATCATAGCCATAACACATCTCATCCCATTCTCATAACAACCAACCACATCACAATTGTATAGGCACATGTATGCATATATGAATAGGTTTACAACCAAATAATCAATATGAGCCGCATTTCATGGCCTTATAAATAATGAATCAATATCATCATAAGCCAGCACGTTTGGCTAAGCCAATATGACATATAACAAAAATACCAAGTCCCTATATATTCCATACTCTAAATACTTAAATTCATATACCCAAAAGATTAGTTTGATAATGTGAATCAAACTCTGACGTCCTTCTATCCCCTAGCTAGCTAGGCGACACTATAAGGAAATGGAAAAGGAAAGGGAGTAAGCATAAAGCTTTGTAAGTTTGCATGTAAACAATTAACAACATTAGCCATACATTATTATACACATAACATGATAATATTTACCATAATGTCATCAAGTATTATAGTTACATTTTAAGTCATGTCATTTGCATAATGTACAATAAGACTTATGATCATAATTCATTCATTCACATCTTACAGAGGTCTCATTGATTCATAATCTCAATATTTATGAGCTTTGTGTACGTACCTGTACCCTTTCAACATGATCATACCTTTTCATCTCTTTGACATAGTCTTTGGATTACTCGTTCAACCACTCGGAATTACTAAAGGATACTCGGGAACTCTCATACACATGGTAGGATCCCAATGCCATATCTCAGATATGGTCTTACATGGGATCACATATTGATGCCAATGCCATGTCCTAGACATGGTCTTACGTGGGATCGTAGATAGATGCCAATGCCATGTCCCAGACATGGTCTTACATGGGATCACATATCGATGTCAATAGCCCAGCTATGGTCTTATAGGAAATTACATATCACTGCCAAAGCCATGTCCCAAACATGGTCTTATATGGGATCGTACATAACCCTAATGTCATGACATTTGTATCCTAACTATTCCTAAGGTTCAACCGGGGTTTCGAGATATCAAACTTCATCGAATTGTCACCGAGTTATCATTAATTAAATCTAGAAAGACAATTACACAATTCATGCAATATTAAAGCATTAAAAACATTATAATGTAATGTTGCATTATCTATACACGAACTTACCTCGGTACCCAAAATATGGCTACTATTCAATTTATTCCACAACCTTGTTCTTTTCTCGGTTTAGGTCTGGACTCCGTTTTTCTTGATCTATAATAGGAAATTTCGCTTATTTAATTATCACATTGTTCAAAATGGTCCATAAATTATACTTTGGCAAAATTTCAAATTTTGTTCCTAAACTTTCACATAATTACATCTTAGTCCCTATGCTCGTAAAATGAAATGTGTTCATATTCTTTGATACCCAAGCCTAGCCGAATTTATACCATACTTATATCAGCCCACATTTTCTTTCAAATCAAATTTTTAACCATCTATTTTATAACTTTTACAAAAAGGTCCTTTTTAGGTGTTTTCATGAAAAACCACTTAGTAAAAGATGTTTATCATGCATCAAACTTCCATATTCCTCCTTTAAACACCAAAATACATGCATGCCACACATGGGTAAGTTTTTGAACATGAACCCTAGCTCAAAATAATGGTAGAAATAGCTAGATTATGTTTTAAAGATCTCAAAAACATAAAGAACATTAAAAACAGGGCTATGACATACTTACAATCGGGCTTGAAAGTTGAAGAAAAACCCTAGCTATGGCTTCTCAAATTTTCGGCACTTGATGGAGAAGATGGACAAGATTTTTACTTCATTTTCCCTTTTAATTCGTTTATTAACCAAATGACAAAAATACCCTTAAGGCCTTTCTTTCAAAATTTTCCTATTCATGCCCATTTTTGTCCATAAATATAGAAATTGGGCAAATTGCTATTTAAAGACCTCTAATTAATAATCCATGGCAATTTCATGCTTAAAGCTTCTAGAACTCACATTTTGTAACTTTTGCAATTTAGTCCTAAATGTCAAATTGGACAATTTTCCATATTTTAACATAAGCATGAAATTATATCATAGACCTCATAATAATCATAAATTAATTATTTCTACTTCAGATTTGTGGTCTCAAAACCACTGTTTTGACTAAACCCTAATTCAAGATGTTACAACTCTCCCCCCTTAGGGATATTCATCCCTGAAAATCTTACCGGTAAAAAGGTCTAAGTATTGGTTTCTCATGTTTTCCTCGGTCTCCCATGTAGCCTCCTCGACCTTATGTCTTTTCCATAATATTTTCACAAGGGTAATACTTTTGTTTCTCAATTGTTTGACTTCTCGAGCCAAAATCTTAACCGATTCTGAGCCATAAGTCATCTCCAATCGAATCTCAACTTTTGTTGGTTAAATCACATGCGAAGGGTTTGATCGGTATCGACGTAACATAGACACATGAAACACATCATGGATTATTTCCAACTCAGGCGACAAAGCTAACCGATATGCTACCAGCCCTATCCTTTTGGTAATCTCATATGGTCCAATAAAACGTGAACTTAATTTGCCTCTACGGCCAAACCTCAAAACTTTCTTCCACAATGATACTTTCAAGAATACCTTATCACCGACTTGAAACTCAATCTCTTTCCATTTCAAATCCGCATAGGACTTCTGTCTATCCGAAGCAGCTTTCAAGTAGTCATGTATTATCTTTACCTTTTCTTCGGTTTCTCTAACTAAATCAACTCCATGAATCTGATTCTCTCTGAGTTCGATTCAATACAAGGGTGTTCGACACTTACGCCCATACAATGTCGTATATGGTGCCATTTTCAAACTCGACTAAAAACTGTTATTGTAGGCAAATTCTACCAACGGTAAGTACTTTTCTCAACTACCTTGGAATCAAGAACACAACACCGTAACATATCCTCAAGAATTTGAATTACCCTTTCGGATTGACCGTCAGTTTGCGAATGAAAAGTGGTACTAAAATTCAATTTTGTACCCAGCGCTTCTTGTAACTTTTTCCAGAACCGTGAAGTGAACCCCAAATCTCTATCCGATATAATCAACAAAGGTACTCCATGCAATCTTACTATTTCAGAAACATATAATTCGGCTAAATTATCAAGTGAATAGTCAGTATGTACCGATATAAAATGAGCCAACTTCGTCAATCGATCTACAACAACCCATACAACGTCTTTCTTTTTTCGGTGTCAAAGGCAAACCGGTCACAAAATCCATAGTAATACAGTCCTATTTCTACTTGAGAATCATCACAGGCTGAAGTAAGCCTGAAGGTACATGGTGTTCAGCCTTCACTTACTGACAAATCAGGCATCTCGAAACAAACTCTAAAATATCTCTTTTCATATTTGGCCACCAATACAATTTCTTCAAGTCATTGTACATTTTCGTACTACCTGGATGTATAGTCAAACAACCACTATGTGCCTCATGCAAAATCTTCTGAATCAACTCGGTATTTTAGGAATACAAATTCTATCTCGGAATGTTAAGCAACCATCGAAACTAATCAGAAAATCTAATTTGATAGTTGACTCACACTGAGTTGTCTTATCTTGCATCTCACTGTCACTTTTCTGAGCTTCGCAAATCTCCTAGCAAAACATTGGTCTAGCTCTCAACTCGGCTAGAATAGAACCATCATCTGATAAAGCCAATTTTGTATTCATAGCCCACAAAGCAAATAACAACTTTCTACTTAAAGCATCGGTGACCACGTTTGCCTTTCCCGGGTGATAATCAATCACTAAATCATAATCTTGTAACAACTCCAACCATCTCCTTTGCTGTAGGTACAAATCTTTTTGAGTCATTAAGTACTTTAGACTTTTATGGTCAGTGAATACTCAACATTTCTCGCCATACAAATGGTGTCTCCAAATCTTCAACGCAAACACAATGGTGGCTAGCTACAAATCATGGTCAGATAATTCTTCTCATGCGGTTTCAGCTGGCTCGAGGCATAAGCTACCACCTTGCCTTCTTGCATAAGTTCACAACCCAATCTATTCAAGGATGCGTCACTATAAACTACAAATTCTTTTCCCAGTTCAGGTTGTACTAAAATCTGTGCCTCGATCAACAATGCCTTTAGTTTCTCAAAACTTTGTTGCCATTTTTCTATCCATTCAAACTTGACATTGTTCTGTAACAACCTCGTCATCAGAGTAGCAATCATGGAAAATCCTTTCACAAACCGTCTATAATAACAAGCCAAGCCTAGAAAGCTTCTAACCTCAGTTACATTCCTCGGCGGTTTCCATTCAACAATAGCCGAAATCTTACTCGAGTCGACTTTAATACCATTATCTTAAACAATGTGGCCCCAAAACCCTACTTCTCGAAGCCAAAATTCACTTTTACTAAACTTAGCATACAATTGTTTGCCCCAAAAAGTTTGTAAAACCATTCTCAAGTGCTCAGCATGCTCGGTCTCATCACGAGAATAAATCAGGATATCATCAATAAAAATAACCACAAATTTATCCAAGTATGGTGAAAAAATATGGTTCATTAAATCCATAAATATAGAGGTGCATTCGTTAAACCAAAAGGCATAACCAAAAATTTATAGTGACCATACCTCGTCTGAAATGCAATTTTCGGCACATAAAACTCCTTAAATCTCAACTGGTAGTAACCAGACCTCAAGTCTATCATTGAAAACACTGTGGCTCCCTTCAATTGATCAAACAAATCATTGATTCTTGGCAAGGGATACTTGTTCTTTATGGTTACCTTATTGAGTTGTTGGTAGTCTATACACAATCTCATTGAACCATCATTCTTCTTCACAAATAGTACTAATGCTCCCCACGGAGAATAACTAGGTCTCGCAAAACCTTTATCCGTTAACTCTTGTAACTGAACTTTCAACTCTTTTAACTCCGTCGGAGCCATCCTATACGAAGCGATCGAAATAGGTGCAGTACCAAAAACTAACTCAATACCAAACTCAATTTCCCTAATACGAGGCAATCCTGGCAATTCTTTCGGAAACACATCCAAATACTCACATACTACTGACACTGATTCAATTTTCAACTCAGACTCTTTTGTATTCAATACAAATGCAAGATAAGCTTCGCAACCCTTCCTCATACATTTCTGAGTAGTCATAGAAGAAATCACTACAGGCAAGCTATCCGATTCATCAGGTTCAACCCAAAGAATATCACCACTTTCACATTTCAATTCAATGATTTTCCTTCCACAAATTACTACCACATCATGCATGGGCAACCAATCCATTCCAAGTATTATATCAAATTCATCAAATGGTAAAAGCATATGATTAGTCGAAAAACAATGACCTCTTACCATTAAAGGGCAATCCTTACATACTTTATCAACTAACACATACTTGTCTAGAGGGTTTGAGACTTTTATCACAAATTCTGTAGACTCAACAGGCATATTCGTACTATACACCAGTTTCACACAAACATACGAATGGGTAGATCCTGGATTAATCAAAGCAACAACATGAGTATCATAAAGAGAAAAAGTACTCATAATCACATCCAGAGATGAAGCCTCTTCGCGAGCGTGAATGGCATAAGTCCTTGTAGGTGCTCTACCTTCAGGCCTCACAACTGAGTCTCTAGGTGCACCCTTGCCACTTGCTCCATTTCCCAAATTTCTTTGTGGCCTCCTCCGAGAAGTAGTATTACCCGATCATGCACTCAGAAATTTCTCTTTTTCAACCTTCTTAGGACAATCTCTAATGAAGTGATCTTGGGAACCACACTTAAAACAGGCTCTATCACTAACTCGGCACTTGCCGAGGTGACGTCTACCATAATGTGAACACTCCGGTCTACTCGATAAAGCATTACCAATACTAGCAATTGAAGTAGTCTGAGCTTTTGAAACCGAGTACTGCTTACCCTTATTTCTATTTGAGTACCCAACTGAAGCACTTGATCGAGTATTAAACTCCCTCAGTTTCTTAGATGAAGACTGTAGTGACTTACTCATCTGTCTCTTCTTCAAATCTCAAGACTTAAATTCAGCTTTTCTTTTCTCTTTAGCTAATTCCTTGGCCTTGCAATCTCTCTCAAGATGCCAACCAGCAATCGATTGTCCTCATTTAACCCATCCTCAAACCTCTTACACATGATGCCTTAGTTGATACATACTCCCGAGCATACTTACTGAGTCTTACGAACTCACGTTCATACTCTGTTATAGTCATTTGGCCCTATTTTAAGTCAAGAATTTCCTTTCGCTTCTGATCGATAAACCTCTGGCTAATGTACTTCTTATGAAACTCCTCTTGAAAAAATTCCCAATTGACCCTCTCCCTTGGTACAACCGACACAAGGGTGTTCCACCATTGATAAGTTGAGTCTCTCAGGAGTGACACAACACACTTTATACATTCCTCAGGTGTGCATGATAACTTATCAAATACTCTGATGGTATTTTTAAGCTAGAACTCTACCCTTTCAGGATCGTCATTTATACTAGCTCGAAACTCTTCGACTCCTTGCTTACGAATTTTATCCACTGGAGGTCTATTCAATATCATAAAATCCATACCTTGGGGTGCTACAGGAAAAGGTTGAGGGATAGGTACGAGTTCGGGTTTGTTTGAATGAACTTCGTATACCAAGCATTTATCATATGGAGAAAGGATTCCCTAGCCTCTTCTCCTCCTTCCTGACTCACAGTCACAGGTCTACTCTCAACTGGCACTGCCCCTTGAGCGGGAACTGGCGCGTTACTTTCTACGTCATTAACTTCAGCTCGATTGGGTTCCATTACTATACGAAAACACAATATAAAAAGTCAAGAGTCATCACCCTATCATAATTCATTTATGGCATGCATATCTAGACTCGTGCGCATGCTACGTTAGTCCCAGAATTGACTAAATATACCTCTGATAACACTAAATGTAACACCACTTACCCGTGTTTGATGCCAGGACAGGATACGAGGCATTATCAGACTTAAATACAAGAAAACATACAAAATCGAGCCATAAAATTTTGTTCAAATAAAATTCATTCAAACATATGCAAATTGTCCCTTATATAGGCCTACGGAGCCCAAAAAATACATTGGGGGTAGTTCGGGATTAAACCGAGAACTTTAGAAAACTTTTGGAAAACATAGAAAAATCTTTATGAAATAAGGTCACACGCCCGTGTGGGTAGGCCATGTGGTCACACAAGCTCGTGTGGCTTGGGACACGCCCGTGTCCTCAACATTTGTAACTCTTAATTTATGACATCATCGATACAATTAGTGTCACACGGCCAAGACACACGCCCATGTGCTTAGGCCGTGTGATGAATTAAATTCCAAAAATTAAGTGCAGACTTCACACGGCTTGGGCACAAGCCCAAGTCCTGTGGCCGTGTCCTTTACACGGCCGTGTCTCTGCCTATGTGTTTACTACAGAGCATTCTGTTTTACCTGATTAGGGTGCAGGGGACACAGGGTCGGATCACACACCTACGAGGCAGACTGTGTGTCACACATGGCCTAGACACATGCCCGTGTGTCTATCATTGTGGGCAACTTTCAGGCTATTTTTCCAGCCAATTACGAACCTTCTTTACACAAACACATACATGACTCCAAAGGTAAATAACATGGCATAATTGAAAACTTAAACTTACATAAACAAGACATGATCATGATCATTTCATCATTACTAAAACATGCATAAGACTTCATACTTGGTCAAGCTAATTTTTATAAATTTGTATGCACTAAGAGATGTAGATTACTTTCATTTAACATACTCATGCCTTAGTTGTCATCATGTCATTCACTCACAATTCCATCAAGAAACAATCATAGCCACAACACAACTCATCCCATTCTCAGAACAACCAACCACATTATAATTATATAGGCACATACATGCATATATGAATAGGTGTACAACCCAATAATCAATATGAGCCACATCTCATGGCCTTATACCAAATGATTCAATATCACCATAAGCCAGCATGTTTGGCTAAACCAATATGACATATAACAAAAAGACCAAGTCCCTATACATGCCATACTCAAAATACTTAAATTCACTATACCCAAAAGATTAGTTTGATAGTGTGAATTGAACTCTAACATCCTTCTATCCCCGAGCTAGCTTGGCGACACTATAAGGAAATAGAAAAGGAAAGGGAGTAAGCATAAATCTTAGTAAGTTTGCATGTAAACAATTAAAAACATTAGCCATACATTATTATACACATAACATGATAATATTTATCATAATGTCATCAAGTATCATAGTTACATTTTAATTCATGTCATTTGCATAATGTATAATAAGACTTATGATCATAATTCATTCATTCACATCCTACCGCGGTCTCATCGATTCATAATCTCAATATTTATCAGCTTTGTTTACGTACTTGTACCCTTTCAACATGATCATACCTTGTCATCTCTTTGACATAGTCTTTGGATTACCCATTTAACCACTTGAAATTACTAAAGGATACTCAGGAACTCTCATACACATGGTAGGATGCCAATGCCATATCTCGAATATGGTTTTACATGGGATCACATATCGATGCCAATGCCATGTCCCAGACATGGTCCTTTTACTTAGAATTGTTGTTAAAACTAAGTAATTGTTTAATAAATTAATGAAATATGTGAAAATATGAAATTAGGACATAGAAATTATTAAAATGTGATTTTATGCTTTATTATATAGTTTTCATGCAATAAATGGATTATTTTATATTAATTTGAATAAGGTCATGCATGATTAAATTAAATAATAAAATATAAAATTATATTTAATAATTCATTATAAAATATTTCGTTAATAATTTGGGTTTTAAATTAATTAATTAAATTGGATAAATCTTATTCTTTGTTCCTCTAACTTGTTGATTTATTCTGGATAGGTCTGATAGCTTTGCTGGATTACAAAACCATCCAAGTTGGGGACCAAGTCAACCCAAAATTCGGCTACACATGGCTGTCCATAAACCACTATTTGGTTTAATTGCACAAGGTCCTTGAATAGTTAAAGAAATTAGAGATTTACCAAAAGATTTGTACTTGACCGAGTCTCAGTCCTGAGTTGTTGTGGCACTCAAATTGACCAAAAATAAAGCAAAAATCAGCTCAAATTCCTCAATTTATGGCCAGCCACCCATAGAGGATGCTTTGAAAGATGAAACCTCTTATTTTTAGTAAACTATCTCCCTCTCCTCACCTATAAATAAGACCTCATTCTCATATTTCTAATCATCCCTCATCACTCATCCCTTATTCCTTATTCATTCCCTTAGCATTCTTCTTTTCTCCCTATGCCTATCATCATCTTTTCATAAATATTTTAACACTTAAGCCTTTTAAAGAACCCTTGGTCGGCCACCTTAGAGATCCATCAGCAAAGGAGTGAAGCAAAGGAACGAAGGAGCTCGTCAGTCAGAGTCTTGGGTGACAGCCACTCTGAATTGGGTTTAATCTTTCTTTTCTTTAAATTAATTTAAAGATGTTTGCTATGTGTTCTTTTTTCTTGTTTACAATAGCGTTAGCTTAATTTTATTTAAGCTAGGTTAATTGTTTTGATTAAATAATATTTATTAGATTCAAGCTTATAATGTTTGTGCCTCAATCGATCATGTTTTCAATTAAAATCAAGTCTGTATTTTGTTCATACATGATTGAAATGCACCTAAATTAGATGAGGGATCCTAACCAGATGGCGGCTAGTGGACGCATAATTGAAATGTGCATGCTCAATTTAGATCCTCGCCTGATTAAATTGCAGGTTGCATAACAACCCTAACCAAGCTCTGTTATCTGCATAGTTTTTAGATTTGTGTGATTAAACTGTTTCAAACCTAACACGTCCATGTTACCTCGCACGAACCGAAAGGACCTATCATGGTTTTAAAACTCATGAGAGATCAAGTTGCCATGGAATGTTTTTTCGAATATTATTAAGCATGTTAATAACAAATTGAGTTTAATTTACGTATTTGTCCTAGTTTATTTATGTTATAATTGTTGCAAAATGTGTTTAATTTTGCTAAAATCTATTTCATTCATATAGTTTCCATACTTAGGTTAATTTGCATTAAGGATCATTGCATTTAGTTTAATATATTTTAATCATCACTTCTCAACAAAATTATGTTTTTATTTACCAAATTGTTAATATAATTTTACAAATTAAATGACTTAGCACAAATACAATCCCTATGGAGACAATAACTCGATACTTACTTATTACTCGATAACGACTGTGTACACTTGCACAAACCTCTGTGTTACAAGTTCTTGGTGTCGTTGCCGGGGATTTTCAACTATTGACATAGTCATTTATTTCATGAAATTATTTATTTTCAATTTAATTTATTTCTAACATTACTAAGTTATTCTTTTTAATTTTGTGATTTTCTTGCAGGTGCTTATGAGCATAGATCAAATTATCAATTCACTTCCTGTAGACCCTAAAATTGAGCGAACTTTCAGACAAAGAAGACGCGAACGAACAACTCAAAGAAAAGTCGAGATGGACCTTGGAAATTAGAATCAAGACTAAGGTAATGAAGCTAATAATATACGAAATCCTATCCTCATTACTGATGATAGGGATAGATGCATCAGACAATATGCTTGCCACTTTTCAGTGAGTTAAACCTAGGAATTAGAATGCCAGATATTGAGGCAATCCAATTTGAATTGAAACCAGTGATGTTTCAAATGCTCCAAACGGTGGGCCAATTTAGTGGTATGCCCACAGAAGATTTACATCTCCACTTTCGATTGTTTATGGAGGTGAGTGATTCATTCAAGATAGCCGGTGTGACTGAAGACGCACTGAGGTTGAAGTTATTTTTGTACTTGTTGCGAGATCGAGCATGAGCATGGCTCAATTCATTGCCATCAAGTTCCATATCTACATGGAAAGAATTAGCAGAGAGATTTTTGGTTAAGTATTTCTTGCCTAGCAAAAACACTAAGTTGAGGAACGAGATCACAACCTTTCAACAATTGGATGACGAGTCTTTGTATGAGGCTTGGTAGCGATTCAAGGAGTTACTGTGTAAGTGTCCTCATCATGGGATTCCTCATTATATCTAATTGGAGACATTCTATAATGGTCTCAAAGCACATACAAGATTGATGGTAGATGCTTTTGAGAATGGTGCAATTTTGTCTAAGTCTTATAATGAGGCTTATGAGATCATCGAGAGGATCGTAAGTAATAACTATCAATGGCCAACAAATCGAACAGCTTCAGGAAGACGTGTAACTAGAGTTCATGAAGTTGACACGCTCACTTCGTTATTAGCTCAGGTATTGTCTATTTCCTCTATGTTAAAATAGTTTACCGCTAATAGTGCTAATAATTTTACAGCTCAGCCACCAAGTCCGTACGATGTAGTTTCCTGTGTGTACTGTGGGGAAGGTCATTCTTTTGAGAATTGTTCATCAAATCCCGAGTCAGTGTACTATGTGGGGAACCAATATCAAAATAGGAGTAGGCAACGACCCCAGTCCAACTTCTATAATCCTTCATGGCGTAATCATCCTAACTTTTCTTGGAGTAGCCAAGGAAATGGACTGAACCACAACTCATTGCAGCATAGAGTCAACCAATCTCAAGGGTTTAATCAACAAGCTCCAAAACCACCTCAAGCTGAGGCATCAAACAATTTGAAGAACTTGTTGAAAGTGTACATGGTAAAGAATGACGCTTTGATCCAAATCCAAGCAGCAACACTAAAAAATTTGGAAAACCAAATAGGTCAGTTAGGTACAGAGCTTCGTAATAGACCGCAATGAACCTTACCGAGCGATACTGAGAATCCAAGAAATTTGGGTAAAGAACATATCAAGGCAGTGGCATTGCCAAGTGGATAAATTCTGGAACCCCAATTGATTGATGTCGAAGATAAGCCCGTTGAGAAGAATGAACCAACTGTTGAAATTCCTACACAAAAGGAATTAGAATCTCCAAAGACTAACAAGGTAAATCCTAACTTAGTGAATTCAGATACTTTAAAATCTTATTTGGATGTAGATTTACCTACTCAAAAATTTGTCTGGTTGAATCGAAAGTTCCACCACCTCCATATCTGCAAAGATTGCAGCAACACAAGCAGAAATAGGAGGTGCAATTCAAGAAGTTTTTGGATGTTCTGGAGCAGTTACACATCAATATTCCGTTGGTGGAGGCTTTAGAACAAATGCCAAATTATGTGAAGTTTGTGAAGGATATACTATCCAATAAGAAACGACTGAGTGAGTATGAGACTGTTGCCTTGACAAAGGAGAGCAGTGCGTTCCTGCAGAACAAATTGCCACCGAAATTGAAAGACCCAGGAAGCTTTACTATACCCTGTAACATTGGTGAATCTTACTGTGGTAAAGTTTTGTGTGATTTAGGATCAAGTATCAACTTGATGCCTAAGTCTATTTCAAGATGTTAGGGATAGGTGAAGTAAGACCTACAACTGTGACGCTTCAGCTAGCGGATCGATCAATTGGGGTTCAGCATATCCCAAGGGAAAGATCAAGTATGTTTTGGTAAGAGTCAATAAATTTATTTTTCCTGCTGATTTCATTGTCTTAGATTTTGAAGTAGATAAGGAAGTGTCGATCATCCTTGGGAGACTTTTCTTAGCCACGGGAAGAACGTTAATTGATATGGAGAAAGGTGAACTCACTATACGAGTTCAAGACGATCAGGTAACTTTTAACATTCTTAAAGCGATGAACTTTCCTGATTTGCCAAAAGAGTGTTTAGTTATGAAAAAGATAGAAACCTTGGTTTCTATGGCAAGCAATCTTAAAGAAGATCCATTGGAGAAAGCCTTAGATCTTGACCCTTTGGAGGATGAATAAGGTGAAGAAAACTTGGCTTTGATGGAAGCCAATCTGAGAAATTTTATTCAATCCACACTGTTTGAACCATTAGAGTTGGAAGTCAGAGAATTTGTGCAACCCAAGTTGTCAATCAAAGAACCACCTAAACTCAAACTAAAGTTACTTCCTTCCCATTTGAAATACATTTATTTAGGTGACTGTTCTACTTTGCCTGTGATTATTTCAGCAGAATTGACAAAAGATCAAGAGGGGCAACTAATTGCTATTCTAAAGAAATTTAAGAAAGCAATTGGTTGGACCATAGTTAATATTCGAGGTATAAGCCCTTCTTTTTGCATGCATAAAATTATTTTAGAAGAATGTGAAAGAGCTTGAATTGATGGGCAAATGAGGCTCAATCCGATTATGAAAGAGGTTGTGAGAAAGGAAGTGATCAAATAGTTAGATGTAGGAATCATCTATCCTATTTTACATAGTTCGTGGGTAAGTCCGGTACAGTATGTACCGAAGAAAGGTGGAATCACGATTGTCAAAAATGAGTGTAACGAGTTAATTCCAACGAGAACTATTAACAGTTGGAGAATCTGTATTGATTACAGAACTCTTCCTAGATGAACACTTATTTGAGGTAAATCGAATTCATGAAACACCTTGGTTCGCTGATTTTGCCAATTATCTTGCATGTGGAACAATTCCTCAAGAAATGACATACCAACAAAGGAAAAAAATCCTTCATGATAGTCAATCTTATTTTTGGGAGGATCTGTTTTTGTTTAAACAATGTGCAGATAATATAATCCAAAAGTGTGTAGCTGAAAGTGAGATTGTTGAGATCTTGTATCATTGCCATTCATCTCCAAGTGGGGTACACTTTGGTAGTTCACGTACTAAAGTAAAGATTTTGCAAGTAGGTTTCTTTTGGCCTACACTATTTAAAGATGCTTATGCTTATGTGAAGAACTGCGATAAATGTCAAAGGACAGAAAATATATCAATGAGGAATGAGATGCCCTTGACAAACATTTTGGAGATTGAATTATTCGACGTATGGGGCATTGACTTCTTACACCCATTTCCTTCTTCATATGGGAACAAATACATCTTAGTTACTGTGGACTATGTATCCAAGTGGGTTGAAACTGAAGCATACCCTACAAATGATGCTAAGGTAGTCATGCGATTCCTACATAAGCATGTGTTTACACGATTTGGGACACCAAGAGCTATTATTAGGGATAAAGGTTCTCACTTTGTGGACAAATGGCTTAAGTGGCTGCTTGACAAATATGATGTAAAGCAAAAGATTGCTACTACCTATCACCTCCAGTCTAACGGGCAAGTTGAGAGAGTGAACCGTGAAATCAAATGTATCCTTGAAAAGTTAGTATGCCATAGCAAAAAAGATTGGTCTCGAAGGCTCAATGATGCATTATGGGCCTATCAAATAGTATTTCAAACATTGTTAGGAATGAATCCTTATCGGTTAGTTTTTGGAAAGGCATGTCATTTGCCATTAGAGTTGGATAATAGAGCTCACTGGGCCTTGAAGCAATTGAACTTTGATATTAAGCAAGCCGGTGAGAGAAGGATGTTACAACTAGATGTGTTGGAAGAGTTGAGATTGTTTTCTTATGAGAATACCAAAATGTGTAAAGAAAGATCAAAAAGATGGCATGATAGTCATATACAACCCCGCAAGTTTATAGAAGGTCAGAAGGTTTTGTTTAATTCAAGGTTGAAGTTATTTCCTAGGAAGCTTAAATCCCAATGGAAAGGACCCTATACCATCTACCGATTGTATCCTTATGGAGTTGTTGAATTATATGACAATCACGAAGGTACGTTTAAAGTTAATGGTCAATGTCTCAAACATTATTGGGATGGTGAAGTTGAGTGAGTTAAATCCTCGTTCAAAGTAACAGACCTTGATTTTTCCTGAACTTGTTTTGTAAATAAATAAATAGTTAGAATTTGTTTTCTTAATTTAGTACATTTAATTAATTCTGTCTAAGGAGATTGGAACTTAAGCGGGACCGCTGTGACCCCTCCAACCTTTCCTAAGAATTAATTTAATGTAATTTACTGAGAAGAAATTTTCTAATTGAGATTTAAATTTTTTAAGTTTAACTTGTTGTTTAGATTTTTAAGTTCTTAAGGGGGGTCAAATTTGGCCCAAGTAGTAATCAGTTTTTTTCTCTTGAGTAAGCTTGAAAATACAGCCTAAATTTGAGGCCCAAGATAGCATAAAGGAGGGAAAAATCCATACCTAGTGCTGCCATTCCCATTACTTGCCGCCCAAGTAACCCTAATGTAGCTAATTTTTTGCTACATGTTGCCCAAATTTTTCCTTATATAAACCCCTCTCCATTCCACTAATTTTCATATCCCTCAAAGCAATTTGCTTACACCTAAAAATCCTTAAATATCCCTTTTGTGCCATAACCTCAAATCTTGAAAGAAACACTAGTTCTCTTCCCTTTTTGCCAAAATTTCCTATTGCTGCTGCAAAGAGATTACCGAAGTACCACCGTTGCTATCACACACCGTCGTTGCCACCACACCATTCTTGTTGTTGCAAGATTTCTACTGTAGCAAGTTCTACCCACTTGCCGATTTCTCTTCTTCCCCAATAAGTAGAAACTTTGCCGAATTTTCGAGAAAAGATACCATGTCATACAAAAGAACTAGATCATCAAAGACTACACCTAAAAATCCGATTTTGATTGATGAAGAAGTGTAACACCCCTTACCCGTACCCGAGACCGGGACAAGGTACGAGGCGTTACCAGACATACTCGAATATTTTCGAAAGATACGGGTTATAAAATTTTGTTCTAATTTAAAACTGATCAAACGACATCATAGTGTCTCGATTATGGACCTACAAAGCACAAAACATACATTAAAAGTGATCCGGGACTAAACCGAGAACTATAGAGAATTTTAGTAAAATTACTAGGGTTATGCCTCACACGCCCATAGGGAGGCAAAGCACACTCCCGTGTGCTTAGGGACATGCCTGTGTGTTTCACCCGTGTTGAATTATTTGAATTTATTTTCCATTTTGAACCTACAGGGGTTTTCACACAGCAAAGCACACGCCCGTGTCCCTCAAACGACCTAGACATGCCCATCTCATCGCCCGTGTTCAAAAACCCGGACATTCTATTTATGACGTCATCATTCATTTTGAGGCACACATCCGTGTGCTAGGTCGTGTCCTCCACACGGTTGAGACACACGGTCGTGTCTCTACCCGTGTGTTTATTACCATGAAAATTGACCTAAAATTTTAAGTGCAGCGCACACACGGCCAAGCAACACGCCGATGGGCCTGACCGTGTATCATACATGGCCTAGACACATGCCCGTGTGTCTACTCGTGTGGACCTTTTTAGGGCTATTTTCCAAGCCTTGGGTCACCCTTCTTCATCCATACACACTTAGAGACTTCAATGGTCTTTAACATGGCCTGATTATACTCTTAAAAAACCATGACATAACTCATTGCATGTTAACCTCATCTCATCGGTTTAGTACATGCTGAATTATCCTTTTCGTATTAGGGATTAACATAGCACATTTTACATTTTACACTTAGGCCATTTTATAACCATATACCATTATATGCTATGTCCTCTCTCAAATTATTAGGTCCCATTTCAATCATACATTCATGATAAGCCTCATCATCATTTCTCATGAAACATTTAAACATAGACATGCATCATTAGTAGGTTACATCAATATGAACCATATCTCATGGCCATATACAAAGGAATAAGTATACCATTTAGGCCCTTACATTGGCTAGCCAAATGACACATATAACAAAATAACAAAAAATCCTATACATCCCATTAAACAAAATAAATGTATCTATACACCAAAGGAGAACAAGTCGATAGTGTGTTGATTCTCCAACTGTCTTCCAATCTTCACGAGTCCACGAGCTCTGTAAGACAGGGAAAGGAGAAGGGGGTAAGCATTTATATGCTTAGTAAGTCCGGATAACTGGAAAGTAAACTTGCCGGTTAATTAGCATACAACCATATTTAGGCAATAATTCCAACAAGCATGAAATAGTTTCCCTATCACATACACTCAATCATCAAATTAGTCTCATAACAATACATCATATCATTAGTCTTAGATGAGCTCATCAATTCAATATTTTCATTTCTATTTCTCATGTTAATCCCGTTGAATTCCTCAGAAATCTCAATGGACAGCCCAATTACTGTCAAGTCATACAAGTGATCGTCTCGAGAACGCACCCTCGTGAACCTTATATCTTATGATGGGATTACCAGTCCAGGCTAAATCCCCCGTAGCAGTAACTCATAGAGCAATGTCGGGATTACCAGTCCAGGCTAAATCCCTCTCAACGACAATTTCTCTCATAAGCTCAGATCTGAATTGCCAGTGCAGGGTAAATTTAGTCCTCAATCGGATTACCCGTTCGGGCTAAATCCTTAACGCACCCATATTCTTCGAGAGGCTCGATCACTCAAGGAACACCTGCCCAAGCTAGATCCTTTCTATTTTGAGATCATCAGATTACCTGTTCGGGCTAAATCTTTTTCTGCAACACATGTAGGATCCCATGTCATGTAAGCCATGATTTATCCATCAGATCTCCCTTTCTATTTCAACTGGGACATTTATCATCTTTCATTTACACAAGCACATTTCATGAATTCTCATGCCATGAATATTTAAATTTTCATACATTCAAGAACATGCATGTTTAAGTGTATTAAGAGTTTACTTCGGGTTACATGAACTTACCTGGTAATTACTTGGTTTCGTATTTCGGTTATTCCGAAACCTTTCGTTTTCCACGATCGACCTTTAAGATTGGTTCCTCGGGGTCTATATCAATAAAATTTGACTATTAATACATCACATTTTTCATTTTAGAATTTAAAACTCACCTTTGGGGAAAATGACCAATTTGCCCCTAACCTTTCACACTTTTCCAATTTAGTCCTAAGGCTCGTATAATAAAATGCATGAAGTTTCTAAGTTACCCAAGCCTAGATGAATATTTCTCTTTCCTATAGAAGCCCACATTTTCTTTCTTTTCACATTTTTCTACCCATTTTCACAACTTTTACAAAATGGTCCCTTAAGCCATTTCCATGAACAACTACTTAGTAAAAGTTGTTTACTATCCTTTAAACTCTCATATTCCTTCATAAATCATCAAAACACAAACATATCATGCATGGGTAAATTTTTGAACATGAACCCTAGCTTGAAATATGCGTAGAAATAGAGATAGCATGTTACGAGGATCTCAAATATACGAAGAGCATTAAAAACAGTGCTAGGGAGCACTTACTATTGAGCTTGAAATGTTGGAAACCCTAGCTATGGAGAGCATGCAAATTTCGGCAGCATGGAGAAGATGAATGACATGATTTTGGCTTATTTTTCCCTTTTTATTCTTTAATTAACCAAATGACTAAAATGCCCTTCATTACTAAACTTCCAAATTTTCCATGCATGCCCATTTTTGTCCAAAAACTTAGAAATTGGGAAAATTACTCTTTAAGGATATCTAATTAATATTCCAAAGCAACTTCATACAAATTGCTTCTAGAATCAAAGTTTTGTAATTTATTCAATTTGGTCCCTAATTTCCAATTGGACACCTTACACATAGAATTTCTTCATGAAACTTTAACACATGCTTATTTTCATATCCTAGACCTCATAATGATCATAAAATAATTATTTTTTCATCAAATTTGTGGTTTCGAAACCACTATTCTGACTAGGCCCTAATTCGGGATGTTACATTTCTCCCCCTTAGGGACTTTCATCCTCGAAAGTCTTACCAGTAAATAGGTTTGGATATTGACTTCTTATGGTTTCTTTGGGTTTCCATGTGTCCTCTTCTACTCCTGTCTATGCCATAAGACTTCCACCAAGGCTATATTATTATTCCTCAATTGTTTGACTTCTCGAGCCAAAATCTTAATCGATTCTTCACTACAATTCATGTCCGGTTTAATCTCAATTTTCGTGGGTGAAATCACATGGGAAGGGTCTGATCGATATCGTCACAACATGGATACATGGAATACATCATGAAAATTTTCCAATTCGGATAGCAGTGCTAAGCGGTAGGCCAACGGTCCAACTTTCTTAGTAATCTTGTAGGGTCCAATAAACCTTGGACTCAGATTTCTTTTTTGACCAAATCTCAAAATCTTTTTCCATGGAGATACTTTCAATAACACTTTGTCTCCAACTTGAAATTCAATCTCTTTTCTTTTCAAATCAGCATATGACTTTTGCCTATCTGATGCCGCTTTCAAACAATTATGTGTCACTTTAACCTTTTCTTCAGTTTCCTTAATCAAATCAACTCCATGAATCTGGTGCTCCTTGAGTTCTGTCCATTACAATGGTGTCCAACACTTTTCCTCGTAATGTGCCATTTTTAAACTCATCTGGAAACTGTTGTTGTAGGAAAATTCCACCAATGGTAAATATTTTACCCAACTGCCTTGAAGTTCAAAGACATAACATCTTAACATGTCCTTGAGAGTCTGAATCATCCGTTCAGACTGACCATCTGTCTATGGGTGGAATCCCGTACTAAAACTCAGCTTTGTACCCAAAGCTTCTTGTAACTTCTTCTAAAATCTCATAGTGAATCTCGAGTCCCTGTCTGAAATAATTGATAACATTACCCCGCGTAATCTCACAATCTCAGATAAGTACAAGTCAGTCAATCTATCAAGAGAGACTGTCCACACAGGAATAAAATGAGTCGACTTCATTAGTCTATCAACTATAATCCAAATGGCATCTTTCTTCTTCGGTGTTAACGACAATCCTGTCACAAAATTCATAGTAACCCTGTCCTATTTCCATTCGGGAACCATCACGGGCTGTAATAAAACTGAAGGTGCTTGGTGTTCAGCCTTGACTTGTTGACATATCAAGCATTTCGATACAAATTCGAAGATATCTCTTTTCATGCCATTCTACCAATACATTTTCTTCAAATCGTTGTACATCTTGGAACTTCCTGGACGAATAGACAAATGGCTATCATATGCTTCTTGAAAATTCTCTGAATAAGCTCATCGTCTCTCAGCACACAGATCCTATCTTTGAACATCAAACAACCATCAGGACCAATCTGAAAATTTGATTCGTTGCCTGACTTGCATTGAGCTCTCTTAGCTTGCAAGTCACTATCATTGATCTGAGTATTGCAAATTTCTTGCAAAAATGTTGGTTTGGCTCTTAACTCTGCCAAAATTGAACCATCATCTAACAAGCCAACTACGTGTTCAAGGCTCTGAAGGCAAACAAGGACTTTCTACTTAGTGCATTTGAAACCACATTCAACTTTCTTCGGTGGTAGTCAATGATCAGTTCATAATCTTTAATCAGCTCTAACCATCTCTATTGTCTCATATTCAATTCTTTTTTAGTCATCAAATATTTCAAACTCTTGTGATCTGTGAATATACGACAAGTTTCACCATACAAATGGTGTCTCCAAATCTTCAGGGCAAATACAATGGCAGCTAGCTCCAAGTCGTGTGTTGGATAATTTTTCTCGTGCAGCTTTAGTTGCCTCAAAGCATATGCTATTACTTTTCCCTCTTGCATAAGCATGCAACCTAGTCCATTTAAGGACGCATCACTATAGATCATGAATTCCTTTCCCGACTATAGTTGCACTAAAACCGGAGCTTTGGCTAGCAACATCTTCAATTTCTCGAAACTTTACTAACACTTCTCTAACCATTCAAACTTAACATCTTTCTGTAGCAGCCTTGTCAAAGGAGTTGCAATTATTGAAAATCCTTTTACAAAGCGTCGATAGTAACCAGTTAAGCCTAAAAAGTTTCTAACCTCGGTTACGCTCTTCGACGATTTCCACTCAACAATAGCAGATATTTTATTTAGATCAACTCGGATGCCATCACCCAACACAATGTAACCGAAGAATCCAACCTCTCAGAGCCAAAACTCACTCTTGCTAAATTTAGCATAGAATTGTTTGTCCCGTAAGATCTGTAAAACCATTCTCAAATGTTCCACATGCTCAGTCTTATCCTTGGAATAAATCAGGATATCATCAATAAACACAACGACAAACTTGTCTATGTATGGTCAAAAAACAAGATTCATTAAGTCCATAAATGCAGTTGGGCCATTCGTTAGACCAAACGGCATGACCAGGAACTCAAAATGACTATACCTCATCCTAAAAGCGGTCCTAGGCACGTCCAACTCTTTAACTCGCAACTGGTAGTAGCCTAATCTCAGGTCTATCTTAAAAAACACAATGGCTCCCCTCAATTGATCAAACAGATCATCAATCCTCGGTAATGGATACTTCTTCTTTATAGTTACCTTGTTAAGTTGCCGGTAATCTATACATAGCCTCATAGAATCATCTTTCTTTTTTACAAATAACACTGGAGCACCCTAAGGTGAAAAACTCGGTCTTGTAAAACCTTTATCCATCAGTTCTTGCAACTATTTTTAACTCTTTCAGCTCGGTTGGTGCTATCCTATACGGAGCAATAGAAATAGGAGTTGTTCCAGGCACCAGCTCAATACCAAAGTCCACTTCTCTAACGGGAGGTAATCTGGGTAGCTCTTCTGGAAACACATCTAGATACTCGCATACTATCGGTACCGATTCCAATTTCAACTAAGATTCTTTAGTATTCAACAGCAAAGTAAGGTAGGCTTTATACCCTTTTCTCATATACCTTTGAGCCATCATTGAGGTAATCATAACCGACAGAGCATCCAACTCGCTTGAACCAATCCGAAGAATCTCACCATTTGAGCATTTCAATTCGATATACTTGCTACCACAATTTACAATCACATCAAGCATAGCTAACCAATCCATATCGAGTATTACATCAAACTCATCAAATGACAATAGCATAAGGTTAGCCAGAAAAAAATGACCTTGAATCATCAAGGGACAATTCTTATAGACTTTATCAACTAGGACCGACTTGCCTAGAGGGTTTGACACCTTAATCATAAATTTTGTAGGTTCTGCAGACATATTCATACTAGACAGCAATTTCATGCAAATGTATGAATGGGTTGACCCTGGGTCAATTAAGCCAATGACACGAGTATTATAAATAGAAAATGTACCCGAGATGACATCGGGAGTAGATGCTTCCTCTAGAGTTGCATAAGTTCTTGCCGGGGCTCAAGCCTTTGATTTTGTAGTAGTATCCTTGGCAACAGTTGGACTACTACTTACACTTCTGAGATGTATCAGTGGTCTACCTTGAGAAATAGGAGCATTCGGCTGCGGAGCTAATTCAACCTCTTTATTAGCTTGCTCCGAGCAGTGTCTGAGAAAATGGTCAAGAGACCCAAATCTGAAACATGCACCACTCTTCATTCGGCACTCTCTGAAGTGAAATTTTGCAGCTTTTACACTTCAGCTTTTGATCATCTACGCTTCCCACACTAGTTACCATAGGGGAAGAAGACTTCAGGTTATATCGCTTGGAGCTTCTTGCTCTACCCGACTATCCTACTAATGAAGTGGAACGTTCTTGATGACTTCACGATTTCTTTTTGTGGAAGGAGTGTGCTCTACCGCTAGACCTCTTACTTGAAACTCGAGCCTCTCTCTTAGCTTACTTTCTTTCATTATTTAGCTCTTCGGCCTTCTTGGCCTGATCAGCTAATGCGACGAACTCTCGTATCTTAAGAATCCTGATCAGAAATTTAATTTCCTCATTCAAGCCATCCTCGTAGTGCTTACATGTTTCTGTCTCTGATTGGACCCACTCCATTGCATACTGACTAAACCTTACGAATTCCCTTTCGTACTCTCACATAGTCTTATTTCTTTGTTTGAGTACCAGGAACTCCTTTCGTTTCGAGTCTAAAAATATTTGACTGATGTATTTCTTTTTAAATTCAGCTTGGGAGAATTCCAATGTAATGTCTTCCTTTGATACACTGAGGATACCGTCTTCCACCAATGATATGTTGTATCTTTCAGAAGAGATATAGCATACTTCAAGCATTCCTCGGGTGTACATGACAATTCATCCAAATCTCACACAGTATTCTCGAGCTAGAACTCAGCTCGTTCAGCATCATTATCAACCTTAGCTCTAAACTCTTCAGCCCCATATTTTCTAAGCTTGTCCACTGGGGCTTTACCCATTCTCGCGGGTGCCATACCCTATGGTACTTCTCCCTTAGGCCGAGCAGGGGGCAGAGGAGGTCGTGGTATATTGGGACGATTTCTCAAATAATCCTCAAACCATTCATCCATCATCTCAAAAAGGCAGCTCTTTCCTCTTCTCGACCTTCAGACATAGGCCTTCTGCTACTACTAGAAACAACTCATTATACGGAAGCTGGAGCATGGCTCTCTGCTCCTTCGACTCATCTTGGGCTTGATTGGAAGACATTTATTATATTCAAATAAAATTAAAAATGGTTAGGAGATGTCACACTATCATAACTTGTATAATGGCATGTATATCTATACTCAAAACATGCTACGTTAGTCTGAGAATCGACTAAACCGTAGCTCTGAAACCACTAAATATAACTATAACATCCTGAAATAAGGCCTAGTCAGAATAGTGGTTTCGGGACCACAAATTTGACATCAAAATATTTATTTTATGATTATTATGAGGCCTAGAATATGAGTATATGCATGTGTTAAAGTTTTATGAAGAAATTCTAAGTATAAGGTGTCCAATTGGAAATTAGGGACTAAATTGAATAAATTGAAAAACTTGGATTCTAGAAGTAATTTGTATGAAATTGCTTTAGATTATGAATTAGAAGGTTTGGAGAGAAATTTTCCCAAATTCTAAATTTTTGGACAAAAACGGGATTGCACGGATGAAATTTTAAAGAAAGGGCATAAGGGCATTTTGGTCATTTGTCATTTTAATGAAATAAAATGGGAAAAATCAAGCCAAAATCAGCCATTTTCTCCTTCATCTAGCCAAAAATTTGGGGTTCTCCATAGCTAGGTATTCAAGCTTTCCAAGCTCAATAGTAAGTGCTCCCAAGCCCCATTTTTCATGCTCTATGTATTTTTGAAATCCCGGTAGCTTGCTCTCTCCATTTCTACACATATTTCATGCTAGGGTTCATGTTTAAAAATTTACCCATGCATGATTTGCTTGTATTTTGATGGATTATGGAGGAATATGGAAGATGAATGTGTATTAAACATATTTTCCTAGTTGATTTTCATGAAAAAACCCTTATAGGGAGTATTTTGCAAAAGATGTAAATGTGTGGTAGAAATAAGAAAATAATGGGTAATGTGGGCTACCATAAGAAGGAAAAGTGTTTGGCTAGACTTGGGTAAGATAGAAAGTGCATGTGTTTCATTATACGAGCTTAGGGACTATATCGTAAAAATGTCAAAGATTAGGGGCAAAACAGTCATTTGGACCGAGGGTAGATATTAAACTTGAAATGTATAATGTGGGGTATTAATGAGTTTATTTTTGCTGTTATAGACCCCGAGGAACAAATTCTGGAGGTCGAACGTGGTAAACGCAAGGTTTCGGAATAATCGAAACACAATCCCAAAAAGAATACCCAGTAAGTTCGGATAACTTAAAGTAAACTCATAATATGCATAATTGAATGATTTATGAATGCATGATGATTGCATTTATTATTAGCATGAAATATCATGGAAATGCATATTTGATGGTAACATGTGAAAAATGTCCCGGATGAGGTTGACAAAGGGAATTCGATAGATAAACCCCCATTGATTTGTGTAAAAAGATCCTGTATGTGTTGCAGTAAGGATTTAGCCCGAACGGGTAATCTGTGATCTCGAGTATAGAAAGGATCTAGCCTAGAAGGGTGTTCCTTGAATGATAGAGCCTTCTGAAGAATATATGTGCATTGAGGATTTAGCCCGAACGGGTAATCCTATTAGGGTCTGAATTTAGCCTGGACTAGTAATTCAGATCCGAGCTCATTAAAGGTGTTTGTTGCTATAAGGGATTTAGCCTGGACTGGTAATCTCGACATCACCTTATGAGTTTATGATCTTGGGGATTTAGCCTGGATTGGTAATCCTGCCATGAGATGGTTCGCAGGAGTGCATATATGTGAAATGATCATTCATAAGAATTGACTGATAATGGGTATTCCATCGAGATTTCCTAGAAACTCAACAGGATTAATATGATGCATGTCAATAAGATGATGAATGATGAGCTCATCTATATAAATTATGTGTTTTGTTATGTGACTAACTTATTGATTGAATGCATGTGATAGGAACTCATTTCATAATTGATTGTTTCATGATTTAAGTGTGGATGTATGCTAATTACTTGGTAAGTTTACTTTCCAGTTATTCGAGCTTACTAAGCATGAAAATGCTTACCCCCTCTCTTTTCCCCATCTTACAGAGCTGGAGGACTCATAAGGATTGAAAGACGGTTGGAGAAGCAACACACTATCAACTAGTCAAGCTTTGGTATAAAGACACTTCTACTTTGTTAATGGCATGTATAGGGCTTTGAGTATTTTTTCATATGTGTCATTTGAATGCCAAATGAAGGCATGTAAAGATGTATTCATCTTTTTGTATAAGGCCATGTAAATTGGCATATTTGGAAGTATGCTATGACCTGCCTTTATATGCATGTTTATGTTCTTATTTGATGGGTTGCTACAATTGGCAATGAGTTCAAAAACGAGCCAAATTTTAAATGTGCTATAATAACATAAGAACCCAAATATGCTAGATGGGAAATAACCTTTTTGTATAAAACCAATGATACGAGGTTTCCATACAACTAACTTCATCAAGATCATTTACAAGTGTATTAATCATGTTTTACTTTGAATTTGGTATCTATTAAGAAAAAGAAGGAGAAAGGGGTGACTAAAGGCTTGGAAAATAGCCTATTAAGGTCCACATGGTTAGATACACGGCCGTGTGTCTAGGCCGTGTGTGACACACGGTCTATCCCCATGGGCGTGTGGTATGGTCGTGTGTCCCCTGCACCTAAAACTTTAAGTCAAATTAGCACAGGGTAGGACACACGGGCATGTTTCTGGGACATGTTAATTTAACAGAATGCTCAAGTTTTGGACATGAGGTGAGCCCACGGGCGTGTGTCTTGGCCGTGCCTAAAAGTCAGTGTTGCCCACGGGTTAAAGGCATGGACGTGCCCTAGGCCACACAGGCGTGGGTGACCACATGACCCCTCATACACGGGTGTGTGACACTTCTAAATAATGAATTTTTTTTAAAATTATTAAATGTTCACAGTCCTATCCCGAACTATCTCTATGTATATTTGGGGCCTTGAAGGCCCATTTAAGGGACAAGCTGTGAATGCCTTAAAGTTTCAGATCTGAGCCAAACCTAGTGAGTTGATTCAGTATGTTTCAAATGTAAAGCTCCGGTAATATCTCGAACCCTATCCTGATAACAGATACGGGTAAGGGGTGTTACAATAACACCCCTTACCCGAACCCGAGACCGGGACAAGGTACAAGGCGTTACCGACACATACTCAGATATTTTCAGAAGATACGGGTTATAAAATTTTGTTCTAATTTAAAACCAATCAAACGACATCATAGTGTCCCGATTATGGACCTACGAGGCCCAAAACATACATTAAAAGTGATCCGGGACTAAAATGAGAACTATAGAGAATTTTAGTAAAATTACTAGGATTATGCCTCACACGCTCGTGGGGAGGCAAAGCACACGCCCGTGTGCTTAGGCACACTCCCGTGTGTTTCACCCATACTGAATTATTTGGATTTATTATCCATTTTGAACCTACAAGGGTTTTCACATGGCCTAGACACGCCGTTTCATCGCCTGAGTTAAAAAATCCGGACATTATGTTTATGACGTCATCATTCATTTTGAGGCCCACGGCCAAGGCACACGCTCATGTGCTAGGCTGTATCCTCCACACGGTTACGACACACGGCAGTGTCTCTACCCGTGTGTTTACCACCATGAAAGCTGACCTAAAATTTTAACTGCAGGGGACACACGGCCAGGCAACACACCCATGGGGTTGACCGTGTATCACAACGACCTAGACACATTCCCGTGTGTCTACCCGTATGGACCTTTTTAGGGCTATTTTCCAAGCCTTTGGTCACCCTCTTTCATCCATACACACTTAGAGGCTTCAATGGTATTTAACATGGCCTAATTATACTCTTAAACAACCTTGACATAACTCATTTCATGTTAACCTCATCTCATCGGTTTAGTACATGCTAAATTATCCTTTTTCGTATTAGAGATTAGCATAGCACATTTTACATTTTACACTTAGGCCATATTATAACCATATACCATTATATGTTATGTCCTCTCTCAAATTATTAGGTCTCATTTCAATCATCCATTCATAATAAGCCTCATCATCATTTCTCATGAAACATTTAAACATAGACATGCATCATTACTAGGTTTACAACCTACATCAATATGAGCCATATCTCATGGCCATATACAAATGAATAAGTATACCATTTAGGCCCTTACATTGGCTAGCCAAATGACACATATAACAAAATAATCAAAAATCCTATACATGCCATTAAACAAAATAAATGTATCTATGTACCAAAGGAGAACAAGTAGATAGTGTGTTGATTCTCCAACTGTTTTCCAATCTTCACAAGTCCACTCGCTCTGTAAGACAAGGAAAGGAGAAGGGGGTAAGCATTTATATGCTTAGTAAGTCCGGATAACTGGAAAGTAAACTTACCGGTCAATTAGCATACAACCATATTTAGGCAATAATTCCGACAAGCATGAAATAGTTTCCCTATCACATACACTTAATCATCAAATTACTCTCACAACAATACATCGTGTCACTAGTCTTAGAAGAGCTCATCAATTCAATATTTCCATTTCTATTTCTCATGTTAATCCCGTTGAATTCCTCGGAAATCTCAACGGATAGCCCAATTACCATTAAGTCATACAAGTGATCATCTCGAGTACACACCCCCGTGAACTTTATATCTTACAGTGGGATTACCAGTCCAGCCTAAATCCCTCGTAGTAGTAACTCATAGAGCAATGTCGGGATTACCAGTCCAGGCTAAATCCCTCTCAACGACAATCGCTCTCATAAGCTCGGATCTGAATTGCCAGTCTAGGCTAAATTCAGTCCTCAATCGGATTACCTGTCCGGGCTAAATCCTTAATGCACCCATATTCTTCGGGAGGCTCGATCACTCAAGGAACACCTGCCCGGGCTAGATCCTTTCTATTTTAAGATCATCAATTTACCTATCCAGGCTAAATCCTTTTCTGCAACACATGCAGGATCTCATGTCTTTTAAGCCATGATTTATCCATCGGATCTCCCTTTCTATTTTAACCGGGACATTTATCATATTTCATTTACACAAGGACATTTCATGAATTATCATGCCATGATATCTAAATTTTCATCCATTCAAGAACATGCATGTTTAAGTGTATTAAGAGTTTACTTCGGGTTACAAGAACTTACTTGGTAATTGCTTCGGTTTCGTATTTTGGTTATTCCGAAACCTTTCGTTTTCCATGGTCAACCTCTGGAATTGGTTCCTCGGGGTATATAACAATAAAATTTGACTATTAATACATCACACTTTTCATTTTAGGATTTAAAACTCACCCCCAGGAAAAATGACCAATTTGCCCTTAACCTTTCACACTTTTACAATTTAGTCCTAAGGCTCGTATAATGAAATGCATGAAATTTCTAAGTTACCCAAGCCTAGCCAAATATTTCTCTTTCCTATAGTAGCCCACATTTTCTTTCATTTCATATTTTTCTACCCTTTTTCACAACTTTTACAAAATGGTCCCTTAAGCTATTTCCATGAAAAACTACTTAGTAAAAGTTGTTTACTATCCTTTAAACTCTTATATTACTCCACAAATCATCAAAACACAAACATCTCATACATGGGTAAATTTTTGAACATGAACCCTAGCTTGAAATATGGGTAGAAATAGAGAGAGCATGTTACGAGGATCTCAAATATACAAAGAGCATTAAAAAGGGGCTAATGAGCACTTACTATTGAGCTTGAAATGTTGGAAACCCTAGCTATGGAGAGCATGAAAATTTCAGTAGCATGGAGAAGATGAATGACGTGATTTTGGCTTATTTTTCCCTTTTTGTTCTTTAATTAACCAAATGACCAAAATGCCCTTCATTACTAAACTTCTAAAATATTCCATGCATGCCTATGTTTGTCCAAAAACTTAGAAATTGGGAAAATTACTCTTTAAGGACCTCTAGTTAATATTCCAAAATAATTTCATACAATTTGCTTCTAGAATCCAAGTTTTGCAATTTATTCAATTTGGTCCCTAATTTCCAATTGGACACCTTACACATAGAATTTCTTCATGAAACTTTAACACATGCTTATTTTCATAGCCTAGACCTCATAATGATCATAAAATAATTATTTTTAACATCATATTTGTGGTCTCAGAACCACTATTCTGACTAGGCCCTAATTCGAGATGTTACAAGAAGTGAAAGAGAAATTTGATTCAATTTTCAAGCATCAACCTATGATGCTGGAAAAAGGCTTTAACTTGAAGAGCAATGATTTGGTGGTTGTTCCTTTGCCAAATGGAAAGATAATCAATGCTCTCAAGTGGGAACAATTTTGTGATGCTCATTCACTTCCCAATGATGAACTAGTTCGAGAATTCTATGCAAGTTTGACGACACAAGATCCTACTAAGGTCATCATTCGGAGGAAAAAGGTACCTCTTACTTCTATTTCCATCAATGATTTGTTTAACTTATCTGATGTTGAAGAAGCTGAGTACTACCCTATGATGAACAATATCAATTGGGATTTTCTTCAACAAGTGCTTGATGTTGTGACAAATCTGAGATCCCAATGGATTATAAGAAAGTATGGGAGCCGTTCTTGCCGAAGGGAATACCTAAAACCAGTAGCAAAGGTGTGATTTTATTTTGTTCACTACAGTTTTATGCCTACCTCACATAGTTCCACCATCTCGATGGAACGGATGCTCTTGTTATATGCAATATTGACAGAAAAGTCCATTAATGTTGGGAAAATTATCCTCAAGAAGATTCACAATTGTGCTAAAAAGAAGGCAGGAAGTGCTTATTTCCCATTATTAATCACTTCACTTTGCTTAAGGGACTGTGTTAATACACAAGCAAATCTGAAAGGGTGCTATGTTCAAGGATGCATTACAAATTATGATCTTGAAAGATTAGTAGAGAGGGTGCATGAGCTGAATCAAGGCGAGCAAGAAGAGTCAACTGAGCCAGATACCGAGGAGTCAATAGATGGGACTAAGACTGAAGCTAATTTAGTTACAGACACTGAAGAGGAAGAATCTGATAAGGAACCAAACAGTCCTAAACCAGTTGAAGGATCTAAAAACCCTGAACCAAGGGTTGAGCCAGAAGAAGAACCAGTCAGGCTAAGTGTTGAACCTGAACCTACAACTCATATGCCGACTTCTGCAAGTGCATCAAGGAAATCGGAGTTGTCAATTTTGATGGATATATAGAAGTTCATGCACAATCAACAACAAACTTACTGGAAATATGCAAAAATTAGAGATGACTCAATTTGAAATTCTTTTAAGAATATCTCTAATACTTTTGTTCCTGAATTCCCAGATGCTATCTTTGAGACACAAATGGAAGATACTGACGATGCAAGCGAAGATGAAGCTGAAAAAGACAAGGGGAATGAGTCAAGAAAATAAAAGGGGGGACTCTTGTCTTATTATTTATTTATTTTTAGGTCCTTAGGAATTTATTTCTTTCGTAATTAGGATTTAATTTCTAAAGAATAAAACATAGCAAGCATGAATAAACTTAACACTTCTTTAGAAAGAAAAAGACTAAGTGATGTGGTAATGGGAATGAACAACTCTACCTAGTGTTCAGTTTTCATTCATTACTTTGTTCTTGCAATGAGAACATTGTTTCTTTTCAAAGGGTGTAAGGCAAATAAATTGCTCAAACTTTTAAATTCTTTTTCAAGTATGTTTCAATCATTTCTTTCATAAGTATGTTTTAATAAATGAATGTTTAGAGATATTTTTTTTAATAAGATAGTTTGTATGCAAGATGAATGATGATTTTATCTAAGTGAAAGTATGTTATCATGAAGAATGGAATGCTTGTATGATCTTAGCCTTAGTAATATTTGCCATGAAAACTTAGTTTCTTTTGAGATTAGACATGCATGAAGGTTTATATGTAACACCCTGAACCCGAGACCATCGCCGGTGTCGGACACGAGGGGTTAACAAGCCAAGTTCACATGTTTTGCCCACCAATTTGACATTTCCAGTCAGGCTGGAAAACTGCGTCACCGTTGCCTTAAAAATCATATCTTGAGTTTCAAAACTCGGAAACTGGTTTCGTAAATTTTCCCTGAATTTAGACTCATATATCCATCCATGGATTTATTTCTAGAATTTTTGGTCGGGCCAATTGGTACAGTTTATTAGTTAAAGTCACCCATGTTACAGGGATCAACTGCTCTGACCTTCGCGCGTTATAACTTGAATATCTCTCTGTACAGGGCTTTAATACTGGTACCGTTTGTTTCTAATGAAACTAGACTCAAAATGGAATCTGTACATATAAGGCATGACTCCTAATTCTTTCTGGATAATTTATAGTAAATTTTTAAAGTTGCGACAGGGGACCCAGAAACCGTTCTGGCCCTGTCTCACAATAGCTTTAATATCTCTTAACATGTAACTCCTATGACCATTTCGTTTCTCCCATATGAAAATAGACTCATCAAGGTTCATTTACATAGCTTATTCACTATTTAATACCATTCCTACAAATTTTGGTGATTTTTCACATTCACATCACTGCAGCTGGCAGCATCTGTTTTTAAGGTAGGTCTTACCTATTTTGTAGTCTCCATGAACCAACTAGTCTTGCCATACATAGGTTCATATATGATCATTTTAGCCATACCAATGGCTGATCATGTGACCAACACTCCCATTTCCAATCCATAATCACATCATGACACCATATATATACATACAAACCACAAATAGTCTAAGTTCATGCTTCCTTTTACGAGCCATTTTCGCATGGCCGTATACATATACATCACCACATTTTTAAACCAACAAGGGGTAGTCCTATACATGCCATTTCAAAGTTCAAACAAAATTTATACCAAAATAGAGGCGTTGATAGTGTGGATGACTTCGACTTTATTTATCCCGAATCCGATTGCTATCGAGCGAAATCTATAAAACAGAGAGCCAAAGCAACGGGGTAAGCATTTTTATGCTTAGTAAGTCTCAAGGAATATAATCAACTCTAATTACAGCAATACATTCACATAGCCAAATGCATCATTTCATTAATACACATTCTTACTTCACACTTCATCATTATATACTTTCACAAAGTATCAATCAATTCAATAACCGAAATTCATTAGTCGATTGAGCGAATGTTGCTCAAACATGTCGACTTTCCAATGCACATATAAACGTACCTTATTCTTTGGGCTTCTCGAGTGTACTAATTGAATTTATTACAGCAACCAACACTCACCTCCAGCCCAAGATTCTTGAATATAACCGGATATAACCACGTGCACAAATGCCTTGGTCTTAGCCGGATAGAATGTCTCGCATTTATGCCTTGGTCTTAGCCGGATGTAGCCACTAGCACAATTGCCTTGGTCTTAACCGGATATAATTTCAAGCATAATTGTCTTGGGCTTAGCCGGATATCATTCAATTTCTCATGCACACATACATCAATAATCATTGGACATACAAATTTCATTCTCGTTACTAAGGCTCGAACACAATTATAATCACTAGCATAATCGCCTTCGGGACTTAGCCCGGGTATTATTCGAATACTCATACACACATAAATCAATAATCAATACATCCATATTTCATTCCACATAATTCAAGTAAGGTCACTTCTTGAGGACTTACCTCGGATGTTGTCGAACGGCTTTTACGGCTATTCGATCACTTTTTCCTTCACCTTGTCCAATTGTGTCCCTCTAAGCTCTTGAGCTAATTCAAACAAATTCAATTTATTAAAACCTCATTGTGCTAGCTTATGGCCGAATATGACAAGGAGTTTAAATGGTCAAATGGCCACCCTTTAGCTTGAATACACAATGGTCATGCACATTTTATACTACATCAAGCAATTCAATACAATTCATTCGGGCATCAAGGAAAAGCTAAGGCCTTCAGTAGGCTACCTAAGGCCGAATATACATGTCCATGTTGAGGCCAATTATTCACTTAATACCACACAAAAACAGCATGCATTTTACTAGTTAATGCTTTGCATGTTGTAGCTCAAAACTTATAATATAGCATCAAGCACTCATATGTGTGCTAGGCCGAATGTGCTTGCAATTTCACAAGCATTCTTCAACATCTTCTTCTTTAAACAAACATATTCATCACTTAGTTCATAACCAAAACATCATGTGCAAACATATATATACATATATGAGCATGGCCGAATTTCAAGGTGTCCATAGCCATCCAAAACACAAATTTTAACTAACATGCAAGAAGCATGAACCATGCTCATGAATGCATCATCGCCGAATATGACAATCATGCCCCTTTTCAACTTCAATCATGATTAAACAAAAAGAAAACTCAAAATCTTACTCAAAAGTAGACAATCCATCATTGCATGCATCATCATCAAGCTTCACACTTAGCATGCAATCGCTTTATCACCATAACAACTTTGGCCAAATACCATTTCCATGGCATAACAAAGATTTGAGCCATGGCTAACATGCACATCAAGTTAGCAACCAAAACATGCATGAAACTCCTAACACAACCTCATACATACCTTAATCTTGATGCAAACTTAGCCAAATCTCCTTCTAGATCTCTTCCAAACCAAGCATGAAGCAAAATCCTCCTTCTTCCTTAGTTTTGGCTCAAAGAAAGGATGAACAAAATTTTTCTTTCTTTCTCTACAACTCACGGCAATGGGGGGAATACCACACTCACACACATTTTTTTCATTCTTTTCTTACCCATACACCTTTGTTTATTATTTCTCCCTAATGCACCAACAAAACATGTTTCATGACATGTTTTGCCCATCCTCTCTGCCATGGCGGCCACTTCATGTTGGGGGAAATTTGACATGCAAATCCCTTATTTTTGCATGCATGAGCAACTAGTCATCACACATTTCCCCATCATACTTTCAAAGTTCACTACTAGGTCCTTTCTAGTGAAATTCGCATTTATAACACTAAATTGAAACATCAAAATGTCACACACAAATTAACACATATCATAGGCATCAAAATAAATTTTAAATTATTTTTATGCCTCGCTTTTGTGGTCCCAAACCACATCCCGACTAGGGTCAATTTTGGGCTGTCACAACTCTCCCCACTTAAGAAATTTTCGTCCCGAAAATCTTACCGTAAATAGGTTTGGATATCGCTCTTTCATAGAGTTCTCGGTCTCCCAAGTAGCTTCTTCTATCCCGTGCTTGAGCCATAACACTTTCACCAATGAACCCGCTTGTTTCGCAACTCTTTCACTTCTCGTGATAGGATACGAATCGGTTCTTCCTCATAACTCATATTAGCTTGAATTTCAATTTCGATGGACTAATCACGTGCGATGGATCGGATCTATAGCGTCGAAGCATCGAAACATGAAAGACATCGTGAACCTTTTTGAGTTCGGGGCAAAATCAAACGATATGCCACCGGACCGACTCGCTCGGATATCTCATATGGCCCAATGAACCTCGGGCTCGGCTTGCCCTTACGGCCGAATCGAGTATCTTTTTCCAAGGCGATACCTTAAGAAACACTTTATCACCCACGATACACGATATCCTTACGCTTCAGATCCGCGTGACGACTTACGACGATCGGAGGCTATCTTGAGACTTTCACGGATTACTTTCACTTTCATTCAACATCTCTAATCAAATCCACCGAAAATCTTGCTTTCACCAAGCTCGGTCCAAAACAATGGTGTACGGCATTTACGACCGTACAAAGCCTCGTAGGTGCCATCTTAATACTCGATTGAAAGCTATTGTTGTAGCGAATTCAATCAACGGCAAATACCGTTCCCATGAACCACTAAACTCGAGGACGCAACATCTCAACATATCCTCAAGTATCCGAATTATCCGCTCGGATTGACCATCGGTTTGGGGGTGAAAGCGGTGCTAAAATGCAACTTGGTACCCAAAGCTTCTTGCAACTTTTTCCAAAATCGCGAGGTAAATCTCGGATCTCTATCCGACACGATGGAAATAGGCACCCGTGTAATCTCACAATCGAGAAACGTACAATTCGGCTAATTTGTCCATTGAAAAATCCGTGCGTGCGACGGGGACAAAGTGGGTCGACTTAGTCAATCTATCTACCACGACCCAAACCGCATCCTTCTTACTTGCGACAATGGCGGTCCGGATACAAAGTCCATTGTGACTCGATCCCATTTCCACTCGGGTATCGTGATTGGTGAAGTAATCTCAAGGCACCGATGTTCCGCTTTCACTTGTTGACATATTAAACATCTCGAAACAAAGTCGGAGATGTCTCGCTTCATACCATGCCACCAAAACCGACGTTTCAAATCATTGTACATCTTCGTACTCCCCGGGTGGATTGCCATTCGGCTACAATGGGCTTCATTGAAATTATCGAAATGAGTTCAATTCTTTGGAACACACAGACGACTTTTGAACCTCAAACAATCGTCATCGTCGATTTGAAATTCGAGTCTGGTTGGAACACACTCACCCGTTTGCGCCAACTCGTCGTCGACTTTCTCGAGCTTCTCGAATTTGATGTATCAATAGTGGTTTGGCTTTCAATTCAGCTACTAACACACTATCGGATCGAATGACAAGTGCATGTTCATCGCTTGTAAGCGAATAATGATTTACGACTCAAGGCATCCGCAACCACATTCGCCTTTCCGGGTGATAGTCAATGACCAGCTCATAATCCTTTAACACTCGAGCCAACGTCTTTGTCGCAGATTTAAGTCTCTTTGGGTCATCAAATATTTGAGACTTTTGTTATCCGAGTACACATGGCACCTTTCACCAAATAAGTAGTGTCGCCAAATCTTTAAAGCGAATACGATGGCGGCCAATTCAAGATCATGGGTCGGATAATTTTTCTCGTGTGGCTTTAATTGCCTCGACGCATAGGCCACAACTCGACCTTCTTGCATCAATACACAACCTAATCCAAGTAGGGGCGTCGCTATAGATGACAAACTCTTTGCGGGACTCGGGTTGCACTAGAATTGGGGCTTCATCAAATAAGTTTTCATTGATCGAAACTTTTTGGCATTTCTCCGTCCATTCGAACTTAACATCCTTTTGGAGTAACCGTCATCGGCGTGGCTATCGTTGAGAAGCCTTTACAAATCGTCGGTAATAACCGCAAGCCCCAAAAAGCTCGAACCTCGAAATATTTCTGGAGGCTTCCAATTAAGTATGGCTGAAATTTTATTCGAATCGACTCGAATACCCGTCTGATACCACATGACCCAAGAAGCTAACCTCTCTTAACGAACTCACACTTGCTGAACTTAGCATATAATTGCTTATCCGTAAGATTTGCAAGACTAACCGCAGGTGTTCAAGATGTTCGGTCTCATTTCTTGAATAGACCAAGATGTCATCAATGAACACGACTACTTAATCGATCCAAATATGGTCCGAAGATCCGATTCATTAAATCCATAAATACCGCGGGGCATTAGTGAGCCCAAACGGCATCACTAGGAACTCATAGTGACCATATCTCGCTCAAGGCGGTCTTGGGTACGTCCGAATCTCGGATTCGCAATTGATAATAGCCGATCTCAAATCTATTTTCGAGAACACCGAGGCTCCTTGAGTTGATCGAACAAGTCATCGATCGTGGTAACAGATATTTGTTCTTTATCGTCGCTTTATTAAGTCGACGATAGTCGATCTGCAACCGCATGGTTCCATCCTTCTTTTCACAAACAACAACTGGCGCACCCAAGGCGAACAACTCGGGCGAGCAAAACCTCTATCCACCAATTCTTGCAACCGAGCTTTCAACTCCTTTAATACCGTTGGTGCCATATGATCTGAGCTATCGAAATTGGAGTGGTACCAGGTACCAATTCGATGCCAAATTCTATTTCCCGAACAGGTGGTAAACCCGGCAATTCTTCAGGGAAAACATCCGGGTATTCACAAACCACTGACACAGATTCGGGTTTCTTTTCTGATTCCTTGTCATCGAGCACGTATGCAAGGTACGCTTCGCACCCTTTTCTTACATATTTTCGGGCCAACATCGCTGATATTACAGCTGGCAACCCCTTTAAGTCCGTAGACTCAACTCGAATTATTTCATTATTCGCGCACCTCAAATCGATAGTCTTGCTCTTGCAATTTACAACCGCATCGTGCATGGTCAACCAATCCAAACCAAGAATAACGTCGAACTCATCGAACGGCAAAAGCATCAAGTCCGCCGGAAAACAAGAACCTCGGAACACTAGGGGACTTTTCTTGCACACTTTGTTGACAAGCACGTAATGACCCAAGGGGTTTGACACCGAATTACAAACTCGATGAGACTCAATAGGCAAAGTCTTCTTTGGATGCTAAGGTTTCACATATATATGAATGAGTAGAACCGGGGTCAATCAAAGCAATCACATTTGTATTGAAAAGAGTGAAAGTACCGGTAATGACATCCGGAGAGGCAAGATCCTCACGTCTTGGCGTATGGCATAAGTCCTTGCGAGAGCACGAGCCTCGGATCGATGGTAGCATCTCTAGATCCTCTCGACCGCCAACGACATTGCCCATATTTCTAGGTGGCCTACCTCGGCGATGGTAGCACCGGGTTTCCACTCGACTTACATTCTGTTCATGCATCCTCGGGCAATCCTTCATAAAGTGGTCACCCGACCCACACTTATAGCAGGAGTGATCACGAAACCAACAGCTCCCGAATGCCATTTGCCACAATGTGGACACTCGCCCTCTCTCGGCGATCATTTCCACCATCAGGCGATCGAAGTGACTCGTGTGGTCACAGGGGTCGATCGCGTCCTCGTCTAGAAAAGCCCGAACGCCTCTAGACCGGCTCGCATCATCTCAAAATCTCTTTGATGCTTGTTGAAGAGACTTTCCGAGGACCTCTTTCAAATTCTCCGGTTCCCACATCAGCTTTTGTTTCTCCTTTCTAAGCTCTTGACTTTACAAGCTCGCTCAACAAGTACTACGAACTCGTATTTCGAGAATGCCAACGAACATCCTTATATCATCATTCAGCCCATCCTCGAGCGTTTACACATAATGGCTTGGACGAAATGCATTCTCGCGTCTGGCTAAGCCTCACAAATTTTCGTTCGTAATCGGTGGCGACATAGAACCTTGCTTAAGATCAAGGAATTCCCTTCGCTTTTGGCCGATGAATCTCTGACTAATATACTTATTTCGGAACTCAGTTTGAAAGAACTCCCAAGTCACTTGCTCTCTAGGCACCACAAAGTCGAGTACTCCACCAATAATAGGCGGACTCGTAGCAAGGAGATGGTACACTTTAAGCACTCATCGGTGTACAGGATAGCTCATCGAGCACCGGATAGTGTTATCCAACCAAAATTCAGCTCGCTCGGCATCATCATCATCCGTAGCCTTAAATTCAGTGGCCCTATGTTTTCGAATCCTATCGATTGGGGCTTACTTGACCTTATTTGGTCATCACCGGAGGTATTGTAGGTCTTGGGTTGCATTTGTCGGGAATGGAGGTTGTGGAACAGCCTGTTAGTTCGAATGTATTGATTAAACCATTCGTTCATCACACTATAAAAGGCTTGCCTAGCCTCGTCATTCGGATTGCTGGCCATAGGTTGAGAGTCCGCCGCTGCTGTCCCTTGCGCGGAGCAGCGCCACACTCTCCACATCATCAGCTATCGCTTCGGTTGGGATCGGGATCCATTGCTATAAACAAACACAAAGTCAAATTGTCAGAAATCACCACACTATCGAGTCATCATTTAATGGCATGTATAGCTAGACCCCAAACACATCACGGTAGTACGAGAATCGACTAAACCGTGGCTCTGATACCAATAAAATTGTAACACCCTGAACCCGAGACCATCGCCGGTGTCGGACACGAGGGGTTAACAAGCCAAGTTCACATGTTTTGCCCACCAATTTGACATTTCCAGTCAGGCTGGAAAACTGCAACACCGTCGCCTTAAAAATCATATCTCGATTTTAAAAACTCGGAAACTAGTTTCGTAAATTTTCCCTGAATTTAGACTCATATATCCATCCATGGATTTATTTCTAGAATTTTTGGTCGGGCCAATTGGTACAGTTTATTAGTTAAAGTCACCCATGTTACAGGGATCGACTGCTCTGACCTTCGCGCGTTATAACTTGAATATCTCTCTGTACAGGGCTTTAATACTGGTGCCGTTTATTTCTAATGAAAGTAGACTCAAAATGGAATCTGTACATATAAGGCATGACTCCTAATTCTTTCTGGATAATTTATAGTAAATTTTTAAAGTTGCGACAGGGGACCCAGAAACCGTTCTGGCCCTGTCTCACAATAGCTTTAATATCTCTTAACATGTAACTCCTATGACCATTTCGTTTCTCCCATATGAAAATAGACTCATCAAGGTTCATTTACATAGCTTATTCACTATTTAATACCATTCCTACAAATTTTGGTGATTTTTCACATTCACGTCACTGCAGCTGGCAGCATCTGTTTTTAAGGTAGGTCTTACCTATTTTGTAGTCTCCATGAACCAACTAGTCTTGCCATACATAGGTTCATATATGATCATTTTAGCCATACCAATGGCTGATCATGTGACCAACACTCCCATTTCCAATCCATAATCACATCATGACACCATATATATACATACAAACCACAAATAGTCTAAGTTCATGCTTCCTTTTACGAGCCATTTTCGCATGGCCGTATACATATACATCACCACATTTTAAACCAACAAGGGTAGTCCTATACATGCCATTTCAAAGTTCAAACAAAATTTATACCAAAATAGAGCGTTGATAGTGTGGATGACTTGACTTTATTGATCCCGAATCCGATTGCTATCGAGCGAAATCTATAAAACAGAGAGCCAAAGCAGCGGGGTAAGCATTTTATGCTTAGTAAGTCTCAAGGAATATAATCAACTCTAATTACAGCAATACATTCACATAGCCAAATGCATCATTTCATTAATACACATTCTTACTTCACACTTCATCATTATATACTTTCACAAAGTATCAATCAATTCAATAACCGAAATTCATTAGTCGATTGAGCGAATGTTGCTCAAACATGTCGACTTTCAATGCACATATAAGCGTACCTTATTCTTTGGGCTTCTCGAGTGTACTAATTGAATTTATTACAGCAACCAACACTCACCTCCAGCCCAAGATTCTTGAATATAACCGGATATAACCACGTGCACAAATGCCTTGGTCTTAGCCCGGATAGAATGTCTCGCACGAATGCCTTGGTCTTAGCCGGATGTAGCCACTAGCACAATTGCCTTGGTCTTAACTCGGATATAATTTCCAGCATAATTGTCTTGGGGCTTAGCCGGATATCATTCAATTTCTCATGCACACATACATCAATAATCATTGGACATACAAATTTCATTCTCGTTACTAAGGCTCGAACACAATTATAATCACTAGCATAATCGCCTTGGGACTTAGCCGGGTATTATTCGAATACTCATACACACATAAATCAATAATCAATACATCCATATTTCATTCCACATAATTCAAGTAAGGTCACTTCTTGAGGACTTACCTCGGATGTTGTCGAGCGGCTTTTACGGCTATTCGATCACTTTTTCCTTCACCTTGTCCAATTGTGTCCCTCTAAGCTCTTGAGCTAATTCAAACAAATTCAATTTATTAAAACCTCATTGTGCTAGCTTATGGCGAATATGACAAGGAGTTTAAATGGTCAAATGGCCACCCTTTAGCTTGAATACACAATGGTCATGCACATTTTATACTACATCAAGCAATTCAATACAATTCATTCGGGCATCAAGGAAAAGCTAAGGCCTTGTTAGGCTACCTAAGGCCGAATATACATGTCCATGTTGAGGCCAATTATTCACTTAATACCACACAAAACAGCATGCATTTTACTAGTTAATGCTTTGCATGTTGTAGCTCAAAACTTATAATATAGCATCAAGCACTCATATGTGTGCTAGGCGAATGTGCTTGCAATTTCACAAGCATTCTTCAACATCTTCTTCTTTAAACAAACATATTCATCACTTAGTTCATAACCAAAACATCATGTGCAAACATATATATACATATATGAGCATGGCGAATTTCAAGGTGTCCATAGCCATCCAAAACACAAATTTTAACTAACATGCAAGAAGCATGAACCATGCTCATGAATGCATCATCGCCGAATATGACAATCATGCCCTTTTCAACTTCAATCATGATTAAACAAAAGAAAACTCAAAATCTTACTCAAAAGTAGACAATCCATCATTGCATGCATCATCATCAAGCTTCACACTTAGCATGCAATGGCTTTATCACCATAACAACTTTGGCCAAATACCATTTCCATGGCATAACAAAGATTTGAGCCATGGCTAACATGCACATCAAGTTAGCAACCAAAACATGCATGAAACTCCTAACACAACCTCATACATACCTTAATCTTGATGCAAACTTAGCCAAATCTCCTTCTAGATCTCTTCCAAACCAAGCATGAAGCAAAAATCCTCCTTCTTCCTTAGTTTTGGCTCAAAGAAAGGATGAACAAAATTTTCTTTCTTTCTCTACAACTCACGGCAATGGGGGAATACCACACTCACACACATTTTTTTCATTCTTTTCTTACCCATACACCTTTGTTTATTATTTCTCCCTAATGCACCAACAAAACATGTTTCATGACATGTTTTGCCCATCCTCTCTTGCCATGGCCGGCCACTTCATGTTGGGGCGGGGAAATTTGACATGCAAATCCCTTATTTTTGCATGCATGAGCAACTAGTCATCACACATTTCCCCATCATACTTTCAAAGTTCACTACTAGGTCCTTTCTAGTGAAATTCGCATTTATAAACTAAATCGAAACATCAAAAATGTCACACACAAATTAACACATATCATAGGCATCAAAATAAATTTTAAATTATTTTTATGCCTCGGTTTTGTGGTCCCGAAACCACATCCCGACTAGGGTCAATTTTGGGCTATCACATTATATCTTTAGAATTGACTTGGAAACTTTCTTGAGGTGAAATCCTAGGGGACATAAAAATCTAAAATGATATAGGCACTATTTCTTTGGACCGTTTGAGCCTTTTCAAGCCAACCCTATGATATTTGACCCTTGAAACTAAAATTTTTAGCTTAAAAGCCTTTTTATTGCAATGAACCTACATTATAAGCGACATTACCTTCTTTTATAGTTATCCTAATTTTGTGCACCTATCTTAACTAAAGTTGTATTGGTAATCAACATTTGAGGAAGTTTTCATAAAGATGTATGTGCTCATGCTTATAAAAAAAAGCGAAAAAAGTTTTCTTAGTCTCCAAAAAGGAAAAATGTATGAGCTTAAGTTCAAAATAAGTTTGAGGGTGTTCCAAAGGTTCACTTAAAGAAAAATGTTGTATTACGAGAAAACCAAGACAAAGTTAAAGGTTAAGATTTTTAAAACTAAAATGTCTCATCTCTTAAAATCCCTACTTTTAACCTAGCCCCATTACAACCTTATAAAAGACCTATTGATTTGATGATTATGTCACCTACATTAATGGAGAGGAAGTCCTAAGTTCAACATATGAAGATCATAAATAAGCCTTATGATTGTTTGCTTGATTGATAGGAAATTATGTTGAATGAAGAATGTTATCTATGACTGTGACATACATGCAAACTATGATTCATGTTGGCATATTTTGAAGCTTAGTATAATCTTAAGGAATGTTTGCATATGAATTACTTATTAATAAAGAAGATTGATGAGCATGAAGTAATTAATGCATGATTATAAGACAAAGATTGATGCTACTTACACAATTAGTAATTTTGCCTTAGCAAGACCTTTTGTTGTGCATGAACATTACTCGAGACGAGTAATGATTTAAGTTTGGGGGTGTGTAAGCGAGAAAAATATATAGGATTTTTACTATGTAATTTATCACCTTTTATCTAAAATTATTGTTAAAACTAAGTAATTGTTTAGTAAATTAATGAAATATGTGAATATATGAAATTAAGACATAGAAATTATTAAAATGTGATTTTATGTTTTATTATATAGTTTTCATGCAATAAATGGCTTATTTTATATTAAATTGAATATATTATATTTTTTAGGACATAAAGTGGACCATGCATGATTAAATTAAATAATAAAATATAAAATTATATTTAAGAATTCATTTTAAAATATTTCATTAATAATTTGTGTTTTAAATTAATTAATTAAATTGGATAAATTTTATTCTTTAGCCCTCTAACTTGTTGATTTATTCTGGACAGGTCTGATAGCTTTGCTGGATTACAAAACCATCCCAATTGGGGGCCAAGTCAACCCAAAATTCGGCTGCACATGGCTGTCCATAAACCACTTTTTGGTTTAATGGTACAAGGTCCTTGAAAAGTTGAAGAAATTAGAGATTTAACTGAAGATTTGCACTTGACCGAGTCTCAGTCCTGAGTTGTTGTGGCACTCAAATTGACCAAAAATCAAGCAAAAATCATCTCAACTTCCTCAATTAATGGTCGGCCACCCATGGAAGATGCTTCAAAAGATGAAAACTCTCATTTTTAGTAAACTATCCCCCTCCCTTCATCTATAAATAAGACCTCATTCTCACATTTCTAATCATCCCTCATCCCTCGTCCCTCATCCCTTATTCATTCTCTTAGCATTCTTCTTTTCTCCCTAAGCCTATCATCATCTTTTCATAAAGATTTTAGCATTTGAGCCTCTTAAAGAACCTTTGGTCGGCCACCTTGGAGAGCCATCAGCAATGGAGCAAAGCAAAGGAACGAAGGAGCCTCATCAATCAAAGTCTTGGGTGACAGCCACTCTGAATTAGGTTTAATCTTTCTTTTCTTTAAATTAATTTAAAGATGTTTGTTATGTGTTCTTTGTTCTTGTTTACAACAATGTTTGCTTAATCTTATTTAAGCTATGATGATTGCTTTGATTAAATAATATTTATTAGATTCATGCTTATAATGTTTGTGCCTCAATCAATCATCTTTTCAATTAAAATCAAGTCTGTATTTCATTCATACGTGATTGAAATGCACCTAAATTAGCTGAGCGGTCCTAACTAGACGACGGGTAGTGGACGCATAATTGAAATGTGCATGCTCAATTTAGATCCTAACCCGATTAAATTGCAGGTTGCATAACAACCCTAACGAGGCTCTGTTATCTACATAGTTTTTAGATTTGTGTGATTAAACTGTTTCAACCCTAGCACGTCCCTATTACCTTGCAAAAATAGTAAGAAACCCTTAGTAAATAAGGATCAGTAAAATGCATATTTACTAAGTAAAGGATTCTGAAAGGACCTAATGTGGTTTCCAAACTCATGAGAGATCGAGTTGCCATGGAATGTTTTTCCGAATATTATTAAACATGTTGATAATAAATTGAGTTTAATTAAAGTAATTGTCCTAGTTTATTTATGTTATAATTGTTGCAAATTGTGTTTAATTTTGCTAAAATCTATTTCATTCATATAGTTTGCATACTTAGGTTAATTTGCATTAGGGATCATTGCATTTAGTTTAATATATTTTAATCATCACTTCTCAACTAAATTGTGTTTTTATTTACCAAATTGTTAATATAATTTTGCAAATTAACTGACTTAGCAGAAATACAATCCCTGTGGAGATGATAACTTGATACTTACTTATTACTTGATAGCTACTATGTACACTTGCACAAACCTACGTGTTACACTCATGCTTCATACATAGACAAGATATTGGAGCGTTATTCAATGACCGATTTGAAAAGGGGAAATCAACCCTCCGTATCAGGATTTCATCTTTTTAGAGGACTGTCCTAAGACAGGGAAAGAAAGAGAGAACATGAGAAAGGTTTCTTGTGCTTCGACAATAAGAAGTCTCATGTATGTTATGTTATGCACACACTTGGATATATGTTTTGCAGTAGGGTTGGTGAGTCAATATCATGTGAATGTAGGACTAAGACATTGGCAAGCAGTTAAGCATATACTCAAGTATTTATAAAGAGTGAGGGAAAATATGCTTGTGTACTCCGGAGGAGATCTCACTCCTATCATATATATTAATTCTGACTTTCGAACATATCGAGATTCAAGGAAATCGATGTTGGGTTGTATTTTGTCCTAAACGATGGGTCCATAATGTGAATAAGTGTCAAGTAGGGTTGCATTGATAACTTCACTGTGGAGGGCCAAAAATGAGGTATGGAAAAGTTATCGTACTATAACAGTGCAGACATATCTAAAGGTCAAAGAAACCACATAAGGACAAAGCACATTGATCATAAGGGACATGATAGCGTATGATGAAATAGTAGATGTAGTCAAAGAACGCATATGAGGCCAAATTGTAACACCCCTAACTCATGCTAATTAAGGTTACAAAGCATTACCGTAAAAACATAACTTTAAAACATACATCTCATACATCAATAATATCATAGCATAAATCATTCATTTACACGCATATCGTCCCTTAATTGAGCCTTCGAGGCCCTAAAAACACTTTAAAAAACAATTTGGGACTAAATTGGAATCAATCAAAAATTTCATGAAAAAGCTAAAAAATTTGGACTGCAGAGGTCACACGGACGTGTGACTCACACGGATGAGACACACGCTCGTGTCTCAAGCTGTGCAACAATAGAAATAAGGACACACAACCGTGTCCCAATCCATGTTCGTGCTCGTGTAACTTTCAAAGTTGGGTCACATAGCCAAGCCATACGCTCGTGTGCCAAGCCGTGTGCTAGGCCATGTAATTGCCTGGCTTGCATGCCTTAAAACCTACAGGAGACACACGACCATGTTGCATGGCCTTGTGTCACACACGGTTGAGACACACGCTCGTGTCTTAGGCCGTATGGACATGAAATTGGCCAAAATAAAGCCATTTCCACCACCATTACAGGCATGTACCTACAAGCTATTTGCACATGTGACCAAGGCATCACAAATATACCAAAACATGCATAAAATGAAAATTTCAAATGGCCAAATCCATCCAACCAATATGCCAACAAGGCACCTCAATCACAATCAATCTAACATACCTAAACATATGCATAATTGACCATGTTTCATTCATACATATCTAATTCAATACCTTTCCAAAGTGTAGCCTATCTTAACCATTTAGAAACTATTTCCTCACATACCATATTGGCCATTCAAACATGCATCAAACATAGTCACATTAATACATACCAACTAGGTATTAAAAGCACCAAAAGTACTTCAATACAAATAACATTTACATGCCAAACATATCAACTAATCATTAAACACAAGTCCACCTATACATGCCATTGTAACCTTGGCCAAAACATTAAAAACTACCAATATAATCGTTGGATAGTGTGATAGATCTCTGACGAGCTTCTAAACTGACCGAGCATCTGATTATCTTTAAAATATAGGAAAGAAAACTACGTAAGCGTATAATGCTTAGTAAGTTCGTAAATCATGAACATAACTTACCATTTCAATGCATAACCTTAAAATAAAACATGATACAATCCAACATAAGCTTGGCACAAGCCGAAGCATCATCAACAACACATGTTACAACATCAACTCATAATTCACTTGAATTAACACAAGCTAAGTCATTATACATGAACAACATCACTTGAAATCATCATTTTCATGAACATAAATGTACTTTCATTAAACATTTCTGTAACACCCCTTACCCATATCCAACGCTGGGATAGGGTTCAAGGCGTCACCGGACTTAAACGTAAACATACATACAAAATCGGGCCATAAAATTTCGTCCAAATTTAAAATTTTCAATCACATGCAAATTGTTCCTTATAAAGGCCTACAGGGCCCAAAACATACGTTGGGAGTGGTTCGGGACTAAATCAAAAACTTTTGGAACTTTTACTACACATAGAAAATTTTCATACTTTGGAGAGTCACATGCCCATGTGAGTAGGTCGTGTGGTCACACATGCCCGTGTGGCTTGGGACACACCCATGTCCTCAGCCCGTGTAACTCTCTGTTTATGACGTCATGCACAATTTGGGGTCGCACGGCCAAGTCACACGCCCAAGTGCTAAGGCAGTGTCCTTTACACAGCTGAGATACACGGCCGTGTCTCTACCCGTGTCGCCAAGAAAATGGCTATTTACCAAGCCATTTGCCACCCTCACTTGCATACTCAAATACACCTTTTCAATGGAACTTAACATGGAACAATTAAGCTACCAACACAATTTTGGTGATTTTTCAAAGTTATACTACTACTGCTGCCTAAAACTATTTTAATGCTAATTTTACTCTTTCATGATTTCCCTTGTACTAACTTTCATTAACATACCATTATAAACCTCATCACCCAATAACATTGCCATAGGCATTTAAGTAATTAATATACTTGCAACCCATTAGCCAATATAAGTCAATTTATATGGCTACATACCAAATCAAATCCTTATTCATTACAAGCCAATACATTTGGCCATATCATAATGACACATACACAAAATGACTAAGTCCCTATACATGCCATAGACTCAACATACTTACATTCACTTATACCCCAAATGATAGCTTGACAGTGTGATAGAATCTCTGACGATCTCCAACCCTAGCTAGCTGAATAAACCTATGAGAGTTGGGAAAGAAAAAAGGGGTAAGCTATATAGCTTAGTAAGTTCATATACAAATAATAAACAACTATTAACATTCATTTATTTTACCCATTCACAATAATGTTATTAATACAATTTGCATTAAATCTCATGATTTCCACTTACTTATTCATAATGCTTACTCTTTAGCTTACAAACACTAGTTGCATGTCTTGGCATTAGATTAACAACCATGATCTCCTCATTATAGCAAATCACATTATTTAACAAGTTATTTCAACTCTCTTAACAACATGCATATCATTTACAAGTAATCATAATTTTCACATATAGCTTAACTGTAACACCCCTAACTTGTGACCGTCGCCGGTGTCGGACACGAGGGGTTAACGGCCAAATCCTCTCAAGGTACCAACCAATTTGACATTACCAGTCAGGCTGGAAAACTGCGTCACCATCGCCTTAAAAATCGTATCTCGAGTTTCAAAACTCGGAAACTGGTTTCGTAAATTTTCCCTGAATTTAGACTCACATACCCATCTATGGATTTATTTTTAGAATTTTTGGTCGGGCCAATTGGTACATTTTATTAGTTAAAGTCACCCATATTACAGGGATCGACTGCTCTGACCTTCGTGCGTTACAACTTGAATATCTCTCTGTACAGGGCTTTAATACTGGTGCAGTTTGTTTCTAATGAAACTAGACTCAAAATGGAATCTGTACATATAAGGCATGACTCCTAATTATTTCTGGATAATTTATGGTAAATTTTCAAAGTCGCGATATGGGACCCAGAAACCGTTCTGGCCCTGTCTCACGAGAACTTTAATATTTCTCAGTATACTGCTCATATGGTCTTTTCGTTTCGTCCATATAAAAATAGATTCATCAAGGTTCAATTAAATAATTTACTCACTATTTAATTCTACTTCTACTATTTTTAGTGATTTTTCAATCTCATCTCACTGCTGCTGTCCGCAACAGTTACTGCAGTAGACTATGCCAATTTCATGAATCTTTCCTTGGCCTTAATCCTCCATCATACATGACACAAATTATGGCCACCTTATCAAAATTAGAGTTTCTAAGACTCGTGGCTATAGGTTCTAGCATCCCACTCGACGACCACATAGGCCATTTTCACATGGCTTAAAGTTTACAACCCACAATTCGACAAAATATAATAGCCTATACATGCCAAATGTTCTTCAACAACGAAGACAATACCAAAAGATTTCAGCGGTGTGATGACTTCAACGACGGTTCCGATCACGCTAACAATACGAGTCCGAGAGACCTAAAATGGGTGACAAGAAAACACCGAGTGAGTTTATAACTCAGTAAGTCATAAGCATTCAACAATCATCCATTGATAAAGTTATCACAACATGAACAATAGACGAGGCTAGGTACTCATCCATATTGAAGCTATACCATAAATCCTCGGACCTTTCGGTTCAATCTCATACCAAGTCATACATCCACATTTCATATTCTATACAACAAGATATTTGAGGCATTTTCACACACTAACTCATTTCCACCATAATCATACAATTTCAATCATCACATAGATTTAAGGCTTACCAAGTTCAACCCCGAGCATGAACGTATTTTCTATTCGTCATGAGCTCAAGGTACTTACCCGATCCGCTGTCCATACTCAATTCAATGGAGACACACCCTCCATATATATAGAGTACGCACACACAGTGCTTACCACTCGATTTCGCACACTTAGTGCCACGCAATTTAAGCCCGCACACACAAAGGCCATACCCTTTGAGCTCACACACCCAAAGGTCAGTATTTTTCAGCTTGCACACATAGTGTCATATTTTTCCAGCATGCACACTTAGTGCCTTATATTTTCAGCACGCACACTTAGTGCCATATATTTCCAGCACGCACACTTAGTGCCAATCTCGTCACCATACACACGTATTGCCCAACACATAGTGCCGAAAGCAAACTTTCTACACATTCCACTATTTCTTTTACATTCAACAATTATCCTCACTCCATACACATACAATTTCATTTATACATATATAGCATTCCATTAAACACAATTGCATAGATTTTCCAATCATTTAAGCAATATCAAACATATGTGCTTAATGACTTACCTTATATTGGATGAAACGATTTCCAATCGACTACTCGATTATCTTTGTTTTGCCTTTGTTTGATTCTCCCCTTTTGATGTCTTGATTTCCTAGTATAAATACATTTAGTAGTTAAAATTCTTGCTGGATACTTATGTGTATAATTTAATGGTTTTCACTCCATTCACAACTATCCTTGTTCAAAATATCAAAACCTTAGCCAACATTCAATTAATGCATCAAGGCCGAATGTATTATCACTATTAAGGTAATCTAGTCTCAAGTATTTTCAATTCTAATGTACAACATCTCAAATTCCCATGACCGATCACACCTATTCTTACTTTTCAATATTCGAAATATTCAAAATCACATCTTAAACACAATAGTCATGGACAATGCTGAATCCTCAAGTGTTTGAACATAAATTATTTTACTAATATAAACATTCACGAATCATATTCATAGGAAGACCAATTTCTTTCCATAGCACATTCATCATTCATACTTAGATGAAACAACCAAAATCCCTTCCTTTATACCCTAGCCGAATGCTCCAATCATCCATACAAATTACAAATTTTTGCATGGCTAAGTAGAAGCCATTTAACATGCAAGAAAAATAATTATAGGAGAAGAATTTATCATTCTAAGTAAGCTCCTATCTCCAACACTTAATCATTTGGCATTTTGCCTAGACACACACAAGAAATCTCAACTTCCTTGACCTTACCAAGAGTGCATCCACCATTCAACTTAGCATATTACAAAACCAAATCAACAAATTCAATGCTTACCTCCTAGTAGCCAAGATGCTTGCCGAATTGACCTAGGTAATCTTCCTTCCTTTCATTTTTTTTCTCAAGAACAACCAAAAGAATGAACAATGAATGAACAAAACCTTTTTTTTTCTTTTCTTTCTCTCTAGCTACTACGGCACAATGGGGGCATCCATGCTCATTTTTTTCATTTCTTTAATGCTAGTTTTTATTTTATGGCTTCCTACATACACCACTAGCAAAACATGTTGGAAACATGTTTCCTTTGCCCATAATCTTGTCATGGCCGGCCACTCACCTTAGGAAAGGGGGTTATTTGACATGCAAGGACAACCATTTTCCCACATGTATTAATAGGCCACCTTACATTTGCCTAGCACATTTTTAAATTTTCTCACATAAGTCCTATTTGATAAAATTCACTTACAATTAACAAAATCCAAACATTCAATTTTTCACACATTCATATTCACATATTCTAGACAATAAATATTACGTTAGAACATTTCGGTGACTCGGTTTAGCGGTCCGAAACCACTTCCCGACTAGGGTCAATTTTGGGTGTCACAACTCTCCCCACTTAAGAAATTTTCGTCCAAAATCTTACCGTAAATAGGATCGGTGTCGCTCTCTCATAGAGTCCTCAAGTTCCCAAGTGGCTTCTTCAATTCCGTGTTTATGCCACACACCTTCACTAATGGGATTTTCTTATTGCAACTCTTTTACTTGGCGCATCGTAATGCGAACCGCTCTTCTTCATAACTCAAATTAGGTGAACCTCGACCTCGGATGGAGTAATTACGTGTGTCGGTCGACCTATATCGTCAAGCATCGAGACATGGAAAACGTTGTGAATCTTTTCAAGCTCGGGGTAACATTAATCGATGCGCCATCGCCCAACTCGTTCGGATACTTCATACGGACCGATGAACCTCGGACTCAATTTGCCCTTACGGCCAAATCTAAGCACCTTCTTCCGTGGTGAGACTTTGAGAAATACCTTGTCTCCAACCCGATATTCAATGTCTTTTCTTCTCAAGTCCGCATATGACTTTTGGCGATCCAAGCAACTTTCAAACTTTCACGAATTACTCGAACTTTCGCTTCGGCATCCTTAATCAAATCAACCTCAAGATTTTACCTTGATGAAGTTCACCCGAATAATGGGTACGGCATTTACGATAGTATAAAGCCTTATAAGGCGCCATCTTAATACTTGATTGAAAGCTATTGTTGTAAGCGAATTCAATCAAAGGCAAATATCCTTCCCATGAACCACTAAACTCAAGGATGCAACATCTTAACATATCCTCAAGGATTTGAATTATCCGTTCGGATTGACCATCGGTTTGGGGATGAAAAGCAGTGCTAAAATGCAGCTTGGTACCCAAAGCCTCTTGCAATTTCTTCCAAAATCGCGATGTAAATCTTGGGTCTCTATCAAATACGATAGAAACAGGTACCCCATGCAATCGAACAATTTGGGAGACGATAATTACGCCATTTTATCGAGCGAAAAATCCGTGCGGACAGGGATAAAATGAGCAGACTTGGTCAGTCTATCAACAATGACCCAAATCGCATCTTTCTTACTTGCCGACACTGGTAATCCAGATATAAAATCCATTGTCACTCGATCCCATTTCCATTCGGTATCATGATTGGTCAAGTATTCCGATGGCACTTAATGTTCCGCTTTCACTTGTTGACATATCGACACCTTGAAACAAATTCGAAATGTCTCGTTTCATCTTGGGCCACCAAAATTGGCGTTCAGTCATTGTACATTCTAGTACTACCGGGTGGATTGACATTCGACTCATGTGAGCCTCGCTCAAAATCATCGAAACAAGTTCCGAATTCCTTGGAATACATAATCGACCCTTGAACGTCAAGCAGTCATTGTCGTCAATCTAAAATTCCGATTCTTCATCCGAAACACATTCGGCTCGCTTAGCGACCAATTCAGCGTCGACCTTCTGAGATTCAAGTATTTGATGAATCAATAACGGTTTGGCCCCTAATTCGACTACTAGCACCTCCTCGGGTGAAACGGATAAATGAGCATCCATAGCTCTCAAGGCAGACAGTGCCTTGCGACTTAAAGCATCAGCCACCACGTTGGCCTTTCCCGAGTGATACTCAATGATGAGTTCATAGTCTTTCAACAACTCAAGCCAACGTCTTTGTCGTAGGTTTAAATCTCCTTGAGTCATCAAATATTTGAAACTCTTGTGGTCCGAATAAATATGACACCTTTCTCCAAACAAGCAATGCCGCCATATTTTCAAGGCGAACACTATGGCTGCTAGTTCAAGGTCATGGGTCGGATAGTTTCTCTCATGCGGCTTTAGTTGTCTCGACGTGTAAGCCACAACTCGACCTTCTTGCATCAACACACAACCTAACCCGAGCAAGGATGCGTCCATCAGATATGATTTAACTCTTTCTGGGACTCCAAATTGTACTAGTACCGGGGCCTCGGTTAAACAGGTTTTTTAGTCGATCGAAACTTTCTTGACAGCGTTCCGACCACTCGAACTTAACATCTTTTTGGAGTAGTTTCGTCATCGGTACAGCTATCATCGAAAAACCCTTCACAAATCGTCGATAGTATCCGGTAAGCCCCAAAAAGCTCCTAACTTCGGTAACATTCCTTGGAGGTTTCCAATCGACTATGGCCGGAATTTTGTTCGGGTCCACCCTGACACCCGATGCGGACACCACGTGCCCCAAAAAGCTAACCTCTCTCAACCAAAATTCACATTTACTGAACTTTGCGTATAACTGCTTATCTCGTAAAATTTGCAACACTAGCCTCGGTGTTCAAAGATGTTCGCTTTCATCTCTCGAATAGACCAAAATGTCATTGATAAATACAACTACGAACCGATCCAAGTATGGCCTGAAAATTCTATTCATTAAATCCATAAATACCGCAGGGGCATTAGTGATCCCAAACGGCATCACCAAGAATTCGTAGTGACCGTACCTCGTTCTAAAAGAGGTTTTGGGTATGTCCGATTCTCGAACCCTCAACTTATAGTACCCCGACCTCAAATCTATCTTTGAAAACACCGAGGCTCCCTTTAATTGATCAAACAAATCGTCAATTCGTGGCAACGGATATTTATTCTTTATCGTCACTTTATTGAGTTGACGATAGTCGATGCACAACCTCATGCTTCCGTCCTTCTTTTCACCAACAATACCGTGCGCCCATGGAGAAAAAACTCGGTCGAGCGAAACCTCTATCCGTCAATTCTTGTAATTGGACCTTCAATTCCTTTAACTCCGTTAATGCCATACGATCACGGAGCTATTGAGATCGGCGTAGTACCGGTACAACCGATGCGAATTCCACTTCTCGAACCGGTGGCAATCCGGAACTCCTCCGAAAAACATCTGAATACTCACAAACCAATCGATACCGATTCGAGTTTCTTTTCCGTCTCTTTACTTTCCAACACATACGCAAGGTATGTTTCACACCCTTTTTCACATATCTCCGAGCGGTCATAGAAGATATTATCGTTGGCACTCCTTTTAAATCGAGACTCGACTCGGACTACCTCATTATTTGCACTCCTCAAATCAATGGTTTTCCTTTTGCATCCACCAACGCATCATGTACGGTCACCAATCCATACCAAGAATAACATCAATTCATGAAATGGTAGAAGCATCGGATCGGCCGGAAAAGGATTCTCGAATTATTAGGGGCATTTCTTGCACACTTTATCAACGAAATGTATTGACCCAAAGGGTTTGACACTCAATTACGAACTCGATGAGACTCAACAGTAGAGTATTCTCGGATGCAGTGATAACGTCGGGGAGGATGCCTCCTCTCGTGCGCGGATGGCATATGCTCTAGCAGAGCTCGGGTCTCGGATCGAACACCGTATCGGTGGCTCCCCTCGATTACCACCCCTACCTCCTGAAACCCTGGGGTCTACCTCTAGTCGTCGCCCCACTAGATCTTGCACCTTGCATCTTATTCTTCTCATCTAGCTCGTGCAATCTCTAATGAAGTGGTCCTTGAACCACATCCGTAATGAGCCTTGTTAATGACTTACCCCAACATTCACCTAGGTGTCGTCTTCTACATTGGGGGCATTCAGGGTTTCTCTTGACGATTATTGCCCACACTAGCTACCAAGTAGCTCGGGGTCCGTCGATGGTCGGGCTCGATGGAAATTCCTGATGCCCTCGATTTACTAGTGTCCTCCACGAATTTCTTTACGGTCGAGAACGGAGCTTTACTCGTTGATCTTTTACGGTAATCTCTTGCTTCAAATTCAGCCTTCTTCTTCTCCTTCCCAAGTTCTTCCGCCTTGCGTGCTCGTTCGACTAGTGTCACGAACTCCTTTATCTCCAAAATTCCCACTAGTAACTTTAACTCTTCATTCAATCCTTCTTCAAATCTTTTGCACATAGCAACCTCATCAGCCACGCACTCCGAGCATACCGACTAAGTCTTACGAACTCATGTTCGATTCGATCTGATCATCCGGCCTTGCTTGAGCTCTAAAAATTCCTTACGCTTCGATCGATGAACCGTTGACTAATATATTTCTTCCAAATTCGTTTGAAAGAAATCCCAAGTAACTTGTTCCTTTGGGACTATGGAAATCAAGGTCCTCCACCAATAGTAGGTGAGTCTCAAACAAAGAAATAGCACACTTAAGACATTCATCGGTGTGCATGACAGTTCATCAAACACTCTAATGGTGTTATCAAGCGAACTCGCCCTTTCAAAGATCATCGGTAACTATGGCCTTAAACTCCTCAGCCCCACGCTTCCTAATCAAGTCCACGGTGGTTTACTCAGCCTCACAGGATCGATGAATCGATGGCATTACGGGCTCTTGGGGTGGATTATTTAAATTCGGGAATGGTTGGACAGCCGGATTGGTTCGGGCATATTATGCGACCCACTCATTCATCATGGTGAAGAAGGCTTCTTTCGCCCTTCATTTTGATTATTCGCGGATGACTGAGGCTCAACAGCGGTGTCCCTTGCGCGGAGCAGCCGCTACACCTTCAACGTCATCCGCCAAGGGTCTCTCTACCTCGGGTTCCATTTGCTAATCACAACAAAAATTTCAACCGTCAAGTCATCACATTTTAAGCACTAACAATTTGGCATGTATAGCTAGACTCACACGCCTATGGTAGTCCTAGAACCGACTAAACCATAGCTCGATACCAATAAAATTGTAACACCCCTAACTCGTGACCATCGCCGGTGTCGGACACGAGGGGTTAACGGCCAAATCCTCTCAAGGTACCAACCAATTTGACATTACCAGTCAGGCTGGAAAACTGCGTCACCGTCGTCTTAAAAATCATATCTCGAGTTTCAAAACTCGGAAACTGGTTTCATAAATTTTCCCCGAATTTAGACTCACATACCCATCCATGGATTTATTTTTAGAATTTTTGGTCGGGCCAATTGGTACAGTTTATTAGTTAAAGTCACCCATATTACAGGGATCGACTGCTCTGACCTTAGCGCGTTACAACTTAAATATCTCTCTGTACAGGGATTTAATACTGGTGCCGTTTGTTTCTAATGAAATTAGACTCAAAATGGAATCTTTACATATAAGGCATGACTCCTAATTCTTTCTGGATAATTTATGGTAAATTTTCAAAGTCGCGACAGGGGACCCAGAAACCGTTCTGGCCCTGTCTCACGAGAACTTTAATATTTCTCAGTATACTGCTCATATGGTCTTTTCGTTTTGTCCATATAAAAATAGATTCATCAAGGTTCAATTCAATAATTTAATCACTATTTAATTCTACTTCTACTATTTTTAGTGATTTTTCAATCTCATCTCTCTGCTGCTGTCCGCAACAGTTACTGCAGTAGACTATGCCAATTTCATGAATCTTTCCTTGGCCTTAATCCTCCATCATACATGACACAAATTATGGCCACCTTATCAAAATTAGAGTTTCTAAGACTCGTGGCTATAGGTTCTAGCATCCCACTCGACAACCACATAGGCCATTTTCACATGGCTTAAAGTTTACAACCCACAATTCGACAAAATATAATAGCCTATACATGCCAAATGTTCTTCAACAACGAAGACAATACCAAAAGATTTCAGCCGGTGTGATGACTTCAACGACGGTTCCGATCACGCTAACAATACGAGTCCGAGAGACCTAAAATGGGTGACAAGAAAACACCGAGTGAGTTTATAACTCAGTAAGTCATAAGCATTCAACAATCATCCATTGATAAAGTTATCACAACATGAACAATAGACGAGGCTAGGTACTCATCCATATTGAAGCTATACCATAAATCCTCGGACCTTTCGGTTCAATCTCATACCAAGTCATACATCCACATTTCATATTCTATACAACAAGATATTTGAGGCATTTTCACACACTAACTCATTTCCACCATAATCATACAATTTCAATCATCACATAGATTTAAGGCTTACCAAGTTCAACCCCGAGCATGAACGTATTTTCTATTCGTCATGAGCTCAAGGTACTTACCCTATCCGCTGTCCATACTCAATTCAATGGAGACACACCCTCCATATATATAGAGTACGCACACACAGTGCTTACCACTCGATTTCGCACACTTAGTGCCACGTAATTTAAGCCTGCACACACAGTGCCATACCCTTCGAGCTCGCACACCCAAAGCCGTGCCGTATTTTTCCAGCTTGCACACATAGTGTCATATTTTTCCAGCATGCACACTTAGTGCCTTATATTTCCAGCACGCACACTTAGTGCCATATATTTCCAGCACGCACACTTAGTGCCAATCTCGTCACCATACACACGTATTGCCCAAGACACATAGTGCCGAAAGCAAACTTTCTACACATTCCACTATTTCTTTTACATTCAACAATTATCCTCACTCCATACACATACAATTTCATTTATACATATATAGCATTCCATTAAACACAATTGCATAGATTTTCCAATCATTTAAGCAATATCAAACATATGTGCTTAATGACTTACCTTATATTGATGAAACGATTTCCAATCGACTACTCGATTATCTTTGTTTTGCCTTTGTTTGATTCTCCCCTTTTGATGTCTTGATTTCCTAGTATAAATACATTTAGTAGTTAAAATTCTTGCTGGATACTTATGTGTATAATTTAATGGTTTTCACTCCATTCACAACTATCCTTGTTCAAAATATCAAAACCTTAGCCAACATTCAATTAATGCATCAAGGCCGAATGTATTATCACTATTAAGGTAATCTAGTCTCAAGTATTTTCAATTCTAATGTACAACATCTCAAATTCCCATGACCGATCACACCTATTCTTACTTTTCAATATTCGAAATATTCAAAATCACATCTTAAACACAATAGTCATGGACAATGCTGAATCCTCAAGTGTTTGAACATAAATTATTTTACTAATATAAACATTCACGAATCATATTCATAGGAAGACCAATTTCTTTCCATAGCACATTCATCATCCATACTTAGATGAAACAACCAAAATCCTTCCTTTATACCCTAGCCGAATGCTCCAATCATCCATACAAATTACAAATTTTTGCATGGCTAAGTAGAAGCCATTTAACATGCAAGAAAAATAATTATAGGAGAAGAATTTATCATTCTAAGTAAGCTCCTATCTCCAACACTTAATCATTTGGCATTTTGCCTAGACACACACAAGAAATCTCAACTTCCTTGACCTTACCAAGAGTGCATCCACCATTCAACTTAGCATATTACAAAACCAAATCAACAAATTCAATGCTTACCTCCTAGTAGCCAAGATGCTTGCCGAATTGACCTAGGTAATCTTCCTTCCTTTCATTTTTTTTCTCAAGAACAACCAAAAGAATGAACAATGAATGAACAAAACCTTTTTTTTTCTTTTCTTTCTCTCTAGCTACGGCACAATGGGGGCATCCATGCTCATTTTTTTCATTTCTTTAATGCTAGTTTTTATTTTATGGCTTCCTACATACACCACTAGCAAACCATGTTGGAAACATGTTTCCTTTGCCCATAATCTTGTCATGGCCGCCACTCACCTTAGGAAAGGGGTTATTTGACATGCAAGGACAACCATTTTCCCACATGTATTAATAGGCCACCTTACATTTGCCTAGCACATTTTTAAATTTTCTCACATAAGTCCTATTTGATAAAATTCACTTACAATTAACAAAATCCAAACATTCAATTTTTCACACATTCATATTCACATATTCTAGACAATAAATATTACGTTAGAACATTTCGGTGACTCGGTTTAGCGGTCCCGAAACCACTTCCCGACTAGGGTCAATTTTGGGCTGTCACATTAACAATCTTTCATGCATCTATCGAATCACAACTTAAGTATATACATCGTACTACTTCACAATTCGATTAAGCTCATATGCCTATCACATGATTATTATCAAATCTTATCATGCATCCATTCATCATAAATGTAGATCATTTGTCACAAGGTTATCAATGTTTCACAAGCATAACTTGTTCATGTACATACCTGTACCTAATGTAATATAGTCACATTCTTTCTCGTATGCATCCTTACCACATATTCATAGTATATCGAATCCTTTACTCATGAGTTATAAGTACATACTTGTACTAACCTATAGCACATTCTCATATTTCCTTATCATTGACTTAATTGTCAAATATCTCACTGATTTACCCATTGAACACTTAGAATACTATTGGATACACGGAAAGCTCGCACATAAGTGCCACATTCATAGCTAAAACTTCCTCATATCACATAATAAATATTGCTTGATCTCGAGCTAATCACAGACCTACTCACACAAGCTGCCAATTAGGACATAACTACTCGGGCTACTCACACAAGCTGACAGGTACCCGCAACACATGTTGGGCTACCCAGCCACCGGTAGAACATACAAGACTAGCACCTGGATTCACATAATCACATATAGACATAATTTCGTGAGCTCATCATCACATAGTTCCTAGTGATATGTCACATTGTATCCTACATTTTTCCTAAGGTTCAAACGGGATTTTCTCAATAATGCATATTTATCGAACTTGTTCACAATGTCATGCTCATAGACAATAAAGTCGTTCATACACTCGTCATATTAATTAAACATAGAGATTAATAAATAAATAAAACATCCAAGCAAGATATATCATTGCATTATTTACACATGAACTTACCTCGACACCAAAATGGAAAAAAAGGACCTAACCGTCAATTTCTCGTTTTTCCCCGTTCTAGGTCCTAACCTCATTTTTGTTGATCTATAATACCACATTTAGTCATTTATTAGTAAAATTAGTCAATGTGATCTAAAAATCATACTATGGAAAAATTACATTTTTGCCCCTAAACTTTGTCATATTTACACTTTTGACCCTAGGCTCGTAAAATGATTTTCATTCACTTTCTTTAACATACAAGCCTAGATGAATCATTTTCATAACTATAACAGCCCAAAATTGAACTAAATCACACTTTTACGAAAAATTTTATAAGTTTTACAAATTAGTCCTTTTTAGCATTTTCACCGAAAACTACTTAGTAAAAGTAGTTTAACACACAAAAAAAATTTATATTCCTCTATTAAACATCAATATACACACATGTCACACATGTTTAAATTTCTAAACATGAACCCTACTTCAAATCAATGGTAGAAATAGGTAAATCTTGTTACGAGCATTTCAAAAACGTGAAAATCATTAAAAGCGGGGCAAGAACGGACTTACTATGGAGCTTGGAAAGCTTGAACAAAACCCTAGCCATTGTGGTCTTCAAAATTTCGGCGAAAGGGTTATAGATGAACAAAATTTGGCTTTTATTTTGTTTTTAATTCATTTTAATTACTAAATGACCAAAAAATTAAACAATGGGCTAATTACCATTTAAGAACCTCCAATTTAAAATTTCATAGCAATTAGACACGTCTAGCTTCTAGAACTCAAGTTTTACACTTTTTACTATTTAGTCCTTTTGACTAAATTGAGTACTTAAACGTCAAAATTTTCAAACGAAATTTTCACGGAATCATTCCGTGAAATTTTAGACCAAAAAATATAATAAAAATAAATATTCTTACATCATATTTGTGGTCTCGAAATCATTGTTCTAACTAGGCCCAAAAACGGGTTGTTACAATTCTCCCCCTTTAGGGATTTTCATCCCCAAAAATTTTACTAGAAAAGAGGTTTGGCATCTTTTCTCAAAATTTCCTGAACCTCATTGAATAATCCTCAAAATTCTATCTGAAAATAACAGAGACTGACACTTTATGGAAGCTAACTACCCCAGAAACATATAACTCGACCAACTCTGATAAATAAGAAATCCATACGTACTGAAATAATTATGTGAATTCCGTTAATAACTCGACAACAACCCAGCTAGCATCTCTCTTATTTTGGAGATGAAGGAATCTCGATACGACATTCATAATAACCCTATCTCATTATCATTTCAATATCATCACTGACAGTATAAACCCTGAATACACTTGACATCCGACATTACCCTACTGACAAATCAACATCTAAACACAAAATAAAAATTATCGGGTTTCATATCTGTATACCAGAACATTTACTTCAAATCAATGTACTTTTTATTACTCTTTGGATGAACAGGCAAGATACTACTATAAGCTCTATACAAAATTCTCTGCACAAGTCATGAGTTCCTTAGAAGTAAATTCTATCTTAGAATAATAATAATAACGGTAATTAGATTTGAATTGAAATTCAGAATCAAAAGCCAACTCATACTATACTCATTTAGTTTGCAATTTACTAACACATTTCTAAGTTTCTCAAACTCGCAAAGAAAACATCACTTTAGCTTTTAATTCAGCTAGAATCAGACCAATATTAGATAAGGTTAATCATGTAACTAGCATTCACAAAATAAACAAGGATTTTCTGTTCAATAGTACATTACTGAAAAATCATGAATTCTTTACTCAATTCAAACCAAACCCATAACTAATGCTTCGATTAACAATACCTTCAACTGTTTAGAACTTTGCTAACATGGATCAGACCATTCAACTTTCACAATTGTGATAATCTAATCACTCAGAACAACTTTAACTCGTATTAGCATCATTCGATTAGAATAATCCAATAGGTATATCTCTATATCATACTTTCTAGAATATGAATTCTTTATATCAGACTATCTGCCTATATACTCGTAAATGTACAAAATTTTCTTCCATACATGAGGATAAACTTAAATACATGCTATTCAAATTACTATCCAACTGAGCAACTAGTTCAGATGCAAACAACTGAGTCGATCTCAACTATTCAATAATAACATTCCATAGTAATCACTTCTTCATGTCATTAGAGCAACTCAAACATACAATTTTCCACAATTCTTTCAATATGCTAGGCACAGATATTTGCTACTACATTAGCTCAAACGAAACATAACATCTTATTTGAATTCACTGGTAATAATCAAGATTACCTGAGGACAGAAAACCAATATACAATTTGAGCTTGAGTTTTCACTATCCATACTTTTTGTAACAGCCTGGTTTAGACCTTATTCGGAATAGTGGTTTTGAGACCACAAATCCGAGTCAAGAAAAATATTTTAATATTATTTTCTGTGTTTATACTATGTGAATTGATATCAGTGAAAGTTTCGTGTGAAAATTTTATCATTTGTGCGCAGATTTGATAAAAAGGACCTAATTGCGTAAAATGTAAAAGTTGCATACTATATGTTAAGTGTGCCTATTTGTTATGTCTAATTAAAGAAAAGGTCCTTATGTTGATATTTTACCATTAGAAGTATGAGTGGACATTAATGGTCTTAATTAACATGAATTATATGTTTAATTATAAAGGGAAAATTGGTAAATGATAAATTATTATGTAATAAATAAAACAAAACATCTTAAAGGATGATTAATTCATCCTTATTGTCGAAAATAATAAGAAAGAGAAAGGAAATAAGGTTCCTAGGGTTCAGCTCTCATTGTCTTTGATTAAGGTATGAATTTTGTTCAGTTTTTGATGATTTTTATGTTTTTGTGATCGTTGCTTTGTGTTCTATCAAGACCATGCCTAAATTTCTGATTTGAAGGATGATTTTGAGTTATGCCATTGTTTATGTTATGAGTTTTATAATGTTAGTTGATGAAATATGGAAGCTTGATGATATATACATGTGTTTTTATTGGGATTTTTGATGAATTTGAGTAATTTGGGCTAAATTGTGAAAATGAGAAATTGGGGGACTAAAATGTGAATTAAATAAAATATATGGGCTTATATGAGCTAAGTGAATATTTGTAAAGAAATTATGTGTGTTTTGTGATTTTATGAATTAGAGACTACTGTGATAAAATGTGAAAAATGTGAGGGCTAATTTGTAAAATGCCCTAAATATGTGTATATGGATTGAATTGAATGATTTGTTGAATAAAAGGGTTAATTTTGAATACTTATAGATCAAGAAAGGAGGAATTTGGATTTAGATCGAGGGAAATTGAAGGTTATCGAGTAAACGATCCGAATTACCAATTCTGATTATGATGTAAGTTCGTACGTGATAAATGATGTTACAATTATGTTCTAATGCTTTGATAATACATAAATAGTATATATTTGAATATGGTTTGAGTACGGTGATAAATCTACTATGTTTGGCACTAATTGTGCGATTCAAAAATAGCTTCAGCTATAAATAGCACTAAGTGTACGAATTGGAATAGCTTCATCTATACGAGGCACTAAGTGTGTGATACCGAGATAATTTCAGTTATTTGAGATGGCACTAAGTGTGCAAGATCGTTACAACTTTGACTAATCATTAATGCACTAAGTGTGCAATCTCTTAAGGTATGGAAATACTTCTGAATGAATTAATGTATTCGAACGAGAGGTGAGAATGAAAATGAATAAATACGGGAAAGTTCAGGTATGTACGATACCTATGTGGTAGATGATACTATGTGTATGAAGCTTGATGAATTTGTATGAACATATCAATTGTAACATCCCGAATTAGGGCCTAGTCAGAACAGTAGTTTCGAGACCACAAATCTGAGATAGAAATAATTATTTTATGATTCTCATAAGGCTTATGTTATGAATGCATGCATGAGTGAAAGTTTCATGAAGGAATTTTATGCATAAAATGTTTACTTGCATTTTAGGGACCAAATTGAATAAAGTGCAAAACTTGCATTCGAGAAGCTTTAAGCATGAAATTGCATTAGATATTGAATTAGAGGGTCCTAATTAGCAATTTGACTAATTTCTAAAATTTTGGACAAAAATGGGCATGCATAGGAAAAATTGGAAAGAGAAACCCTAAGGGCATTTTGGTCATTAGGTAATTAACAGAATAAAAAGGGAAAATCAAACCAAAAATGTGTCCATCTTCCTCCTTGGCTCTCAAAAATCACAAAAAACCTTAGTTAGGGTTTTGTTCAACATTTCCAAGCTCAATAGTAAGTGTTCTCTAGCCCCGTTTTTAGTGTTCTTTGTATTTTTGAAGTCTCGGTAACATGATCTACCCATTTCTAGTTATATTTTGAGCTAGGGTTGACCCATGCATGATTTGGATTATTAAAGGAGGAATATGAATGCTTGATGCATAATGAACATCTTTTATTAGGTGATTTTTAGTGAAAACACCTAAACAAGGGACTTGTTTGTAAAAGTGTAAAAGTGAGTAGTAATAATGTGAAATAAAAGAAATATGGCCTGATATGAGCATAGTAAAGGTTCAGATAAGCTTGGATAATCAATAAAATGCATACATTTCATTTTATGAGCCTAGGGGCTAAATCATAAATATGTGAAAGATTAGGGGTCAAAATGTAAATTTGCAAAAAAAATGATTTATGGACCCATTTGAACAATGTGAATAATAAATAAGTTAAATTTGGCATTATAGATCAAGAAAAATGTGAATAAGGACTTGATCAAGGAAAGAATAAAGTATACGACGCCTAGGCTCGATTATCATCGTTTTGTACCAATGTAAGTACATATGCAAATAATGTGGTGTTGTAGTATGTTTTAATGCTTTAATATATTGTGATAAATGTTTTATTGTAATCATGAGTTATATGCTTATTGATTTTTATGAAAGCATTAATGTTATCATGGTCGTTAACCACGACAATACGAGCAAGTACGATGAAAATAATATACGTAAGTGAATAAAATCCCATTTGAACCTTAGGAATAGTTAGGATACAAGTGACATGTCACTAGGAAATAAGAGATCTGAACTCATTGAGTTGGTCCAAGTTCGTAATATATGTGAGCAACTGAGCTCGTTGAGTTGGTCCGAGTTCATTATGGATGCGATGCATGTGACATCTCCGACTTCACTATGGATGTCTACATGTTATGTGGTAGCTTTGGCTACGTATGTACATGAGGCACTTATGTGCAAGTTTTTCGCGTATCCAATAGTATTTTGATGTGTTCAACAGGTAATGTAATGATTTTAATGAAGTCCTGAGGAGGGCATATGAAAGAGGTATGGTTATCAATACTCTACTATGAGTACAGGTACGTATGCTAAAATTATGAGTAATGCTTTGATAAAGATAGATTTAAGATGAGCAAGTATGTATGTGCATATGATGAGTAAGCAAAGAGGTTTGAATGAAGAATAATCTTTATGTATATGTTATCATGTTTTTACATGTTAATTGTTTACCACTATCGCATATTATTTGTATGTGGACTTACTAAGCTTTAATGCTTACTCCCCTCTCTTTTCCATTTTTTGTAGTTCCGTCAAGCTAGCTTGGGGATCGGAAGCTGTCGGAGTATTCAATCACACTATCAAAAGACCTTTGGGTATAATGAAATTATTATTTTGAGTATGGCATGTATAGGAACTTGGTCATTTCATGTTATGTGTCATGCTATTTGGCCAAATTGTGAAGGCCCATGATGATGATGATGATTCTTTTTGAAATGGCCATGTGATATGGCTCATATTTGATCATTTGGGTTGAAATCTAAATACCCATGCATGCTTATATTAGTGTTGTGATGGTAGGATTTGTTATTGTTTGGTGAGTGTATGATAATGATGTGATATGTTGTTGATCAACGAATGTATGGTAAAGTTTGAATTGGGTGCTAAAGGATAAGAAATAATCTAATGGCTAAAAATGACTATACGTATGAATGCATAATTTGGAGTCATGATAACAAGTTTAATAATGCATGAAATTAGTGTGGAATGCTTCTAAATAGAGTAACAAATGAATATGCAATAGGATGACTTTATGATGATGTGAGAGTGCCATGGAGTGGAATATTTGAGTGCTTGAGTATATCATGTTGCATGTCATAAAGTATGTTTGAATGTATGTGTGGTTGTGGGTGACTATTGGCTTGGAAAATAGCCTTTAAATGGTCCACACGGGTAGACACATGGGCCTGTGTCTAAACCGTGTGTGACACACGGTTTGCCCCATAGGCATATTGAATGGTCATGTGTCCCCTACACCTAAGATTTCAAAGTCAGTATGCATGGTAGTAAACACACAGGAAGAGACACAACCGTGCGTCTCAGCCGTGTGCAGGACATGGCCTAGCGCACGAGCATGTGCCTTGGCCGTATGCCCCTAAATGAATGATGACGTCATAAACAGAATGTCCAGGTTTTTGGACACGGGCATGTCTAGGCCGTGTGAGGGACACGGGCGTGTGCTCGGCCGTGTAAAAACCCCTGTAGGTTCGAAATGAAAAATAAATTCTAGAAATTTGATACGGGTATGAGACACGAGCGTGTCCCAAAGCACACGAGCGTATGTATTGCCTCCACACGAGCGTGTGAGGCTTAGACCTAGAAATTTTTTTAGAATTTTCTTAAGCTCTCGGTTTAGTCCCGGATTACTTTTAATGTATGTTTTAGGCCTCGTAGGTCCATGATAAAGACAATATGAATTTGTTTGATTGGTTTTAATTTGGAGTAAAATTTTATGACCCATATTTTCCGGAGATGCCCTGTTTATGTTCAATAATGCCTTATGCATATTTCCAGTTTTGGGTACGTGTAAGGGGTGTTATATCAATTGTGAGGGAATTGAATTGATGGATGATTTGAGAACTACTAAGTGTTTATTAGTTGATGTTTTGTATTATATAAATTGTTGATTATATTTGGTACGAACTTACTAAGCTATGAAGCTTACTGTGTGAAATGTTCTCTGTTTTACAGTGTTATAGAGCTAGCTCGAATCCGGGGATCATCAGCGACTCATTCACACTATCAGACATCTATTTTGGTACCATTTTGAGAGTTGTACTTATGGTATTTGGCATGTATAGGCTAGAAGTAATTTAGTATGTTTTGTTATGTGAATATCTAGCCATGAGATTTGGCTTGTAAATGTTGGTATGTATGGCCTTTTAAGTTGGCCTAAATGATGTGTTTGTTAGGTAAGTTATATGATGTATATAATGTTTATGTGATGGTTTGAATATGGAATATTGAATTGGTAGGTTTTGTGATATGAAATATGTGATTAGATGATGAGTTTATGTATTTGGAACTTATGCAAGATGTGATGATTTTGGTACATTGATTTGGTATGTTTTGGTTGTGAAATTGAGCAGTGAATTGGATGGTATTTGAATGGCATAAAATATATACAAATTGGTGGATTTGGTTGCTTATGAATGTATACTAATAATGCTAAAATGTTGTGGTTTGGAGTGCTTGAGATAGTTGGGAAATGTGGCTTAAACCAAGCCTAATTTCACCCCACATAGTAGAACACACAGGCGTGTGTCTCGACCGTGTGTATGCTGTAATTTAGTTATTCAAGTTAGCCTCGAGCACAGCCTAGACACACGAGCATGTCTGGTGGCCGTGTGAGGCACATAGCCTTGGTACATGAGCGTGTGTGGCTATTTCGAAGGGTGCACGGGCTAGACACACGTGCATGTGAATAGCTGTGTGACCTAAGTCAGTTTCGACCACGGCCAAGGCACACGGGCATGTCTTGTGGCCATGTGGACAAGTCAGTATGTATGCCATGTTTTGCCATGGCCTAAAAACACGGGCGTGTCTAATACCGTGTGAGGCACACAGCCTGTTCACACGGGCGTGTGACTTGTATAACTTTGAAAAATTTTATGTAAGCTTGGTTTAGTCCGACCCCTTTCTAAAGTATGTTTAAGGTCTTGTTAACCTATGTAAGGGACTCTGTAATGAAGTGTTACTATGATGCTATGATATTTGTGAAATGAATGTGAAATGAGTCGATGTATTCGGTAATGCCTCTTTACCCTAGTCCGGCGACGGATACAGGTTAGGGGTATTACATTTGATTGGTATCAAAGCCAGGTTTAGTTGATTCTAAGACTAATGTAGTGTATGTGAGTCTAGCTATACATGTCATATATATGAACTGTGATAGTGTGATGATTCCTGACAGTTAAAATATGTTTTTATATAGCTAATGGATCCTGAAAGAGTGATAACTGATGGCATTGAAAGCAATGCGCCCGCTCCCGCTTAAGGTACAACGTCAGTCAATTTTAGGCCTATTTCTAGTAGTCAAGGAGGAGAGACTAAGCAAGCCTTCTTCCAAATGATGACTGAGTGGTTTACGAAATTCGTACGAATGAATCCAGCTGCTCAACAACCTCCACCCCCACCTGTTCCTAAACAAGTTTCGATTGTGCCACAAGTAATAGATTCGAGTCAATTGAGTAAGCCACCTGTTGAAAAGATTCATAAATATAGGGCTAAAGAATTTCGGGCTACGATTGATGATGATGCTGAAAAGGCTAAGTTTTGGCTTGAGAACACTATCATAATATTTGATGAATTGTCCAATACTCCAAAAGAGTGTATCAAATGCATAGTATCTTTGCTTAGAGATAATTCATATCACTGGCGGAAAATATTGACATCGGTGGTTCCTAGAGAATGAGTTATTTGGGAATTCTTTCAGACCGAGTTCCAGAAGAAGTATATAAGTAAAAGATTCCTCGATCAGAAAAATAAAGAGTTTCTAGAATTGAAATAGGGCTGGATGACTATAACAGAATACGAAAGAGAATTTGTACGTTTGAGCAAGTATGCCCGAGAATACATGTCTACTGAAGAGATCATGTGTAAAAGATTTTTTGATGGATTGAACGAAGATATAAAACTGTTAGTCGAGATACTTGAATTGAAAAAATTCGTAGTACTGGTTGAGTGGGCCTGTAAAGCTGAGGATCTCAACAAAGAAAAGAGAAAAGCTGATTCAGAGGCTAGAGATTTGAGAAAGAGATCAATGAATAAATCTCATCATTCCTCGTCAAAGAAATCTAGAGATTATATTGATCGATCGATAGCTTTAGCGGGATATCAAAATAGAAATCATGGAAAGCAATATACCAACTCTAAAGCTCAAACTACATCAGTATCGAGTGTTGCTAATGCAAAGATGTAAAGCCTGAGTGTTAACAATGTGAAAGACGGAATTTTGGAGATTGCTGGGGAAAAAGTAATAATCGAGCTTGATACAGTTGTCGTTCACGAGATCACTTTATAAAAGATTGCCCACAGTTAGCTAAAAAAGATAATGCTCAGAACATGAGCCCGAGTAACACTGCAGCTAGAGGTAAACCACTGAGAAACACAGGAAATGTGAGTGGTGGTAGAGGTGTGACGCGAGACACTACAGCAAGATCTGATGTTAGAGCATTTGTACAAGCCTACGCTATTCTAGCACGCGAAGAAGCATCATCTCTAGATGTTATTACCGGTGCTTTTACTCTCTATGATATTATACTTATTGCACCGATAGATCCAGGGTCTACTCATTCATATATATGTGTGAATTTAGTATCCAGTAAGACTTTGCATATAGAGTCTACTAAATTTGTAATTAAAGTATCGAACCCCTTAGGCAAGAGTGTATTGGTTGATAAAGTGTGCAAGAATTGTCCATTGATGATTAGGGTAATTACTTTTCGACTGATTTGATGTTGTTACCGTTCGATGAGTTTGACGTAATCTTGGGTATGGATTGGTTAACATTGCATGATGCTGTTATGAACTGCAAACGGAAAGCTATTGATTTGAGATGCAAGAACGATGAAATAGCCCGAATTGAATCTAGTGATTTGAACGGATTGCCAGCAGTGATTTTAGTGATGCTAGCTCGAAAATATGTGAGAAAGGGTTGCGAAGCTTATTTAGCTTATGTGCTTGACATGAAACTGACTGAAAAGAAAGTTGAATCAGCAGTGATTTTAGTGATGCTAGCTCAGAAATATGTGAGAAAGGGTTGCAAAGCTTATTTAGCTTATGTGCTTGACATGAAAGTGACTGAAAAGAAAGTTGAATCAATGCCTGTTGTCTGTGAATTCCCTGATGTATTTCCTGAAGAACTTCCAAGATTACCTCCGATCCGAGAAGTTGAATTTGGCATTAAGTTAGTACCAGGAACTACTCCAATTTTGATAGCTCTATATAGAGTGGCCCTGACAGAGTTAAAAGAGTTGAAAGCTTAGTTGCAAGAATTGACGGATAGAGGTTTTACTAGACTGAGTTATTCTTCTTGGGGTGCACCAGTTTTGTTTGTGAAAAAGAAAGACAAAACTACGAGAATGTGCATCGATTATTGACAACTCAATAAAGTGATGATCAAGAACAAATATTCTTTGCCCCGACTTGACGATTTATTTGATCAGCTGAAAGGAGCTACCATTTTTCAAAGATAGATATGAGATCAGGTTACTATCAGTTGCGAGTAAAAGATTCAGACATTCTAAAAACTGCTTTCCGAACGAGGTACGGACATTATGAGTTTTTGGTTATGCCTTTTGTATTAACAAATGCACCTATTGTTTTTATGGATTTGATTAACAGAATTTTCAGATCGTATTTAGATCGATTTGTCATTGTATTCATTGATGACATTTTGATTTATTCGCATGATGAAACCAAACATGCCGAGCATTTGAGAATAGTGCTACAGACTTTGCGAGAAAAACAGTTATATGCGAAGTTTAGCAAATGTGAATTTTGGTTACGAGAAGTTAGTTTTCTAGGACATGTTGTGTCGGCATCTGGCATTCGAGTTGATCCAAGCAAAATTTCAGCTATTCTGGATTGGAAGCCTCCGAGAAATGTTTCTGAAGTCTATAGTTTTCTGGGACTTGCTAGTTATCATCGACGGTTTGTAAAAGGCTTTTCTATGATTGTGACTCCGTTAACGAAATTGCTTCAGAAAGATGTGAAATTTGATTGGTCTGAAAAGTGTCAGAAAAGTTTTGATTAGTTGAAAGCTCTATTGACTGAAGCACCAGTATTAGTACAACCAGAGTCGGGTAAAGAATTTGTGATCTACAGTGATGCTTCATTGAACGGTCTGGGTTATGTCTTGATGTAGGAAGGCAAAGTTATAGCTTATGCCTCGAGACAGGTAAAGCCGCACGAAAAGAGCTATCTGACGCACAACCTTGAATTAGCTACAATTGTGTTTGCTTTGAAGATTTGGCGCTATTATCTATTTAGTGAGAAATGTCATTTTTATTCCAATCACAAAAGCTTAAAATATCTAATGACTTGGAAAGATTTGAGTCTACGTCAGAGAAGATGGCTAGAACTGCTAAAAGACTACGAGCTTGTTATTGATTACAATCTGAGAAAGGCCAATGTTGTTGTTGATGTTTTGAGTAGAAAATCATTGTTTGCTTTACGTGCGATGAATGCTCATTTAGTTTTGTCTGATGATAGTTCAGTTTTAGTTGAATTGAAAGCTCGATCTTTGTTTTTACAGCAGATTTATGAAGCTCAGAAAGTTGATAATGAGATTTTTCCAAAATGAGCTCAGTGTGATTTGGATTCTAATTCTGAATTTCAAGTTGATAATGATAATTTTTTGAGATTCCGAAATAAGATTTGTGTTTCAAGAAATCCACAGTTGATTCAGATGATTTTGGACGAAACTCATAACAGTTGTTTATCTATGCATCTGGGGATTTACGTAAATGTATAATGATCTGAAACAGCTTTATTGGTGGCCTAGTATGAAGCATGACATCTCTGAATTTGTTGCGAAATGTTTGATCTGTCAGCAAGTTAAAGCTAAACATCAAGTGCCATCCAGTTTATTACAACCGATTATGATTCCAGAGTGGAAATGGGACAGAATCACGATAGATTTTGTATCGGGTTTACCTCTGTCACCGAGTAAGAAAGATGCAATCTGGTTTGTTGTTGATAGATTGACTAAATCGGCTCATTTCATTCCAATTCATACAGATTATTCACTTGATAAGCTTGCTAAGTTGTATATTTCTCAAATTGTGAGGTTGCACGGAGTACCTATTTCTATTGTTTCAGATAGAGATCCGAGATTCACATCGCGATTTTAGAAGAAACTACAAGAGACATTCGGTACGAAACTACACTTTAGCACTGCTTTTCACCCGTAGACGGATGGTCAATCTGAGCGGATTATTCAAATACTCGAGGATATATTGAGATGTTGTATTCTTAAGTTTGAAGGTATGTGGGAGTGATACTTGCCATTGATTGAATTTGCATATAATAATAGCTTTCAATTGAGTATCAAAATGGCTCCTTATGAAGCTTTGTACGGTCGCAAATGTCAAACACCATTGTATTGGATAGAGCTTAGTGAGAATAAGATTCACTGGGTTGATTTGATCAGAGAAACAAAAGAAAAAGTGAAAATAATATGAGATAGTCTAAAAGTAGCTGCGGATCGTCAGAAATTGTATGCAGATTTAAAAAGAAAAGATATTGAGTTTGAGATCGGTGACAAAGTCTTTCTGAAAGTGTCTCCGTGGAAGAAAGTACTTCGATTTGGCAGAAAAGGCAAATTGAGTCCGAGATTTATCAGGCCGTACGAGTTTATAGAACATATCGGGCCGGTTGCTTATAGATTGTTGTTGCCACCAGAATTGGAAAAGATTCACAACGTACTTCATGTAACGATAGTACAAAGATACAGATCAGATCCTTCATATGTTATTTCCCTGACTGAGGTTGAAATTCAGCCTGATATGTCTTATGATGAAGAACCGATACAAATTTTAGCTCGTGAGATCAAAGAGTTGAGAAATAAGAAAATTGCATTAGTAAAAGTATTGTGGCATTGGCACAGGGTTAAAGAATCTATGTGGGAACCCGAGGATGCTATGAGAAAACAATGTCCAAACTTATTCACTAGTAAGATTTTCAGGGACGAAAATCCCTAAGGGGGGAGAGTTGTAACAGTCCAGTTTAGACCCTAGTCAGAATAGTGGTTTCGAGACACAAATCCGAGTCAAGAAAAATAGTTTAATATTATTTTTTGTGTTTATACTATGTGAATTGATATCTATGAAAGTTTCATGTGAAAATTTTATCGTTTGTGTGCAGATTTGATAAAAAGGACCTAATTGCATAAAATGTAAAAGTTGCATGCTATATGTTAAGTGTGTCTATTTGTTATGTCTTATTAACGCAAAGGTCCTTATGTTGATATTTTACCATTGGAAGTATGAGTGGACATTAATGGCCTTAATTAACATGAATTATATGTTTAATTATAAAGGGAAAATTGGTAAATGATAAATTATTATGTAATAAATAAAACAACACATGTTAAAGGATGATTCATTCATCCTTATTACCGAAAATCACAAGAAAAAGAAAGGAAATAAGGTTCCTAGGGTTCGGCTCTCATTGTCTTTGAATAAGGTACGAATTTTGTTCAGTTTTTTATGATTTTTATGTTTTTGTGATCATTGTTTTGTGTTCTATCAAGACCATGCCTAAATTTCTAATTTGAATGATGAATTTAAGTTATGCCATTGTTGATTTTATGAGTTTTATAATGTTAGTTGATGAAATATGGAAGCTTGATGATATATACATATGTTTTGTATTGGGATTTTTGATGAATTTGAGTAATTTAGGCTAAATTGTGAAAATGAGAAATTCGGGGACTAAAATGAGAATTAAATGAAATATATGGGCTTATATGAGCTAAGTGAATATTTGGCCTAACATGTGTATAAAGAAATTATGTGTGTTTTGTGATTTTATGAATTAGAGACTAAAGTGTTAAAATGTGAAAATGTGAGGGCTAATTTCTAAAATGCCCTAAATATGTGTATATGGATTTAATTGAATGATTTGTTGAATAAAAGGGTTAATTTTGAATACTTATAGATCAAGAAAGGAGGAATTCGAATTTAGATCGAGGGAAATCGAAGGTTACGAGTAAATGACCCGAATTATCAATTCTGAGTACGAGGTAAGTTCGTACGAAGGTTACGAGTAAATGATCCGAATTATCAATTCTGAGTACGAGGTAAGTTCGTACGTGATAAATGATGTTACAATTATGTTCTAATGGTTTGATAATGCATAAATAGTATATATTTGAATATGGTTTGAGTACGGTGATAAATCAACTATGTTTGGCACTAAGTGTGCGATTCAAAATAGCTTCGGCTATAAATTGCACTAAGTGTGCGAATTGGAATAGCTTCGGCTATACGAGGCAGTAAGTGTGCGATACCAAGATAATTTTGGTTATTTGAGATGGCACTAAGTGTACGAGATCGTTACAGCTTCAGTTAATCATTAATGCACTAAGTGTGCAAGCTCTTAAGGTATGGAAAGACTTCCGAATGAATTAATGTATTCAAACAATAGGTGAGAATGAAAATGAATAAATACGGGAAAGTTCAAGTATGAACGATACTTATGTGGTAGATGATACTATGTGTATGAAGCTTGATGAATTTGTATAAAAATATCAATTGTGAAGGAATAGAATTGATGGATGATTTGAGAACTACTAAGTGTTTTATAGTTGATGTTTTGTATTATATAAATTGTTGATTATATTTGGTACGAACTTACTAAGCTATGAAGCTTGCTGTGTGAAATGTTCCTTGTTTTACAGTGTTATAGAGCTAGCTCGGATCCGAGGATCATCAGCGACTCATTCACACTATCAGACATCTATTTTGGTACCATTTTGAGAGTTATACTTATGGTATATGGCATGTATAGACTGGAAGTAATTTAGTATGTTTTGTTATGTGAATATCTAGCCATGAGATTTGGCTTGTAAATGTTGGTATGTATGGCCTTTTAAGTTGGCCTAAATGATGTGTTTGTTAGGTAAGTTATATGATGTATATAATGTTTATGTGATGGTTTGAATATGGAATATTGAATTGGTAAGTTTTTTGATATGAAGTATGTGATAAAATGATAAGTTTATGTATTTGGAACTCATGCAAGATGTGACGATTTTGGTGCATTGATTTGGTATGTTTTGGTTGTGAAATTGAGTAGTGAATTGGATGGTATTTGAATGGCATAAAACACATACAAATTGGTCGATTTGGTTGCCTATGAATGTATACTAATAATGCTAAAATGTTATGGTTTTGGAGTGCTTGAGATAGGTGAGAAATGTGGCTTAAACCGAGCCTAGTTTCACCCCACACGGTTGAAGATACAGGCAACCGTGTGTATGCTGTAATTTAGTTATTCAAGTCAGTCTCGAGCACGGCCTAGACACACAAGCGTGTCTGGTGCCCGTGTGAGGTACATAGCCTTGGTACATGGGCGTGTGTGGCTATTTCAAAGGGTACACGAGCTAGACATATAGACGTGTGAATAGCCATGTGACCTAAGTCAATTTCGATCACGGCCAAGGCACACGGGTATGTCTTGTGGCTGTGTGGACAAGTTAGTATTTATGCCTTATTTTGCCATGGCCTAGACACACAGGCGTGTCTAATATCGTGTGAGGCACACGGCCTATTCACACAGGTGGATGACCTATATAAATTTGAAAAATGTTTAAGTTTAGAAAAAATTTGTATGAGCTTGGTTTAGTCCCGACCCCTTTCAAAAGTATATTTAAGGTCTTGTTGACCTATGTAAGGGACTCTGTAATGAAGTGTTACTATGATACTATGATTTTTTTAAATGAATGTGCAATGATTCAATGTATTCAGTAATGCCTCTTTACCGTAGTCCTACGACGGATACGATTAGGGGTGTTACACTTTTACCGATATCAATTTCTTTCATGAAAGCTAGAGAAATCTGGATATCCATATCATCAAATATAACCATAATAGTCGTAGTTATAACCGGCCAATGAATATACTTTAAAGATAATTTGATGAATTAAACAATAAGGATGATAAGAAAACTGAGATAATGAAATTCGAGATATAAGACCATACCAGAAGTCCAAGAGCAAAATCCATAAGAAACAACAGTGATTCTTGATGACTCCTCTGAGAAAACTAGAGGAAAAGAAAACACTGCTTATACGCTCTGAAATCAATTATGATCAAGAGAACATAATTTCCAATATATATATTGCAAAGTGACAACCAGTATAAATAGATTAATAGCCTCAATTGAATCTCACCATTGACTTTCATCTCAAACGTAACGGAATAGAATACCAAAGAAAGATAGAGAAATGCCAATCATAAATCAATCAAACCAATGATGCTTTCATTGTAACACCCCAAACCCGGCCCAAACGTTACGGCCGGATCCGGTGTGTCACATTGAAGCGTTACTGTATAGGTCATGTCTTATCTAAAATCTTTCTTAGTGATTTAAGGGTATTTTCATTATAGATTAAAGTGAATGGAAGTTGTGCACCAGGTAGGATGCCTGAAAAAAAGGAGGTGAGTCTATTAGACTGCTTAAGTACCAAGCTCTCCACGGATCCACTCCTAGACATGCACACAACCATTGCCACACTTTAACTGAATGATTATTCAGGAAAAACCATTTCATTTTAAGCCTTTGAAAACACTTATTAATTTTTGAAAACGTTTTCATTTCGGAAGCTTTGTCTTGTTTCACGATATTTTGAAACCAGGTAATCTCTTTTAAAAACGCGCCCTAGAGCTATCCAATTTCAAACATTCAAATCCATATCGTGCCTAAGCTAATAATCATACTAAAGCAATTAAAAATAATTAAAGCGGCCTTATTACAACTTAAAACCCAAAGCAATTAAAGTAAATGAAACTAATCCAGTCATGAGAAGAAAATTGAGCTTGCAAAACATGTGGCCACTCCGAATCCCTCTCAGCTCCAAGTCCACTATGGTTGGGGGTTACCTACACGGATAAAATTAAGGGGTGAGTTTGGAAAACTCAGTGTGTAAAATAACCCAAACATAGTCCAAATCAGTTCAAACCACAGAAATAGATTAAGTTGGGCCTTAGCCCTATACAGAATTCAGAATGAAGCCCATAGGCCCATAACAGAAATAGAACAGATATATCTTGTATGCAGAAAACCCAACCCATATCCATCCGTATACACCCCCATGCCAACCTTACACCATGTAGGGAGACTACTTGACCCACCCATCCACTACACGTCACAAAATTTGCAGCATGGCTGCCAGAACAGATATTGTGACAGAGCCACTAGATACAGATATTGTGGTAGAGCCACCAGAACGCTTCCTCTATCAATATAACCCATATCCCATGCAACAGATATACATGTCATGGCATACAACAAACAGAATCAGAATATCATGCATTTCAATCAAAATTAACCCTAGGGGTATAATGGTAATTTTCATACTTAGGGGTATTTTAGTAAATTTAACTATTTTAGGGTTTACACTCATATTACAGCCATTAACACATTAATAGAAACACTTACCGAGCGTTTTTATCGACTTGGGCCTGTTGGCCCATTAACCCGATTTCGGTCCACTAAGCCCAAATATACTGAAGTGCACGAAATTGCGCGCTCTACAATCATACTGCTTGTGATTACCAAAATTAACAACCTAACCATCTCACGCGCGCTCGCACGCTCACAAGTTCACAAAATGTCAGCTTTTCGGCATTTCGGCTTTTCGGCTTTTGCCGATCTAGTCTATGAGTGGGTGTCGTTTACACACCTGATTTGCGACAACTGCTACCGAAATTTCCCACGATATCCTAGAATCGTCACTAGACATATCAGATCCAAAATACAATGGCAACCATCATAAACTTACTTACCATAATCGGCCATCAATACCTATGGCCCTTGAGATCCTACCTTTGCCAAAACTAGAGACTAGATCTAGATCTAGTCATTCCACTTGTCCAAGCCTTCGATCAGCAACCTCTGGATCACACTAACACCAAAACAAATCAATTGTTACAACCCTTAGAGCCTTAAGCTCCAATCGACAGCCTCCCTATGCCTTTAGGGATTTCGGCTTTTCTAAAACCCGAAATAAACATTAGATTTGAGTACCTACCTCAGGTTCTTTCAACCAAAACGATTCCACTTTAGTTTCTACTCAGATCTGATGCAGATCCAGCCATTAAACACTAGTAGAAATCGAATCTTAGAGATCTAAAGATTCGGCTATATGTCCCTAAAAACTATGGTGTTTTCGGCTTTTGGAACTGTGAAGAGGAAGATGATTTGGTATGGTGGTTTTTGCAGTGGTATTGCCGATAGGGGTTGAGGTTTAGAAGATGTGAAAATCGGCCAAAAGAGATGAAGAAAATAGGAGGATTTTGGCTAGAAGAAATCAGCACAAGAAACAACTTTCAGGATTTCGGCTTTTATGGCAATCGGCTACAGAGGTTTGAAAAGAATAGGAATGAAAGAGGAGATGAGTAGAATGGTAGGAATGTTTCGGCCAGAGAATAAAAGAAGGAGAAAAAGAAAATAGAAGAAGAGATGAGAAGAGAAGGAAGAATTCGGCACTCAGGAGATCTAACTTTGTGTTTTTTGGCTTTTTTTTTTTGCGACGCTGAGAAGAGAATAGAATGAAAGTGAAGGCTCTAGGTGGCTAACCCTAATTCGGCAAAACAAAAAGAAAACAAAGCTTGCCCTAATGGCTATTCAGACCCACGGCCCAACCTTCCTAAAGCCCTAGCCGAATCTCCACTTAAGCTCTATCACATGCCCGGCATATGCACACTAAATAAAAGTAACAACACGCTTACCTTGTGACTTGAACTCTGGCTCCCCCTAATCATCCACACGTCACTCCCCAAACACCTAGGCGGCGCCACATGCCACTTTACCACAGATCTTTTTGTGTCCTATTTTACCACATCAATTTTAAAAGCCTATATCGCCAGAACCTTCTCTCTCAAAAATTAAAATTCAGGAATTGCCTCGAATTAAATTTACTCTTGGGCCTTTTAAAGGCCCACCAACATACTCAAACCCACACCAGACAGTCGAAACACAGTATTTCTAAATTTCATTAAAAATTACAGAAATCCCGAAAATCCTGAAAATTGGGGCGTTACATTCATCAAACATTTTAGTTAACTAACATTCTCATACAATAAGAATTTAATCAGGAAATAATCAATTTCATATGCCTCTGAGAATGTATAAACACACTGAATGCCCAGAAGAGATGGTCATAAATTACTCAACTGTAACTGTCTTACTCAAACATTTTTACAATTCAAACATTATTCCTCTGACTAATTTTGTCATCGCTAATCCCATAATATTCCATTCATTAACAAAAATCAAATCAGAAGAATTCCCGGTAAGGACAGTCTTTAGACATCATACCTGAATGAGTCGATTGGCCAAGATTAAGTCCTTCTTTAACTGTGGCATTGTGTAGTCCGAATAATCTTTAGAACAATCTGATATCTCTCTCATAATTGTCTTTACTCCTTAAGCCATTCTCATCTCTAATCGCATTATTAATTATTCCACCACTGAACTTTTTAGTTTCCTCACTTGTGAGCTTATTCAATATAAATCTCATGAACTTTGTTATATAACACTATACTGGTAAGGGGGTGAAGATTGTAAAGCCTTTAAATGTTTTACTCTCACACATATACATAGACTGCATAGCATTTAATAACAACATAATGTCATGAACTTCTGTTCATACATCTCTAAGTTTCAATTTGTCATGAACACATTTTTAAATATCTTAGTAACACATCCAGCATTATCTCATATGAATATCAATCAATCATAATAAGCTCATCACAAAATAAATTTTCATTTTATTCATTGCAAAAAGTCACCTTGATCCATCGAAATACGACGTTCAATCAGAACGGTGACATTTTATCCATATTTCTCAACTTATGGTTAATTCATTATGTCCATTAACACATGCATATCATTGCAAATCATAGGGATCGATTCAAGCAAATCAATATATTTACTTAAGTTATACAACTTACTTAACCCCTTTCAGCATTATCGAAGGTAGTTTGGTTGGAAAGCGTATCTGCTTTAACATAATCAATGTCATCAGAGTCGAGAGATATCATACTATCACAGGTCATTTATGGCATGTATAGCTAGACTCTCAGATATGTTACGTTCGTCCAAGAATTGACTAATAGCTCTAATACCATTAAATCTAACACCCTTACCCATATCTGACACTGGGATAGAGTTTGAGGCGTTACCGGACTTAAACATAAACATACATACAAAATCGGGCCATCAAATATCGTTCAAATTTAAAAATTTTCAATCACAAGCAAATTGTCCCTTATAAAGGCCTACGAGGCCCAAAGAATACATTGGGAGTGGTTCGAGACTAAATAAAACACTTTTGGAACTTTTACTACACTTAGAAAATTTTCATAATTTGGAGAGTCACACGCCCGTGTGAGTAGGTCGTGTGGTTAGACACGCCCGTGTGGCCTGGGACACGCTCGTGTCCTTAGCCCATGTACCTCTTTGTTTATGACACCATGCACAATTTGGGGTCGCACGGCCAAGTCACACGCCCAAGTGCTAAGGTTGTGTCCTTCATACGGCTGAGACACACGGCCGGGTCTCTGCCCGTGTGGCCAAGAAAATGGCTATTGAACAAGCCATTTGCCATCCTCAATTGCACACACACATACACTCTTTCAATGGAACTTAACTTGGCACAATTAAGCTACCAACACAACCATAATCAAGGCTTTAATTTCATATTTTATTCAACCTCTAATTTGATTTCTGCAAATTTTGGTGATTTTTCAAAGTTATACTACTGCTCTGTCCAAAACTGTTTTAATGCTAATTTTACTCTTTCATGATTTCCCTTGTACTAACTTCTATTAACATACCATTATAAACCACATCACCCAATGAGATTGGCATAGGCATATGAGTAATTAATATACTTGCAACCCATTAGCCAATATAAGCCAATTATATGGCTACATACCAAATCTAATCCTTATTCATTACAAGCCAATACATTTGGCCATATCATAATGACACATACACAAAATGACTAAGTCCCTATACATGCCATAGACTCAACATACTTACATTCACTTATACCCCAAATGATAGCTTGAGAGTGTGATAGAATCTCCGACGATCTCTAACCCGAGCTAGCTGAATAAACCTATGAGAGGTGGGAAAGAAAAAAGGGGTAAGCTATATAGCTTAGTAAGTTCATATGCAAATAATAAACAACTACTAACATTCATTTATTTTACCCATTCATAAGAATGTTATTAATACAATTTGCATTAAATCTTATGATTTCCACTTACTCATTCATAATGTTTACTCTTTGTCTTACAAACACTAGTTGCATGTCTAAACAACCATGATCTCCTCATTATAGCAAATCACATTATTTAACAAGTTATTTCAACTCTCTTAACAACATGCACATCATTTACGAGTAATCATAATTTCCACATATAACTTAACAATCTTTCACGCATCTATTGAATCACAGCTTAAGTATATACATCATACTACTTCACAATTAGATTAAGCTCATATGCATATCACATGATTATTATCAAATCTTATCATGCATCCATTCATCATAAATGTAGATCATTTGTCACAAGGTTATCAATGTTTCACAAGCATAACTTGTTCGTGTACATATCTGTACCTCATGTAATATAGTCACATTCTTTCTCGTATGCATCCTTACCACATATTCATAGTGTACTGAATCCTTTGCTCATGAGTTATAAGTACATACCTGTACTAACTCATAGCACATTCTCATATTTCCTCATCATTGACTTAATTGTCAAATAACTCACTGATTTACCTTTTGAACACTTGGAATACTATTGGATACATGGAAAGCTCGCACATAAGTACCACATTCGTAGCTAAAGCTAGCTCATATCACATATTACATACTGCTCGCTCTCGAGCTAATCACGGGCCTACTCATACAAGCTGACAGTCAGGACGTAACTACTCGGCATAAGCTGACAGGTACCCGCAACACATGCCGGGCTACCCAGCCACCGGTAGAACATACAAGACTAGCTCCCGGATTCATATTATCACATATACACATAATTTCATGAGCTCATCATCACATAGTTCCTAGTGTCATGTCACATTGTATCCTACATTATTCCTAAGGTTCAAACGGGATTTTCTCGATAACGCATATTCGTTGAACTCGTTCACAATGTCATTCTCATAAACAATAAAGTCGTTCATACACTTGTCATATTAATTAAACATAGAGATTCATACATAAATAAAACATCCAAACATGATATGTCATTGCATTATTTACACATGAACTTACCTCAACACCAAAATGGCAAAAAGGGACCTAACCGTTAATTTCTCGTTTTTCCCCCGTTCTAAGTCCGAACCCCATTTTCTGTGATCTATAATACCACATTTAGTCTATTTATTAGTCACATTAGTCAATATGATCCAAAAATCATACTATGGAAAAATTACATTTTTGCCCCTAAACTTTGTCATATTTACACTTTTGCCCCTAGGCTCGTATAATTTATTCAAACCTATAATTTTTTATTATACAAGCCTAGTCGAATCATTTTCATAACTATAGAAGCCAACAATTTCCACTAAATCACACTTTTATGACAAATTTTATAACTTTTACAAATTAGTCCTTTTTAGTATTTTCACCGAAAACTACTTAATAAAAGTCATTTAACACACAAAAAACATTCATATTCCTTCATTAAACATCAAAATACACACATGTCACACATGGGTAAATTTTTAAACATGAACCCTATTTCAAATCAAAGGTAGAAATAGGTAAATATTGTTACGAGGATTTTAAAAACGTGAAAATCATTAAAAAGGGGGCAAGAGCGAACTTACTATAGAGCTTGGAAAGCTTGAACAAAACCCTATCCATGGTGGTCTTCAAAATTTCAGCCAAGGGGTTGAAGATGACCAAAATTAGGCTTTTATTTTGTTTTTAATTCATTTTAATTACTAAATGACCAAAATGCCCCTAACTTAAAAATATTCTATTTCACCTATTTCATGTCCATTTTTGTCCAAAAAATTAACCAATGGTCTAATTACCATTTAAGGACCTCCAATTTAAAATTTCATAGCAATTAGACACCTCTAGCTTCTAGAACTCAAGTTTTGCACTTTTTACGATCTAGTCCTTTTGACTAAATTGAGTGCTCAAACGTCAAATTTTCAAATAAAATTTTCACGAAATCATTTCATGAAATTCTAGACCATAAAAATATAATAAAAATAAATTTTATTATATCGAATTTGTAGTCTCAAAACCACTGTTCCAACTAGGCCCAAAATCGGGCTGTTACAATTTCCTTTTGAATCCTTTTCATAGATTCATGACATAAGTCATCTGAACACTTACCATTCCTTTACTTTTCATACCCGTTGAACCATTTAGAATAACATCAGATAGCGGGGAAGCTCACACAAAGTGTGCTAAACATATACTCATAACCTTTCCTTTTCCTTTACATCGTTGCTCACTTTAGCTATGAAGTGTGTCTGCTTACACAAGCTGACGGTCGAAATGTAAGCTACGCGATGCTTCTCGCACAATCTGTTGAGTATCTGCAACAAATGTCAGACCTTAGCCATCGATAGGACATTTAAGACTAGCACCCGAAAATGGTAACCCTAATGACATGTCTTTTGTATCCTACATGTTTCTAAGGTTCAAACGAGGCTCGATAATCATCGTAACATCATTGGATTTCCATCATTTAATTATATGATAAATAAAACATCAATATATATATAGATCAATATAACATTAAAACATCATTTAATCATACGAACTTACCTCGATAAACAAAATGTAAAAATGTAATCGATCAATCTGAGGCTTTTGTTTTTCCTTGATCTAAATCTGTTCGAGGTTTATCTTGATCTAACTAAGTAAATCCAATCCATTTAATACTTATACTATTCAATTCAATCCAAAACTCATACTTTTGCAAAATTACACTTTTTCCCCTAATATTTTAACTTTTTTACAATTTAGTCCTTAAGCTTGTAAATTGAAATTTAAGCAATTTCATCCACATTGCATACTAGCCGAATACACTAGGGACCTATATCAATTCATACAACTAAGCATTTCACAATTTCACTATGGAATTTTACCACTTTTACAAATAAGTCTTTAAATGACATTTTCATCAAAAATCACTTTACAAAACTTGTTTATTTAACAACAATGACTCATAATATTCCATTAAACGTCAAGAATCATGCAAGAACATTCATGGAAAAACCCTAAACCTTTAACAATTTTGCGAATTAGTCCCTGAGCTAGCTAGATTAACTACAACGATCCTGAAAACATAAAAATCATTAAAAACGGGACAAAATGACACTTACATGCACTAGATGTGTAACATCCCCGACCCGTGTCTATCGCTAGAATAGGGTTCCGAAGCATTACCACAAAAACGTAACTTATAATCATTCATTTCTTAATGTTTCATAAATCATATTATAGTCCATTTAAACACATGCATATCGTCCCTTATTTGAGCCCTTGAGGCCTTAGAAACACTTTGAAAATGATTCGGGTCTAAATAAAAAACATGTGGAAACTTAAGTTAAAAGATAGAAAATTTCACACTGTAGAGGCCACACGCTGTATGGCCAGGCCGTGTGACTCACACAGCGAGACACTTGCCCATGTCTCAAGCTATGTGGACATTCATAGTAGGGACACACGGTCATGTCCTAACCTGTGTCTATGCCCAAGTAACTCTTTGACTTGGGTCACACGTCCAAGTCACATGCCCATGTGCCAAGTCGTGTAACTCTCAAAATACAACCTTTAAAACCTACAGGAGACACATGGTCGTGTCAGATGACCATGTCTCACACATGGATGAGATATACGCCCGTGTTTTAATCCGTTTGGACAATAAATAGACCAAATTCAAGCCATTTCTTTCACCCAATTCAAGCACACATCTACAAGCCATTTGCACATACAATCAAGCCTTAAAAAATAGCTAAAACATGTATATTTAACCATACCATTTAAGAACCTCCAATTTAAAATTTCATAGCAATTAGACACCTCTATCTTCTAGAACTCAAGTTTTGCACTTCCTACGATCTAGTCCTTTTGACTAAATTGAGTGCTCAAACGTCAAATTTTCAAATAAAATTTTCACGAAATCATTTCATGAAATTGCAGACCATAAAAATATAATAAAAATAAATTTTATTATATCGAATTTGTAGTCTCGAAACCACTGTTCCAACTAGGCCCAAAATCGGGCTGTTACAATTTCCTTTTTAATCCTTTTCATAGATTCATGACATAAGTCATCTGAACACTTACCATTCCTTTACTTTTCATACCTGTTGAACCATTTAGAATAACATCAGATACGCGGGGCAGCTCACACAAAGTGTGCTAAACATATACTCATAACCTTTCCTTTTCCTTTACATCGTTGCTCACTTTAGCTGTGAAGTGTGTCTTACACAAGCTGACGGTCAAAATGTAAGCTACGCTATGCTTCTCACACAATCTGTTGAGTATCTACAACAAATGTCGGACCTTAGCCATCGATAGGACATTTAAGACTAGCACCCGAAACATGGTAACCCTAATGACATGTCTTTTTTATCCTACATGTTTCTAAGGTTCAAACGAGGCTCGATAATCATCGTAACATCATTGGATTTCCATCATTTAATTATATGGTAAATAACACATCAATATATATATAGATCAATATAACATTAAAACATCATTTAATCATACGAACTTACCTCGATAAACAAAATGTAAAACTGTAATCGATCAATCTGAGGCTTTTGTTTTTCCTTGATCTAAATCTGTTCGAGGTTTATCTTGATCTAACTAAGTAAATTCAATCCATTTAATACTTATACTATTCAATTCAATCCAAAACTCATACTTTTGCAAAATTACACTTTTTCCCCTAGTATTTTAACTTCTTTACAATTTAGTCCTTAAGCTTGTAAATTGAAATTTAAGCAATTTCATCCACATTGCATACTAGCCGAATACACTAGGGACCTATATCAATTCATACAACTAAGCATTTCACAATTTCACTATGGAATTTTACCACTTTTACAAATAAGTCTTTAAATGACATTTTCATCAAAAATCACTTTACAAAACTTGTTTATTTAACAACAATGACTCATAATATTCCATTAAACGTCAAGAATCATGCAAGAACATTCATGGAAAACCCTAAACCTTTAACAATTTTGCGAATTAGTCCTCGAGCTAGCTAGATTAACTACAACGATCCTCGAAAACATAAAAATCATTAAAAACGGACAAAATGACACTTACATGCACTAGATGTGTAACATCCCCACCCGTGTCTATCGCTAGAATAGGGTTCCGAAGCATTACCACAAAAACGTAACTTATAATCATTCATTTCTTAATGTTTCATAAATCATATTATAGTCCATTTAAACACATGCATATCGTCCCTTATTTGAGCCCTTGAGGCCTTAGAAACACTTTGAAAATGATTCGGGACTAAATAAAAAACATGTGGAAACTTAAGTTAAAAGATAGAAAATTTCACACTGTAGAGGCCACACGCTGTATGGCCAGGCCGTGTGACTCACACAGCGAGACACTTGCCCATGTCTCAAGCTATGTGGACATTCATAGTAGGGACACACGGTCATGTCCTAACCCGTGTCTATGCCCAAGTAACTCTTTGACTTGGGTCACACGTCCAAGTCACATGCCCATGTGCCAAGTCGTGTAACTCTCAAAATGCAACCTTTAAAACCTACAGGAGACACATGGTCGTGTCAGATGACCATGTCTCACACATGGATGAGATATACGCCCGTGTTTTAATCCGTTTGGACAATAAATAGACCAAATTCAAGCCATTTCTTTCACCCAATTCAAGTACACATCTACAAGCCATTTGCACATACAATCAAGCCTTAAAAAATAGCTAAAACATGTATATTTAACCATACCATATTAGAATCATACCATATCAAAATAACCTTACCATTTGGATCATTTCTCACATGCATCAAAACCATCTAAATAACACAAATCTAGCCATTTCCAAATGGTTCCAACAACCAACATATATGCAAACCATATTTCGTTCATGTACATCTATTCAAAACCTTTCCAAAACATACCATAATTTGACCATGTTGAGGTCAATTCATTGCCTAGCATTTTGTCCACTCAAACATGCATTAACACATTGTCAAAATGACACACATCAATAAGGCATCAAAAGTACCAAGGTTACATCAACCAAAATGACATATACATGCCAAACTTATCAACTATTGTAAACCATAAGTCCACCTATACATGCCATTATAATCTTGATCAAAACATCAAAACCTACCAATATAATTGATGGATAGTGTGATAGATATCCGATGAGCTTCCAACCCGATCGAGCTTTCGATAATCTGCAAAGTAAGAGAAAATAACTACGTAAGCAATGAATGTTTAGTAAGCTCGTACAAACCATAAGCATAATATTCCATTTCAATATTAAACTTTTTAAAATAAACATAAACCTATACCAATGCCATAAGATTCATAAATCTATATAATCATCAACTTACAAATAAGTAAGTTCATTATTATTGCATATACTTTTCATATATAACATATTGGGATTTATAAGTCGCAATATGTAATCATCAACCTTTTCAATAGATTATGAATCATTTTATTTACTTGCTTTCCTTTCCAATTCGACTGCTTAGCATAAGCCAAATCAACATTATCATTTCACGAATTAGTGTATTTATCCATGATATAGGTAAATTCTTCCATAGCATAAATAGACTTCTCGTATATAAGTACATCATTTATCACATCAAACCTTTTTATAACATCATAATACATCCCAATTATGAACTTACCGTTTCATTCTCTTTTCTTACCCATTTTATATGCATAGTACAAGTATAAGTATAAACATCAATCATAACCACAAGCTTGGCACAAGCCTAAGCACATTAATATCACATGTTAGTTCATTTAAACATAACTCATATGAATTTAACATGGATAACCATTATACTTGAGCATAATTCAATTGGATATATTATCCATCATAACATAACATGATTTTCATGTATCTCATCATTTCAATATACTTTATAAATACGTGTCTTGGTTTATATTGAACACATACCTTTCCTTTCCTTTCTCATGCCCGTTGAACCATTTAGAATATCATCGGATACATGAGATAGCTCGCACGAAATGTGCTAAACATATAATTATAACCTTTCCTTTCTTTTACATCGTTGCTCACACGAGCTGTAAAATGGGCCTGCTCACACGAGCTGTTGGTTAGAATGTAAGCTACAGGATGCTACTCACACGAGCTGTGGAGTATCCACAACACATGCCAGACCTCAGCCATCGGTAGTTCATTCAAGACCAGCACCTGAAACATGGAAACCCTAATGACATGCCATTTTTATCCTACGAATTCCTAATGTTCAAATGGGACTCGATAGTTGTCGAAACATTGTTGGATTTCCATCGTTTCATTACATGATAAATTGCATAACAACATATATATATGTTGATTCTATCACAATAGAACCACATATTAAACATTCAATTTAATCAACATTTAAGATTTTAGTTCATACGAACTTACCTGGCTAAAATGCAAAAGTGTCAAAGTATAGGGCTTTTTGGTAAATTTCTTGTGACAGCCTTAAAACGACCCTAGTCGGAATGTGGTTTCGGGACCACAAAACCGAGGCATAAAAATAATTTGATATTTATTTTGATGCCTATAATATGTGTTAACTCATGTGTGACATTTTGATGCTTTAATTTAGAGTTATAAATGTGAATTTCACTAGAAAGGACCTAGTAGTAAACTTTAAAAGTATGAGGGGAAATGTGTAATGACTAGTTGATCATGCATGCAAAATGAGGGTTTGCATGTCAACTTCCCCATTTATTAGCTAATGGCCGCCATGACAAGGGTGTATGGGCTAAACATGTCATGAAACATGTTTTGTTGGTGCATTAGGGAGAAACAATAAACAAATAAGTATGGGTGATAAAGAAAGAAAAAAAATGTGTGTGTGTGAGTGAAACCCCTTGCAGTGTATTGAGGAAAAGAGAAGAAAAAATTTGTTCATCCATTTTTTCTCCTTGACCGAAAATACTAGAGGAAGGAAGGAATTTTGCTTCATGTTTGGTTTGGAAGAGGATTAGGAAGAGGTTGGCTATACTTGCATCAAGATTAAGGTATGTTTGAGGTTGTGCCATGAGATTCATGCATGTTTTTAGTTGCTAGCTTGATGTTCTTGTTAGCCCATGGTTCAAATCTTTGCTATGTCACGGAATGAAATTCGCCAAAGTGAATATGGTGTTAATGCCATTGCATGCTAAATATCAAGCTTGATAATGAAACATGTGATGGGGGATTGAGGACTCTTAGATTTTCTTTTAGCATTTTTGAAGGAGATACTAAGTTCTTTGTTTAATCATGACCAAAATTATGGTGTTGTGGTATTCGGCCATGGTATATCCATAAGTATGATTCATGCATGTTGCATGGTAAGTAAGATTTAAGCTTTGGATATGTGTGTATATTTGGATATAAGCCACTTGAGAATTCGGCCCTTGCACCTACATGAATATATGTTTGCACATGATGTATTGGTATGACATATATACTATTTCAAGTGTATATTTGCTTGTGATGATGTTTCGGTTATGAAGTAAATGAGAGAGGTGTATTGAGCTAAGATATGTAATGCGTTAGTAGTAAAATGTATGCTGTTTTTGTGTGGTATTAAGTGTATAATTGGCCTCAACATGGACATGTATATTCGCCACATGAGGGAAATTGGTGTGCATGCATTCGTTAGAGGCAAGCATATTGATGCCTATTCTTGGCTTAGAAAATTAGGCTAAGAGGAATATTAACTAATGTGTTGAGTTCGATTCATGATTTCGTACATATGCGACTTTGATGCCTAATGAGTATATATATTGACTAAGTACCTTGAATTCCTCTTTCGATGCTCAAATGATTAAATCGATTTATTTGTCAAATTAAGCTCAAGAGCAAAGGGGAGCTAAATCCGATAAAGGGAAGGAAAAAGTAGTCGAGTAGCCGTCGAAATCGCTCGACAACATCCAAGGTAAGTCTTCGAGTAATGACCCTACTTGAATTATATTGAAATCATGCTCCTTGTGTGTGTGGCTATTGAGCCAAATTGTAAAGGTTTGATAAATATTTTGTGTTAGAGCCTTAGTAACGAAAATGAATTATGGATGTGTCTTGATTATTGATATATGTGTAAATGAACATTGGAATGATATCCTGCTAAGTCCCAAGGCAATTATGCTAGTAATTATATCCGGCTAAGACCAAGGCATTCGTGTGAGTTGTTATATCCGGCTAAGACCAAGGCATTTGTGCAAGTTACCAACCGGGTTAAGACCAAGGCAATCGTGCAAATCACTATAACCGGCTAGGTCCCAAGACAATCGAGCGAGTCGCTATATCCGGTTAAATCCCGAAGGTACGTGATTCGGAAGTGAGCAATCTTGCTGTAAAAATTTCAGTTTATACACTTGTGAAAATTCCAGCAATGAGGTATGTTTGTATGTGCTTGAATTAGTTGAGTCCTTACAAGTAAGTATGCGCCAGTTGATAAACGAGCTACCTACGCCTTTGGCTAAGTTGTTCTTTGTGTATGAACATAAGGGTCGGTAATGTGAAATAAGTATGATTATGGGAATGTGTATTAATAAAGTGATTCATTTAGCCATGTGAATGTAATACGTTAGTCAAAGCTGATTCCATTGCTTGAGACTTACTAAGCATTAAAATGCTTACCCCGTTGCTTTGGCTCTCTGTTTTATAGGTTTCGCTCGTTAGCTATCGGATTCGGGATCAACGAAGTCGAAGTCATCCACACTATCAAAGCCCCCTTTTGGTACAATTTTGGTTGAGCTTTGAAATTTCATGTATAGGACTACCCTTTTGTTGCGTTTTAAGTACTTTTGTGATGTATGTGTGTACGACCATGCGAAAATGGCTCGTAAAAGTGGAGTATGGCATTAGACCATTTGTGCTTATGTATATATGTATGGTTTTATGATGTGACTATGGACTGAATGGAAGTGTGAGCAAATGATCAGCCATTGGAATGGCTAAAAATGATTATATGTGGACCTATGTATGACAAAACTCTAGTTCGTCCATAGAAACCATGAAATAGGTAAGGTTTACCTGAAAAACAGATGCTGATAGCAGCAGTGGTGTGGATTTGAAAAATCACTAAAAATTTTAGGAATGGAATTAAATAGTGAATAAATTATGTAAATGAACCTTGATGAATCTACTTTCATATGGAAGAAACAAAACGGTCATATGAATTATATGTTAAGAGATATTAAAGTTCTCGTGAAACAGGGCCAGAACAGTTTCTGGATCCCCTGTTCCGACTTTAGAAATTCATTTTAAATTAACCAGAGATAATTAGGAGTCATTCCATATATGTATAGATTCCTCTCTGAGTCTAGTTTCTATAGAAAGAAACGGCATCAGTATTTAATCCCTGTAAATGGAGATATCCAATTTGTAATGCATGAAGGTCAGTGTAGTCGATCCCTGCAACAGAGGAGACTTTAACTAATAAACTGTACTAATTGGCTCAACCAAAAATTCTATAAAAAAATTTGTATATGGAAATATGAGTCTAGTTTTAGGGAAAAATTACGAAAAAAATTTTAGAGCTTTGAAACTCAAGATATGATTTTTAAGGCGATACTGATGTAGTAACCACCTTGTCTGGAAATTTCTAAATGGACTGTGAAGATAGTTAAACTAAGTTTGTGTGCACCTTGCGTTCGATTCCGGTAACGGACTCGGGTACGGGGTGTTACAATTTTATTGGTATCAGAGCTACGGTTTAGTCGGTTCTAGGACTACCGTAATGTGTTTGGGTCTAGCTATACATGCCATTTTCTGTGATTATTTGATAGTGTGGTGATTTCTGACGTTTGAAATTGTGTTTATTTATAGTAATGGATCCCGATCCCAACCGAGCGATAGCTGATGATGTGGAGAGTGTGGCGCCTACTCCGCACAAGGGACAGCGCCAATGACTCTCAACCTGTTGCTAGCAATCCGAATGATGAGGCTAGGCAAGCCTTTTATAGCGTGATGAATGATTGGTTCAACCAATACATTCGAACTAATACTACTGTTCCACAACCTCCATTCTCAACAAACACACTTTCAAGACCTACAATGCCTCCGTAGAATCGACCAAATAAGGTCGAATAATCCCCATTGATAGAATCCGAAAACATGGGGCTACTGAATTTAAAGCTACGGATAGCGACGATGCCGAGCAAGCTGAATTTTGGTTGGACAACACTATCCGCACTTTCGATGAGCTATCTTGTACACCGATGAATGCCTAAAGTGTGCTATCTCCTTGCTACGTGATTCGCCTACTATTGGTGGAGCACTCGACTTCACAGCCCCGAGAGTAAGTAATTGGGAGTTTTTCCAAACCGAGTTTGGAAAAAGTATATCGATCGAGATTTGTTGATAAAAACGGAAGGAATTTCTTGAGCTTAAGCAAGGTTCTATGTCGCCATCGATTCTGAGCGAAAATTTGTTAGACTTAGTAGATACGCTCGGAATGTGTTTCGTCCGAGGTCATGTCATGTGTAAACGCTTCGAGGATGGGCTGAATGAAGACATAAAATGTTCGTTGGCATTCTTGAAATACGAGAGTTTGTAGTACTTGTTGAGCGAGCTTGTAAAGTCAAGAGCTTAGAAAAGAAAAACAAAAGTTGATGTGGGAACTGGAGAGTTTCAAAAGATCCTTGGGAAAGTCTCTTCAACATGCATCGAAGAAATTTAGAGATGATGTGGGCGGTCTAGAGGCGCTTCGGGCCTTTTTAGACGAGATCGTGATCGACCCCCTGTGGGTACACGAGGCACTTCGGTCGCCAGTGTTGGGAATGAACGTCGAGACAAAACGGAGTGTCAGCATTGTGGAAAATGGCATTCTGGAAGCTGTAGGTTCTGTGACCGCTCCTGTTACAAGTGTGGATCGGTCGACCACTTTATTAAAGATTGCCCGAGGTTGTCCGAATGAATACAAATCGAGTGGGAAACCGGTGCTACCACCGCCGAGGTAGACCATCTGGAAATACGGGCAATGCTAGTGGTGGTCAGAGAGGATCTAAAGATGTTACGGCCAGATCCGAGGCTCGCGCTCCTGCTAGGGCTTATGCTATACGCGCACGTGAGGATGCTTCCTCGCCAGATGTTATTACCGGTACTTTCACTCTCTTTGATACTAATGTGATTGCTTTGATTGACCCTGGTTCTACTCATTCTTATATATGCGAAACCTTAGCATCCAGTAAGACTTTACCTATTGAGTCTACTGAGTTCGTAATTCGGGTGTCAAATCCTTTGGGTCGTTACGTGCTGGTCGACAAAGTGTGTAAGAAATGTCCCCTAGTAATTCGAGGTTCTTGTTTTCCGGCGGACTTGATGCTTTTTCCGTTCGATGAATTTGATGCTATTCTTGGGTTAGATTGGTTGACCGCGCATGATGCGGTTGTGAATTGCAAAAGCAAGACTATTGATTTGAGGTGCACAAATAACGAGACGATCCGAGTTGAACCTACGGACTTGAAGGGGTTGCCAGCTGTAATGTCATCAATGTTGGCCCAGAAGTATGTAAGAAAGGGGTGCGAAGCATACCTTGCGTATGTACTTGATGATAAGGAGTTAGAAATAAAACCCGAATCTGTGCCGGTGGTTTGTGAATACCCGGATGTTTTTCCCGAAGAATTACCGGGTTTGCCACCTGTTCGAGAGATAGAGTTTGGCATTGAGCTTGTACCTGGGACCACACCAATTTCGATAGCTCCGTATCGTATGGCACCAACAAATTAAAGGAGTTGAAAGCTCGGTTGCAAGAGTTGGTGGATAGAGGCTTTGCTCGCCTGAGTTTTTCACCTTGGGTGCACCGTGTTGTTTGTGAAAAGAAGGACGGAACCATGAGGTTGTGCATCGACTATCGTCGACTTAATAAAGTGACAATAAAGAACAAGTATCCGTTATCACAGATCGATGATTTGTTCGATCAACTGAAGGGAGCCTCAGTGTTCTCAAAAATAGATTTGAGATCGGGCTATTATCAGTTGCGAATCCGAGATTCGGACATACCCAAAACTGTCTTCAGAATGAGATATGGTCACTACGAGTTCTTAGTGATGCCGTTTGGGCTCACTAATGCCCCTGCGGTATTTATGGATTTGATGAATCGGATCTTCAGACCATATTTGGATCGGTTCGTAGTTGTGTTCATTGACGACATCTTGGTCTATTCAAGAGATGAGACCGAACATGCGGAGCACCTGAGGTTGGTGTTGCAAATTTTACGGGATAAGCAGTTATATGCTAAGTTCAGCAAGTGCGAGTTCGGTTAAGAGAGGTTAGCTTTTGGGTCATGTGGTATCTGCATCGGTATTCGAGTCGACCGAGCAAAATTACAACCATACTTAATCGAAACCTCCAAGAAATATTACCGAGGTTCGAGCTTTTTGGGACTTGCTTACATTACCGACGGTTTGTAAAAGGATTCTCGATGATAGCCGCACCCATGACGAAACCGCTTGAAGGATGTCAAGTTTGAATGGACGGAAAAGTGTCGAAAAGTTTCGATCAATTGAAAACTCATTTGACGAAGCTCCAGGTTTTAGTGCGGCCGAATCGGCAAAGAGTTTGTCATTTATAGTGACGCCTCCTACTTGGGTTAGGTTGCGTATTGATGCAAGAAGGTCGAGTTGTGGCCTACGCGTCGAGACAATTAAAGCCACATGAGAGAAATTATCCGACCCATGATCTCGAATTGGCTGCCATCGTATTCGCCTTAAAGATATGACGACATTACTTATTTGGTGAGAAGTGTCATGTGTATTCGGATCACAAAAGTCTCAAATATTTGATGACTCAAAGAGACTTAAATCTGCGACAAAGACGTTGGCTCGAGTTGTTAAAAGATTATGAGCTCGTCATTGATTATCACCCGGGAAAGGCTAATGTGGTTGCGGACGCCTTAAGCCGGAAATCACTGTTTGCTTTACGAGCGATGAATGTACACTTGTGTATCCTACCCGACAATGTGTTAGTAGCCGAATTAAAGGCCAAACCATTGTTGACTCATCAAATTCGTGAAGCTCAGAAAGATGATGATGAGTTGCTTGCAAAACGGGCTGAGTGTGATCCGAACAAGGAATCGGAGTTGCAAAACGGGCTGAGTGTACATTTCTATTCTCCTTGATTTTCCACTCGATCTTGATATAAATTAATAATTTCATTCAATTTAATAATTTTTGACATTTTATAAAATTTCCCCTAACATTTTGCTTTTATTCAATTTAGTCACTGAGCCTAAAACATGCAATTTAACCATTTTTATTGCAAATTCATATCAGCTAAATATTCATGGCACCCAAAACAACCCACATTTTTAATAATTTCACATCAAATCCTTGTATTTTTACTATTTTTACAATTTAGTCCCTAATCAGTAAATTTATCAAAATTACTTAACAAAAATACTTTTAAATATCAAACAACATTTCAAATTCATCATTTAACATCTAAAATCACAAAAATTTATCAATAACAACATTCAAAATCTTTAACAGTTTCAAAAATGAAGGTACAGGCTAGCGGGGTCTAGTTGCAACGATCTTAAAAACATAAAAATTAATAAAAACGGGGCCAAAATCACATACCATGAATGAAATTTCACCATGGCCAAGAGCTTCATCACTAAATCCATGGATATTCGGTTTTTGAAGAAGAAACCAAAAAGATGATAATAAATTAACCTTTTTTTTTTATTTTAATTTAATAGACCAAATTATCATTTTAACATTGGTTAATAATTAAATAAAATACCAAATCCATGTCCATATTTGTCCACTAACTCTTTAAATGGTTTAATTACCATTTAAGTCCCTTTCCCTTTATTCAATAAGTCATTTAATCACTCAAATCAAATAGTAATCAAATTTTACATCTTTTATGATTTAGTCTTTTTAATTAATTAACTATTGAAACATTAAAATTTCTCAACGAAACTTTAATAAAACCTTAATAACACTCTGTAAACATTTATAAAAATATTTACGGTTCTATTTATAGAAACGAGGTCCCGATACCTTATTTTCTAAAACAACTTGACTTTAAAGTCTTACCACTTGAACTTAATAATTATTTATATAACATAAATTACCATATCAAAAACCTTTTAAAACCATATTTGACTTGTAAATATTATTATAAATAATAATATTTACGAACATACCCGTCGAATTTGTGACCCCAAAACCACTGTTCCTGATACCATTAAAAAACAAGCTGTTACAAGATGAACTTGACCGAATGTTCAAGCTCCTTTAATGGAGTTTTCTTAACCTATTTTCGATGGAACATCTAACTAAAGAAGATGATATCTTTTTAGGCTATTTTATTTTATTTATTTATTAAATTATTTTATTAACCTTTAGTTTAAACTAATTAAAACATCAATTTCTTGCCCATCTTTGTCCACTACTAATAATAATATGGTCTAATTACCATATAAATCCCCTTACTTTAGAATTTCATAGCTAATTGATACCTTTAACTTATAGAACTCTACTATTTCGATTTTACTGAAAACGGGCTGTTACACAAACCGTAGGGATTTGTTTTGCCAAGACTCTACTAGCTAGAGAGCTCTTTGGGATACATATGGAAGGACACAAGAATGTGAAACATGACTGATCTACTTCACTAGGGAAAGTGGGAGACTATTGGATTTGTTGCCCTAAGTGTAGTATTTTCGTCTAAGTACACTTGTAAATTTTTTTCGAAAGGATTGAGTAATAAAATAAATTCATTGATTTCAATTAATATATTTTGTATTATTGTCCTCAAATGGTTTTTGCATGCAAAGAAAAATGGAAGCAAATGTTGCTTATTGGTTGTCTAATGTTTAACTAATACTAAGTGGCATTATGTGGTCAGATCGTAATACAAAAAGACAACTTTTATTAGTATACGAACCTAAACATGTCCTTTGTCTAATCGGAAATGAACAACTAGATTGAAAGAAAAATATGTCATCTATCAAGTTCAAATTGGGGAGATGCCTTGTCTTGGGCAACGGAGTAGATGACTCCCAGAAGATAGAGACATAGATGTGACTAATTGGACTGACAGTACATCGGATAGGACCCAAGCAGATTAGATCTTGAATTTGTTTATGAATTTATTCACTTATGACATACATAGTATGGCATACCTAAATCTTGAGTGGATGACGAATTATGTATGCATGACTCGTACACTTTAATGTAAGTAAAAACATGAGTTCAAATAGATAAGAAACCAAAAGTTGGTGCGTTGGGTGTATGACTTTTGCAGTATGTAGCGTCATTCACAATAGTAGAATTCATAGCCTGAGACATGGGTAAATGATATACTCTCATTGGCATTACATGGCTGATGAAAAGTACACATGGCTATAGGTATTTCTTCTTGTTGATGAATGACTTAATTACTGTTTGATAGTAATTAACTTTGTATGAAGGAAAATGTAATAGTTACCATGAGATAAAATACGATCATTTTATCCCAAAGTGATCAAGGATATCCTGTGAGGGTAACACACTTATGACAAGGTCATTAGATGATCATTGAGTAGTTGCTTTCTAATGGTATGTCGTTGGGGAGAGCTTAGTCACAAAACTATAGTGGAATGACTTCGTGACTAAATGAGTTAATAATTAATAGGCAAAAATTCAAAATTTAATTATAAATCATTTAAGCCCTAATTACATATGTCCAACCAGTCCCTCCGCTAGCTCGTTGAAATCATAAATGAATTACAAGTTTGAATAAAAATGAACAAAATGAATAGGAAAAGAGAAATGGAAAACATTTAGAAATGAATTTTTTTTCCGAAATGGAAAATTTGAATCATTTGGAAGTGAATGTAGGTTTCCAAAAATGGAAATGATCAATTTGCAATTTTATATGGATTACTTAAAAATGATCGAAAAAATAAGTTTATATTTTTGAGCTGTTTTGAAGCCCAAAAATGAAAATAAATCATTCGGTCATAGTGAACATGTTGAGTTATGAATTATTGAACATTTTCTCGAAATTTTATTTGGTTAAAATCGTTAAAAATATTCCCGATGTAAAATAGGGATGATAAAATTGTTTAATATAGAATATTAAAGTTTATGGGAAATAGGAAAACCGAATCAGGTTGGATCACTTTATAGAGTACTAAGTCAAAAGACCTAGTGTTATACTTCTTGGAATTCAACTCTCAAGCTAATGAACAACTTCAGTGCCGCGACTCCAAGGGTCTGGTGTCGCGACATCAATGGTAGTGTCAAAGTTTTATGTTTTGGCCTAAGTCACCTCCTGCATAAAGTATAGTTAGTTGTTAGACACCACAATGTAAGGTTTTACCCTTTGGTCACAAAATACACTAAAAATACACAAACTAACTACTTAGATAAGAATTTAACAACTACTAAATACAAACTCTTTAAGTGTAAAAAAAGAGTTAATTCAACGGCTATCAAATTATGGCAAATCAATACATACATGTCCTTTTTTTATATTGTATATATAATATTCATTAAAAATGTTAAAAATCATATTTAATATATAACTAATTCAAAAAATTAAAAATGTTCTTTTTATAAAATTATAAAAGATATGAATTTCAATTTTAAAAGTCGAAATAATATATAAAAATTTAAAAATTTACAAAATGGCATTTAAATTTTAAAAATTGCAAAAGGTATTTTCTAGAAAATTTTCATAATTTATTTCATAATTCTAAAATTTAAAACAATATATCTAGGTTTAAGACAATACATCTAAATTCAAAAGAATTTAAGTTTTTCTAGAATATATATTTTTTAAAAAATTAAGGTTTTTTTTTTTTGCAAATTTGGAAAGTTTAAATACTTTTTTTTATTTTTATAATTTTTATTATTTTAAAATTTTAAAAATATATTATATATTTTAGAAATTTGTAAAAATACATATTCTTTAAATTGTTTGAATTATTTATATATTACATACAATTTTTTTATTTTTAAATCAATATAATATAAATACAATATTAAAAATAAAAGGACATGTGACACATTCTAATAGTGCCACATGAACTGTCAATGGTTATCATGATGATTAATGATCGGTCAACGATGGTCACAGGAGAATGTGTTTGTAATATTTAAATACTTAATATTATAATTTTCTATTTTTAATTTAAATTTAATATTTTTATTTAAAATAAATTTAATTTTCATGTGGCGAATTCTGAATGGTTGGATATGCTATATGGCACATTTTAATGGGCAGCATATGGCATCAGATTTTTTTAACACTATTACAAATAAAAGGTTGAATCTAGTATCAGAATGATAATTTAAATACTAATCTAAAAAAAAGTTACCAAAGTGAAATAATATATAAAGTTTAAGAGACAAATTTAGCTTTAAGCTTATATTTTGTTAATTCATACAAGTAGTCTATGCATTGCAAAGGGAATGAAAACTCGTAATATATATAGATGATAGAAGATATATTGGTATTGAACTAGGTTGATACATTATTTATATTCTATTAAAATATGAAGTTAATCCGTTTACGTTGATAAAATTTGATATTTACTTTCTATACTTGAAAAAGTTAAAACTAAGTTCTACCTCTCTTTTTTTTTTGAAATCAATTCAATTATTAAAAGGGTTAAATATAAAATTAGTATCTAAACTTGTTCACTTCTCCTAAATTGGTACTTATGATTTTTTTTTTGTTCCAAATTAGTACTTGACCTTTTTTTTTCGTGAACTAAATTGGTATTTGAATCTAACACCGTTAAGTTTAAGACACATAGTAGAATTAGATTGTGACACAAGGCATAAATGACGCCATGGTGATGTCATAATCTTAAAAAATTTAAATTTTTTTTTTGACTCTTTTTCCCCCTCCAATTTTTTTGTCATTCCTTTCATCAACGATCTCTTAACAAAAGACTCATCTGAAAGCAGACAATTATCACCTGAAGATCAACTATTCCAATAAAAAAAACAAATGAAAAAAACAGATCTTTTGACAACCATCCGTTTGATTATAATCTTCATTCCCCCTTCTCTATATCCAGACCCTAATTTTCACATCGAAACAAAGTCCCTAGCTAGATTTAAAACCCAATCACTTACCTTGATTTCAAAACAATTCTCGCACCTGAATCAAATATTGAAACCTTAAAAATACAATCCATACAAGAAGATATAAAATTCGCACATTGTTCCTATGAATCTTGAATGAAACACTGAAAGGAAAATTCAAATTTTAAGATCAAAAAAATTAAACAAAAAAGGCAAAGGGTTAATTAACATGAATTGTTGTTGTTGCTTTTATATATGAATGGAATAGGGAAAGGTATTGTGTAACACCCCTTACCCGTATCCAAGGTCGAAACAGGGTATGAGGCATTGCCAGACTTAACCATACACATAGACGAAAATCGGGCCATAAAATTTCATTTAATTCAAAACTTTTCGAACACATGCATAGACTCATATTTAAAGACATATAACATGGCATAAATGATCACTTACACATCCATAATCATGCAATAACATGTCATTCAATTTAAACATATTTGCTTACCATCTTGTATATAATATACATTCTTACATTAACTAGAACTAGACATGCTAAATCTTATTCTCATTTTATACCATCATAATGTAGTTACCAATTTGTCCATTAAACATCCATATTCAAGGCAAATTTACTCATTTCCATTTAATTCATGATCCATTGGTCTGCATTTAACTTACCTGATGTATTACCAATCATGCATAACAAACAAAGCTAACTATATTATCACATCAAAACATAGGACATTGCATGATTAATTAAACTTATAAACCATAATGGATAAGGACCACATCTCATGATCATATACGATAACTCAATGCAGACTGATACGTATGGTCAAAGTCATAATAATAATACATATCACAAACCAACTTCCTATACATGCCACTCATTTGATATTTCTAATATTTGAATTAATTCTCCCAAAAATGATAGTTTGATAGTGTGATCTTGCCTCCGACGATAACCAACCCCGAGCCGACCTGCCAATACTAAAGAAATGGAGAGGATGGGTAAGCTTTACGCTTAGTAAGTCCATATGAAATTAATAAGCAATTACTAACATGTTTTTCAAGATGAAACACTATAATTGTACAATTACACAAGTTCAGGTTAAGTTGTTTTATCGAGTTACAGCTACTAAATCATTCATATCTGGAGTTACAAAACTCCAAATTTAGCTTCGTTAAATTTTCTTTGAAACTAGACTCATATACCTTTCTCCCATAAAATTTCTAGAATTTTTGGTTTAGCCAATTAGTATAGTTTATTCATTAAATTTTCCCCTGTTTTGCTGTCCAACAGTTCTGACCACTCTTCACTAAAAATTATTTATCTCATATTTCGAGACTCGGCTGATGTTTCTGTCCATTTCTTCTGAAATTATACTCATTTGGGATTCTATTCATATAAATTATAACTCATAATTATTTTTTTACAATTTTTAACGGTTTTTCCAATTCAGAACAGGGGATCTCGAATTCATTCTGATATTGTCTCACAAAAATTAGAATATCACATAATATAGAATCTTTTGCTCCCCCTGTTTCTTTTATATGAAAATAGACTCATTAATATTTAATTCCATAATTTTTTTAAAATTTAATTCAACTTACACAATTTTTGGTGAATTTTCAAAGTCACGCAACTGCTATTGTCTAACATTGTTTTACTACTAAAATTCACTCTTACATAATTTCACTTAATCCATTTTGTCTTATCGAAGTTCACTCAAATATTAAGCACATTGCTCATAATTTCATAAACATATACCTGCACTTATTCATCATATAATCATGTTCACATGTATTTTTACTTAATCGATTTTCCTATTGAACTCTTCGGAATAATAACTGATACTTATTTGCCTGCACATATTTTCACACTTGTAGACAATGTTATCTGGTATGCATAGCAGCCTACACTTAGTACTACACATGCGACCAATTATCCAGTACACATAGTAGCCTGCACTTAGTACTACACACGTGACCTAACCATTTGATACACGTAGTAGCCTGCACTTAGTGCTACACACATGATCGAAGTTATCGGGTAGGCATAGTAGCTTGCACTTAGTACTACACATGCGACCAATTATCCGGTACACGTAGTAGCCTACACTTAGTACTACACACATGACCTCACAATAGATCATTCATATCGTTTCTATTCTGAAGGCTCAACCAGGAAATTCCTCACTTTCCAACATGTTACAAATTTATTCATAGTCCTTTTTCAATTTGCAATTTACAACAAATAATCATTCTATAGGCAGTATAATAAAATAAAAAGAATCGATAAATTATTTACGTACAAACTTGTCGAAATCTCATCAGGTGCAACCGTGTAGCAATTCATACAACCCATGTAATAGTAATTTAACATTCAATTCATGTAACAATAATTTGCCATTCAATTTCACATGACACAACAAGCATCACATTTTCCATATCATACACACCATCCATCAACTTCTCCTAAACATATGAAATCATACAATTTATGCCATAACAATAGAAAATTTCAATTCAAGTATGGTATTGCATTATTATTAACACACGAACTTACCTCGTATACGAAAATGACCATTTTTACCATTTTGTCCACAACTTGGTATTTTGCCGATTTTAGCCCCAATTTCAATTTTCCTTGCTCTATCATTACAAATATAGCCTAATTAGGACTCACATTATTCAAATTGACCCAAAATCATATTTTGGCAAAATTACAATTTTTCCCCTAAACTTTGTCAAAATTATATTTTTGCCCCTAAACTTGTAAATTAAACTTCATTCTATTTTATTATGTTTTATGACATGCTGATCATTTTTCCCTTCTATAGCAACATCAAATTCATATTCTAACATGTACTTATGAACATTAGGTATTTTTACCGATTATGTCGTTTTACTCATTTTTTTCACATAAAATCACTTAGTAAAAGTTGTTTAACACAATTTCAAGCTTCATATTCTACAATAAAACACCAAAATAAACACATTTCACCTATGGGTATTTTTCAAAATATAAACCCTAGGTTAAATTATTGCTAGAATAAGCTTAACCAAGTTACCAGGATTTCAAAAATATAAAGAACTTTAAAAACGGGGCTAAGGAGCACTTAAAATCGAGCTTGGGAGTTTGAAAAAACCTTAACCATGGTTGCTACTGGTAGAAACGGTTGAATGAAGAAGATGATAGCTAATTTGGCTTATTTTCCTTTTTAATTCTTTTAATTATTAGTTTACCAAAATACCCCTAACTTAAAAATATTTTATTACACCCATTTCATGTCTATTTTTGTCTAGAAATTAACCAATGGTCTAATTACCATTTAAGGACCCTCAATTTAAAATTTCATAACAATTGGACACCTCTAGTATGTAGAACTCAATTTTGCACTTTTTACGATTTGGTTCTTTTGACTAAATTAAGTGCCCGAATGTCAAAATTTTCGAACGAAATTTTCACGAAATTATTCCATGAAATTGTAGACCATAAAAATATAATAAAAAATAAAATTTTCATCGTCAAATTTGTGATCCCGAAACCACTGTTCTGACTAGGCCCAAAATCAGGGTGTTACATATTGTAATTTGTGAATTTATTGTGTGGGTTCAATGACTTGAAAACTATAGCGAAAGAGATGAGAATAAAAAGTATTTAAAAAAAAAGTGAGAGAGAGAGAGATTACATATTTGGTGTGATTGGGAGAAGTAGAGGGATTACAAGTCATGGTAGAAGAATCCAAGTGAGGCCTCTTCTTCTCTAATTCTTCAAATTCAAAGCTTTTCATTTGTTATAGTTAGTATTGAGATTTGGGATAAGGTAGGCCAATCACCAGCGGCAACGAAGGTAGTAATTTGTGTTGAAGTAGAAGAAGAAGAAGAAGAAAATGAGGATTTTGGCTAAAATCATTGGAAATAGTAGAAGAAGAATCAAAAGTGTAGAGGGAGAGAAGAGTCAAAAGAAAAAAAAATATTTTTTATCTTTTTATTTTTAAATATATTTTTAAAATTTTTTAAATGATGATGTCATTATGAGATCCTTATTGTAATGTGTCCTGAATTTAATGCCGTTAGACTCTGGTATTATTGTTGATGGAAAAAAGTTCGACTATCAATCTAGGACAAATTTGAGTACTAATTTTATATTTAACCATTGTTAAAATCACAAGTAATTTTTGTTAAAATTTATCAACTTAATATTTTAATTAGATTATCCTCCTATGATGTGTTATATAATTGAGAAAAAAATAAATATATTAAATAAATAAATTTTAACAAAAACTATAAATGATGATAACTACTGAAATTAAAAAAACTAAAAAAGTAAACTTTAAAAAAACCTAATTTTTAACTTTTAAAATATAAATATTAAATTTAAAATTTAAAATTTTATACAAATACGAAAACTATCACATTTTAACACCATTCTCCACCATACTCTCCCGTGACGTCTCTTCCCTAGGAAAGTTCAATAACATTGAGAGATCCATCCCCAAGTTATAATTTAGTCGTAAAAGTTATCAATTCTGTAAAGAGGCCAAATTGAAGAAAATAACTCATGATTTAATCAAATTTGATTTATACGATTATTTTTAAAATATGGTTTCTATTTATTATTCGAATTCTTATTTATATTTTATATCATCATATATATATAATTTTATTTTATTCATATTACTTATTATTGAATCTCAACTCAATTAAATTATAAAAATATTTTAATAAAATACTAAATATTAATTTAAGAATAATTTTATCATTTTATATAAAATTAAGAAAAATATATGCGAAATTTGATGGTAAACACTAACCATACATCCCCTTTTTTAACTTTACCATTTTGAAAATGGTCTGTCCCATAATTTAAATTGTAATAATATTTCCTATGTCATATAAAAGAAAACTTGGAAGAAAAGAAAGAAAAAGGAAACGAACGCATGTCATATTCTAGTTCTAGATTTTCTGGTACAATTTTAGGTGATTTTAGAAAGTACAGTATCTCTACTTTCACCACCCAATAAAACAATCATTTTAAGATTTACAATGCAATGCTTGCTTCTTACCCTGCATATTTCGATACCTCTGTTTCATTCTTTTTCCCAAAGTGACTGATTCCTACTTTTTCTTTTCTTTTTTTTTTTCTATCAAAGATAAAAAAAGCAGAGGGAGACAACCTCATGATTGCAACACCACTCAAGAAGATAAGGATAAAAGTTATCAATCTTCCCCCACCACAAACACCAAAAAAAAAAAAAGAAAAAAAGAAAAGGAAAACCGGTGGGAACTGCTAAAAAAATCCCATCTCTCACCACTGAAATCAAACATAATGGAGAACTTTGAACAGAAAACAACAGGAGTTTAAAAATGAAATAATTCGTTCAAGTTGGTTTCAAATCCTGAAACATAGTATCCCACCTGATGTCTTCAACAGCAGTTGACCAATATCCATCTTCATCCTCCCCATCCATTTTCTCCTTCTGGTAATCGAAAACCATAGGACTTGAAAAGCTTTCAACTCTAGCAGTGCCCGATACCAGCAAAGGAGTCCCGTTCGTGAGCAAAAGCCTGCCTTGTGTACCCACCATCAGCTTCTTGTTTCTCTTCAATATTGCCCCTTTCCATTTATTAGCATACCCGGACCGACTCCTTGGGTTAACCACAACAAGAGCCGAGTGTTCTTGGCGGCGAACCCATGTCCTAATGTACTTGCCTAAGCTCCTTTTGGTTCTCTTGATTGCCAATAGAAGCCTGGAAACTGGTCTTGGGGTCACCCCTCTCTCTTTCCTAGCAAGCTTGAGAATTTCAAGCCTGTGTTTAGCTATTGAGATGCCCATGCTTTGAAGAAACTCATGGTTGAAATAAACTATATCTTCTTCTTCAAGCTCGTTGTGGGAGAAAGCAAGGGCGTACTCGTAGACAAGGGATGGGTCCAGGCCAGTTTTTGAGAGCCAAGAAAACCAGTCCATGGCACATTTGGTTGTATGAGTGAAGATATGAATGTCAGTGCCCTTAGTTTCAAGGGGCTATAAATAAACAAATAAGGAGCCTATACATTTGAAATGGTAAAAATGTGAGGAGACTTCAACTTTTTTTCCTTTTGGCGGGGTGGGGAAGGGGTTGGGAATTTTCTTATTTACTTTTTCTTTTGTAATCGAGTTGTTGTTTGTTGAATCTTGAGAGTGACCAGAAGAAAAATAAAAGGAAAAGGTCGCCTGTGGGGTTTAGATAGTTATTTTCCAAGTGCCCTCAAAGACCAAAGTGATTTATATCGGATGATGTTGGGAAAGGATGCGATTAATAAATACACAACATCGAAGAAATATCAATGTTATGAATATCAAAATGTTTATTCCACGAATTAATCAATTATATTCTAAATGCAAAATCAGGGTATAAAAAGTACATCAATTATACAGTTCTACGAGTTTGATCAAACTATTAAGTTTTGCTCCAAAAATGCTTTGTCTGATTGATTGCCCGTCAATCACGGTGTGGGAAATAGAGTGACTTGTGGGGACGGTCACCTCCTGGTTATTGTATGCATTGGAGTCCAAGTTAACCTAACTTTTTACGTTTTGGAGTATTTTAATTTAATATATTCAAATATAAATCTTTTATATATTTAAAAGAATACTCCATCAATATTTGAATATATCACATTAAAACAATTAATGGATGTCGTAAATCTTGTTTATGAACATTTTTTCACTCAATATTTAAAAATAAGTTTTTATGTATAAATAATTAAAATATAAAGACAAGTACAAATGGTTTTTTTTCCTAAATATAGTATGCTTATATTATATATGTATTAACATATTTTGATTTAATCACATTCAATTTCATATAATATTAACATATCATAATTAAAATTAAAAAAAACTACTTCCACCAAACAAAAGTTTACATGGTTTCATCATTGAAAAAATAAAATAATTAAAATAAATTATAATTATAATATTTTTTCAAAGTATTTTTGAGTCTTTCTAGTAAAAGCTAAACATCTTAGGTTTACCCAAAAGAACCTATAAGCCAAAAACGAAAATTTGGAAAAAAAAAAAGAAAAGAAAAAAAGAAGTGAAATATGAACAAAATCTTCATCTTCAATGGCTACTGTTGTCGACTATTGTCGATTTTCTTGCGTCAGCTCAGTGTGGAAACCTACAGTGCGCAACTCCCAGCACTGCTCGCTAGGTAATCCGGGGTGTGATGCCCCAGTTCTCTTGTTGTCCCCTTAGTCAGACAACATGTACAGAAGTCAATCGACTGAAATGTGAGACCCCAACCTTCCCAGGTTTTGCTTGGCACTGCTACAAGTTGTGCATGTAGCTAGGGCACGAGGCTCTTGTAGCCCTTTGTGCCCTCGCCACAACTGCGCGTGATGGCCAGATGTTCTAGCCCTGGTTGTCGGCTTGGCTAAGCTCGATGCCCAGACAGTGCTGCACACTTACTTGAGCTTTATGCCCCAGCTACCGCTTGGTTGCAGGTCCAACTAGGGCATTATTCCTCGAGCTCTAGTGTCGACCATTCGACTTTTTCAAAATTTGAGAGAGAGAGAGAAATTCAGTATTCAGTTTATGTTATAAATATTATAAAAATTGGTTCTGATATCAATTGCTGGAAAAGTTCAGTTTAAAAGTAAATTTTATTGCAAAATAAAAAATTAAAAAAAAATTAAAACCCACCCAAACCAAATTAGTACATATGCTTTGAGTTAGGTTATCTAAAATGTTTGTTGGCATTCAATCAAAACAATCTTCTTTCCTATTTTTGAACTCAGATTTGCTTAGCATAGACTTCAATTTCATAAATAAATTGCACAGAATAAAAAATATAATAATATTTAGTGGAAATATTAATTTATCTCGAAAACAAAAAATATAAAATAACTCCCTCAAAATATAAAATTTATTTTAGAAAATAAATCACATTAGATTTTGATAAAGTATCCACGGTTAAGTGGTATGTCTTTGACCTACATCATAATGATCTCAACATACAGAAAAAGGTACAAACTTCTAAGTTAAACAAGGTCTAAATAAATAAATAAATATCTATCTTTATGTTTGTATATTCTGCTTATTATGTGGAAAGATGTCGTGCAGTTATATATTTATGACTTATAATATGCATGCTACCTTATTTCTCTTTATATTTCTCAATCAATATCTGGTTGTTAATTGTTGAATGTGATTAACTATTTGCATGAGTATGTGTATATAGATATACAATTATTTTCATAGATTTTAACTAAATTGTGTTAATGAGTGCTATCTGCCTTAGTAATCATGTGTTATGTTTGAATGGGTTATGACGTAAATGTTTATTGAATTTCGTTGTATGTTTGACATGTTTCTATCATGGCACTTTGTGCGTGTATCAATCCGATATTATTTAAGTAGTTGTTTGCTAATGACTAACTGATATTAAAATCATTTAAAAAAACTTTTTTAAATAAAAATAATAAAATATCATTTTCAAATTTAATGTAATTTATGATTTTTTTATTTTGTTGGGAGAAATATCATCGATTAAAATTAAGAATGGAATGGCCTTTTTAGTATAGCCTGGTTAGCTTTGCTTCCCCTTTGAAGGGCAATTAGGGATTTTTCCTATCATGCTGATAGTGGAAGAAAGCCACTAGGGTTGTTAAAGAAGGGAGGTGAATCCCTAGTAGGGGAGAGACGAAGATAAGAGTGATGCTAATGTGGTCTCTCCACGATGTTACAGAAGGATTTGCAATAAGCAAGGTCTCGATAAGGGACGAGGAGATTGAGGAAAAAGACTCCTTCGATTCTTGAGACAGATCTTTTCCATATTCTAGGCTGGCCGAAAACGGAGTTGGTGTATATGCTCCTATATAAAACACAGTCTCCAAGGGAAAAGGAGGTAGTTATTAGTTTCGCTTGGTCGACCCTTTACCTATTTCGTCCTAAGAACAAAAGGAAGGGAAAATGGATTTTCCAGGATATTGGGTAACCTACCATGTCATAATTGATGGATGCGTCCTTGTAAACCAGAAATGATAACCTTGTTCATGCCTTTTATAAAGGATTTAACTAGTAGGCAGGCAAGGAAAGTAAGGGATAGGGGAATTATTTTGAAATCCTAAAGTCGAAGTAGCATGGGAACTACACACCAGAAATTTAATTTGATAAGAAAAAGAAAGATAGGAAAAAGAGAAGTGACAAATATTAAGTAAGATGATCAAGTAGAATGTTTGAGGGGTTGTGATGTTCCCCTAGACAATCTGGTGTATTTATAATCGTAGGGGAGACTGAAAGTTATGGAAAGATTTAATGAAAAGTAAGGAACCATTTAAAACCATCAATATGGGTAGGACATCTGTTGGCATTGGGAGAAGGCAGAATCCTTTAAGATTCTGAAATGGGGCTATCTTCCAACTGTCACCCTCTAAGGTGTACATAAAAGTAGAGCTAGTCATAGGACTGTTCAATGATAGTCTTATTTGAGTAGGATTGGCACACCATGGTTACTATTGGAGTAGAGCTTTGGAATTAGAGTAGTAGCTCTAGTGTTTTGCTAGATTAGGAATAAAAACACTTTGCAGGCGACTTAGTTGCCTTGTGTCAGGAAGGGAATTTCCCAATTAAGATGGGTTGTGACAGTCTTAAAACTACCCTAGTCGGAATGTGGTTTCGGGACCACAAAACCGAGGCATAAAAATAATTTAATATTTATTTTATTGCCTATAATATGTGTTAACTCATGTGTGACATTTTTGATGTTTTAATTTAGAGTTATAAATGTGAATTTCACTAGAAAGGACCTAGTAGAAAACTTTGAAAGTATGATGGGGAAATTTGTGATGACTAGTTGATCATGCATGCAAAAATGAGGGGTTTGCATGTCAATTTCCCCTTTTATTTGCTAATGGCCGGCCATGACAAAGAATTATGGGCAAAACATGTCATAAAACATGTTGGGTGAATGCTTGATGTTAGAAATAATAAAATAAAGAGCATGGGCAAAGAAAGAAAAAAAATGGTCTCATCCATGCCCCCCCCCTTGCCGTGAATGAGAGAAAGAAAACAAAGAAGAAAAAAAAAATGTGTGTGTTCATCCTTGAAAATCTTTTGGCCGAAAATTGAAGGAAAAAGGGAAGAAGGGAGTGAAGCATTCGGCTATCCTATGTCACTATTAAGGTAAGTTTGATGTTGTGCCATGAGATTCTTGCATGTGTTAGTTGTTAGCTTGAGCTCTACCTAGCCCATGGTCTAAACCTTGCTATGTGATGGAGATGACACTCGGTCATGGATGTATCATTCTTGCTTGGTGTTGATGTTGTGTTGATGAGATATTAAGTGATTTTTGTAAACCATGTTGAAATTTGATTTGTGGGGTGAGTATGGTTTTCGGCTATAAAAGATTAATAAGGGTGATGGTTGTGTTTTATGCTAAACTTAGATAAATAATGGTAGTTGTTTACATCTTGATATCTATGAGTTCCTTTCTTGGTTCTACCATAGACCCATGAAGTATATGTTTATTTGGTGTTGTTGGAGATTATGATAGAAGCTAATGAGTGAGAGTTTGATAGATACTATGAGGTTAAACTTCATGAGATTGTAAGCTTGTAATTTGGATGATGAAATTCATGCTTTGTGAAGGTAAATGGTGAGGAAGGAGCATTCGGCCATGGTAGTAAGATGAAATGCAAAATGTTAGTATTTGATTACTAGTGTATAAATGCGTATTAGCCGAGTCTTGAATTTGAAATGAAACGAGATATAATCAATACAAGTAACCATACTTGTAGGAAGTATTGAGCATAATTGGCCTCAACATGTACATGCATACTCGGCCACATGAGAAGATTAGTGTTGCATGCTTTCGGTTAGAGGCAAGCATAATGATGCCTTTATCTTGGTTAGGACAATCGGCTAAAAGGGATGTGGGTTACTATGTTGAGTTGATGCATGATTTCACATGTATGTGACTTTAATGTCTAATGTATAAATATGGGCTAAGTGCCTTGCATTCCTCTTTTCGATGCTCAAATGATTAAGTCAATTTGTTTGTTTAATTAAGCTCAAGAGCAAAGGGGATCTAAATCCGATAAAGGGAAGGAAAAAGTGGTCGAATAGCCATCGAAATCGTTCGAAAACATCCGAGGTAAGTTCTCGAGTAATGGAACTTAGATTATGATTTGATTAGATCATGCTCTTTGTGTGTGGCTATTGAGCGAAATTTCAAATGTGATAAGTGACTTGTGTTTGAATTTTGCTAATGAAAATGAAATACGAATGTGTCATGATTTATTGATAATTGTGCTTGGCTATTTGAATGATGTCCGGGCTAAGTCCCGAAGGCTTTGTGCTAAGTGACTATATCCGGACTAAGATCCGAAGGCATTCGTGCGAGTTAATAAATCCGGGCTAAGCCCGAAGGCATTTGTGCGAGTTACTAAACCCGGGTTAAGTCCCGAAGGCATTCGTGCGAGTTACTATAACCGGGCTTTGTCCCGAAGGCATTCGAGCGAGTCGTTATATCCGGATAAATTTCGAAGGTACGTGATTCGAGAATGAGCGATCTTGCTGTAAAAATTTCAGTTAATACGCTTGAAAAATTCCAGCAATGAGGTATGTTCGTATGTGCTTGAAATTAGTTGATTCCCTTCGAATGATATTCGCTCAGTCGAGTAATGAGTTTCCGGTATTTGGCTAAGATGATCCCTTATGTATGAATATAGGGGTTGGAATGTGAAATAAGTATGATATTGAGAATTTGTGCATATGAAATTATTCGTTAGCTATATGAATGCTATGCTTTTGTTGTGCTGGAATCCCTTGCTCAAACTTACTAAGCATAAATTGCTTACTCCGTTTCTCTGTTTATAGATTTTGGCTCGTCAGTTATCGGATTCGGGATCATCGAAGTCGAAGTCATCCACACTATCAAAGCCCTTTTGGTATTCTTTTAGTTGAACTCTGGATATGGCATGTATGGGCCTACCCTTTGCTGTTTTTCAAGTACGTTTTGTGATGTATGTGTGTACAGCCATGCGAAAATGGCTCGTAAAGGTGGAGTATGGCATTAGACCATTTGTGTTTATGTATATATGTATGGTTTCATGATATGACTATGGACTGGAATGGAATTGTTGGGCAAATGATCAGCCATTGGAATGGCTAAATATGATTATATGTGGACCTATGTATGACAAAACTCTAGTTGGTCCATGGAAACCACGAAATAGGTAAAGTTTACCTTGAAAACAGATGCTGACAGCAGCAGTGGTGTGGATTTGAAAAATCACTAAAATTTTTAGGAATGGAATTAAATAGTGAATAAATTATGTAAATGAACCTTGATGAATTTACTTTCATAAGGAAGAAACGAAACGGTCATATAAGTTATATGTTAAGAGATATTAAAGTTCTCGTGAAACAGGGCCAGAACGGTTTCTGGATCCCCTGTTCCGACTTTGGAAATTCATTATAAATTAACCAGAGATAATTAGGAGTCATTCAACATATTTATAGATTCCTTTTTGAGTCTAGTTTCTAGAGAAATAAACGGCATCAGTATTGAAGCCCTGTACAGGGAGATATCCAGGTCGTAATGCATGAAGGTCAGTGTAGTCGCACCCTGTAACAGGGGAGACTTTAACTAATAAACTGTACTAATTTTCCTGACAAAAAATTCTAGAAAAAAATATGTAGATGGACATATGAGTCTAGTTTCAGGGAAAAATTATGAAACTGATTTTCGGGTTTCGAAACTCAAGATATGATTTTTAAGGCGACAGTGACGCAGTAACCAACTTGTCTGGAAATTTTTTTTTATGGACTGTGAAAACAATTAAGTTAAGTCTGTGTGCACATTGTGTTCGACTCCGGTAACGGACTCGGGTACGGGGTGTTACATGGGTAGGGTTAGCGTATAAAGAAATTTAGGAACTGTGGGATTGTTTGCCAGAATTTAAGGCAAGAGGATGTCAAACAGGAGGTGTTCACTACAAAGCATTCTCCAAAATTTGGATTTAAGGAAAGTTATGGACTAGAATAAGTCTAACGTTAGAATGGTTAGGTGCCTGCCAATGACTCATCATCTACATTTCGTTAAGCATAAAGAGATCCGTGAGTCAGGCAGAGCGAGTATGAAGTGGAAATATGAAAGGAGAGCCAAGTTGAAGGTTCTTGACAAGATATTTAACAGCCTGGTTTAGACCCTAGTTGAAACAATGGTTTCGGAACCACAAATTTGAGGTCAAAAAATTAATTTAATATTATTTTATGTGTTTACAGTATGTGATTATATATGTGTGAAAGTTTCAAGTGCTAATTTTACTATTTGTGTGCTTAATTTGCAAAAAGGACTAAATCGCAGAAAATACAAAAGTTGTGTCACATGAATAAGTGCCAAATTGCTTGGATATATTAAATGTGAGGTCTTTATGTTGTAATTAGACCCTTGATTGTGATAATGGACATTTATGGACATCCATTATAAGTTTTTAATGTTTATTCATTAAGGTTATAATAGTAATTTGTGATTTAAGTTTAATTAAAATAAAACAGACATGAAAATTAGTCCATTATCATCCTTTTTGCACCAAATTTGAAGAAAAAGAAGAATTTTGAATGTTTTTAGGGTTTCAACAAGTAATTGGCTTAATTAAGGTATGATTCGAGCTCGGTTTTGATGATTTCTATGTTTTTGTGATCATTGTTATGTGTTCTAGCTAGCCCATGCTTATATTTATGAAATTGTTGGTGATTTGATGAGATTCTATTGATGAATTCATGAGTTTTGTCTTGTTAAATGGTGAAATAAGAAAGCTTGGTAATAGATGTTCATGTTTTATTAAGTGATTTTTCGTGAAATTGCATAAAAGGGACTAATTTGTGAAAAGTGTAAAATGTGTGATTAAAAGTGTGAAAATAAATGAAAATAAGGCTACTAGGGACTTAGAGAATACTCAATCGTGCATGGGTTTGATGAAATTATGTATATTCTGTGTTTTGTGAAATAAGGACTAAAATGTCAAAATATGAAATGTTAGGGTTTAAAGTGCAAAATATCCATTTGTGTGTTTGTGGATTGACATGAATAAATGTGTGATTAAATTAGTGAAATATGAATTTATATAGATCAAGAATGAAAGAAATCGAAATTAGATCGGGGAAAGTTGAAGGTTGTAGAATAATCGACTCGTTTAGCCGTTCTCATTTATGAGGTAAGTTCATATACAAATAAACGTATTTCAATTGAATAATATATGTTTGATTGTTGTGGAAATGTATTGTACTGCTATGAGAGCTGAATAATTGAATCCAAGAAAGTATCGACAAGTTACGATATCCGAAAGCCCCGTACAAACCATAAGAATAGTATAGGATACATATGTCATGACATAGGATTCCGAGATTTGATATCGTGTAAGACCACTTCTGGGACGTTGGCATCAATTTGTGATTTAAGTGTAAAACATGTCTGGAACATTGGCATTGTATATGATTTCGTGTAAGACTCTATTTGGGACAGTGGCATCGATATTTAATTACATGTAAGACCACGTCTGGGACGTTGGCATTGTACGGGCTTTCAGAGCTATCTGAGTATCCTTATTGTTTCTGAACGGTTCAATGGGCATTATTGAGATATATGATCAAATAATTGTGTATCTGATTCAGGTACGTACTAAAGATATATATAGATTGGGCAATGAAAAGTAAGTATGAATATGATCATTTGAGATGTGAACTATATGAAATGTGATATGTTTATAAGCAAGTGATTATGAACAATTGAGCTATATGAGAAATATGATCTTGCAATTGTGTTTTGCCATGATTCATATGTATGAATTGGTCTATAATTGTTTATGTGATAAGTTTATTTGTATATGGCTTACTAAGCTTTGGAAAGCTTACTTTGTGTGTTTTCAATTGTTTTATAGATTATCGAAGCTATTGTGAGCTCAGGATCGTCAACCCACTATCAATCGATATTTTGGTACTTTTGAAGCTTGTATATATGGTATATGGCATGTATAGGCTAGTGTCATTTTGGTATATTTAAAGCTATGATGTTAGCCAAGTGATTTGGCTTGTTTATGATGTATTTGTTGGTATGTTTTTAGCCATATAAGTTTATGCTTGATATGTGTTTCATGTGATGCATATAATGCCTTATATGTTGAATTGTTTTGGTATATTTGCTATGGTTGTGGATATAGTTAAATGGAAGTTGATTTGGTTAGTTACCAATGTTTGAGGAATGGTAGGTTTGATGGTTTTGGCATATGGATTTAGTATATTAGTATATGGAAATTAGTAGTTGAATTGGTTGATGATATATAACTTGATATGTGATTGATTTGGCATGTTTTTGGTTGCTTAAAAATGAAGTGAAATGGTGATATTTTAGGTTGATTTGAATGTTTGTGGAAAAGGTGGCAAATTGGCTTTACAAATGGCTTATTTTTGTCCACACGGGCGTATGTCTCAGCCATGTGCAACACATGGTTATGTTACACGACCGTGTGTCCCCTGGGGTACTCTTTCGAATTAAGGCAGTATACCCTACAGGTTTGACACGGCCTAGACACACGGGTGTGTCTACTGGTCGTGTGAGCGGCACATAAGCTGGCACACGAGCATGTGGTTGATCGTGTGGCCAAGTTAGTAACCTGCCTAATTTTTCACATGGCTTGGTACACAAGTGTGTCTTGTGGCTGTGTGGTAAAGTCAGCATGTATACCCTGTTTTGCCACGACCTAGATACATGGCATGTCTAATGCCGTGTGAGGCACACGGCCTGTTCACACGAACGTGTGACCTTTGTAACTTAGAAAAATTGTTAAGTTTCAAAAAATTTTGTATATGCTCGGTTTAGTCTCGATCTCTTCCTAAAGCATGTTTAAGGTCTCATTGACCTAAGAAAGGGACTTTGTGATGATGTTTGACTATGATACTATGATGTGTAGATGATGTTTGTGAATTGTTTATAAAATGTTCCGATACTTCTGGTAATACCTCTTAACCCTAGTCCGGTAACGGATACGGGTTAGGGGTGTTACAAGATGAAAGGAAATTTCTTCCATAAGTCACAAAAAGGAAATGATAAGGGAGAGTCCCTTTAAGTCCACCTCTTTAACTAAGAATGGAAGGAAATTTTGAAGAAGGATTTTTTTAAGATAAGAGAGTTGTCACACTTGGATTCCTTTAAACTCAAAAATTAAGAAATAATTGAGGGGTTAAATTGAAAAAAGGCAAAATTTGGCTGTCTCTACGGGATAATCAGGAGAAATAGTAACTAATTTAGGATTTATATGAAATCCAAGGAGAGTTCGATTGGATTCAAACTAGTTGAATCTTTAGTGGGAAACATAATGATTGCCAAAGGATGGATTTTATATGGTTGAAGGTCCTGTGAGAAGGGTTATAAATAGTTGAGAAATGACTTTCTGAAGAGACTTATTCTCACCCTTCAATTGATCAAATAGATCATCAATCCTTGGCAAAGGATACTTGTTCTTTATTGTCACCTTCTTGAGTTGTCGATATTCTATACATAGGCTCATTGAACCATCCTTCTTTTTTACAAATAATACAGGAGCGCCCCAAGCTGAGAAACTCGGTCTCACAAAACCCTTGTCAGTCAACTCTTGTAACTGAACTTTCAACTTGTTCAATTCTGTTGGGGCTATCCTATACGGAGCAATTGAAATAGGTGTGGTACCGAGAATCAGATCAATGCCAAACTCTATTTCCCTAATAGGTGGCAACCCAGGCAATTCTTTCAGGAACACATCCGGATACTCACATACTACCGATACCGATTCAATCTTTAACTCGGACTCTTTAATGTTCAATACAAAGGCGAGGTAAGCTTCGTACCCCTTTCTTATACATTTTTGAGCAGACAAGGAAGAAATCACTGCAGGCATGGTATTTAATTCATCTGGTTCAACCCGAAGAACATTACCATCCTTACATTTAAGTTCAATAAATTTTCTTCCACAATTCACTACCACATTATGAGTAGTCAACCAATCCATACCAAGAATTACATCGAATTCATCAAATGGTAATAGCATAAGATTAGCCGAAAAATAATGACCCTTAATCATCAAAGGGCAATTCTTACACACTTTATCAACTAACATATATTTGCCTAACGGGTTTGATACTCTTATCACGAATTCAGTAGATTCAACAGGTAAGTTCATATCAGACACCAATTTCATGCAAACATATGGTAGACCTCAGATTAATCGAAGCAACAACAGTAGTATCATATATAGAAAATGTACCCGTAATTACATCTGGAGACGAAGCTTCTTCGCGAGCGCGAATGGCGTAGGTCCTTGCAAGTGGCCTACCCTTGGGTCTCCTAACAGACTCCGTAGGTGCACCCTTACTATTCGTTCCACTTTTCGGATTCCTCTGAGGTCTCCCCTTATTAACAGTGCTATTCGATCTTATTCCTTGGAAATTTCTTTTCTTTGTCCTCTCGGGACAATCCCTAACAAAGTGATTAAAGGAACTGCACTTGAAATAGGTCCTATTTCCTCCTCAACACTCACCGGGGTGATGTCTCCCACACTAGGGACATCCTAATCTATCGGGTCAGCATTCCCAACACTAGCAATTGAGGTAGTCTGAGCTTTCTAAAATGAGTACTGTTTACCGCTATTCCTGCTCGAATACCCAGCAGAGGCATTAGGTCGAGTAGTAAACTCCCACGACTTCTTAGATGAAGACTAAAAAGATTTGCTCAGTTGCCTCTTCCTCAAGTCTCGGGATATCAAGTCAACTTTCTGCTTTTCCTTATCCAATTCTTTAGCCTTGCTTGCTCTTTCAACCAATGCAACAAACTCTTTCAACTCTAGGATGCCAACCAACAATCTGATGTCTTCGTTCAACCCATCCTTAAACCTTTTGCACATGATAGCTTCAGTAGATACACATTCTCGAGCATATTTACTAAGCCTCACAAACTCACGCTCATACTCAGTAACTATCATATTTCCCTGCTTCAACTCGAAGAACTCTTTCCTCTTTTGGTCCATAAACCTTTGACTGATGTACTTCTTGCGAAATTCCTCTTGGAAAAATACCCAAGTCACCTTCTCTCTCGGTACAACTGAAACAAGAGTGCTCCACCACTGGTAGGCTGAATCACTCAGAAGTGATACAGCACAGTTCATGCACTCTTCCAGCGTGTACAACAACTCATCAAAGACTCAGATGGTATTCTCGAGCCAAATTCTGCTCTTTCTAGACCATTATCTATATTAGCTCAGACCTCTCCAACTTTTTGCTTTCTAATTCAATCAACTAGAGTCTTTTCCCTTCTCACCGTCTCAACAATTTGGGGGGGCTACGGGGGCTACAGGGGTAGGCTGAGGAATAGGCGGGGGTGGGGGAGGTTGAACTCCCGAGTTTGTCTGAGCAAACTCTGTGTACCAATTATTCGTCATGTGGAGAAAGGCTTCTCTGCCTCTTTCTCTACTATTAACCATCTTGGGTCTACTATCTAATGGCACTACTCCTTCAGCGGGAGCAGGCATGTTACTTTCTACATCATCAACAACTGCTCATTCGGGATCCATTTACTATATAAAACACGATTCAAATTGTTAGGAGTTGTCACACTATCATAATATACTGATGACATGTATAGCTAGACTTCCATACTCGCTACATAGTCCTAGAACCGGCTAAATTGTTAGCTCTGATACCAATAATGTAACAACCCATACCAGTGTCTGATGCCAGGACAGGATACGAGGTATTACCGGACTTGAACATACTCAACTATGTAAAACCGAGTCATAAAATCTCAATCAAATTTAAAATTATTCAAGAACATGCATGTCGTCCCTTATATGGGCCTACGAGGCCCAAAACATACACCAAAGACGGTTTGGGACTAACCGTGAACTTTAGAAATTTTTCTTCATAAAATAAGGTTACACACCTATGTGGACACAAGGACACGCCCGTGTGCCCTTGACACGTCCGTGTCTCCTGGCTGTGTAACTCTCTGTTTATGACGTCAGCATCCATTTAAGGTCACACGACCAAGTCACACGCCCGTGTGCTAGGCCATATGCTGAATTTAAATTTCACATTTAAAGTGTAGACTTCACACGACCTTGGCACATGCCCACGTCTTAAGACCATGTCATCTACACAGCTGAGACACACACCCATGTGTCTACCCGTATGGACAATTCTTGAGACTATTTTCCAAGCCCTCTTGTCACCCACAACAACACAAACACACCTACATGTCAATGGTGATAAATTAAGCAAGAGTTGGGTTACTTAGACCTCCCAAAACTTTACGTCATGCATGACAATTTCATATCAAGGTGTATATATTTAGGACTCCCCACTTGACTAGTTCATTCATTGTATTTCTTTACCTTTATTCATATTATAACCATGCTAATCAACATCATTTCTATCAAGCATAAATTCCACCTTTTTATCATTCATTTTTAGCAACCAATTTAGCACACACCACAAGGATAATAACACATCTCATGCATGTAGCAATATTTAGGGTTTCCAACACAATAATCAAAATGAGCCATGTTTCATGGCCATATATAAAATGAAATAATATACCAACATGAGCCAACACTTTGGCCAACAAATATGACACATATAACAAAATACTAAGTCCCCTATACATGCCATACTTAAAAGTATTAAACCAAATATACCCAAAAGATTTGTTGATAGTGTGACTCGAGCTCCGACGTCCACGATCCCCGAGCTAGCTTGGCAATGCTACATAAAAGAGGAAAAGAGAGAGGGGTAAGCATAAAGCTTAGTAAGTTGTATGTAAATAATAAACAACATAAATAAAGATATTCATAGATTAAACATATTATTCATTATCACCACAATATCATACTTTACACATGATTGTAGTCAAAATTGACATTAAGTGTCCTGAAACATCAACTGTATCTTACTCCTTTCTACACATACTAAATTTCTCATTATGAATCGAGTTCAAAACTCATGAGATTTACGCACATGCCTGCACTGAACATTCTTACTCATATCACTCGACTTCTTAACCCAACATCTTGAATGGCCCGTTGAACCACAGGAATACTAAAGGACACTTGGGATTGTCAAACACCAATTTAAGTACCAATGCCATGTCCCCGACATGGTCTTACATGAATGCACATATAATCACCGATGCCATGGACCAGACATGGTCTTACACTGGCACACATATCATCACTGATGCCATGTCCCAAACATGGTCTTATACTGGCACACATATCATCACCGATGCCATGTCCCAGACACGGTCTTACATTAGCACACATATCATCGTCGATGCCATGTCCCAGACATGGTCTTACAGAGGCACATGTATCGTCGCCAATTCCATGTCCCAGAGATGGTTACACAAGTACATATATAATCGCCGATGCCATGTCCCAGACATGGTCTTACAAAGGCACATATATTACGGTGTCATGACATCCAAGTCCTAAGTATTCCTTCGGGTCATTCGGGCTTCTGAGACACGAGGCTATCACTAGACTTCCATTGGATCATCACAAGTCAATTTTATTAAAGCATACATACACGTGTCATATAATGTCAAATATTGAAAACATAATAATAGAATTTTTGAATTACTTACACACAACTTACCTTAGTGCAAAATATGGAAAATTTGCGATTTAGTCCACAACCTTGCCTTTTCCTCGGTCAAGGTCTATCCCTCATCCCTCTTGATCTATAATAGCACATTTAGCTTATTTAATACATACATTATTCATTTCAGTCCAAAAATCACGATATGAAAAATTATAATTTTGCCCCTAATATTTTACAAAATTACAAAATTGCTCCTAGGCTCGTAAAATGAAAAGTACTCATTTTTTTCATTATCCAAGCCTAGCCGAATCTTTTTCCCTCTTATACCAATCCACATTTACACATAGTTTCTACCACTTTTACTATTAGGTCCTTTTTATCAATTTCACCAGAAACCACCTAGTAAAAGTTTTTTATCACACATCAAACCCCCATATGCTTCTAGTAGACATCAAAACACATGCATGTCATTCATGGGTATATTTTTGGACATGAACCCTAGCTTAAATGAAGGGTATAAATAGCTAAATCGTGCTATAATGATTTCAAAAATATAAAGAACATTAAAAACGAGGCTAGAATGCACTTACTTTGAGCTTGAAAGATGAAAGAAACCCTAGCTATGACTTCTTATGAAATTCGACCAAGGATGTAACACCCCGAACCCGAGACCATCGCCGGTGTCGGACACGAGGGGTTAACAAGCCAAGTTCACATGTTTTGCCCACCAATTTGGCATTTCCAGTCAGGCTGGAAGACTGCGTCACCGTCGCCTTAAAAATCATATCTCGAGTTTCAAAACTCGGAAACTGGTTTCGTAAATTTTCCCTGAATTTAGACTCATATATCCATCCATGGATTTATTTCTAGAATTTTTGGTCGGGCCAATTGGTACAGTTTATTAGTTAAAGTCACCCATGTTACAGGGATCGACTGCTCTGACCTTCACGCGGTATAACTTGAATATCTCTCTGTACAGGGCTTTAATGCTGGTGCCGTTTGTTTCTAAGGAAACCAGACTCAAAATGGAATCTGTAGATATAAGGTATGTCTCCTAATTCTTTCTGGATAATTTACAGTTAATTTTTAAAGTTGCGACAGGGAACCCAGAAACCGTTCTGGCCCTGTCTCACAATAGCTTTAATATCTCTTAACATGTAACTCCTATGACCATTTCGTTTCTTCCATATGAAAATAGACTCATCAATGTTCATTTACATAGCTGATTCACTATTTAATACCATTCCTACAAATTTTGGTGATTTTTCACATTCACGTTACTGCAGCTGGCAGCATCTGTTTTTAAGGTAGGTCTTACCTATTTTGTAGTCTCCATGAACCAACTAGTCTTGCCTTACATAGGTCCACATATGATCATTTTAACCATGCCAATGGCTGATCATGTGACCAACATTCCCATTTCCAATTCATAGTCACATCATGACACCATATATATATATACAAACCGCAAATAGTTTAAGTTGATACTTCACTATTACGAGCCATTTTCGCATGGCCGTACACATATACATCATAACATATTTAAACCAACAAGGGGTAGTCCTATACATGCCATTTCAAAGTTCAACCAAAATTTATACCAAAATAGAGGCGTGGATAGTGTGGATGACTTCGACTTTATTGATCCCGAATCCGTTTGCTATCGAGCGAAATCTATAAAACAGAGAGCCAAAGCAACGGGGTAAGCATTTTTTATGCTTAGTAAGTCTCAAGGAATATAATCAGCTTTAATTAAAGCAATACATTCACATAACCAAATGCATCATTTCATTAATGCACATTCACATAATCGTACTTACTTCACCATCCCAACACTTATGTTCATACACAAATAACGGCTTCATTAAGGCCGATAACTCGCTCCATCATAGGAGCGGATATTCATCGCTCTTACTCCTAGCGCCATAAAGCACACACCGCACTTACCTTGTCATTGGGAAATTTCACAAGTGCATTAGCTGAAATTTTCCAGCAAGCTTATAATTTTCAAATCACATACCTTCGAGTTTAACCGACGTCGCTACTCGTTCAATCGCCTTGGGACATAGCCCGGTTATGGTAACCCGCACCAAGGCCTACGGGACTTAACCCGGATATCACGATTTGGACAAATGCCTTGGTCTTAGCCCGGATTTAACAACTTGCACGAATGCCTTGGTCTTAGCCGGATATAGCTACTAGCACAATTGCCTTGGTCTTAACCGGATATAATTTTCAGCATAATTGTCTTGGGCTTAGCCGGATATCATTCAATTTCTCATGCACACATACATCAATAATCATTGGACATACATATTTCATTTTCCTTACTAAGGCTCAAACACAATTATAATCATTAGCATATTCGCCGGGACTTAGCCGGGTGGAATTCAAATACTCATACACACATAATCAATAATCATACACATCCATATTTCATCTCACATAATTCAAGTAAGGTCACTTCTTGAGGACTTACCTCGGATGTTGTCGAGCGGCTTTTACGGCTATTCGATCACTTTTTCCTTCCCTTGTCCAATTGTGGACCTCTTAGCTCTTGAGCTAATTCAAACAAATTCAATTTATTAAAACCTCATTGTGCTAGCTTATGGCGAATATGACAAGGAATTTAAATGGTCATATGGCCACTCTTTAGCTTGAATACACAATGGTCATGCACATTTTATACTACATCAAGCAATTCAATACAATTTATTTGAGCATCAAGGAAATGCTAAGGCCTTCAATAGGCTACCCAAGGCGAATATTCATGTACATGTTGAGGCCAATTATGCACTTAATACCTCACAAAACAGCATGCATTTTACTAGTTAATGCTTTGCATATTGTGGCTCAAAACTTATAATATAGCATCAAGCACTTATATGTGTGCTAGGCCGATTTGTGCTTGCAATTTCACAATTATTCTTCAACATCTTCTTCTTTAAACAAACTTATTCATCACTTCCTTCATAACCAAAACATCATGTGCAAACATATATATACATATATGAGCATGGCGAATTTCAAGGTGTCCATAGCCATCCAAAACACAAATTTCAACTAACATGCAAGAAGCATGAACCATGCTCATGAATGCATCATGGCGAATATGACAATCATGCTCCTTTTCAACTTCAATCATGATAAAACAAAAGAAAGCTCAAAATCTTACTCAAGAGTAGACAATCCATCATTGCATGCATCATCATCAAGCTTCACACTTAGCATGCAATGGCTTTATCACCATAACAACTTTGGCCAAATACCATTTCCATGGCTTAACAAAGATTTGAGCCATGGCTAACATGCACATCAAGTTAGCAACCAAAACATGCATGAAACTCCTAACACAACCTCATACATACCTTAATCTTGATGCAAATTTAGCCAAATCACCTTCTAGATCTCTTCTAAACAAAGGAAATGAAGCAAAATCCTTCTTCCTCTTAGTATTTTTGGCCAAAAGGAGAGAACAAGGATGAACAATTTTTTTTTTTTTCTTCTTGGTTGCACTGCAATGGGGGATGCTACTCTCTCACACATTTTTTTTTCATTCTTTTCTTACCCATGCTTATTTGTTTATTATTTCTCCCTAATGCCCAACAAAACATGTTTCATGACATGTTTAGCCCATATCTCTTTGTCATGGCCGGCCACCACCTATAAAGGGGAATTTGACATGCAAGTCCATTATTTTGCATGCATGCTTTAATTAGTCATCACACATTTCCTATCATACTTTCAAAGTTCATTACTAAGTCCTTTCTTGTGGAATTCAACCTTATAACACTAAATCAATCATCATAAAATGTCATACATGAGCACACATATTATAGGCATCAAAATAAATTTTTAATTATTTTTATGCCTCGGTTTTATGGTCCCGAGACCACCTTCCGACTAGGGTCAATTTTGGGCTGTCACAACTCTCCCCACTTAAGAAATTTTCGTCCCGAAAATCTTACCGTAAATAGGTTTGGATATCGCTCTTTCATAGAGTTCTCGGTCTCCCAAGTAGCTTCTTCTATCCCGTGCTTGAGCCATAACACTTTTACTAGCGGAACCCGCTTGTTTCACAACTCTTTCACTTCTCGTGATAGGATACGAATCGGTTCTTCCTCATAACTCATATTAGCTTGAATTTCAATTTCGATGGACTAATCACGTGCGATGGATCGGATCTATAGCGTCGAAGCATCGAAGCGTGAAAGACATCGTGAACCTTTTCGAGTTCGGGGCAAAATCAAACGATATGCCACCGGATCGACTCGCTCGGATATCTCATATGGCCCAACGAACCTCGGGCTCAACTTGCCCTTACGGCCGAATCGAGTATCTTTTTCCAAGGCGATACCTTGAGAAACACTTTATCACCCACCGATACTCGATATCCTTACGCTTGGTCCGCGTCGACTTCGGCGATTGGAGGCTATCTTCGACTTTCACGGATTACTTTCACTTTCATTCAGCATCCCTAATCAAATCCACCACGAAAATCTTGCTTTCACCGAGCTCGGTCAAAATAATGGTGTACGGCATTTACGACCGTACAAGGCCTCGTAGGTGCCATCTTAATACTTGATTGAAAGTCGTTGTTGTGGCGAATTCAATCAACGGCAAATACCGTTCCATGAACCACTAAACTCGAGGACGCAACATCTTAACATATCCTCAAGTATCTCGAATTATCCGCCGGATTGACCATCGGTTTGGGGGTGAAAGGCGGTGCTGAAATGCAACTTGGTACCCAAAGCTTCTTGCAACTTTTTCCAAAATCGCGAGGTAAATCTCGGATCTCTATCCGACACGATGGAAATAGGCACCCCGTGTAATCTCACAATCTGAGAAACGTACAATTCAGCTAATTTGTCCATTGAAAAATCCGTACGTATGGGGACAAAGTGGGCCGACTTAGTCAATCGATCTACCACGACCCAAACCACATCCTTCTTACTTGTCGACAATGGCGGTCCGGATACAAAGTCCATTGTGACTCGATCCCATTTCCACTCGGGTATCGTGATTGGTGAAGTAATCTCAAGGCACCGATGTTCCGCTTTCACTTGTTGACATATTAAACATCTCAAACAAAGTCGGAGATGTCTCGCTTCATACCATGCCACCAAAATCGACGTTTCAAATCATTGTACATCTTCGTACTCCCGGGTGGATTGCCATTCGGCTACAATGGGCTTCATTCTGAATTATCGAAATGAGTTCAATTCTTTGGGACACACGACGACTTTTGAACCTCAAACAATCGTCATCGTCGATTTGAAACTCCGAGTCCTTGTTCGGAACACACACAGCCCGTTTTGCAACCAACTCGTCATCGACTTTCTGAGCTTCTCGAATTTGGTGTGTCAATAATGGTTTGGCTTTCAATTCAGCCACTAACACACTTTCGGATCGGATAGACAAGTGCACATTCATCGCTCGTAAAGTGAATAACGATTTACGACTCAAGGCATCCGCAACCACATTCGCCTTTCCCGGGTGATAGTCAATGATCAGCTCATAATCCTTTAACAGCTCGAGCCAACGTCTTTGTCGCAGATTTAAGTCTCTTTGGGTCATCAAATACTTGAGACTTTTGTGATCCGAGTATACATGGCACCTTTCACCAAATAAGTAATGTCGCCAAATCTTTAAAGGCGAATACGATGGCGCCAATTCGAGATCATGAGTCGGATAATTTTTCTCATGTGGCTTTAATTGCCTCGACGCATAGGCCACAACTCGACCTTCTTGCATTAATACGCAACCTAACCCAAGTAGAGAGGCGTCGCTATAGATGACAAACTCTTTCTTTGGACTCGGGTTGCACTAGAATTGGGGCTTCAGTCAAATAAGTTTTCAGTTGATCGAAACTTATTTGGCATTTCTCCATCCATTCGAACTTAACGTCCTTTTGGAGTAGCCGTCATCGGCGTAGCTATCGTTGAGAAGCCTTTTACAAATCGTCGGTAATAACCTAAGCAAGCCCCAAAAAGCTCGAACCTCAGTAATATTTCTGGAGGCTTCCAATTAAGTATGGCTGAAATTTTATTCGGTCGACTCGAATACCCGATCACGATACCACATGACCCAAGAAGCTAACCTCTCTTAACCGAACTCACACTTGCTGAACTTAGCATATAATTGCTTATCCCGTAAAATTTGCAGCACTAACCGCAGTGTTCAAAGATGTTCGGTCTCATTTCTTGAATAGACCAAGATGTCATCAATGAACACGACTACTGAATGGATCCAATATGGTCTAAAGATCCGATTCATTAAATCCATAAATACCGCAGGGGCATTAGTGAGCCCAAACGGCATCACTAGGAACTCATAGTGACCATATCTCGTTCTGAAGGCAGTCTTGGGTACGTCCGAATCTCGGATTCACAATTGATAATAGCCCGATCTCAAATCTATTTTCGAGAACACTGAGGCTCCCTTTAGTTGATCGAACAAGTCATCGATACGTGGCAACGGATATTTGTTCTTTATTGTCGCTTTATTAAGCTGACGATAATCGATGCACAGCTGCATGGTTCCGTCCTTCTTTTTCACGAACAACACTGGCGCACCCCAAGGCGAAAAACTCGGGCGAGCAAAACCTCTATCCACCAATTCTTGCAACTGAGCTTCCAACTCCTTTAATTCCGTTGGTGCCATACGATACGGAGCTATCGAAATTGAGTGGTACCGGTACCAATTCGATGCCAAATTCTATTTCCGAACAGTGGTAAACCCGGCAATTCTTCAGGGAAAACATCCGGGTATTCACAAACCACGGAGCACAGATTCGGGTTTCTTTTCGATTCCTTGTCATCGAGCACGTCGCAAGGTACGCTTCGCACTCTTTTCTTACATATTTTCGGGCCAACATTGCGATATTACAATGGCAACCCTTTAAGTCCGTAGACTTAACCCGAATTATCTCGTTATTCGCGCACCTCAAATCGATAGTCTTGCTTTTGCAATTTACGACCACATCGTGCATGGTCAACCCATCCAAACCAAGAATAACGTCAATTCATCGAACGGCAAAAGCATCAAGTCCGCCGGAAACAAGAACCTCGGAACACTAGGGGACTTTTCTTGCACACTTTGTTGACAAGCACGTAATGACCCAAGGGTTTGACACCGAATTACAAACTCAAGAGACTCAATAGGCAAAGTCTTCTTTGGATGCTAAGGTTTCACATATATAAAAGCAATCACATTAGTATTGAAAAGAGTGAAAGCACCGGTAATGACATCCGGAGAGGCAGATCCTCGCGTGCGCGTATGGCATAAGTCCTCACGAGAGCACGAGCCTCGGATCGATGGTAGCATCTCTAGATCCTCTCGACCGCCAACGACATTGCCCATATTTCTAGGTGGCCTACCTCGGCGGTGGTAGCACCCGAGTTTCCACTCGACTCACATTCTGCTCAAGCATCCTCGGGCAATCCTTCCTAAAGTGGTCGGCCGATCCACACTTATAGCGAGGAGCGATCACGAAACCAACAGCTCCCGAATGCCATTTGCCACAATGTTGACACTCCGCCCTCTCTCGGCGATCATTTCCACCATCAAGCGATCGAAGTGACTCGTGTGGTCACAGGGGTCGATCGCGTCCTCGTCTAGAAAAGCCCAAAGCGCCTCTAGACCGGTTCACATCATCTCAAATCTCTTGATTGCTGTTGAAGAGACTTTCCCGAGGACCTCTTTCGGAATTCTTTAGTTCCCACATCAGCTTTTTGTTTCTCCTTTCTAAGCTCTTCGACTTTACAAGCTCGCTCAACAAGTACTACGATCTCTCGTATTTCGAGAATGCCAACGAACATCCTTATATCATCATTCAGCCCATCCTCGAAGCGTTTACATAATAGCTTGGACGAAATGCATTCTCGCGTGTATCGGCTAAGCCTCACAAATTTTCGTTCATAGTCGGTAACCGACATAGAACCTTGCTTAAGATCAAGAAATTCCCTTCGCTTTTGGTCGATGAATCTCTGACTGATATACTTTTTTTTTTTTTTTCGAACTTGGTTTGAAAGAATTCCCAAGTCACTTGCTCTCTAGGTACCACAGAAGTCAGAGTACTCCACCAATAGTAGGTGGAATCACGTAGCAAGGAGATGGTACACTTTAAGCACTCATCGGTGTACAAGATAGCTCATCGAGCACCGGATAGTGTTGTCCAACCAAAATTCAGCTCGTTCGCATCATCATCATCCGTAGCTTTAAATTCAGTGGCCCCATGTTTTCGAATCCTATCAACTGGGGCTTACTTGACCTTATTTGGTCGATTCTGGGAGGTATTGTAGGTGCAGGGGTTGCATTTGTCGGGAATGGAGGTTGTGGGACAGCCGTGTTAGTTCGAATGTATTGATTAAACCATTCGTTCATCACACTATAAAAGGCTTGCCTAGCCTCATCATTCGGATTGCTGGCCATAGGTTGAGAGTCCGCGGCGCTGTCCCTTGTGCGGGGAGCAGCGCCACACTCTCCACATCATCAGCTATTGCTCGGTTGGGATCGGGATCCATTGCTATAAACAAACTCAAAGTCAAATTGTCGAAATCACCACACTATCGATTCATCATTTAATGGCATGTATAGCTAGACCCCAAACACCTCACGGTAGTCCTAGAATCGACTAAACCGTGGCTCGATACCAATAAAATTGTAACACCCGAACCCGAGACCATCGCCGGTTATGGGACACGAGGGGTTAACAAGCCAAGTTCACATGTTTTGCCCACCAATTTGGCATTTCCAGTCAGGCTGGAAGACTGCGTCACCGTCGCCTTAAAATCATATCTCGAGTTTCAAAACTCGGAAACTGGTTTCGTAAATTTTCCCTGAATTTAGACTCATATATCCATCGATGGATTTATTTCTAGAATTTTGGTCGGGCCAATTGGTACAGTTTATTAGTTAAAGTCACCCATGTTACAGGGATCGACTGCTCTGACCTTCACGCGGTATAACTTGAATATCTCTCTGTACAGGGCTTTAATGCTGGTGCCGTTTGTTTCTAAGGAAACCAGACTCAAAATGGAATCTGTAGATATAAGGTATGTCTCCTAATTCTTTCTGGATAATTTACAGTTAATTTTAAAGTTGCGACAGGGAACCCAGAAACCGTTCTGGCCCTGTCTCACAATAGCTTTAATATCTCTTAACATGTAACTCCTATGACCATTTCGTTTCTTCCATATGAAAATAGACTCATCAATGTTCATTTACATAGCTGATTCACTATTTAATACCATTCCTACAAATTTTGGTGATTTTTCACATTCACGTTACTGCAGCTGGCAGCATCTGTTTTAAGGTAGGTCTTACCTATTTTGTAGTCTCCATGAACCAACTAGTCTTGCCTTACATAGGTCCACATATGATCATTTTAACCATGCCAATGGCTGATCATGTGACCAACATTCCCATTTCCAATTCATAGTCACATCATGACACCATATATATATATACAAACCGCAAATAGTTTAAGTTGATACTTCACTATTACGAGCCATTTTCGCATGGCCGTACACATATACATCATAACATATTTAAACCAACAAGGGTAGTCCTATACATGCCATTTCAAAGTTCAACCAAAATTTATACCAAAATAGAGGCGTGGATAGTGTGGATGACTTCGACTTTATTGATCCCGAATCCGTTTGCTATCGAGCGAAATCTATAAAACAGAGAGCCAAAGCAGCGGGTAAGCATTTTTATGCTTAGTAAGTCTCAAGGAATATAATCAGCTTTAATTAAAGCAATACATTCACATAACCAAATGCATCATTTCATTAATGCACATTCACATAATCGTACTTACTTCACCATCCCAACACTTATGTTCATACACAAATAACGGCTTCATTAAGGCCGATAACTCGCTCCATCATAGGAGCGGATATTCATCGCTCTTACTCCTAGCGCCAGCAAAGCACACACCGCACTTACCTTGTCATTGGGAAATTTCACAAGTGCATTAGCTGAAATTTTCCAGCAAGCTTATAATTTTCAAATCACATACCTTCGAGTTTAACCGACGTCGCTACTCGTTCAATCGCCTTGGGACATAGCCGGTTATGGTAACCCGCACCAAGGCCTCACGGACTTAACCCGGATATCACGATTTGGACAAATGCCTTGGTCTTAGCCCGATTTAACAACTTGCACGAATGCCTTGGTCTTAGCCGGATATAGCTACTAGCACAATTGCCTTGGTCTTAACCGGATATAATTTTCAGCATAATTGTCTTGGGGCTTAGCCGGATATCATTCAATTTCTCATGCACACATACATCAATAATCATTGGACATACATATTTCATTTTCCTTACTAAGGCTCAAACACAATTATAATCATTAGCATATTCGCCTTCGGGACTTAGCCCGGGTGGAATTCAAATACTCATACACACATAATCAATAATCATACACATCCATATTTCATCTCACATAATTCAAGTAAGGTCACTTCTTGAGGACTTACCTCGGATGTTGTCGAGCGGCTTTTACGGCTATTCGATCACTTTTCCTTCCCTTGTCCAATTGTGGACCTCTTAGCTCTTGAGCTAATTCAAACAAATTCAATTTATTAAAACCTCATTGTGCTAGCTTATGGCCGAATATGACAAGGAATTTAAATGGTCATATGGCCACTCTTTAGCTTGAATACACAATGGTCATGCACATTTTATACTACATCAAGCAATTCAATACAATTTATTTGAGCATCAAGGAAATGCTAAGGCCTTCAATAGGCTACCCAAGGCGAATATTCATGTACATGTTGAGGCCAATTATGCACTTAATACCTCACAAAAACAGCATGCATTTTACTAGTTAATGCTTTGCATATTTTGGCTCAAAACTTATAATATAGCATCAAGCACTTATATGTGTGCTAGGCCGATTTGTGCTTGCAATTTCACAATTATTCTTCAACATCTTCTTCTTTAAACAAACTTATTCATCACTTCCTTCATAACCAAAACATCATGTGCAAACATATATATACATATATGAGCATGGCGAATTTCAAGGTGTCCATAGCCATCCAAAACACAAATTTCAACTAACATGCAAGAAGCATGAACCATGCTCATGAATGCATCATGGCGAATATGACAATCATGCTCCTTTTCAACTTCAATCATGATAAAACAAAAGAAAGCTCAAAATCTTACTCAAGAGTAGACAATCCATCATTGCATGCATCATCATCAAGCTTCACACTTAGCATGCAATGGCTTTATCACCATAACAACTTTGGCCAAATACCATTTCCATGGCTTAACAAAGATTTGAGCCATGGCTAACATGCACATCAAGTTAGCAACCAAAACATGCATGAAACTCCTAACACAACCTCATACATACCTTAATCTTGATGCAAATTTAGCCAAATCACCTTCTAGATCTCTTCTAAACAAAGGAAATGAAGCAAAATCCTTCTTCCTCTTAGTATTTTTGGCCAAAAGGAGAGAACAAGGATGAACAAATTTTTTGTTTTTTCTTCTTGGTTGCACTGCAATGGGGGGTGCTACTCTCTCACACACATTTTTTTTTCATTCTTTTCTTACCCATGCTTATTTGTTTATTATTTCTCCCTAATGCCCAACAAAACATGTTTCATGACATGTTTAGCCCATATCTCTTTGTCATGGCCGGCCACCACCTATAAAAGGGGGAATTTGACATGCAAGTCCATTATTTTGCATGCATGCTTTAATTAGTCATCACACATTTCCCTATCATACTTTCAAAGTTCATTACTAAGTCCTTTCTTGTGGAATTCAACCTTATAACACTAAATCAATCATCATAAAATGTCATACATGAGCACACACATATTATAGGCATCAAAATAAATTTTTAATTATTTTTATGCCTCGGTTTTGTGGTCCCGAGACCACCTTCCGACTAGGGTCAATTTTGGGCTGTCACAAAGGAGGATGAAGATGGACACAAATTTAGACTATTTTTCCCTTTTTATTCTTTTAATAACCAATGGACCAAAATGCGCCTCCATTAAAACTTTGATGTTTTATCCCTCCTATGTCTATTTTTGTCCATAATGGCATATAATGGTCTAATTACTAAATAAGGACCTCAAATTTTAAATCTCATCACATTTAAGCCCAAGAAACAATTAGAACCCATATTTTTCACTTATTGCAATTTAGTCCTAATAACACAATTGGACACCTTATCGATAAAATTCCTCATCGATATTTTCACACAGTGATTTAATCACAGAATAGACCTTAAAACTTTATCGATATGAATGTTTCTACCTCAAATTTTTGGTTTTGAATCCATTATTCTATTTAGGCCCAAATTTGGGATGTTACACTGATTGGCAACTTGTGTAGGCAGGCTCATAATTTGCTCGAGAACGGGCTTATATGTGATATGAGATATGAGGTAGCTTCGGTTACATACGTGGCACTTATGTGCTAGCTTTCCATGCATCCGTTAGTATTCCAAGTGTTCAACGGAAAAAGCCAAAGATAAGTATGGAACTGAATGCGATATGAGATGGTATAAGTATGTACACGAAACTCATGAATAATGAGATCGAAAGAAATGAGGTTATGGTAAGAAATGTGATTTAGTAAGTAGTGACTATGAAATGACAATATTATTCATGTTAATTATATTATATCATATGTATGCTTGGGATGTTTATTATTCGCATATGTACTTACTAAACTTTGAAGCCTTACTCCCCTTCCTTTCCATTTCTTATAATGTCGCCAAGCTAGCTTGGGATCAAGGTCGTCAGAGTTCATTCCATACTATTAATCAATCATTTTGGGTACAAATGGATTTTAGTATTTTGAGTTGGCCAAATGTGTTGGCTAAAATATTTGATGATTCATTTTGTATATGGCCATGAGATATGGCCCATAATGGTTAAATTGGGTTGTAAGTCTATCTTTATAATTATCCTTGTGCAATTTCAATGCCTTATGTGATGTGTAATATGTTTACTTGGTGAATGACAGTGGTGATATATGTGTTTTTACGTGTGCTTGATGGTTATGTATGACAAGAGAATGATATATGAATCATGAATGTGTATGATGTGTGATATTGATTGTAATTACATGTTTATATATGCATGGATGACTGCTATATGATGTAGTGGAGTATTGGTGCATGTATGGTGGCAAATGGCTTGGAAAATAGCTTTATTTTTGTCCACGCGAGTAGACACACGGGCATGTGTCTAGGTCATGTGTGACTCACGGTCAGCCCTATAGGCGTGTATTTAGGCCATGTGTCCCCTGCACCCTAAAATTTGATAAAAAAAATGCTCAGAATTGAGCACACGGGCATGTGTCTTAGTTGTGTGGACGACATGACCTCATACACGGGCCTGTGTTTAGGTCGTGTGAAGTCTACATATATTTTATGAAAAATCTTGATTTTTAAAATTATCACACAAGCTTAGCACACAAGAGTTTGGCTTGGCCGTGTGACCCAAATTTGTGTATGACGTCATAAACAGAGAGTTACATAGGTTAGGGACACGGGCGTGTGTGACCACACGGCCTACCCACACGGACGTGTGACCCCTGTTTTGTAGCAAAATTTTCTAAGTTTGTAAAATTTTTCCGAAGTTCTCAGTTTAGTCCTGAATCTCCTTCAAGGTGTGTTTTGGGCTTCGAAGGGTCGTTTTAGGGACATTATGGTTATTTATGAATGATTTTAATTTGGACGCATATTTATGTCTCGGAATAGTAAGTGTGTGATGATGTAAATCCAAAAATGCCTTATACCCTGTTTCGGAATTGAACACGGGTAAGGGGTGTTACATTTTAGTGGTATCAGAGCTATGTTTAGTCAATTCTTGGACTAACACGACATGTGTACGAGTCTAACTGTACATGCCATAAATAATTTTTGATAGTGTGACGACTCCTGATAATTCAAATTATGCTTTATATAGTAAATGGATCCCAAACGAGCAGTAGTGGATGATGTAGAGAGTAACACACTGGCTCTCGCTCAAGGGGCAACGCCTTTCTATAGTAGACCCAAGACGGTCAGTCCAGGAGGGGAGGCTATGAAGCCTTCCTAAAGATGATGAATGATTGGTACATCGAGTTTGTTCGAGCAAACCCGGGTGATCAACCTCCTCTACCCCCACTTATCCCTCAGCCATTCCTGTAAGTCCTCGAGGTATACATGTTCAGATTGAGTAAGCCACCGATTGATAAGATCCAAAAGTATAGGGCTGAAAAATTTAGAGCTACTGTTGATGATGAACCCGAAAGGGTAAAATTCTGGTTGGAAAATTCTATCAGAGTATTTGATGTGATGTCCTGTACACCCGATGAATGTTTGAAATGTACTATGTAACTCTTCAGAGACTCTTCCTATCAGTGGTAGAACACGTTAATATCTGTGGTACCCAGAGAGAGGGTTTCATGGGAATTTTTCCAAGATGAGTTTAAGAAGAAGTACATCAATCAGAGGTTTATAGCTTAGAAAAGAAAGGAGTTCCTAGAATTGAAGTAGGGTTTGATGACTATGACAGAGTATGAACGGGAATTCATCAGACTTAGTAAGTATGCTTGTGAGTGTATCTCCTTCGAAGCTATTATGTGTAAGAGGTTTGAAGACAGATTGAATGAAGACATCAAGTTACTTATTGGGATTCTTGAGATAAAAGAGTTTGTTGTGCTAATAGATCGGGCTTGTCAAGCTGAAGAACTAAGCAAAGAGAAAAAAAAGGCTGATATTGAGACTAGGGATGCTAGAAAAGATTGATGAGTAGGTCATTTCAGTCTCAGCCTAAGAAATAGAGGGATTTGCATATTCGATCGAATGTTTCAGCTGGATATTCACATAGAGATCGTGGTAAACAATATTTGGGTTCCAAAGATCAGACCATTTCAATAGCAAGTGTGGGAACTGTTAGATCCAACAAACCTGAGTGCCAACATTGTTGTAGGAGACATCTTGGTGAGTACGAGATGCATGATAGGGCTTTCTTTACGTGTGGATCTCAAGATTATTTTGTCAAAGATTGCCCAGAAATGGCTGAGAAGGAAAGATTTCATAATGTAAGACAAAGTAATACTACTAGAGGGAGGCCATCGAGGAATCTCAGACATGGAACTAGTAGTAAGAGTGCAGCTAAGGACTTAGCTGTAGGATTAGAGGTCCGAGCTCCTGCTAGGACTTATGCTATTCGTGCCTGTGAGGACGCGTCATCTCCCGATGTGATTACTGGTACTTTTTCTCTTTATGATACTAATGTTATTGCATTGATTGAACCTGGGTCGGCACATTCTTACATTTGTATAAACTTGATAACTAGTAAAAGTTTGCCTGTTGAGGCTATTGAATTTATGATTAAAGTGTCAAACCTTTTAGGCAAGTGTGTGCTAGTTGATAAGGTTTGTAGAAATTGTCCTTTGATAATTCAAGGCTACTATTTTTTGGCTGATTTAATGTTGTTTCCATTTGAAGAATTTGATATTATTTTGGGTATGGACTATTTGAATATGCATGATATGGTAGTGAACTATAGACGGAAGACTATTGAGTTGAAATGTGAAAATAGTAAAACTCTCTGAATTGATTCAGATGAGTCGAGTGAGTTATTTGTTGTGGTTTCTTCAATGTTGGTTCAAAAATATGTGAGAAAGGGTTATGAAGCTTATTTAGCTTATGTACTGAATATGAATGTATTAGAAATGAAAATTGAAGTGCCGGTAGTTTGTGAGTATGCTGATGTTTTTCTTGAAGAATTGCCTGGTTTGCCTCCAATTAGAGAAATTGAGTTTGCCATTGATTTGTTACTTGGGACTACTTCGATATCAATTGCTCTGTATCAAATGGCTCTGACTTATTTGAAGGAATTAAGGTTTCAATTACAAGAATTGACACATAAGGGTTTCATGAGACCTAGCTCTTCGCCTTGGGGTGCACCAGTGTTATTCGTAAAGAAGAAAGACGAAACTATGAGGCTTTGTATCGATTACTACAACTTAATAAGGTGACTATTAAGAACAGGTATCCTCTGCCAAGAATTGATGATTTGTTTGATCAATTGAAAGGGGAAATGGTATTCTCGAAGATTGATTTGAGATCAGGATACTACCAAATAAGCGTTAAAGAGTCAGATGTGCCAAAAACTGCTTTTAGAACGAGGTATGGTCATTATGAATTTCTTGTAATGCCTTTTGGATTGACGAATGCACCAAATGTTTTTATGGACTTAATGAATCAAATATTATGACTATATTTAGATAAGTTTGTGGTTGTGCTTATCGATGATATTTTGATTTATTCTTAAGATGAAACCGAACATGCCGAGCACTTAAGAACAATATTGTAGATGTTGAGAGAAAATAAGTTATTTGCTAAGTTCAGTAATAGTAAGTTTTGACTCCAAGAGGTCAGATTTTTGGGACATATAGTTTCCGGTAGTGGTATCCGAGTTGATCCAAGTAAGATATTGGCAATTGTTGACTGGAAAACACCAAGGAATGTATCCGAGATTAGAAGCTTTTTGGGCTTAGCCGGTTACTACCGATGCTTTGTTAAAGGATTTTCGATGATTGCTACTCCTATGACTCGATTGTTGAGGAAGGATGTTAAGTTTGAATGGTCGGATAAATGTCAATAAAGTTTTTAGAAGTTGAAAACATTATTGAGCAAGGCGCCAGTCTTAGTTCAACCAGAATCAGGAAAAGAGTTTATGATTTATAGTGATGCGTCACTTAATGGTCATGGTTGTGTATTGATGCAAGAGGGAAAACTGATAGCTTATGCCTCGAGACAATTGAAACCACATGAGAGGAATTATCCATCGTATGATTTGGAACTAGCTGCCATAGTGTTTGCTTTGAAGATTTGGAGACATTACCTGTATGGTGAGAAATGTCATGTCTATTCGGATTATAAGAGTTTAAAGTATTTGATGACTCAAAAAGACTTGAACTTGCGGCAACAGAAATGGCTTGAGCTACTAAAGGATTATGAACTAGTGATCGACTACCATCCAGGAAAGGCGAATGTAGTCGCTGATGCTTTGAGTAGAAAGTCTTTGTTTGCTTTGAGAGTTTTGAATACGAGACTGACTCTATCTGATGATGGTTCAATTTTTGGTTGAGTTGAGAGCGAGACAGCTATTTCTTTAGCAGATTTTTGAAGCTCAGAGAAATGACAGTGAATTACAAGCTAAGAGAGCTCAGTGTGAGTTCGGTAATGATTTTGACTTTCGGGTTGGTTCTGATGATTGTTTGATGTTCCAAAATAGAATATGTGTACTGAGAAATGAGGAACTCATTCAAAAAATTTTGCATGAGGCACATAACGGTTGTTTGTCAGTTCACCCAAGCAGTATGAAAATGTATAATGACTTGAAGAAATTATATTGCAGGTATGAAAAATGATATTTCAGAGTTTGTAACCAAATGTTTGATATGTCAACAAGTGAAAGCCGAGCACCAAGTACGTTCGGTTTTGTTTCAACTAGTGATGGTGCTCGAGTGGAAATGGGACCAAATTACTATAGATTTTATGACGGGTTTTCCTTTGACTCTGAAAAGAGAGATGTTGTATGGTTTGTTGTTGATAGATTGATAAAGTTAGCTCATTTTATCTCGGTATGTACTGATTTCTCTCTTGATAAGCTAGCTGAGTTGTACATTTTTGAAATTGTGAAATTGCACGGGGTGCCTATTTCTATTATTTTGGATAGAGATCCTAGGTTCACTTCAAGATTTTCGAAAAAGTTGCAAGAACCTTTAGGTATAAAGTTGAATTTTAGTACCGCTTTCCATCCATAGACTGATGGTCAGTCTGAAAGAATAATTCAGATTCTTGAGGATATGCTCCGACGTTGTGTCCTAGAATTTCAAGGTAGTTGAGAGAAATATCTACCATTGGTTGAGTTTGCTTATAACAACAGCTTTCAGTCGAGTATTAAGATGGCACCTTATGAAGCATTGTATGGTCAAAAGTGTCAAACTCCATTGTATTGGACTAAGCATAGTGAGAAGCAAATTCATGGGGTCGATTTAGTTAGAGACCGAGGAAAAGGTAAAGGTAATTCGTGACTGTTTAAAGGCTACTTCGGATCGACAAAAGTCATATACAGATTTGAAGAGAAAAGATATTGAGTTTCAGATTGGTGACAAAGTGTTTTTGAAAGTACCTCCGTGGAAGAAAATTCTGAGATTTGGTCGTAAAGGAAAGTTAAGTCCACATTTTATTGGTCCATATGAGGTTATAGAAAGAATAGGCCCCGTGGCCTATGTTTAGCTTTACCTATTGAGTTGGAAAGAATCTACAATGTGTTTCATGTAACACCCCTCACTCGTATCCAACGCCGGGAAGGGTTCGAGGCGTTATTGGACTTAAACATTCACAAACATACAAAACTGGGTCACCAAATTTCGCCCAAACGTAAAACTTTTCAAAAACATGCATATCGTCCCTTATACAGGGCTTCGAGGCCTAAACATACATCGGGGAGGTTTGAGACAAAATTGAAAACATTCGATAAACTTTTGGAAACTTAATAAATTTTCCTGATTTGGAGAGTCACACGCCCGTGTGGGTGGGGTCGTGTGGTCACACATGCCCGTGTGGCTTGGGACATGATGTCAGCAAAATAATTTATACCAAATGGCTAGGCCACACGCCCGTGTACTAGGCCGTGTCCTCCACACGGTTGAGACACATGACCGTTTCTCTGCCCGTGTAGCTAACACTTAGGCTATTTTCAAAGCCTTATGTTGACCTTATTGTTTTCCCATACTTTATTTAATGTTTAATCAACCTTTGGTGAAATTTAATTAAATAATTTGCATGTTGTCATACATGTGTTTATTACCCAACACTTAAGCTCTACACATTCAACAATTGTCCATGTTCAATCATTATCATCTTACTACCATGCCACGCATTCACTCCATGGCCACGACCATCTTGAATGGTCCTGGGGCATTCATCATGTACATGTGCCATATACTTCTCATACATACTGAACAAGTATAATCACATGACCACATCACAAGTCATTAACACATACCATGGACAAATAGGCTTACAAGCCAAAATCATTATAAGCCACATCTCATGGCTATATACAATGAATTAATATAAGCCAACATCTTGGAAAAAACATAAAAACACATATTAATAATTAAGTCCCTATACATGCCACTCACTTGAAGAAATTAAGTTTCAACAATACTCCAAAGATGGTAGCTTGATAGTGTGAGGTTGCCTCCGACGATCTCCAACCTCGAGCCGACCTGAGGATAGTAGAAGAAATGGAAGGGGGAGTAAGGTTTAAGCTTAGTAATTCCATATGAAAATAATAAGCATTATAACAACATGTTTCCTTAGGTAAAACAACTATAATTACACTTTTATTCATATTCTGGTCAAGCTGTCTACTCGAGTCATAGTTGATAAATTATTTATATCTTGAGCTACAAGACTCTAAATTAAGATCCGTTAATTTTTCCTGAAACTAGACTCATATTTCTTCTTACCATAAAATTTCCAGAATTTTTTGTCTATCCAATAAGTACAGTTTATTCTTTAAACTCTCCCCTATTTTGTTGTCCAATAGCTTCGACCTCTATCTACTAAAAATAAAATATCTTGTAGTACGAGGCTCAAATAATGTTACTGTCTCTTTCTCTTGAAAATAGACTAATTAAAGATTTCATTCATATGAATTTTAACTCATAATTATTTTTTTAAAATTTCTAGTGATTTTCAAAAATTAAGATAAGGGAGTCTGGAATCACTCCAACTCTGTCTCACAAGAATTTGAATATATCATAATACATAATTCTTTTACTTACATTGTTTCCTTTATGTAAAACTAGACTCATTAATCTTTAATTTCATATATTATTCAGCCTCTAATTCGGCTTCCACCACTTATGGTGATTTTTCAAAGTTGGGCTACTGCTGCTATTCAACACTATTTCGGTGCAAAATCACAATAGCTATCATAATTTCATTGTCACATTGATCATGGACTCATTATTTCATAAATCCCATATTCAATTACACAATGTAAGTTAACATGATATTGCAACACAATTTATAATCATAAGGCTAAGGATGATTCGTCTTTCAAATATTTTCACTTGTTCATCAAGTATACACATACATATGCATGAATTCGCTTACTCTTCATTTATCTCATTTCAATAAGGCATCACTTATGAGTATGATGTACGTACCTGTACATATCCATAACATATCGATTAACTTTACCTTTATCACCACGCCCATCTTGGGACTTTCATCACGTTATTCATTATAATACCCGTTGAATTTCTCGAAAATCTCGATGGATAATCCATTTACCGTAAAGTCATACAAGTGATCATCTCAAGTACGCACTCCTACGAACCTCACATCTTACGGTGGGATTACTAGTCTAGGCTAAATCCCCTGTAATATAAACTCATGGAGTGATGTCGGGGTTACCAGTCCAGGCTAAATCCCTTGTAACGACAAGCACTCTCAATTAGCTCGGATCTGAATTACCAGTCTAGGCTAAATTTAGACCCTAATCAGATTACCTGTCCGGGCTAAATCCTTAATGCACACATATTCTTTGGGAGGCTCGAACACTCAAGGAACACCCGTCCGGGCTAGATCCTTTCTATATTTGAGATCAATGAATTACCCGTCCAGGCTAAATCCTTTTTTGCAACACATGCAGGATCTCAAGTCAGGTAAACCATGGTTTATCCATCGGATTTCCCTTTTTATTCAACCGAGATTTTTCTCTTTACATCAAGTATCTCATTATGCTTAGCTGATCATGCAATGTACATACAATTCAACACATTTCCATGTTTATTTAAACATTATTCCATGAAATAAACATGGTATTGCATATAATTATATTTAGGCATTTGTTACAATATATAATCTTTATATCAACAAAATAGATATCCATCACACAATGCTAACACATAAATTTAAGTTCAAGTATGAACAAACATATCTTTGCATTATCATTGACATATGAACTTACCTCGGTTTCGAGTACGACTATTTATTTCGAGTTTGTGCTTAACCTTGTTCAACCTCGTTCTAAACCCGAATCTTGTTTTCCTTGATCTATAATATCACTTTGGCTTACCAATTAGTCACATTATTTCATATGAGTCCAAAAATCATATTTTTGTAAATTTGTATTTTGACCCCTAAACTTTCACATATTTTCACTTTTGCCCTAATGCTCGTAAAATGAATTTTATTCAATTTCCTTGCATTTCAAGCCTAGCCAAATCATTTTCAGAACTATGGCAGCCCCTAACTTCCACTAAATCACTCTTTTATGACTAATTTTACAATTTTTACAAAACGGTCCTTTCGAACATTTTCATCAAAAACCGCTTAGTAAAAGTCATTTATTACACACCGAGCCTTCATATTCTACCATTAAACATCAAAATACATGCATATCATTCATGGGTAAATTTTTAAACACAAATCCTAGCTCAAATAAATGGTAGAAATAGCTAGAACATGTTATCGGGACTTCAAAAATGCATAGAACGTTAAAAACGGAGCTCGGAATCACTTACTATTGAGCATGGAAGCTTGGCCAATCCCTAACCATGGCTTCTCTTGGTACATTCGGTTGAAGCAAGAAAAAAGGGACACATTTGGGTTTTAAAATTTGTCTTTTAATTCATTTACCCTTAAATGACCAAAATGCACTTTTTACTATTCTTTTGAATTTTACCCAACCAAGGCCATTTTTGTCCAACAAGTTATAAAATGGTCTAATTACCATTTAAGTACCTCCCATTTAAAATTTCATAACAATTAGACATCTCTAACATGTAGAACTCAACTTGTACACTTTTTACAATTTAGTCCTTTTGACCAAATTGAGTGCCCAAACGTCGAAATTTTCAAACGAAATTTTCAAAAAATCATTTCGTGAAATCTTAGACCATAAAAATATAATAAAAATAAATTTTCTTACGTCAAATTTGTGGTCTCGAAACCACTGTTCCGACTAGGCCCTAATTCAGGATGTTACATTTCATGTGTCAATGTTGCGACGATATAGATCAGACCCTTCGCATGTGATTTCTACTATTGAGATTGAGATTCGATCGGATATGTCCTTTGATGAGGAACCGATTAAGATCTTAGCCCGAGAAGTGAAACAATTGAGAAATAAGAACATAGTTTTAGTAAAGGTTTTGTGGCATCGACATGGTGTCGAAGAAGCTACGTGGGAAGGAAAGGAAGCTATGAGGAAACAGTACACAAACCTATTCTCTGGTAAGATTTTCGAGGATGAACATCCCTAAGGGGGAGAGTTGTAACAGCCTGAATTTGGTCCTAGTCGAAACAGTGGTTTTGGGGACCACAAATATGACGTAGAAATGTTTATTTTGTTGATATTTTATGACCTATAATGTAATTGCATGATTGTGTGAAAGTTTTGCTAAGAAATTTTATTGATAAGTGCTTAATTGGATATTTATGACTAAATTGTAAAAGTTGTAAAATATGTGATCTAGAAGCTTTGGATATGAAATTACAATGAGATGTTAATTAGAGGTCCTTATTTAGTAATTAGGCCATTATATTTCAAGTTGGACAAAAATGGACATGGCTAGGTAAAATATCAAAGAAAGTCTTTAAGGACATTTTGGTCATTTGGTAATTAAAAGAATAAAAAGGGAAAATCAAGCCAAAATTGTGTGCATCTTCTCTAACCATAGTCGAAAATCACAAGCTCTCCATAGCTAGGGTTTCTTCAACTTTCAAGCTTGATTGTAAGCACATCCTACCCCATTTTTAATGCTCTTTATGTTTTTGAAGTCAGTTTTAACCGATCTACCTATTTCTAGCCTTGTTTTGAACTAGGGCTCAAGTTTGAAAATTTACCCATGTGTGACAGGCTTGTATTTTGATGTGTTATGGAAGAAAATGTATGTTTGATGTCTGTTAAACAACTTTTACTAAGTTATTTTTTGGTGAAATTGCATAAAAAGGACCTATTTGTAAAAGTTGATAAAATGGTAGTAGAAATATGAAATAATGAAAAATGTGGGCTGTTATAAGCATTTATGAGGTTTGGCTAGGCTTGGGTAATAAATAAAATGGATACATTTCATTTTACGAGCTTAGGGACTAAAGTGTAAATATGTGGAAAATTAGGGGCAAAATCGTAATTTTGCCATAGTATAATTTTTGGGCTAAATTGAATAATGTGATTATTAAATGAGTTAAATGTGTTATTATAGATCAAGAAAAATGAGGGTCGGACCTTGATCGAGGGAAAAGCAAAGTGTTTGACGATTAGGTTAAATTTCTACTATTTTGTACCGAGATAAGTATGTTTGTAAATAATGCATCGTTAAATTCATATTATAAATGCTTACAATATTGCATGAATTATGTGATTCTATTATGAATTATGTTATTTACCTTTGAATGAAATCGATAAAGCTCCGACAAGTGTGAGAAGATCCTGGTTGAACCTTAGGAATAAAATAGGATACGAGTGACATGCCACTAGGAACCTATGTGTTATGTGTGATTTATGTGATCCGGGTGCTAGTCTTGTACGTTTACCAGTGCCTGGGTAGGTCGGCATGTGTTGCGGATACCTAACAGCTTTTGTGAGCAGCACTGGGTAGTTTGGTCCTGACTTATAGTTTGTGTGAGCAGGCCCGTGATTTGCTCGAGAACGAGCTTATATGTGATATGTGATATGAGGTAACTTCGGCTACACATGTAGCACTTATGTGCAAGCTTTCTGTGTATCCATTAGTATTCTAAGTGTTCAACGGGAAATGCCAAAGATGAGTATGGATATGAATGCGATATGAGATGGTACAAGTATGTACACGAAACTCATGAGTAATGAGCTTGAAAGAAATGAGGTTGTGGTAAGAAATGTGATTTAGTAAATAGTGACTATGAAATGACAATATTATTCATGTTAATTATATTATGTCATATGTATGCTTGGGATGTTTATTATTCGCCTATGTACTTACTAAGCTTTGAAGCTTACTCCCCTTCCTTTTCATTTCTTATAGTGTCACCAAGCTAGCTCGGGATCAAGGCCGTCAGAGTTCGTCCCACACTATCAATCAATCATTTTGGATATAAATGGATTTTAGTATTTTGAGTTATGTCATGTATAGGGACTTTGTCTTTTTGTTATGTGTCATAATTGATTAGCCAAATGTGTTGGCTAAAATGTTTGATGATTCATTTTGATATGACCCATAATGTGTACCACCCCGAACCCGAGACCATCGCCGGTGTCGGACACGAGGGGTTAACAAGCCAAATCCACATATTGCACCCACCAATATGACATTTCCAGACAGGCTGGAAATCTGCGTCACTGTCGCCTTAAAAATCATATCTCGAGTTTCAAAACTCAGAAACTGATTCCGTAAATTTTCCCTAAATTTAGACTCATATATCCATCCATGGATTTATTTTTAGAATTTTTGGTCGGGCCAATTGGTACAGTTTATTAGTAAAAGTCACCCATGTTACAGGGATCGACTGCTCTGACCTTCGAGCGTTACAACTTGAATATCTCCCTGTACAGGGCTTTAATACTGGTGACGTTTGTTTCTAATGAAACTAGACTCAAAATTGAATCTGAAAATATAAGGCATGACTTCTAATTCTTTCTGGATAATTTATAGTAAATTTTTGAAGTCGCGACAGGGGACCCGGAAACCGTTCTGGCCCTGTCTCACAATAGCTTTAATATCTCTTAACATGTAACTCCTATGACCGTTTCGTTTCTTCCATATGAAAGTAGACTCATCAGGGTTCATTTACATAACTTATTCACTATTTAATACCATTCCTACAAATTTTGGTGATTTTTCAAAACCACACCACTGCTGCTGCCAGCATCTGTTTTCAAGGTAACCATTACCTATTTCATGATTTCCACGATTCAATTGGCCCTTTTTGCATACATAGCACAAAGTGTGATCACGATTAACCATTCCAATGGCTAATCTTTTCAAACAATTCCATACCCCATAATGATCATCATACAAACGATTATAGAATCATAATAAAACGATATAAGCCATTTTCGCATGGCTATCCAAGCTTACACAAAACCGAAAGGTACATGACCTTCAACAATAGGGTAGTCCTATACATGCCATTTCAAAGTTCAACCAAAATTATACCAAAATGGAGGCTTTGATAGTGTAGATGACTTCGACTTTAATGATCCCGAATCCGATCGCTAACGAGCAAAATCTATAAAAGAGAGCCAAAGCAACGGGTAAGCATTTTTTATGCTTAGTAAGTCTCAAGCAATAAAATCAGCTTTAACTAAAGCATTACATTCACACAGCCAAATGAATCATTTCATTAATACACATTCACATAATCATACTTACTTCACACTTCATCATTATACACTTTCACAAGATATCAACCAATTCAATAGCTGAAAACTCGTTAGTCGATTGAGCGAATGTTACTCAAACATATCGACTTTTCCAATGCACATATAAACATACCTTATTCTTTGGGCTTTTCGAGCGTACTAATTAAATTTATTACAGCAACCAACGCTCACCTCCAGCCCAAGCTTCTTCGGAATACAACCGGATATAACCACATGCACGAATGCCTTCGGGTCTTAGCCCGGATAGAACGACTTGCACAAATGCCTTCGGGTATTAGCCCGGATTTAACAACTTGCACGAATGCCTTGGTCTTAGCCGGATGTAGTCACTAGCACAATTGCCTTGGTCTTAACCGGATATAATTACTAGCATAAATGTCTTGGGACTTAGCCGGATATCATTCAATTGCTCATGCACACATATACATCAATAATCATTACACATCCATATTTCATTTTCGTTACTAAGGCTCAAACACAAACATATCACTAGCATAATCGCCGGGACTTAGCCCGGTATCATTCAAATACTCATACACACATAAATCAATAATCATTACACATCCATATTTCATTTCACATAATTCGAGTAGGGTCATTTCTTGAGGACTTACCTCGGATGTCGTCGGACGGCTTCAATGGCTATTCGACCACTTTTTCCTTCCCTTTATCGGATTTAGCTCCCCTTTGCTCTTGAGCCTAGTTCAAGCTCAAGTGACCGAATGCTAACTCTTCCCTTTTCTTCTTGAAGGATCGGCTAAGCTAGGAGGAAGATGAACCAAACTTTTTTTTTTCTTTGCTCAATACACGGCAATGGGGAGGGGGCAACCACACATACCCATTTTTTTTCTTTTCTTCCTACTAACACCAATATAATAACCATTCTAACATCAACCATTAGCAAAACATGTTGGAAACATGTTCCTTTGCCCATAATTTGTCATGGCGGCCACTAACCTTAGGAAATGGGATAATTGACATGCAACTCCATTTATTTCACTTCATGCATTATTAGGCCACTTAAAATTCACCTATCACATTTTCAAGTCCTAACACATGGGTCCTTTCTTATAAATTAGCACCTAATTAATAAAAATCAAGACACAAAATATTTACGCATACAAATTCCACATACAATAAGCACAAAATATAACACCTAATTATTCTTGTGACTCGGTTTTGTGGTCCCGAAACCACTCTCCGACTAGGGTCACATTAGGGGTGTCACATAATGGTTAAATTGGGTTGTAAGTCTATCTCTATTATTATCCTTGTGCAATTCCAATGCCTTATGTGATGTGTGATATGTTTACTTGGTGAATGATAGTGGTGATATATGTGTTTTTACATGTGCTTGATGGTTATGTATGATGAGAGAATGATATATGAATCATGAATGTGTATGTAACGCCCCTATACCCGAGACTATCGCCGAAGTCGAGCACAAGGTGTTAACGGACTTAATTCATTAATTAAACAGCTCAAACAATTTATTTTAGAATTTCCAGACAAGCTGGCTAACTGCATCATAGTCGCTAAAAAATCTATATCTTGAGTTACGAAACTCGAAATCCAATTCCGTAAATTTTCCGTAAAAATATACTCATATATCTACTTACAAAATTTTTTTTAGAATTTTTGGTTGGGCCAATTAGTACAGTTTATTAGTTAAAGTATCCCCTGTTTCAGGGTTCGGCTACTCTGACCCCTGTGTATTACGAATCAGATATCTCTGTGTATAGAGTTTCAATGACTATGTCGTTTGCTTCTAATAAAACTAGGATCAATAAGGATTACATAAATGTAAGTTAAAACTACTAATTGTTTTTTTACAATTTATGGTAAATTTTTAAATTTAGAACAGGGGATTCAGAAATTACTCTGACACTATTTCACCAAAATGTAAATATTTCATAAAATTAAACTCTTTTACCTATTTTGTTTCTTCCACATGAAAATATATTCATTAATATTAAATTCCATATTTTATTCATTATCTAATTCTATCTCTACTATTTTTAGTGATTTTTCAAACTCAAGTCACTGCTGCTGTGTGATTCTGTTTTATAGCCAATTTCACCATTTTATGGATTTCCATAGATTAGTTAACACATAAAGCATACGTGTTATCAAATATAATCTCGATTAGCCACTCCAGTAGCTAATCATTCTCAAACATTTCCATGCCATACATGAGCTATATCATAATATTATATACACAAAAGGATTATAATGCTATACATGCCATATTCCCAAAATATGCAAGCCACTATACCGAGATGGTCTGTTGATAGTGTGAGCGTGCCTCCGACCGTCTTGATCTCCAAGCCGGCTTGTCAAAACTACAAGGAATGGAAGGGAGGGAGTAAGCATAAATGCTTAGTAAGTTCACATGCAAATAACAAATAACTTAACAAAGCAATTATACCAACCAACATTAGCATAATATCACCAAAACATATATCACATTTCTATTCATCATTAATCGTCTTACTACATTATTGTTGTCGTATCAAGTCTCAACCCGAGGGTTAAGTACATACCTGTACTAAGTGCCCATTCCACAACACTTACCAATACGTCACTTGCATCTTGAGTATTCTTCCATTTCACTAGAATTTTACCCGTTGAACACATCGGAATATAACTCGGATACATGGAAAGTTTGCACGTAAGTGCCACATATGTAGCCAAGCTACCATGTAACCCACCCATAAGTGAACTCAGACTCAACTCAACGAGCTCGGGCATTCGCATCCATAAGTGAACTCGGACTCAACTCAATGAGCTCGGATGCCTAGTTACATCTCACGAACTCGGACTCAACTCAACGAGTTCGGAACTCAAATATCCTAGTGACATGTCACTTGTATCCTAATCTATTCCCAAGGTTCAAATGGACTTTTTCCTCAATTACACATCTTTGCCCTCTTCCACGGAATGTCGAAACCGATACTCGGTAGCAATTCATATTTAACAAGTAGCACACATAATTTGCATATTACTCAATAATAACCACAAAGCATAATATTTCATGATATTAATCATCATATCATAAAAATAACATTAAATTACTTAAAATGACAATTATGTTACTACATTTACACATGAACTTACCTCTATGTGAAAATGGTCATTTTTACCATTTTGTCCACAACTTGGTATTTTACCGATTTTAGCCCGAATTTCGATTTTCCTTACTCTATCATTTCAAATATAGCCTAATTAGGACTCATATTATTCAAATCAACCCAAAATCATATTTTGGAAAAATTACAATTTTTCCCTTAAACTTTCACGTATTTACACTTTTGCCCTAAATCTTGTAAATTAAACTTCACCCTATTTTCTTATGTTTTGTGACATGCTGATCATTTTTCCCTTCTATAGCAATATCCAATTCTCACTCTAACATGTATTTATGAACATTAGGTATTTTTACCGATTATGTCATTTTAGTTGTTTTTACGTAAAATCACTTAGCAAAAGTTGTTTAACACAATCTCAAGCTTCATATTCTACCATAAAAAATCAAAATTCATGCATATCATTCATGGGTAAATTTTTAAATATAAACCCTAGCTCAAAATATTGGTAGAAATAGGTAAACCGAGCTACGAGGATTTCAAAAATGTAAAGATCATTAAAAAGGGGAATAGAAATCACTTACAATCAAGGCTTAAAAGTGTTGAAACCCTAGCTATGGTGGAGAGCAAAATTCAGCAGCAACTTATGGAGAAGATGATCATTTTTTTGTTATTTTTCCCATTTTATTTCATTTAATATCCAAATGACCAAAATGCCCTTCCTTACTAAAGTTTCAAAAATTCCATCCATGTCCAATTTTTGTCCATAAACTTAGAAATTGGTCAAATTGCTATTTAAGACCCCCTAATTAATATTTCAAAGCAATTTCATACTAGAAAATTCTAGAATGCAAGTTTTGCAACTTATTCAATTTAGTCCCAAATTTCAAATTAAGCACTTTATGCATAGAATTTCTTCACGAAAGTTTCACACAATCATGCAATCATATCATAGACCTCAAAATAATTATAAAATAATTATTTCTATCTCGAATTTGTGGTCTCGAAATGTAACACCCCGAACCCGAGACCGTCGCCGGAGTCGAACACGAGGTGTTAACAGACTTCAAACCACTTATTGAGAATTTCCCAGACAAGCTGCCAATCTGTGTACTAGTCGCTTCAAAAATCATATCTTGAGTTTTACAACTCAAAAATCAGTTTCGTAATTTTTCCCTGAAACTAGACTCATATGTCCATCTACAGATTTTTTTCTAGAATTTTTGGTCAAGCCAATTAGTACAGTTTATTAGTTAAAGTCTCCCCTGTTGCAGGGATCAACTACACTGACCTTTGTCCGTTACGAATTGGATATCTCCCTGTACAGGGCTTCAATACTGATGCCGTTTGTTTCTATAGAAACTAGACTCAGAGAGGAATCTATACATATATGGCATGACTCCTAATTATCTCTGGTTAATTTACAATGATTTTCCAAAGTCGGAACAGGGGATCCAGAAACCGTTCTGGCCCTGTTTCACGAGAACTTTAATATCTCTTAAAATACAGCTCATATGGTCGTTTTGTTTCATCCATATGAAAATACACCCATCAAGCTTCGAGTACGTAATTTTTTTAGCTATTAATTCCACTTCTACTATTTTTAGTGATTTTTCGATCTCATATCACTGCTGCTGTCCGCAACAGTTACTGCAGTAGACTATGCCAATTTCATGAATCCTTCCTTAGCCTTACTACTCATCCATCATCGTGACACAAATTATGGCCACCTTATCAAAATTAAGGTTTCTAAGACTCGTGGCTATAGATTCTAGCATCCCACTCAAAGCGACCACATAGGCCATTTTCACATGGCTTAAAGTTTACAACCCAAAATTTAACAAAACAAAATAGCTCATACATGCCAAATGTTCTCCTAAGTCGACTAAGAAGACAATACCAAAGATTGCTCGCGGTGTGATGACTTCGTTGTGATTCTGAACACCCAAAAGGAGACGAGCCCAAGGAACCTAAAATGGGTGACAAGAAAACACCGAGTGAGTTTATAACTCAGAAGTCATAAGCATTCCACAACCATCCATTAATACAATTATCATAAAATGAAATAATGAAACAAGGCCAAATGTTCCAGCCATACCGAACTATACCATAGTTCCTTAGATCTTCGGATCAATCTCATACCAAGTCATACATTTACATTTCATATACTGTTCAATAGGATATTTGAAGCAATTTCCATACATCATTTCGTTTCCGCAACAATCATGCAATCAAATGAACTTTCATCTATTCCACGATACCTTATTTACGGAATGCAATTGAAATCATCACATAGATTTAAATCTTACCAACTCCACCCGAGCATGAACATAGCATCTATTAGCCATGAACTCAAGGTACTTACTCTTTCCGCTGTCCATACTCATCTCGATAAAGTCACGCCTCCATATAAATGTTCAATCGGAGATATGTGTAGAGTTCGCACACATAGTGCTTAATACTCAATCACGCACACTTAGTGCCATATGATTCAAGCCCGCACACATAGTGCCATATAGTCCAAACTCGCACACTTAGTGCCGTACATTACAAGCTCGCACACTCAATTGCCAATTTCGTCACCGTACACATCTATTTCTCGCACACTTAGTGCCAAGCAAACTTCCTACACATTTCACTATCTCTTTTACGTTCAACATTACCATCTTTTCATACACATACATTTGTATATATTTCATCTCATTAAACACAATTGCATAGATATTACAATCATTTAAGCAATATCAAATATATGCTTAATGACTTACCTTGTGTTGGGTAAAATAGTCCAAGTCGGCTACTCGATGACCTTCGCCTTTCCCTTGCTTGATTCTCCTTCTTTAACTCCTTGAACTTAATCAATAAATCAACTAGTTTAACCATCTCGCTAAACATTCATAATTCAATTACACATGCATATGTATGTTTGTATATTCGCAACCATCCTCACTTATTACCCATTTAGTCAACAATCTAAGCCAAGATAAGGCTTCAATATGGTTGCCTCTAACCGAATACATGCTCACCAAATTCCCTTCATGTGGCGAATATGCATGTCCATGTTGAGGCCATTTATGCACTTATTACCACACAAAACAGCATACATTTTACTAACTAATACCTTTCCATATTGTAACTCAATACACATCTATCATTTCCTTCATAACCAAAACATCATCATAAGTAAGTATATACCTTAAGATAGTATATCGTCATACCAATACATCATGCTCAAACATATATACATATATGTATGCTAGAGCCGAATCTCAAGTTGATTGTAACTAAACATGAACATGATTTGAAACACAAATCTTACTCTCCATGCAAAGAGCATAAATCACACTTGGGGATGCACCATGGCGAATACATCACAACACCATAATTTTGGTCATGATTACACAAAGAACTTAGTATATCATTCAAAAATGCTCAAAGAAAATCTAAGAGTCCTCAATCCACCATCACATGTATCATCATCAAGCTTCATATTTAACATGCAATGGCATTAACTCAAAATCCACCTTGGCCAAATACCATCCCCATGATATAACAAAGATTTGAACCATGGGCTAATAAGAACATCAAGTTAACAACCAAAAACATGCATGAATCTCATGGCACAACATCAAACATACCTTAATCTTGATGCAAATATAGCCAAACCTCTTCCTAATCCTCTTCCAACCCAAGCATGAAGCAAAATTCCTCCTTCCCTCTAGTATTTTCGGTCAAGAGAGAATGAAATGGATGAGCAAAATTTTTTCTTTTCTTTTCTTCCATGTACTGCAATGGGGGTTTCACTCACACACACATTTTTTTTCTTTACTACCCATGCTTATTTGTTTATTGTTTCCCCTAATGCACCAACAAAACATGTTTCATGACATGTTTAGCCCATACTCCTTGTCATGGCCGGCCATCACTTGTAAAAGGGGTATTTGACATGCAAGGCCATTGTTTTGCATGCATGCTTTAATTAGTCATCATACATTTCCCCATCATACTTTCAAAGTTTTCTACTAGGTCCTTTCTAGTGAAATTCACATTTATAACTCTAAATTAAAGCATCAAAATGTCACACATGAGTTAACACATATTATAGGCATCAAAATAAATATCAAATTATTTTTATGCCTCGGTTTTGTGGTCCCGAAACCACATTCCGACTAGGGTCGTTTTAAGGCTGTCACACGAAACCACTATTTCGATTAGGCCGTAATTTAGGATATCACAGTGTATGATGTGTGATATTGATTGTAATTGTATATTTATATATGCATGGATGAATGCTATGTGATGTTGTTGAGTATTGTTGCATGTAAGGTGGCAAATGGCTTGGAAAATAGCCTTATTTTTGTCCACACCAGTAGACACACGGGCGTGTGTCTAGGCCATATGTGACTCACGGTCAGCCTTATAGGTGTGTATTCAGGCTGTGTGTCCCCTACACCCTAAATTTTGAGAAATAGAATGCTTAGAATTGAGCACATGGGCAGAGACACGAGCGTGTGTCTCAGCCGTGTGGTGGACATGGCCTCATACACGAGCTTTTGCTCAGGCTGTGTGAAGTCTGCACCTATTTTATGAAAAATCATGATTTTTAAAATTATCACAAGGGCTTAATACACGGGCCTGTGGCTTGGCCGTGTGACTCAAATTTGTGCATGACATCATAAACAGACAGTTACATGGGTTAGGGACACGGGCGTGTGTGACCACACGGCCTACCCATACGGGCGTGTCCCAAACCACAAGGCATGTGACCCCTGTTTTGTAGCAAAATTTTCTAAGTTTGTAAAATTTTTTAGAAGTTCCCGGTTTAGTCCCGAATCTCCTCCAATGTATGTTTTGGGCTTTGAAGGATCATTTTAGGGACGTTATGGTTATTTATGAATGATTTTAATTTGGAAGCATATTTATGTCACAGAACAGTAAGTGTGTGATGATGGAAATCCAAAAATGCCTTATACCCTGCTCCAAAATTGAACACGGGTAAGGGATGTTACACATACATACCTGAACTATTCCATATCAGCTCATACTCATCCATATCTTTGATGTACCCATTGAACCATTCGGAATATTATTATTGGATATTCGGGTTTCTCACATAATAAATGCCAAAAAGATAATCGAAGCAATGCTGATGTCACACACTAAGTGCTAATGCATATGTATATAGCCTAAACTGTCTCAATTACGCATACTTAGTGCCAATATATATATATAGCCAAAGCTATTTCGGTCTCGCACACTAAGTGCCAATACATCTATAGTCAAAACTATTTTCAATCTCGCATACCAAGTGCACATAATTAGCCGAATCATCGTCTAACATGACCGTAATCTTGTATATACAATTTATGAAATATCAAAATATTTAATGCATATTTATAACAACGCTTATTACATACGAACTTACCTCGGATGCTAAAATAACGAAACGAGTCAACTATTTTGTAACTTTGTTCTTTTCCCGATCTAAGTCCGTATTTCACCTTTCTTTATCTAAATATAATCAAAATTAACTTAGTTAATCATCTCTCTATTCAATTTAATGCAAAAATTCACTTTAAGGCATTTTTACATAATTGCCCCTAATATTTCACATCTTTTACATTTTAGTCCTTATTTCATAAAAACACAAATTAATGCAATTTAACCACAACCCATGCTAGACGAATCTCAATTAGGTCCCTAGCAGCCCATATTTCTCATTTATTTCACATTTTAACCACAAATTTTTTATATTTCACAATTTAATCCCTAATTTGCATTTTCACCAAAAATCATTTAACAGAACTTGTATAATTCACATCCAACATTCATAATCTATTATCAAACATCAAAATACATATGTATTCATCAATGAAAACATTCAAAATCTTTAACGATTTTGCAAAATAGTCTCTGGGCTAGCTAAACCTAGATGCAACGATCTCAAAAACATAAAAATCATTAAAAACGGGACAAAAACCACTCACCTATTAAGCTAGAAAGCTTTATGACATGCATCCATGGAGTTTCCATCTTCTTAATTTTGGTGGGAGAAACTAAAAAAAGATGATAACTTTGTTGTTTTATTATTTTACTTGTTTATTTTACTAAATTACCTTTTTAACCTTTAATATAATTCATTAAAATCACTTGATTTAAGTCCATAAATGTCCACTCATATTAACAATGGTATATTTACCACATAAGGACCTCCACTTTAAAGTTCCATAGCTATTAGACACCTTTAGCTAATAGAACAGTACTTTTAAACTTTACGTGATTTACTCCTTTTTATCAAATTGACTAGTCAAACGATAAAATTTCTAAACGAAATTTTCACACAATCACTCAATCATGCTGTAAAAATTAAAATAATAATAAAATATTTATTTAAATCTTAGATTTGTGGTCCTAAAACCACTATTTTGATTTGAATAAAAACAGGCTGTTACAGAATCTGCCAGGACATTAAACATGGATCTAACGAGCAATACCATAGCTTCGCTATGGCAGCTTGCAGAGTCTGCCAAGACAATAAACACGGGGTGGTCCAGTGAGAAAATAAACATGGCTGCTCAATGAAGACGGTAATAGTGGGAAATTTGGCAAACCTATCAAAAAGGATTTGAAGGTGTATGGAAGTATGGATACAAAATAGTTAGCCAACAAATTGAAGGAATCTGCCGATGAATGGGAATGAAATACATATGGGAGCGGATTGTTAGAATAGTGGTTATGAAATCTAGTCGGGCATATGAATGGTAACCTAACAAGAAGTAGTTGTAGAAGTTGACGCACAATGGTGGCCTGGTGTACATGTGAGTGATAGGTGGCTTAATCGAGGATCGTAGATAAGGATTTGCCAACAAGAGTTGCCAGAGGGCCTAGTGAAATACTATTTGTTAGAGATTGAGTATAGGCACAATGATTAGTCCGTGAGGAAAAAAGGGGTTAGCTAGAACCCACCAACATAGGGATACATCTAGTGACAACATGTCTGTCAAGATTGTTCCTCTTAGAGGACAACTAGTATGAAAGTACAAGCCAAATAGCTAGTTTAGTAGGGAATCGATATGTAAGAGAAATAGTGAACTCATATGGCCACACAGATGATATTCCGTTGAGTATTGTAGGCCAAGTAGACCATAACAGAAAGGCATGTTACGTATAAGAGTAAGGTTTGACTAATGCAGCAAGTTTCAATGATGTAAATTGATCTTGATTTAAACCAAGTGGGACTTAGTTCGCCTGAGTGATGAGAGACATTATTAGCTTATCCAAATAGAGGGAACATCAATAAGTCTTGTGAGACTAAGATAAGATAAGAAGTCTAGCTTGGGTTTAATAGATGTGAAATATTAGCCAAGGCGAATATCTCCAGAAGGGCCATTTGGAGGGTAGGTCAGAGAAGCCCCATTAAAGTTAAATAGAGGGAAGAAGAAATCCACCCTGTAGTAGGGTAAATAAAAGGATATAAGTAAAAGGAAGCGTAGAGTTGGAAAATCTAAGGAGTCGCTCAAGGAACCTATCACATCCCAAAAATAAGGTTAGTAGAAATTGGGTTAATGAACCAAGAATGGTCACGCCTGATTTTTTATGTGGTGAAATTTTTCTACGAACCTTAGCAAAGGTCACATTCCATGTTTTAAATATTCTCTGTTAAATTGAACACAAGGAATAATTTGGCCAAGTGGTTAGGAGCTTTAATTAAATCCTATAGGTTCTAGGTTCAAGTCTCCTCATCATCACCTTTTTTAATTAAAATTGTGAATTTTTCATGTGCCAAAAACTCCCTTGCCTTCCAACCCATGCTTGCCATACTTAAGGGAGATTCTTTCCCTTATTTTCTAGTCAACTTTCTTTATTCCTTTTTGATCCATTGTCCCCCTAACTTGCCTTTTTTTGCATCAACACCATGTATGAGATACATTAAACCTAGGCTTGTTTAAGAGCCCCCTTTTCATCCATCTTTTCATTCTCCTCCCTCCAATTGATGCACCTCCCTAAGCTCCTCCTTGTTCTCTATTTTTTCTCTCTTTGTTTAGCCATAAGTCACCCTATTTTACTTTATTTTCTCTTCTCCTCCACCATTTCTTGGAAATGAATCAACAACACCACACCACCGAACCACCATTATGCCACCACTCCTCTTCTTCTTTTTCTCCATAGCCACCTTTAGCGCCACTCTCCCCACCGCGACAACCACCGTGCTCTATCACATACACAACTCATATTTTCTTTCTTTTTCTCTCCTCCTTTCTTCTACATCTTTTATTAAGTGACCGAACCCTTCTCCTCTCTTTCTCCTCCACTAAATTGTCACTGCCATCGTCACCATAGTACTACCACCGACGGTTGTGTTTCCCTCTCTCTTCTTCTTTGTTTTTCAACCTTCATCATTCTTTCTAGCGATCAAATTTTGTACTATCTACTTCTATTAGTTTTCATTTCTAAAACTTAATTTCATGGACTTACAATTAAATGACCCTTTCTATAGATCCTCATTTTCCCTTTAATTCGTGATCAAGGAGATCAATCAATTCTCTTGTCAACCAAGAAAGAGTATTTGTAAGGGTTGAATGAAAACCACACGTTCCTCTTTATTTTCTTCTTGACTGAATTTTGTTAAAGGTCATTACACATGTTACTTTTGTATATTAACATCTCTTATGTAATGTTACGTTGAAGGGTCAATCGATACAACCCGGGAGATCATTAATATTGGGATCAAAGTCACTAATCCGAGTGATTAATCTAAGGGTAAGTGTTAATGGAAGTTGATAACTAACTTATCATATCATCCTTAGAAACAATGGTCTTAATGTAATATCAACATTTGATGTTGAATATGTAATCTATCAATTAGATCCAATAGTGGGCGTTCGTAGAGAGTTGTTGCACATTGGATCTCTAATTAGGTGTGGGTTTAACATTAAACAAAAATGAATCTATGTTTCATTTTGTTAAAATTATTAGTATTGTTAAAATTGCGCTTATAAAGAATACTTTATGTATTCAAAAAGAGAAGTAAAACCCCTTCGGAATGGAATATCCAGGGAAGTGAATCTAAACCGTTGTTTTTGTGAAATGTATGATGTACGATCTTGATTATTATTAATACAAAATGTATGAAAATCTTATTCTCATATTATGTGATGTTATGACTTATGTGAATTTGGCATAAATTATAGAATGAGAAATATTGATATAATATGAATATATGTGATCTGCATGTTAAGCATGCTTATGCGCTTTTAAGTGATAAGTGATATAATGAGCATGTCTTATACACCAAAGTGAAAATTTGATTTTAAAGTGAAAAAGTTATTTTTTTGGCCATATCACATGCATGGGGTGGGATATGAGAAAGGTGAAAGATGTAGCAGTTTATCTGTAAAAGTGGTGGCTTGTCTACAATATTATTAAGTGGCAGTTTATTTGCATTGTAACAACCCATTTTTAGTGAAATCAGAATAGTAGTTTCGAGACTACAAATCTTATGAGTAAATTATTTTATTATTATTATTTTAATGTTTATGATGTAACACCCTTAACCTGTATCCGTCGCTAGAATAGGGTTTCAGAGCATTATCAGAATATACAGGTTAATTAACAGACATTTAAAATTATACAATGTTCATATCAGAACTTAATCAAAATCATACTTGTAGTCCCTTGTATGAACTCTCGAGGCTCTAAACATGCATTAAAAACAAATCGGGACTAAACCGGGATAGTAGAAAATTTTTCGTAAAATTTCAAAAAAAATTTAGATGCAGGGGTCACATGCCCGTGTGGTCAAGCCGTGTGATTAACACGGCCAGGGACACCCCCGTGTGTTCAGGCCGTGTAACTCTTTGTATTGATATTTTAAATATGCAGGGGACACACGACTATGCCACACACCCATATGCTAGGCCATGTGTCACACACGGTTGAGACGCACCCCCGCGTCTCTACCCGTGTGAACAAAAATAGGCTATTTTCCAAGCCACATTTCTCGCCCAATTTGCTTTTCACCTACACCAACACTAAAGCATATTCATAGACCATTCCAATACAATTAATTTATGCCAAGATCAAGTCTTATACATGACATTTAATAATACAAAGAAAATGTGTAACACCCCTTACCCATATCCGACGCAAGGACAGGGTTCGAGGCATTACTGAACTTAAACGTACACAATTTCATAAAATCGGGCCATAAAATTTCATTTAAATTAAAAACATTCAATCACATGCATAATGTCCCATACACGAGCTTTTGAGGCTCTGAACATGCATTAAAAGCGATTTGGGACTAAACCAAGAACTTTGGAAAGTTTTGGGAAAACTTAGAAAAATTTTAATGATACAGGGTCACACGCCCGTGTGGACACAGGGACACGCCCATGTGTCTTTAACACACTAGTGTCTTCAGTCCATGTAACTCGCTGTTTATGATGTCAGCAAAACAAATTGAACCACATGGCTAAGCCATACGCCCGTGTGCTAGGCCGTGCCATCCACGCGGCTGAGACACATGGCCGTGTCTCTACCCGTGTGGCTAGTACTTAGGCTATTTCCCAAGCCTTTTGTTACCATTAATCCCTCACATCTTTACACATATAAAAAATATACATCATGGAATCATTTTAATGATTTAGCATACTTCACTGAGGCATATTCTTAACTTTAACATACTATCATTCACTTATTACACAAACTCATACAATATCAAGCCTAGACACAACAATTTCATATTCATTGCCCTTGTCATTTGAGGACCACTTTTACCAAACTTTCATGATCACCAATTTATCAAGTAGCCTCATTTAACACCAAGTATTCATGTTCAAACATTATCAACTTATTTCCATATTATACATTTACCACAAGGGCATGACCATTTCGATTGGTGAAGAAGCATCCATCATGCATATATGACATAATACCAATCATACATGTCCCACAAGCATAAACACATCATCGCATCACAAGCATTAGAACTTATCATGGATAACTAAGCATACAAGCCACAATCATTATAAGCCACATCTCATGGCTATATACAATGGATCAATATAAGCCAATACATTTGGCTAATCATAATAGCATCTATCACAAAAACTAAGTTCCTATACATGCCACAAGGTGCTTAATACATATATGTCAATACTCCAAAGGTGATGGCTTGATAGTGTGATGCTGCCTCCAACGATCTCCAACCCCGAGCTAACCTGACAACACGAAATAAATGAAAAAGAAGGAGTAAGCTTTTACCAAATTCTTACAACATGATCTCATGGTAACACAATCGAATTAACACATAATTCCACTAATTGCTCATATTCCAGTCAAGTTGTCTACTCCAAACATAGTTGCTAAATTATTTATAACTTGAGCTACGGAACTCAAAATTAAGATCCGTTAATTTTCCTGAAACTAGAGTCACATATCTTCTTACCATTAAATTTTCAGAATTTTGTGCCCAGGCAATAAGTATAGTTTATTCTTTAAAGTCTCCCCTATTTTGCTGTCCAACAATTCCGACCTTTCTTCACTAATTTATTTATCTCTTAGTACGGGATCCAGATAATGTTCTTGTCATTTTCTCTTGAAATTAAACTCATTAAGAATTTAGGCATATGAATTCTAATCCATAATTATTTATGTACAATTTTCAGTGATTTCCCCCAAGTCAGAACAGGGGATTCCGAAATCATTCTGACTCTGCCTAACAAAAATTCAAATATCTCATAATATGAAATTACTTTACTTTCAAACTTTCATTTATATGAAAATAGACTCAATAAGCTTTAATTAAATATCTTATTCAGTCTCTAACTCAATTCCCACAATTTTTGGTGGATTTTTAAAGTCACATAATTGTTGATGCTCAAAACTGTTTTAGTGCAATATCATGATAACTATCATATGGTGATATAATAAACATAATCATAAACATAAACATAAGTTTATTCATCGTTCAAAACCTTTGACTTACTTATTACCCACCTACCTCTTTATCATGAAACATCATATATCAAGGCATTGCTCGTGAGTTTGGTGTACATACCTGACCAACTCATAATACAACATATAATCATAACTTCCTTAGGACTTTCGTCACATCATCCATTACGTTACCCGTTGAACACTCGGAATACTATTGGATACGCAGAAAACTTGCACATAGTGCATCAAATGTGGCCACATGCTACCTTATATTACAATCACATATTGCTCACTCAAAATCTAATCACGCGCCTGCTCACACAAGGTGACAGTCAAGATGTAACTACTTGGGCTGCTCATACAAGCTGATAGGTACCTGCAACACATGCCGGGCTACCCAGCCACCAGTAGAACGTACAAGACCAGCACTCGGATTCACATATCACATATACAGACATATTCATGATCTCATATCCACATAGTTCCTAGTGACATGTCACATTGTATCCTAAGCTATTCCTAAGGTTCAAACGGGATTTTTTGATACCACATCTCTGTCTAACTTACTCGAAGTGTCGATCTCATTATTCATAGTACCAATTTCTCATTCATAGCATAATAAGGCATAACTCAAATAGCGAATAAGATTTTAAGAATTTACATAACATATATTACATATTTCATACATCACTTGTCATGTATCATCATTTTCTTGCATTTCATATAATATTCTTCCATGTCATATTTCCACATGATATAGACCATTCCATCAACTTTTCAAATATATTAAATCATACAATATATGCAATAATAGTAAGGAATATAATTCAAACATAACATTGCGTTATTATTATCATACGAACTCACCTCGAATCCGAGCACAGCTAATTATTCCATTTTAGTTCATAATCTCGTACTTTTCCAATTTAAGCCCGAATCTCAATTTTCTTGATCTAACATTTCAAATGTAGCTTATTTAGGACTCATTTTATTCATATAGACCCAAAAACCATATTTTTACAAATTTAAATTTTTACCCCTAAACTTTTTCATATTTACACTTTTGTCCCAAAGCTCGTAAAATGATTTTCATTTAATTTCTTTGAACTTTAAGCCTAACCGAATCATTTTCATAACTATAGCAGCCCACAACTTCTACTAGAACACACTTTTATGATAAATTTTATAACTTTTATGATTTAGTCCTTTTAAGAATTTTCACCGAAAATCAGTGAGCATAAGTCGTTTATTTAACACCCAACATTCATTTTCTACCATTATACATCAAAACACATGTATATCATTCATGGATAAATTTTTAAACATGAACCCTAGCTCAAAATAATGGTAGAAATACGTAAATCAAGTTAAAGGGACTTCAAAAATGTAAAGAACATTAAAAACGGGGTTAGGATGCACTTACTATGGAGCTTGGAAGCTTGGAAACCCTAGCCATGGTGTTTTTCATGAGAAATTTGGCACTTAGGAAGAAGATGAATGAAATTTTGCTATAAATTTTGTCTTTTTGTCCATTTAATTACCAATTTACTAAAATGGCCTTAACTTAAAAAAAATTCTATTTCACCTATTTCATGTCCATTTTTGTCCAAAAAATTAACCAATGGTCTAATTACTATTTAAGGACCTCCAATTTTAATTTTCATAACAATTAGACACTTCTAACATGTAGAACTCAACTTTTGCACTTTTTACAATTTAGTCCTTTTGACCAAATTGAGTGCCCAAACGTCAAAATTTTCGAACGAGATTTTCACAAAATCATCCCGTGAAATTGCAGATTGTAAAGATATAATGAAAATTAAATTTTCCTCGTCAGATTTGTGGTCCCGAAGCCACTATTTTGACTCGGCCCAAATTCAGGATGTTACAATTCTCCCTCTTTTTCTTAATCATTACTGTAAAACTTTCGCTCGGCTGTGCCTTCAATACTTATCTCTTTATTTTCTCATAATATGGTCATGAGCAATTTTTCGCTATACAACGCATCCACAGAATCTTGATCTCTGTTGGAGAATTCATATTCTCAATGGTCTGATCCATACTGTCATAGTACATACATACTTGAATCCTTTCGGACTTAAATGGAGTAGCCAGCCCGATCATCATGGTCTTATACTCTCTACAATTTTATACAGTCGAACAATTTGCTAATTCAACTTCTAGCCTTCATTAAAATCTCAGAGCCTCACTTAGCTTTTCCAATAATCCATGATATAGATCTCAATTCGATTAACAAAACTATCATTTTAAGAAATTTGAAAATCTCAGAGATATATAGCTCCAGAGATCTGATAAGTGAAGATTCAGTACATACCGACATGATTTGCAGATTTCATCAAAACTTAATAACAAGTCTCGTAACATCTTACTCTTTCGGATATAGAAATAATCCTGATATGAAATCCATAATAATCTCATTCTCATGCTTGAGGAAAATGATTTGAACAACCATGTCGGTCTTAACTATCGATAAATGACATTTCAAGAAATCCCCTCTTCCAGTCGATAATACGATTCAACATGCAATCATTCAAAATTCACTTATCATGCTAAACAAAGACCATTTCAATTTCATTAGCTCAAGTAACACGGATATCTCAATTGAATACATTAACTTTGATTAACTTACTTGAGGAAAAGAAATCCACCATACAAATTAAAACTCAAAATTTCACCACTTAGGCCTTTGCTGACATTATGTCCTTACAAGGAAATTAGAGAAATCCAAATACTAAAATCACCATATCACCATGACCAAATCAGAAGCATAATCATACTTGATATATATATCACAAGCTGAAGGTCATATTTTGAATATAAGCCATAATTGACAAGTTATGAGACAAAGATGACTAGAAAACCATGATAAAGAAATCCAAAATGGAGAAACCCATAAATAAGAAATCCAAAGTAAAGAAATCCAAGATAGAGAGATCCAAGATGAGGAAATGAAAAGTATGATATCGTATCGAAAGACCGAGAGCAAAGTTCATAAGAAAATATGAAAGATCTCAATGGTTCCTCAGAGAAAAGAAATCCAAAAAGACATTATTTCAACCCACTGGAAACAAATACGACAAGAACAATATGCTTCTCGTATATATATATCAGACAGAGTAATAATTGGTAGAGATAGAATCATGGCATCATACTCATTTTCTCATCAGTTCCCAACAGATGGAATATAGCAGAGTGCCCAAAAAAAATAGAACCATGCAGACCATAAATCAATCAGACTAACAATGTCTTCGACAACATTAAGGTCAGAAAACATTTCCATAATAAAAATTCATTAGAACATAGGTGGCCTCAATAACACTTCCAAGAACAATTGATCACGTACAATATTCCAAGAGAGGCAATCATAATCTTCTTACTGTAATTACCATACTCAGACATTTCATATTTCAACTATTATTCCTCCAACTATTTCTGCAGTCACAATTTCCATATTAATCTTTTCACTAAAGAAGATCAGTTCAAAAAGGAATTTCAGTGAATAAATTCTTTCGACACCATACCAGAATAGAATGATTTACCAAAGTTAATTTCTTCTCTAACTGTGACAGTGCATTACTCGAAAAATCTTTAGGTCAATCTGATACCCTTCTAGCTCTATCTTTACATATCAACTCATTCTCAATCTCTAATCATGTTTATGGTTATTCTATCACTGAACTCTTTGGTTTATCAGTCGAAAACTTATTCAATACAAATCTCATGAAATTCCATTATAAAACACCACTTTGGTAAGGGGGAGGGGTTGTAGGGCCTCTGACTTGACTCTCATATACAGATACATGTGACACAACTTTCATCATCATAGCAACATCATCACAATCATATCATTCATTTCAGACAAACTAACATTCATATTTGTCTGACACGAAACTTCTAATTATCTTATTTAAACCAGTCCACTTATGCATGCATTCTATGGATTCTAAATAACTCTACCTATCCCATTCATTCAATCAAACAAGTCATGCACATAACATATTATGAGGGCCAAACAAACATGGATAAATATGTCACAATCAAAACTTTTATCTCGCACCTCATCATATTCATGTCATTTTATTCATGTGAATCAATCCAATCAATTTAACACATTTACTTAAGTTGTACGAGCTTGCCTATCATAATTATCCAAAAAAGTATACATGAACATTCGTTCCATCAATAAGGTTGGTGAGTTACCCAAATACATACATTCACTTGAGTAAATCAATCATATTCATCATAGAATTATCAATTAAACATAGATAAGCTCAATACAATGTAATTATTTATCTCCTTTCAAGAAATCATTGCAATTCATCAAAATTCAATGTCCAATCAGGACAATAACATTTTTATCCAAGACATGATATTATGAACCTTCATTCCTACCTTTATGAATTTTCATTTATCACATTCACTTAATCAAGTAAGCCAAGTGCATTGCATCATATGAGCATCAAACAAGATGGGTATTCATCACAACATGAACTTTCATCTCACGTGTTATCACGTACATATCATGAACTTTTATTCATAATTTTCTGAATCTAGACTTATCATAACCGTAATTTACTCAAATTCCTTTGCATCACATTGAACATGGTCGATGTAGCTCGGTTGGAGAGTACCTCTGCCTAAATAAGATAGTTCTCATTCGCGTCGGGAGACATCACACTATCACTGATTGGTGGCATGTATAGCTAAACTCTCATGCATACTAGATTAGTCCGAGAAGGTTAGTCCGAGAACTGACTAAACCATAGCTCTGATACCACTAAATGTAACACCCTTACTCGTATCTGACATCGGGATAGGGTTTAAGGTGTTACCGAACTTAAACGTACACAGTTTCATAAAATCGAGCCATAAAATTTTATTTAAATTAAAAACATTCAATCACATGCATAATGTCCCATACACGAGCTTTTGAGGCTTAGAAGATACATTAAAAGCGGTTTGGGACTAAACCAAGAACTTTGGAAAGTTTTGGGAAAACTTAAAAAAATTTTCATGATATAGGGTCACATGCCCGTGTGGACACGGGGACACGCCCGTTTGTCTTCAACACATCCGTGTCTTCAATCCGTGTAACTCACTGTTTATGACGTCAGCAAAAGAAATTGAACCAACGGCCAAGCCACACGCCCGTGTGCTAGGCCGTGTCATCCACGCGACTGAGACACATGGCCGTGTCTCTACCCTTGTGGCTAGTACTTAGGCTATTTCCCCAGCCTTTTGTTACCATTAATCCCTCACAAATTTACACATATAAAAGATATACATCATGGCATCATTTTAATGATTTAGCATACTTCACTAAGGCATATTCTTAACTTTAACATACTATCATTCACTTATTACACATACTCATATAATATCAAGCCTAGACAAAACAATTCCATATTCATTAACCTTGTCATTTGAGGACCACTTTTACCAAACTTTCATGATCATCAATTTAGCAAGTAGCCTCATTTAATACCAAGTATTCATGTTCAAACATTATCAACTTATTTCTATATTATACATTTACCACGTGGCTACGACCATTTTGATTGGTTAAGAAGCATCCATCATGCATATATGACATGATATCAATCATACATGTCCTACAAGCATAAACACATCATCGCATCACAAGCATTAGAACTTATCATGGATAACTAAGCTTACAAGCCACAATCATTATAAGCCACATCTCATGGCTATATACAATGAATCAATATAAGCCAATACATTTGGCTAATCATAACAGCATCTATCATAAAAACTAAGTCCTTATACATGCCACAAGGTGCTTAATACATATATGTCAATACTCCAAAGGTGATGGCTTGATAGTGTGATGCTGCCTCCGACGATCTCCAACCCCGAGCTAACTTGACAACACTAAAGAAATGAAAAGGTGGGAGTAAGCTGTACGCTTAGTAAGTCCATACGAGAATAACGAGCAATTTATTAACATACTTTTACCAAATTCTTACAACATGTTCTTATGGTAATGCAATCGAATTAACACATAATTCCACTAATTACTCATATTCTAGTCAAGATGTCTACTTGAGTCATAGTTGCTAAATTATTTACAACTTGAGCTATAGAATTTAAAATTAAGACCCATTAATTTTCTTCGAAACTAGACTCACACATCTTCTTACCATTGAATTTTCAGAATTTTTGGTCTAGCCAATAAGTATAGTTTATTCTTTAAATTCTCCCCTATTTTGTTGTCTGACAGTTCTGACCTCTCTTTACTAAAATTTATTTATCTCATTGTACGGGATGTGGATAATGTTCCCATCTTTTTCTATTGAAATTAGACTCATTAAAGATTTGGTAATATGAATTGTAATCCATAATTATTTATGTAAAAGTTTTAGTCATTTTCCCCATGTTAGAATAGGGGATTCCAAAATCATTCTGACTCTAACCTAAAAAAATTTAAATATCTCATAATATGAAATTCTGTTGCTTTCAAAGTTTCATTTATATGAAAATAAACTCAATCAGCTTTAATTACATATCTTATTTATCCTCTAACTTGATTTCCATAATTTTTGGTGGATTTTTAAAGTCACATAACTGCTGCTATTCAAAACTATTTTAGTGCAATATCATGATAACTATCATATAGTGACACAATAAACATAATCATAAACATAAACATAAGTTTATTCATTGTTCAAAACCTTTGACTTACTTATCACCCACCTACCTCTTTATCATGAAACATCATATATCAAGGCATTGCTCGTGAGTTTAGTGTACATACATTTACCAACTCGTAATACAACATATAATAATAACTTCCTTAGGACTTTCTTCACATGATCCATTACATTACCCGTTGAACACTCGGAATACTATTGGATACGCGAAAAACTTGCACATAGTGCATCAAATGTGGCCACATGCTACCACATATTACAATCATATATTGCTCGCTCACGAGCTAATCACAGGCCTGCTTACACAAGCTGACAGTCAGGACGCAACTACTTGGGTTGCTCACACAAGCTGATAGGTACCCACAACACATGCCAGGCTACCCAGCCACCTATAGAATGTACAAGACCAGCACTCGGAATCACATGTCACATATACACACATATTCATGAGCTCATATCCATATAGTTCCTAGTGACATTTCACATTGTATCCTAAGCTATTCCTAAGGTTCAAACGAGATTTTTCGATACCACATCTCTGTCGAACTTGAAGTGTCGGTCTCACTATTCATAGTACCAATTTCCCATTCATACCATAATAAGGCATAACTCAAATAGCCAATAAGCTTTTAAGAATCTACATAACATATATCACATATTTCATATATCACTTGTCATGTATCATCATTTTCTTACATTTCATATAATATTCTTCCATGTCATATTTCCACATCATATACACCATTCCATCAACTTTTCCAATATATTAAATCATACAATATATGCAATAATAGTAAGGAATATAATTCAAACATAACATTGCATTATTACTATAATACGAACTTACCTTGAATCTGAACAAAGCTAATTATTCCATTTTAGTCCATAATCTCGTACTTTTCCAATTTAAGCATGAATCTCGGTTTTCTTGATCTAACATTTCAAATATAGCTTATTTAGGACTCATTTTATTCATATAGACCCAAAAAATATACTTTTACAAATTTACTGTAGCACCCCTTACCCATACCCGAAGCCGGGACAAGGTATAAGGCATTACCAGACATATACTTAGACACTTTCAAAAAATACGGGTTATAAAATTTCATTCTAATTTAAAACCAATCAAACAACATCATAGTGTCCCTATTATGGGCTTACGAGGCCCAAAACATACATTAAAAGTGACTTGGGACTAAACCGAGAACTATAAAAAATTTAGTAAAATTTCTAGGGTTATGCCTCACACGCACGTGTGGAGGCAAAGCACATGCCCGTGTGCTTAGGGACACGCCCGTGTGTCCCACCGATGTTAAATTATTTAGATTTATTTTTCACTTTGAACCTACAGGGGTTTTCACAAGGCCAAGCACAGGCCTGTGTCTCTGGCCTGTGTCCTTCACACGGCCTAGACACACTTGTGTCCAAAAACCCAGACATTCTATTTATGACGTCATCATTCATTTTGAGGCATACGACCAAGGCACACACCTGTGTGCTAGGCCGTGTCCTCCACAAGGTTGAGACACTCGGCCGTGTTTCTGCCCATGTGTTTACTACCATGCAAACTAACCTAAAATTTTAGGTGCAGGGGACACATGGCCAAGCAACACGCCTATGGGGACTGACCGTACGTCATGTACGGCTTAGACACATGCCCGTGTGTCTACCCGTGTGGACCTTCTTAGGGCTATTTTCCAAGCCTTTGGTCACCCTCTATCATCCATACACACTTAAAAACTTCAATGGTACTTAACATGACCTAATTATACTCTTAAACAACCTTGAATAACTCATTGCATGTTAACCTCATCTCATCGATTTAGTACATGCTAAATTATCCTTTTCGTATTAGGGATTTACATAGCACATTTTACATTTTACACTTATGCAATATTATAACCATATATCATTGTATGCTATGTCCGCTCTCAAATTATTAGGTTCTATTTCAAGCATCCATCCATTATAAACCTCATCATCATATCTCAAGGGACATTTAAGCATAAACATGCATCATTAGTATGTTTACAACCTACATCAATATGAGTCATATCTCATGACCATATACAAAAGAATAAGTATACCATTTAGGCCCTTACATTGGCTAGCCAAATGACACATATAAAAATATAGCCAAAAACCCTATACATGCCATTAAACAAAATGAAAGTATCAATATACTAAAGCAGGACCGGTTGATAGTGTGTTGATTCTCCAACCGTCAATCTTCACGAGTCCACGAGCTCTGTAAGATAGGGAAAAGAGAAGGGTTAAGCATTTATATGCTTAGTAAGTCCAGATAACTGGAAAGTAAACTTACCGGTTAATTAGCATACAACCATATTAGGTAATAATTCCAACGAGCATGAAATATTTTCCCTATCACATGCACTCAATCATCAAGTTAGTCTCATAACAATACATCATGTCATTAGTCTTAGATGAGCTCATCAATTCAATATTTCCATTCTTTATTTCAGCTTGTTAATCCCATTGAATTTCTCGAGAATCTCGATGGATAGCCATTTACCGTCAAGTCATACAAGTGATCATCTCGAGTACGCACTCTCGTGGACCTTATATCTTATGGTGGGATTACCAGTCTAGCCTAAATCCCCCATAGTAGTAACTCATAGAGCAATGTCGAGATTACCAGTCCAGGCCAAATCCCTTTTTAATGACAACTACTCTCATAAGCTTGGACCTGAATTACCAGTCCAGGCTAAATTTAGTCCTCAATCGGATTACCCATCCAAGCTAAATCCTTAATACACCATATTCTTCGGGAGGCTCGATTACTCAAGGAACACCAGTTCAGGCTAGATCCTTTCTATTTGAGATCATCGGATTACCCGTCTGGGCTAAATCCTTTTCTGCAACACATGCAGGATCTCATATCATGTAAGCCATAATTACCCATCGGATTTCCCTTTTCTATTTCAACTGGGACATTTATCATCTTTCTTTTACATAAGCACAATTCATGAATTACCATGCAATGAATATCTAAACTTTCATAGATTCAAGAACATGCATGTTTAAGTATATTAAGAGTTTACTTTGGGTTATACGAACTTTCCTGGTAATTGCTTCGGTTTCGTGTCTCGGTTATTCCAAAACCTTTCGTTTTCCACGATCAAACTCCGGAATTGGTTCCTTGGGGTTTATATCAATCAAATTAGATTATTAATACATCACATTATTTGTTTAAGGCCTAAACTCACCCCCGGGCAAAATGACCATTTTGCCCCTAACCTTTCACAATATTTACAATTTAGTCCCAAGGCTCATATAATGAAATGCGTGTAATTCCTTGGCTACCCAAGCCTAGTCTAATGTTATTCACACTTATAGCCGCCCTCCCTTCATTCTATATTTTCCTACCCATTTCCATAATTTTTACAATTTAGTCCTTTAAGCCATTTCCATGAAAAATCACTTAGTAAAAGTTGTTTACCATCCTTTAAACTCTCATATCCCTTAATAAATCATCAAAACACAAACATCTCATGCATGGGTAAATTTTTGAACATAAACCCTAGCTTGAAATATGGGTAGAAATAGAGAGAGCATGTCACGAAGATCTCAAAAATATAAAGAACGTTAAAAATGGGGCTAGGGAGCACTTACTATTGAGCTTGAAAATGTTGAAAACCCTAGCTATGGAGACCCTTAGAATTTTGGCAGCATGGAGAACAAAATGAGCTGATTTTAGCTTGATTTTTCCCTTTTTATTTAGTTTATTCCCAAATGACCAAAATGCCCTTCCTTACTAAACTTCCAAAATTTTCCATGCATGCCCATTTTTGTCCAAAACTTTGAAATTGGGAAATTACTCTTTAAGGACCTCTAATTAACATTCCAAAGTAATTTCATATAAATTGCTTCTAGAACCCAAGTTTTGCAATTTATTCAATTTGGTCCCTAATTTCCAATTGGACACCTTACACATAGAATTTCTTCAGGAAACTTTAACACATGCTCATTTTTATATCCTAGACCTTATAATGATCATGAAATAATTATTTTAACGTCGGATTCGTGGTACCAAAACTACTATTTTGACTAGGCCCTAATTCAGGATGTTATATTTCTCTCCCCTTAGGGACTTTCGTCCTCGAAAGTCTTACCAGTAAACAGGTTCAGATATTGAATTCTCATGGTTTCTTCGGGCTCCCATGTAGCCTCTTCCACTCCGTGTCATTGCCATAAAACTTTAACCAAGGCTATATTCTTATTCCTTAATTATTTGACTTCTTGAGCCACAATCTTGATTGGTTATTCACTACAAGTCATGTTCGGTCTAATTTCAACTTCCGTAGGTGAAATCACATGGGAGGGGTCTGATCGATATCGTCGCAACATGGATACATGGAATACATCATGGATCTTTTCCAATTTGGGCGGCAATGCTAAACGGTAGGCTAACCGTCCAACTTTCTCAATAATCTCGTCGGGTCCAACAAACCTTGGATTCAGTTTGCCTTTTCAACCAAATCTCAAGACCTTTTTCCATGGAGATACCTTTAAGAATACTTTGTCTCCAACGTAAAATTCAATCTTTTTTCTTCTCAAATCAGCGTATGACTTTTGCCTATCCGATGCCACTTTCAAACAATCACGTATCGCTTTAACCTTTTCTTCAGTTTCCTTGATCAACCCAACTCCATGAATTTGGTGCTCTTTGAGTTTTGCTAGTACAATGGCATTCGACACTTTCGGCTATACAATGCCTTATACGGTGCCATTTTCACACTCGTCTAGAAACTATTGTTGTAGGTGAATTCCACCAATGGAAAGTATTTTTCCTAGTTACCCTAAAATTCAAGGGTGCAACACCGTAACATGTCTTCAAGAATCTGAATCGTCCTCTCAGACTGACCATCAGTCTGCGAGTGAAAAGCTATGCTAAAACTCAACTTTATGCCCAAGGCTTCTTGCAACTTCTTCTAAAATCCTAAAGTGAATCTCGGGTCCCTATCTGAAATAATTGATAACGGTACCCCGTGCAATCTCACAATCTCAGATGCATACAAGTCGGCCAAATTTTCAAGTGAGTAGTCAATTCGTACTGGAGTAAAGTGAGCCGACTTTGTTAGTCTATCAACTATAACCCAAATGGCATCCTTTTTCTTCGGTGTTAATGGCAATCCTGTCACAAAATCCATAGTAGTCCTATCTATTCCATTCAGGAACCATCATGGGCTGTAATAAACCTGAAGGTACTTGGTGTTCAGCCTTGACTTGTTGACATATCAAGCATTTTGATACAAATTCGGAGATGTCTCTTTTCATGCCATTCCACCAGTACATTTTCTTCAAATCATTGTACATCTTGGTACTTCCCGGATGAATAGATAAACAGCTATCATGCACCTCTTGTAAAACTTTCTGAACAAGCTCATCATTTTTGGGTACACAAACCCTATCTCAAAACGTCAAGCAACCATTAAAGTCAACCCAGAAATTTGATTCAACGCCCGTATCACATTGTGCTCTCTTGGCCTGCAAGTCACTATCATTGATCTGAGCTACACAAATTTCTTGTAGAAATGTTGGTCTGGCTCTTAACTGTGCCAAAACTAAACCATCATCTAACAAGGCCAATTGCGTGTTCAAGGCTCTCAAAGCAAACAAGGATTTTCTGCATAGTGGATCTGTGATTACATTCGCCTTTCCCGGGTGGTAGTCAATGGTCAGTTCATAATCTTTAATCAACTCTAACCATCTCTGTTGTCTTAGATTTAATTATTTTTGAGTCATCAAATATTTCAAAATCTTGTGATCTGTGAATATACGACAAGTTTCACCATACAAATGGTGTCTCCAAATCTTCAAAGCAAATACAATGGCAGCTAGCTCGAAGTCGTGTGTTGGATAAATTTTCTCATACGGCTTTAGTTGCCTCGAAGCATTTACCATTACCTTACCCTCTTGCATAAGCACGCAACCCAGTCTATTTAAGGACGCTCCATTATAGACCACGAATTCCTTTCCCGGCTCAGGTTGTACTAAAACTGGAGCTTCGATTAGCAACATCTTCAATTTCTCGAAAATCTGCTGACACTTCTCTAACCATTCAAACTTGACATCTTTTTGCAGCAACCTCGTCAAAGGAGTTGCAATCATCGAAAATCCTTTTAAGAAGTGTCGATAGTAACCAGCTAAGCCCAAAACCTTCTAACGTAGGTTATGTTCTTCTACGGCTTCCACTTAACAATAACAGATATCTTATTTGGATGAACTTGGATGCCATCACTCGACATAATGTGATCGAGGAATCCAACCTCTCGGAGCTAAAACTCACTCTTGCTAAATTTAGCATACAATTGTTTGTCCCGTAAGATCTGTAAAACCATTCTCAAATATTCTACATGCTCAATCTCATCCTTGGAATAAATCAGGATATCATCAGTAAACACAACAACAAACTTGTCTAAGTATGGTCGGAATATCCTATTCATCAAGTCCATAAATATAACTAGTGCATTTGTCAACCCAAAAGGCATCACAAGAAATTCATAATGGCCATACCTCGTTCTGAAAGCAGTCTTAGGTACATCTGACTCTTTAACTTGCAACTGGTAGTAGCTGGACCTCAGGTCTATCTTAGAAAACACAGTGGCTCCCCTTAATTGATCAAACAAATCATCGATTCTTGGAAACGGATGCTTGAACTTGATGGTTACCTTGTTGAGTTGTCAGTAGTCTATACATAGCCTCATAGAACCATTTTTCTTCTTTATGAGCACCCCAAGGTGAAAAACTCGATCTTGTAAAACCTTTATCTATTAGTTCTTACAACTGTGCTTTTAACTCTTCAGCTCTATTGGTGCTATCCTATACGGAGTAATAGAAATAGGAGCTGTCCCAGGCACCAGCTCAATATCAAACTCTACTTCTCTAACAGAAGGTAATCCGGGTAGCTCTTCCAGAAACATATCCAGATACTCACATACTATCGGTATCGATTCCAATTTCAACTCAGATTCTTTAGTATTCAACACAAAAGCAAGGTAGACTTCATATCCTTTTCTCATATACCTTTAAGCCATCATTGAGGTAATCACAACTGACAGAGTATCCAACTGGCTTGAATCAATCCGAAGAATCTCACCATTTGAACATTTCAATTCAATATACTTGCTACCACAATTTACAATCACATTATGCACAGCTAGCTAAACCATGCCCAAGTATTACATCAAACTCATCGAATGACAATAACATAAGGTTAGCCAAAAAAATGACCTTAAATCATCAAGGGACAGTTCTTACAAACTTTATCAACCAGAACTGACTTGCCTAGAGGGTTTGACACCATAGTCACAAATTCCGTTGGCTCTACAGACATATCCATGCTAGACACCAATTTCATGCAAATGTATGAATGGGTTGATCCTGGATTAATTAAGGCAATGACATGAGTATTACAAACAGAAAAAGTACCTGTGAAGACATCGGGAGCAAAGGCTTCCTCTCGAGCACGTATTGCATAAGTTCTTGCTGGGGGTCGAGCATCTGATTTTACAGTAGCATCCTTGGCAATAGTTCAACTGCCACTTGCACTTCCGGGATGTCTCAAAGGTCTACCTCGAGAAATAGGAGCATTCGGCCCCAGAGCTAATTCAACCTCTTTATTAGCTCGGTCCGAGCAGTCTCTGAGAAAATGGTCAAGGGACCCACATTTGAAACATACACCGCTCTTCATTCAGCACTATTCGAAGTGGAATTTGTTGTAGCTTTTACACTTCGACTTTTGATTATATACGCTTCCCACACTAGTTACCATAGGGGAAGAAGACTTCGAGTTATGTTACTTGGAGCTCCTTGCTCTACCCGAATATCCCACTGATGAAGTGGAGCATTCTTGATGACTTCTCGATTTCTTTATGGGGAATGAGTGTACTCTGCCGTTAGACCTCTTATTCGAAACTCGAGCTTCTCTCTTAGCTTGCTTTCTTTCATTATTTAGCTCTTCGGTCTTCTTGGCTCAGTCAGCTAATGCGGCAAATTCTCATATCTCAAGGATCCTGATCAGCAATTTAATTTCCTCGTTCAAGCCTTCCTCGAAGCGATTACACATTTCTGTCTCTGATTGGACCCACTCCGTTGCATACTGACTTAACCTTAAGAATTCCCTTTCGTACCCTAACATAGTCTTATTCCCTTGTTTGAGTTCTAGGAACTCCTTTCGCTTCGAGTCCAAAAACCTTTGACTTATGTATTTGTTTTTAAACTCAGCTTGGAAGAACTCCCATGTAATGTCTTACTTCGGTACCACTGAGGATACCGTCTTCCACCAATGGTATACGGCATCTTTTAGAAGAGATATAACACACTTTAAACACTCCTCAGGAGTACATGACAACTTGTCCAAAACTCGCGTAGTGCTCTCGACCAAGAACTTGGCTCGTTCAGCATCATCATCAACTTTAGCTCTAAACTCTTCAGCCCCATATTTCCTAAGTTTGTCCACTAGGGCTTTACCAACTCTCCCGGGTGTCATACCTTGTGGTATTTCTCCCTCAGGTCGAGCAGGCGGTGGAAGAGGTCGTGGTATATTGGGGCGGTTTCTCAAATAATCCCCAAACCATTATTCCATCATCTTGAATAAGGTAGCTCTTGCCCCTTCCCGACCTTCAGACGTAGGCTTTCTACTACTCGTATCAATAGCTCGCTGAACGGAAGCTGGAGCATGGCTCTTGGCTCACTCGGACTCATCTTGAGCTTGATTAGAAGACATTTACTATATCAAAATACAATTAAAAATGGTTAGGAGATGTCACACTATCAATCTTGTATAATGGAATGTATCGCTATACCAATACATGCTACGTTAGTTCAGGAATTGACTAAACTGTAGCTTTGATACCACTAAATGTAACACCCCTTACCCATACCCGAGGTCGAGATAAGGTACAAGGCGTTACTAGACATATACTCAGACACTTTCAGAAAATATGGGTTATAAAATTTCATTCTAATTTAAAACCAATCAAACAACATCATAGTGTCCTTATTATGGGCCTACAAGGTCCAAAACATACAGTAAAAGTGATCTGGGACTAAACCGAGAACTATAGAAAATTTTAATAAAATTTCTAGGGCTATGCTTACACGCACGCGAGGAGGCAAAGCACATGCCCTTATGCTTAGGACACACCCGTGTGTCCCACCTGTGTTGAATTATTTAGATTTATTTTTCACTTCGAACCTACAGGGGTTTTCACATGGCCAATCACAAGCCTATGTCCTGGCCCGTTCCCCTCACATGGCCTAAACACACCCGTATCTTCGCACGTGTCCAAAAACCTGGACATTCTATTTATGATGTCATCATTTATTTTGAGGCACACGCCCGTGTGCTAGGCCATGTCCTCCATACGGTTGAGACACTCGAATGTGTCTTTGCCCGTGTGTTTACTACCATGCAAACTAACCTAAAATTTTAGGTCTAGGGGACACACGGCCAAGCAACACACCCATGGGGCTGACCGTATGTCACACATGGCCTAGATAGATGCCCGTGTGTCTACTCGTGTGGACCTTTTTAGGGCTATTTTCCAAGCCTTTGGTCATCCTCTATCATCCATACACACTTAGAAACCTCAATGGTACTTAACATGGCCTAATTATACTCTTAAACAACCTTGACATAACTCATTGCATGTTAACCTCATCTCATCGGTTTAGTACATACTAAATTATCATTTTCGTATTAGGGATTTACATAGCACATTTTACATTTTACACTTAGGCCATATTATAACCATATATCATTGTATGCTATGTCCACTCTCAAATTATTAGGTTCCATTTCAAGCATCCATCCATGATAAACCTCATCATCATATCTCATGGGACATTTTTAGTAGGTTTACAACCTATATCAATATGAGCCATATCTCATGGCCATATACAAAATAATAAGTATATCATTTAGGCCCTTACATTGGCTAGCCAAATGACACATATAACAAAATAACCAAAAACCCTATACATGCCATTAAAAAAATGAAAGTATCTATACACCAAAGCAGGACCAGCGGATAGTGTGTTCATTCTCCAACCGTCTTCCAATCTTCATGAGTCCACGAGCTCTGTAAAATAGGGAAAAGAGAAGGGGGTAAGCAGTTATATGCTTAGTAAGTCTGGATAACTAGAAAGTAAACTTACCGGTTAATTAGCATACAACCATAATAGGCAATAATTCCAACGAGCATGAAATATTTTCCCTATCATATGCACTCAATCATCAAGTTAGTCTCATAACAATACATCATGTCATTAGTCTTAGATTAGCTCATCAATTCAATATTTCCATTTTTTATTTCAGCATGTTAATCTCATTGAATTTATCGGGAATCTCGATGGATATCCATTTACTGTCAAGTCATACAAGTGATCATCTATAGTACGCATTCCCTGTGAACCTTATATCTTACGGCGAGATTATCAGTCCAGGCTAAATCCCCCGTAGTAGTAACTCATACAGCAATGTCAAGATTCTCAGTCTAGGCTAAATCACTTTTTAATGACAATTGCTCTCATAAGCTCGGATCTGAATTGCCAGTCCAGGCTAAATTCAGTCCTCAATCGGATTACCCGTCCGGGTTAAATCCTTAATGCACCATATTTTTCGGGAGGCTCGATCACTCAAGGAACACCTGTCCAGGCTAGATCCGTTCTATTTGAGATCATCGGATTACCCATCTAGGCTAAATCCTTTTTTGCAACACATGTAGGATCTCATGTCATGTAAGCCATAATTTACCCATCGGATTTCCCTTTTCTATTTCAACCGGGACATTTATCATCTTTCTTTTACACAAGAACATTTCATGAATTATCATGCAATGAATATCTAAATTTTCATACATTCAATAACATGCATGTTTAAGTATATTAAGAGTTTACTTCGGGTTATACGAACTTACCTGGTAATTGCTTCGGTTTCGTGTCTCGGTTATTCTGAAACCTTTCATTTTCCACGGTCGACCTCCGGAATTGGTTCCTCAGGGTGTATATCAATAAAATTAGATTATTAATACATCACATTATTCGTTTTAGGCCTAAACTTACCCTGGGAAAATGACCATTTTGCCCCTAGCCTTTCACAATATTTACAATTTAGTCCTAACGCTCGTATAATGAAATGCATGTAATTTCTTGGCTACCCAAGCCTAGCCGAATGTTATTCGCACTTATAGAAGCCCATGTTTTCCCTTCATTCTATATTTTCCTACCCATTTCCATAACTTTTACAATTTAGTCCTTTAAGCCATTTCCATGAAAAACCACTTAGTAAAAGTTGTTTACCATCCTTTAAACTCTCATATCCCTCCATAAATCATCAGAACACAAACATCTCATGCATGGGAAAATTTTTTAACATGAACCCTAGCTGGAAATATGGATATAAATAGAGAGATCATGTTACGAGAATCTCAAAAATACGAAGAACGTTAAAAACGGGGCTATGGAGCACTTAATATTGTGCTTGAAAATGTTGAAAACCCTAGCTATGGAGACCCTTAGAATTTTAGTAGCATGGAGAAGAAAATGAGCTGATTTTAGCTTGATTTTCCCGTTTTATTTAGTTTATTACCAAATGACCAAAATGCCCTTCCGTACTAAACTTCCAAAATTTTCAATTCATGCCCATTTTTGTCCAAAAACTTATAAATTGGGAAAATTACTCTTTAAAGACCTCTAATTAACATTCCAAAGTAATTTGATACAAATTTCTTCTAGAACCCAAGTTTTGCAATTTATTCAATTTGGTCCCTAATTTCCAATTGGACACTTTAAACATAGAATTTCTTCATGAAACTTTAACACATGCTCATTTTCAAATCCTAGACCTCATAATGATAATGAAATAATTATTTTAACATAGGATTCATGGTCTCAAAACTACTTTTCAACTCGAGCCTAATTCAAGATGTTGCATTTACATTTTTACCCTTAAACTTTCTCATATTTATACTTTTACCCCAAAGCTCGTAAAATAATTTTCATTCAATTTCTTGTACTTAAGCCTAACCAATTTATTTTCATAACTATAGCAGCCCACAATTTCCACTAGAACACACTTTTATGACAAATTCTATAACTTTTATGATTTAGTCCTTTTAAGCATTTTCTCTGAAAATCACTTAGCAAAAGTCATTTATTTAACACCCAACATTCATTTTCTACCATTAGACATCAAAAAACATGCATATCACTCATGGTTAACTTTTTAAACATGAACCCTAGCCCAAAATAATGGTAGAAATAGGTAAATCGAGTTACCAGGACTTCAAAATGTAAAGAACATTAAAAACGGGGCTAGGATGCACTTACTATGGAGCTTGGAAGCTTGGAAACCCTTTCATGAGAAACTCGCCCCTTACGAAGAAGATGAATGAAATTTTTCTTTAAATTTTGTCTTTTTGTCCATTTAATTACCAATTTACTAAAATGCCCTTAACTTAAAAATATTTTATTTCACTTATTTCATGTCCATTTTTGTCCAACAAATTAACCAATGGTCTAATTACCATTTAAGGACTTCCAATATAAAATTTCATAACAATTAGACACTTCTAACATGTATAACTCAACTTTTGCACTTTTTACAATTTAGTCCTTTTGACCAAATTGAGTGCCCAAACGTCAAAATTATCTAACGTGATTTTCACAAAATCATCTCGTGAAATTGTAGACCATAAAAATTTAATGAAAATAAAATTTTCCTCATCGTATTTGTGGTCTCGAAACCACTGTTCCAACTAAGCCCAAATTCAGGATGTTACGCAATGTACCCGTAGGTACCTCGGATGACGATTTATTTTTGTATCAATATTATTTTGATATTTTCCTATATACCAAATTCACATTTATGCATATTATGTCAAATATGATAATTTAACTCATTTATCAATAAGTCAATATAATTCCAATCAATCAACAATTATGAACACATACCACAATATGGTCTTTTATTTCTAAACATCAAAACATGTTCAACACTGGCCATTCCAAAGGCTAGTTATGACCAAATATTTACATGCCATCATTGGTTAAATTAACCTATACATGCCATTATAACCATAATTGATTTACCTTATATACCAAAATAGGCTGATGGATAGTGTGAGTGATCTCCTCTAAGCTTCCAATGTAATAGCCCAAAATTGGGTCTAGTTGGAATAGAGGTTTCGGGACCACAAAATCTGAGAGAGAAATAATTATTTTATGATTATTTTTAGGTCTATGATATGATTGCATGATTATGTGAAAATTTCGTGAAGAAATTCTATGCATAAAGTGCTCAATTTGAAGTTAGGGACTAAATTGAATAAGTTGCAAAACTTGCATTCTAGAAGTTTCTAGTATGAAATTGCTTTGAAATATTAATTAGGAGGTCTTAAATAGAAATTTTACCAATTTTTAAGTGATGGACAAAAATTGGACATGGATGGAATTTTTGAAAGTTTAGTAAGGAAGGGCATTTTGGTCATTTGGTAACTAAAAGAAATAAAAAGGGAAAATAAAGCCAAAATTGACTCATCTTTTTCATGGAGGCCGAAATTAGCATCGGGAAGCCATGGCTAGGGTTTTCAAGCTTTCCAAGCTCAATAGTAAGTTCGTTCTCACCCCGTTTTTCAAGTTCTTTACGTTTTTGGAATCCCGGTAATTTGATTAAGCTTATTCTAGCAGTAATTTAAGCTAGGGTTCATATTTGGAAAAATACCCATAGGTGAAATGTGTTTATTTTGCTATTTTATGATAGAATATGAGGATTTAAATTATGTTAGACAACTTGTGCTACTCGGTTTTGAGTGAAAACGAGTAAAAGGGCTTAATTGGTAAAAATACCTAATAGTCATAAGTATAAGTTACAGTGAGAATTTGATGTTTCCATATAAGGGAAAAGTGATCAGCATGTCATAAAACATAAGACTAAGGGACGAATTTTAATTCCCGAGCCAAGGGGCAAAAGCGTAAATATGCAAAAGTTTAGGGGCAAAATTGTAATTTTTCAAAAGTTTGAGTTAAGGACTGTTTTGAATAGTACATTAATTAAATAAGTAAAATATGATGTTTTATATCCCGAAAAATGAGATTTGAACCTAGAATGAGAGAAAAATCGAAAGTTGGGAAAGTTGGTAGAATGGTCATTTTAGTATCGAGGTAAGTTCATATGTATAATAAGCATTAATTTATGCATGTTTCAATGTAAAATTGATATATTTATTATAATTTCCGAGGTGTTGAAAGTATGTAAGTTGGTATGATAATAATACATCAATAATCTTGTAATTTATATTTGAAAGTTACATTTAGTGAATTAATTGAATTATGTTAAATTAAATGATTATGGTGCCAAGTTTATGAATTGATTTAAAATATGTCTATGGTACATTAAGTGCGTTGAATTATCATACATAAATGTGATTTCTATGATTATGGATATTATGGGAAATTGTAAGTTCATATGATTTTTAATAAGGCAATGTGTAATTTAATGTTATTGCCTTGATATTAAATGAGATGTAAGCTTATATGTAAGTAATACATCAATATTACTTGTATTATGATATTTTATAATAATATTGGAAACATGTTTGTGGATAATTACTTGATTGGTGAAATTGTTGGAAAGAGAGAAATCCGGTTGAACCTTGGAAAGATTGCATGATCTGAGATAGTATGTAGCTAGGTCACATGTATGGTGCTAAGTGCACATCATGTGTACAATAGAGCTACAAGACATTATGATGTAGCTAGGTCGCATGGGTGATACTATGTGTACACCATGTAGACAAGAGAGCTACCGAATATATGTAGCTAGGTCGCATGCGTGGTTCCAGGTGAATGACACCATGTAGACAAGAGAGCTACGAGATAAATTGGCTAGGTCACATGGGTGGTACTGAGTGTTCACCATGTGTACAAGAGAGCCGAACCATATGATGGGTGGACCTATGTGCTGAAACCACCAAGTATCGAGGATTGATCCGAAGTGTTCAACGGGAGACTCTCTATGTATTGCTTTGTGAGTTTTGTGATGAATAAGTGCAGGAACTTGGTTATGTGAATGATGTGTTCATTAAGTGACCAGGATGTGGTAAGGTTATAAACAAGTAAGTTATACATGAGGATGATTTAATGGTGACCTTGTGATCATGGGCCTATACTTGTGATGTATGAAATGTGGTGAAAATGATTTGTGATATGTATGTTAAAATGAGGTTAATACAAAGAAAGTGTGAAAGAGTGAATTAGCAATAAAACTATTTTGGACAGTAGCAATGACGTGAATTTGAAAAATCACTAAAATTGGTAGAAATTGAATCAGAGACTGAATGAGATATCAAATTAAAGGTTAATGAGTCTATTTTCATATAAAAGAAACAGAGAAGAAAATGAGTTCTATATTTTGATATATTTATGTTTTTGTGAGACTGGTTCAGAATGATTACGTGATACCTTGTTTTGACTTTGGCAAATCACAAAAATTTGGATAAAAATATTTAGAGGCTTAAACTTATATTTTTAAAATCCCTAATGAGTCTATTTTCAAGATAAATCAACAAAAAACATTATCCGAGTTCTGTACTATGAGATAATTAATTTTTAGTGAAGAGGGGTCAGAACTGTCAGAATGTGAAACAGGAGAAATTTTAATGAATAAACTGTAGTAATTGGATAAACCAAAAATTATGAAAATTTTACGGTGGAAAGATATGTGAGTGTAGTTTCAGGGGAAATTTACGGATCTTAATTTGGATCTCTGTAGCTCGAATTATAAATAAGTAAGTGACTAGGACTTGTGTGGACAGTTTGATGTGAGCATTTATTAGTAAATTGTGAAATCGTACTTACAAGAATGCTATATACATTAAGGATGTGGAATGGAGAGGAGGAGGAGGAAAATAAATATATATGGAATACATGGAAACTATGGTATATGAAATATTGATATAATGAAATAAATGATATGTGTTTATAAGAAAAGCAGAAAAAGAATGATATGTAGCATGACATGTATATATATATATATATATATATATATATATGACTAGTCTCAATGTAATGCTTGTTGGGTATGGAGTTGAATTGAAATGTTTCGAGCAAACATGTTATTTTATGATCTGAATTGTGGTATTTTATAAAGATATGATCTAGTTTTAAATGTGAATGCTTGATGATTAAGCTGAAGATATTTGGTAAGATGATAATCTTGGTATAAATGTATAAGTGGTACTATAATAAACAAGGTAAAATGAGTATGAGATACACATGTATGATGACATACAAATCCTATGTTTGTGGTTTAATTGAGAATATTTAATCATAAATGAATACCATGTTATATGCTTTTGATTTTGTATAAGTGTGTAAGAGATTAAGGTTGACCAAAGCTTGGAAAATAGCCTAGGTATATTCCACACAGGTAGAGACACGACCATGTGTCTCAGCCGTGTATAGAACACGACTTCGGTACACGGGCGTGTGGAGCATTAAAGCATGAAATTTCTAAGATTTTTGTAAGTTCTCGGTTTAGTCCCGAACCCTTTCTAAAGTATGTTTTGGGCTTCGTTGACTCAAATATGGGACTATGTGTAAGTAAATGAACGTTTTGAAATATGAATAAAATTTTATGGCCCGTATTTTAGTTTAATGTTTGTATATTTGTCTAGTAATGCATCGTACCTTATCCCGGCCTCGGGTACGGGTAAGGGGTGTTACATTTAGTAGTATCAGAGCAGGTTTAGTCCATTCTCGGACTAACATAGCAAGTGTGAGAGTTTAGTTATACATGCCACAAATATGTGATAGTGTGATGTCTCCCAACACTAATGAGGACCATTTTGTTTAAAATGAAATATTCTCCAATCGAGCTACATCTAACCATTTAATAGTAATATTGAAGTATTTGAATAAAGTGTAGCTATGATGTGTTAAACTCGGGAAGGTATGAATAAGAATTCGTGATATATGTATATGTGATAATATATGATATGAAAGTTTATATAGTGATATATTTATTTATATTTGTTTGGCCTACATATGCTGCTGCATGCTTAACTAAATTAATTAGTAAATGTGATGACTAAATATTCAAAATTCATAGAATGTATGAGTGAGTGCACTTGTTTGAAATGAGATAATTGGAAATTTTATGTAAGACAGATATGAATAATAAATTGTTTGAAGTGGATAGTATGATTATAATGACATATTTGGATAATGAAAAAAAAAATGTGTCATATAGATATATGTCAGAATCGAGTTAAAGACTGTACGACTTCACCCCCTTACCGATGAGGTGTATATAACGGAAATTCATGAGAATCATGTTGACTAAGTTCCTAAGTGTGGAATCAAAGAGTTCAGTGATAAAATAATTATAGATATGACCAAAGACTGAGAATGGTTGACAAGTGAAGGACAGAGTTAGAGAAATATCAGAGTTGATTGAGTTATCTTGGGATTTAAATTGATAATAGAGTGTTTTTGAAAGTATCGTCTTGAAAAAAATTAGTTAGTAATGCTGGAAATTATGAGAAAGATACTAAACTTCACTCTGGTAAGATTTTCGAGGACGAAAATCTCTAAATAGGGGGGAGAGTTGTAATAGCCCAAAATTGGGTCTAGTTGGAACAGAGGTTTCGGGACCACAAAATCTGAGAGAGAAATAATTATTTTATGATTATTTTGAGGTCTACGATATGATTGCATGATTGTGTGAAAATTTCGTGAAGAAATTCTATGCATAAAGTGCTCAATTTGAAGTTAGGGACTAAATTGAATAAGTTGCAAAACTTGCATTCTAGAAGTTTCTAGTATGAAATTGCTTTGAAATATTAATTAGGAGGTCTTAAATAGAAATTTTACCAATTTCTAAGTGATGGAAAAAAATTGGACATGGATGGAATTGTTGAAAGTTTAGTAAGGAAGGGCATTTTGGTCATTTGGTAATTAAAAGAAATAAAAAGGGAAAATAAAGCCAAAATTGACTCATCTTTTTCATGGAGGCCGAAATTAGCATGGGGGAAGCCATGGCTAGGGTTTTCAAGCTTTCCAAGCTCAATAGTAAGTCCGTTTTAACCCCGTTTTTCAAGTTCTTTACGTTTTAGGAATTCCGGTAATTTGATTAAGCTTATTCTAGCAATAATTTAAGCTAGGGTTCATATTTGGAAAAATACCCATAGGTGAAATGTGTTTATTTTTCTGTTTTATGATAGAATATGAGGTTTTAAATTATGTTAGACAACTTGTGCTACTCGGTTTTGAGTGAAAACGAGTAAAAGGGCTTAATTGGTAAAAATACCTAATAGTCATAAGTATAAGTTACAGTGAGAATTTGATGTTGCCATATAAGGGAAAAGTGATCAGCATGTCATAAAACATAAGAATAAGGGATGAAGTTTAATTCCCAAGCCAAGGGGCAAAAGCATAAATATGCAAAAGTTTAGGGGCAAAATTATAATTTTTCAAAAGTTTGAGTTAAGGACTATTTTGAATAGTACATTAATTAAATAAGTGAAATATGATGTTTTAGATCCCAAAAAATGAGATTTGAGCCTAGAATGAGAGAAAAATCGAAAGTTGGGAAAGTTGGTAAAATGGTCGTTTTAGTATCGAGGTAAGTTCATATGTATAATAAGCATTAATTTATGCATGTTTCAATGTAAAATTGATATATTTATTATAATTTCCGAGGTGTTGAAAGTATGTAAGTTGGTATGATAATAATACAACAATAATGCTATAATTTATATTTGAAAGTTAAATTTAGTGAATTAATTGAATTATGTTAAATTAAATGATTATGGTGCCAAGTTTATGAATTGATTTAAAAATATGTCTATGGTACATGAAGTGCGTTGAATTATCATACATAAATGTGATTTCTATGATTATGGATATTATGGGAAATTGTAAGTTCATATGATTTTTAATAAGGCAATGTGTAATTTAATGTTATTGCCTTGATATTAAATGAGATGTAAGCTTATATGTAAGTAATACATCAATATTACTTGTATTATGATATTTTATAATAATATTGGAAACATGTTTGTGGATATTTACTTGATTGGTGAAATTGTTGGAAAGAGAGAGAAATCTGGTGAACCTTGGAAAGATTGGATGATCTGAGATAGTATGTAGCTAGGTCACATGTATGGTGCTAAGTGCACATCATGTGTACAAGAGAGCTACAAGACATTATGATGTAGCTAGGTCGCATGGGTGATACTATGTGTACACCATGTAGACAAGAGAGCTACGGGATATATGTAGCTAGGTCGCATGCGTGGTTCCAGGTGAAGGACACCATGTAGACAAGAGAGCTACGAGATAAATTGGCTAGCTCACATGGGTGGTACTGAGTGTTCACCATGTGTACAAGAGAGCCGAACTATATGATGGGTGGAGCTATGTGCTGAAACCACCAAGTATCGAGGATTGATCCAAGTGTTCAACGGAGACTCTCTATGTATTGCTTTGTGAGTTTTGTGATGAATAAGTGCAGGAACTTGGTTATGTGAATGATGTGTTCATTAAGTGACCAGGATATGGTAAGGTTATAAACAAGTAAGTTATACATGAGGATGATTTTATGGTGACTTGTGATCATGGGCCTATACTTGTGATGTATGAAATGTGGTGAAAATGATTTGTGATATGTATGTTAAAATGAGGTTAATACAAAGAAAGTGTGAAAGAGTGAATTAGCAATAAAAGCTGTTTTGGACGATGCGATGGCGTGATTTTGAAAAACCACCAAAAATAGTATAAATTGAACCAGAGACTGAGTAAGATATCAAATTAAATCTTAATGAGTCTGTTTTCATATAAAATAAACAGAGAAAGAAAAGGAGTTCTTTATTTTGAGATATTTATGATTTTGTGAGACTAGGTTAGAATGATTACGTGATCCCCTGTTCTGACTTTGGGAAATCACAAAAATTTGGATAAAAGTAAAGAGAGGCTTAAACTTATATTTTTAAAATCCCTAATGAGCATATTTTCTATATAAATCAACAAGAACATTATCCGAGTTCTGTACTGTGAGATTGTGAAAACCCTAATTTGGCCCTAGTCGGAAAGTGATTTCGGGATCACAAAACCGAGTCACAAAAATAATTAGATGTTATATTCTATGTTTATTTCATGTGAAAGTGCATGTGTGAAAATTTCATGCTTTGATTTTTCCATTTGTGAGTGAAATTATGAAATAGGACTCATGTGAAAATTTTTGAAAATGCTATAGGCTAATTTGTAGTGGCCAAATAACTTATAGTATGAAATAAGTGGATTTGCATGTCAAATTTCCCACCTTAAAACATAGTGGCCGGCCATGATGGACATGATAAGCATTTGTGCAATTTTTTTTATTGAAATTATGGCATAAGTATGGCACAAATAATATATGTTATTTTGTGTCATAAAATGTTAGTAATAAAATAACAAAAGGAAGTAAAAGACAAGGTTTTTTGTTCATCCTTGTTCTTCATGGCCGAAAATAGGAGAGCAAAAGGGGAAAAAGCTCTTGAAAAATTCGGTCACTAGGGGAAGAAAAATCCAAGGTAAGTTCATGGTAGTTTACTTCTATCTTGATTTTTATGAGTTCTTCTTGATTCTACCTTAACTCATGAAGCATATTTTTTATTTTTGGTCGTGTTGTGAGCATTCGGTCATGAATGGAAATGAAGGAAATGGTTGTTGTTTCATGTTCTTTTGATGAATAATGGAAGATAGGTGAAGTTGAGCCAAACAAATGAGCATGCATGTGCCTTAGATGCTAAGGGGGAAAATCAGCTAACATGTTGTGTGTATTATGGCCGAATGTGAACTTGGATAACATTGAGTAATGTTTGTGCTTTAAAATGATGAAATGGAGATTATGCTTAAGTGAAATCATAGGTATGTGATGATTGATTTTTGATATGCATGTTTGAATAACATGCATGCAAGTTATGTGTGAAAGAGTGAATTGGTAATAAATCTGCTTGGGACAGCAGCAGTAACATGATTTTGGAAAATCACCATAAATTGTGGGAGATGAGTTAGAAGCTGAATAAATTATCTAATTAAATATTAATGAGTCTAGTTTCTTATAAAAGAAACCGTGTAAGCAAAAGAATTGCCGATAATGAGATATTTGAAGTGATGTGGGACAGGGTCAGAATGACTTCTAGATCCTCTGTTCTATATTTATAAAATCATTATAAATTGTAAAAAAATGCTCATAAGATGAAATTTATATGATTAGACTCCCTAATGAGTCTAGTTTCAAATGAAATAAACGAGAACATATTTTGAATTCTGTACAATGATAAAATTGATTCATAGTGAGGAGCGGTCAGATTAGTCAAACAGTGAAACAGGGGAAAATTTAAGAAAAATCTGGTATTGATTGGCCAAACCAAAAATTCTGAAAATTTTATTGATAAAATATATATGAGTCTATTTTCATGGAAAATAACATCACTTGATTTTGAGTTTCGTAGCTCCAGTTATAAATGATTTAGTGACTATTGCTCGGGAAGGCGACTTGCGGTGAAATTATGATTATGTGGTAAACATTGATGAAATTTGTTAATGAGTTGCTTATTGATTTCTTATAAGCTTACTATGATCGAGTAGGTGTGAAATTGAATATATATATATATATATATATATATTATTTTTGAAAGTGATCTGGAATAGTCGAATAATGACTAGTTTAAAATCTTTGAATTTAAGCTCAAGAGCATAGAGGGGAAAATTCGGATAAGGGACAACAGAAAGTAATCGAATAGCCGTTGTAATCGTTCGGCAACATTCAAGGTAAGTTCTTAAGTGTTTAAGCTTGATTCCTTCTTATATGCCTAAGAGTTAAATTAATATGGGAGAGAGAATGTAAATTTTATTTAGTTAATGTGCCGAATATGTAATGATTTAAGGCTATAAGCCGATTATGGCTATTATGCTTAAGTTGAATTTGATTTGGAAATTTGATGCACTAAATGAGTGTTACAATGAATAAACTATGTCGTATATGTGCTGGTAGAGATATCACAATTTGTGATTATTAAATATCTAAAGGAAACCATGATGTGTATAAAATTATTTTTATTAGTCCTTTGTGGTAGCCGAATGTGGCTTGGTACTAAAGTGATTAAATGTGAACTTCGATGAGGTAACTGTTAGTGATTGATGATATAAGTTATGAATTATAATATATATTCGGGTTTCAAACCTAGCAGGCGTAATGCCGGTGAAATGACATTGGACTTAAAGGTCTAGCAGGCTTATGGCTGGCGATGAAATCAGGTTATTACCTAGCAGGCAAAATGCCGGGAAACTATTAAAAGTGTGGTGCTATAAGAGTATGGGCTAATACGATATGTGGATTCGTTCCGTAAAGTAAACTATTTAGGTACGAACAACCTAATTAAGTACATGTGAATTAAATGAATTTGATGATTGATGTGAATCGAACATATAAGAAATGGTTTCATGTTGATGTTCAACTATGAGACCTTGTGTTAAATCGACAATCGATTTCGTTCAATACATTAAGTTAGTCAGGTATACGATATGTACTTATGCATGTTAAATCGATTGGAATTGAATCATGAATGTGAATTGAGAAGCATAGGTGAAAATGCCTATGTCATATATATGAGTAAGGGTAAAATCATCGTAAATTATCGATAAGGATGGGCTATGTGCGAAACCATCTTATAATTGCTAATTTGAATGGTTGTGTGCAAATCAGTGAGCAAGATGTATTGTATTGAGATGATGCTTCAGTGAAAATATACATATGTTCTTTGTGTTGAATGAATATTAAATTAAAGTTATGAGCCGTATGTGACTAGCATATCTAGTCGAATTTGATACTATTAAATGATGTACTAAGATATGTGTTCCAATGTGAAAATTAAACGCTATGTGGTTGAAAGGATGAAAATCTTTGTTCATAGATATGTGTTTCAGTTATACATGATTGAAGTATAAGTTATGAAAGTGGGAAAGAACAGGTGAATTGTCTATCAAAATGTGATATTCGGGCTTCAGGCCTAGCAGGCTATAATGCCGGTGAAATGATTTTGGGCTTTGAGCTTAGTAGGCTATGATGCCGGTGAAATATTATTCGAGCCTTTGAGCCTAGCAGGCTATAATGCCGGTGAAATGAAATGTTATGTGAATTCGGTGTTCCTTGTAAGATAGGGATTTAGCCGAATGTTTAAGATGAAATGATAGTGTATTATATCATGCTTATATGGCCTAATGGTAAGTATAACATGTTGGTAAATATGCAATGTGCTTTTATAATCGATTGATAAGTTTGAAATGAATGTGAGTAAAATGTTATGCATAGGCTATCAAATGTTAAGTGTGAAAATGAGATGAAAGAAAAGTGTTGAAATGTGCTAATATATGATTAAATATGCATGATATTTGTATCCGGCTTAAAGACCGCAGGCTATATGCTGGAATTATATCCAGGTTAAATCCTGCAGGATTCGTGCTGGTAATATATCCGGGTTAAATCCCGCAGGATTCGTGCTGGTAATATATCCGGGTTAATTCCCGCAGGCTTCGTACTGGTATTATATCCGGGTTAAATCCCGCAGGCTTAGTGCTGGTATTATATTCGGGCCTTTGAGCCTAGCAGGCTATTATGCCGGTGAGACACTATTCGCACCTTTGGGCCTAGCAGGATATAATGCCGGTGAGATACTATTCGGGCTTTCGAGCCTAGCAGGCTATAATGCCGATGAAATGATAATCGAGCCTCGATCCTAGTAGGCGAAATGCCGGTGATTTGAGAAAAGTCTAAGACTAAGGTACCTTGCGTTAGATTGACAAATGAATACATTCAATACGTTAAATGGGCCAGGTACACAATATGTACTCATATGTGAGTTTGATTTGAAGTGAATCATTAGTGCGTAATGTGATACATACGTGAATAAATGTTATAACTATATCTATGATCATGATACATCGGGCCAGGGTGTGAAATTATGTGAAAGTATTTGAGTTAATTATGTTATATGAATTCAGATTAAGTATGATAAGAATACTGAACGTGCATTATGTGTTTGTGTGTATTCGGCCAGATGGCAATATACCTAGAATATGGCCTCTTGAGAAATTGAATAATCGAAGTATAATTGCGTTTATTTGTTTGCATTGCTTAAAACTTACTAAGCTTATGAAAGCTTACTCCGTTGTTACATTCTTCTGTTTTGTAGATTGTTGGCTCCAGTTATTTGCTCGGGTTGGAGTTCGCCGGAGATATTATCACACTGTCGAGCTCACACTATTGGTGTAAGTAAATCCTAGTATTTCGAGTCTATGGCATGTATAGGGTTTTAATGTTGAGTATGTGATACTATAAGTTAGCCAAAGGTGGTGGCTTGTAATGATAAAGTGTTTTGGCCATGTGAATTGGCCTATGTTGGCTAGTGATGTTTTGGGCCTCGTAAGCCCATATATGGGACAGATTTTATGTGAAAAGAAAAGATTTAAATTGATTGAAAATTTTTTGGCACGGTTTTTGTGTGATTGACTGAGTTTAAGTTGGGTAACACCTCGAACCCTGTTTCGGCGAGGGATACGGGCGAGGGGTGTTACATTTAGTTGTATCAGAGCTATGGTTTAGTCAGTTCTCAGACTAACATAGCAAGTATAAGAGTCTAGCTATACATGCCGTAAGTAAAGCGTGATAGTGTGATATCTCCCGGCTCTTATAAATTGTTTTGCTCAGGTAATGATGTGTTCCAACCGAGCTATTATTAATTGATCCGAAAATGCTATTGAACTGATTGTAATATATTTGTGATATGACGGAATTGAAAGGTATGAAAAGAAGTTTATGATATGTGTGTATCAGTGTAAAGATATGTATAAGATTGTATAAAGTAAATGGTAATGAAAGATCAAATTGGGTGGAACGCAGGGAATGAGTACAATTGTTCACTAATGAATTGACGAAAAAGACCATGGTTAGACCATGGCAATACATGAGACAGATGAGCTAGTGTAAGACCCGTCAGGGACGTGGCATCGGCTCGACTTGTGCTAAGCGTAAGACCTATCTGGGATAGGCATCGGAACAACCTAGTGAGTGCTAGTGTAAGACCTATCGGGAATAGGCATCAGCACGGGCAGAGCAGAGCTAGTATAAGACCATAGTTGGACTATGGCATCAAGTAAGCAATGTACTCAAAACCGTAAGACGTTTGCCGATTTGATAAATATTGACAAGTGATCAAGACTAAATGTGGAAACTTGATAAGACATTATTGGTAATTTGAGTAAGAGAAATGAAATTTTGAATTATGATAAATTCACTTATGTTTTGCTAATATTCACATGAAATAAAGTTGCGTGTATTACTGAGATATGTGACAATGCATCTGTAACGAGTTGGAAATTTGAAATGTTTGAATCAATGTGCGTAATATTATGATGATGAGTGACAAAGTTATTTGTGTATACAAATATGAAAGTTCCTTTCGAGGCTTAACAACCTCACCCCCTTATCAGCGTTATTATTGTTCTAGTATGGAATAAGTATACAGATTGGTTAAAGGTTACATAAAGGATCTTCATATGAACTCCGATTGTGAAATGTTTGTTTATCTAAGTTGTAATAGATTATGCAAGTATATGGAATAAAAGAAATCAGTGGTATTATAGAAGTGGTTGTGAGATAGAATTTCTATCCAAATTGAATCAAAATTTTTATTATCTTCTAAGAGAGAAATATTATTGGATAATGATTTATCATCTGACAAGAAAAGATCGGTATGATGGGGTTTGCACGTACAAGGCTTTATTTGATGAAGTGACTGAAGTATCTATAATGTGATCTGTTGGTGTAGACCAAAGTTCCGGATTTTTGGTAAAAAGAGATACATGTGAAGAATGGAAAATTGTGATTTCGAGAATATTGTGAAAACGTTTTTAGAGTGGAAACTATTTCTTCTCGTAAGATTTTCGGGGACGAAAATTCCTAAGGGGGTAGAGTTGTGACAACCCTAATTTGGCCCTAGTCGGAAAGTGGTTTCGGGATCACAAAACTGAGTCACAAAAATAATTAGATGTTACGTTCTATGTTTATTTCATGTGAAAGTGCATGTGTGAAAATTTTATGCTTTGATTTTGCCATTTGTGAGTGAAATTATGAAATAGGACTCATGTGAAAATTTTTAAAAATGCTATAGGCTAATTTGTAGTGGCCAAATAACTTATAGTATGAAATAGGTGGATTTGCATGTCAAATTTCTCACCTTAAAACATAGTGGCCGGCCATGATGGGCATGATAAGCATTTGTGCAATTTTTTTTATTGAAATTATGGCATAAGTATGGCACAAATAATATATGTTATTTTGTGTCATAAAATTTAGTAATAAAATAACAAAAGGAAGTAAAAGACAAGGTTTTTTGTTCATCCTTGTTTTTCATAGCCGAAAATAGGAGAGCAAGAGGGGAAAAAGCTCTTGAAAAATTCGGTCACTAGGGGAAGAAAAATCCAAGGTAAGTTCATGGTAGTTTACTTCTATCTTGATTTTCATGAGTTCTTCTTGATTCTACCTTAACTCATGAAGCATATTTTTTATTTTTGGTTGTGTTGTGAGCATTCGGTCATGAATGGAAATGAAGGAAATGGTTGTTGTTTCATGTTCTTTTGATGAATAATGGAAGATAGGTGAAGTTGAGCCAAACAAATGAGCATGCATGTGCCTTAGATGCTAAGGGGGAAAATCAGCTAACATGTTGTGTGTATTATGCCCGAATGTGAACTTGGATAACATTGAGTAATGTTTGTGCTTTAAAATGATGAAATGGAGATTATGCTTAAGTGAAATCATAGGTATGTGATGATTGATTTGTGATATGCATGTTTGAATAACATGCATGCAAGTTATGTGTGAAAGAGTGAATTGGTAATAAATCTGCTTGGGACAGCAGCAGTAACATGAATTTGGAAAATCACCATAAATTGTGGGAGATGAGTTAGAAGCTGAATAAATTATGTAATTAAATATTAATGAGTCTAGTTTCTTATAAAAGAAACCGTGTAAGCAAAAGAATTGCCGATAATGAGATATTTGAAGTGATGTGGGACAGGTCGAGAATGACTTCTAGATCCTCTGCTCGTATTTATAAAATCATTATAAATTGTAAAAAAATGCTCATAAGATGAAATTTATATGATTAGACTCCCTAATGAGTCTAGTTTCAAATGAAATAAACGAGAACATATTTTAATTCTGTACAATGATAAAATTGATTCGTAGTGAGGTGTGGTCAGATTAGTCAAACAGTGAAACAGGGGAAAATTTAAGAAAAATCTGGTATTGATTGGCCAAACCAAAAATTCTGAAAATTTTATTGATAAAATATATATGAGTCTATTTTCATGGAAAATAACATCACTTGATTTTGAGTTTCGTAGCTCCAGTTATAAATGATTTAGTGACTATTGCTCAGGAAGACAGCTTGCAGTGAAATTATGATTATGTGGTAAACATTGACAGAAATTTGTTAATGAGTTGCTTATTGATTTCTTATAAGCTCACTATGATCAGTAGGTGTGAAATTCGAATATATAAATATATATTATATTTTGAAAGTGATGCTGGAATAGTCGAATAATGACTAGTTTAAAATCTTTGAATTTAAGCTCAAGAGCATAGAGGGGAAAATTCGGATAAGGGAAAAGAGAAAGTAATCGAATAGCCATTGTAATCGTTTGGCAACGTTCAAGGTAAGTTTTTAAGTGTTTAAGCTTGATTCCTTCTTATATGCCTAAGAGCTAAATTCATATGGCAGAGAGAATGTAAATTTTATTTAGTTAATATGCCGAATATCTAATGATTTAAGGCTATAAGCCGATTATGGCTATTATGCTTAAGTTGAATTGGATTTGGAAATTTGATGCACTAAATGAGTGTTACAATGAATAAACTATGTCGTATATGTGCTGGGTGAGATATCACAATTTGTGATTATTAAATATCTAAAGGAAACCATTATGTGTATAAAATTATTTTTATTAGTCCTTTGTGGTAGCCGAATGTGGCTTGGTACTAAAGTGATTAAATGTGAACTTCGATGACGTAACTGTTAGTGATCGATGATATAAGTTATGCATTATAATATATATTCGGGTTTCAAACCTAGCAGGCGTAATGCCGGTGAAATGACATCGGACTTAAAGGTCTAGCAGGCTTATGGTCGGCGATGAAATCAGGTTATTACCTAGCAGGCAAATTGTCGGTAAACTATTAAAAGTGTGGTGCTATAAGACTATGGGCTAATATGATATGTGGATTCATTCCGTAAAGTAAACTATTTAGGTACGAACAACCTAATTAAGTACATGTGAATTAAATGAATTTGATGATTGATGTGAATCGAATATATAAGAAATGGTTTCATGTTTATGTTCAACTATGAGACCTTGTGTTAAATCGACAATCGATTTCATTCAATACATTAAGTTAGTCAGGTATGCGATATGTACTTATGCATGTTAAATCGATTGGAATTGAATCATGAATGTGAATTGAGAAGCATAGGTGAAAATGCCTATGTTATATATATGAGTAAGGATAAAATCATCGTAAATTATCGATAAGGATGGGCTATGTGCGAAACCATCTTATAATTGCTAATTTGAATGGTTGTGTGCAAATCAGTGAGCAAGATTTATTGTATTGAGATGATGCTTCAGTGAAAATATACATATGCTCTTTGTGTTGAATGAATATTAAATTAAAGTTATGAGTCGTACGTGACTAGCATATCCAGTCGAATTTGATACTATTAAATGATGTACTAAAGTATGTGTTCCAATGTGGAAATTAAACCCTATGTGGTTGAAAGGTGAAAATCTTTGTTCATAGATATGTGTTTCAGTTATACATGATTGAAGTATAAGTTATGAAAGTGGGAAAGAACAGGTGAATTGTCTATCGAACTGTGATATTTGGGCTTCGGGCCTAGCAGGCTATAATGCCAGTGAAATGATTTCAGGCTTTGAGCTTAGTAGGCTATGATGCCGGTGAAATATTATTCAAGCCTTTGAGCCTAGCAGGCTATAATTCCGGTGAAATGAAATGTTTTGTGAATTCGGTGTTCCTTGTAAGATAGGGATTTAGCCGAATGTTTAAGATGAAATGATAGTGTATTATATCATGCTTATATGGCCTAATGGTAAGTATAACATGTTGGTAAATATGCAATGTGCTTTTATAATCGATTGATAAGTTTGAAATGAATGTGAGTAAAATGTTATGCATAAGCTATCAAATGCTAAGTGTGAAAATGAGATGAAAGAAAAGTGTTGAAATGTGTTAATATATGATTAAATATGCATGATATTTGTATCCGGCTTAAAGACCGCAGCTATATCTTTGGAATTATATCTGGTTAAATCCTCTGAGCTTCGTCTTTGGTAATATATCCGGGTTAAATCTCGCAGGCTTCCTGCTGGTAATATGTAACGCCCCAAATTTTTGGGAATTCTGAAAAAGGTTTGTAAAATTAAAAATTTTGTGTTCTGCTTGTTAAGTGTAGGTTTAATTGTGATAGTGGACCTCTAGAAGGCCCAAACTTAAGATAAAACCCGATAGTTTTAATTAATTTTAATTCCATAAGGGAAAGGGGTTCTGGTAAATTAGGCTTTGAGGAATTAATTGTGTAAAATAGATCACAAGGAAGCAAGTGGTGAAGTGGCATGTGACGCCACAGGGAAGGCTATAAGTGGCGTGTGGGAGCTAGGTAGGACCCAGCTTCAAGTCACATTGATAGCAAAACAAGGGATTAATTTTTATGAACAGAAAATGTAAGCAGTGGAACTGAAGTAAAAGTTTGTCAGGAGGAGTTTGAGTTGCTCAGGAGATTGAGTAAGGAGGGGATAAGGGAGAGGATTTAGGAGCTGATCAAGGAGGATGGTGTTGGCCGAATAGTGGACTCTTGAGGAGCAAGAGTTGGCTGGCCAAGGGTTTCTTTAGGGGGGAAAATTTCGGCTAGGTCAAAAGCTAGGTATAAATTCGGCATTAGGGAGTGTTGTGCCGTTTTTTTCTTTTCTAACCATTCTTTCTTCTCTTCCTTTTTTTTTCCTTTTCTTTTTTTCTCTCCATCTATCTTCCTTCTCCTTTTCTCCATTGTCGGACCTTCCTACCATCTTGTTCATCTCCACTTTTCCCTTCAACCGTTTCAAAACCTTCATAGCCTTTGGCCATAAAAAGCCGAAATCCCGAAAGCTTGATTCTTTTTGTGTGCCGATTTCTTATAACCAAAACCACATCTCTTCTCTTCATCATTTGTGGCCGATTCACCAGCCCTCTAAAACCTTAAGTTTTGACGACAAGACCATAGCAAAACCCTCTCGTTTTACCTTTCTAAACACAAGTTGCAAAAAGCTAAAAACCCCACATTAAAAGGGACTTGGCCGAATACTGAAGTCACTAAAAGCCCAAATTTTGTTATCATCTGAGGGCTTAGATCTACATCGGGATCGAGTGGGAAACTCATTGGAATCATCCACTAAGGAATCGGTGGTAAGTCTTCTCCAAAACTTAGTCTTCTTGCATATTTTAGGAAAAGTCGAAATCCCTAAAAGTTAGGGAGATTGTCGATTTGGACTTGTAACCCTGAAGGGTCGTAATAACTATTTTGTTTTGGTAATAGCGTGAGTTAGAGGCGGTTGATCAAGGGCTTGGACAGGTGGAACGATCGGATCTTGGGAGTTAACCATAGTTCGGCAGTAAGGTAAGAGCAATAAGGGTTTTAGGCATGTTTGGCCGAATGTGGTAAGCGACTATATACTCAATTTTATTTCGATATTTGGAGTAATATTAAGTGATTCGATTGTAGGCAGTTCGTGTGTAGATCTCGTCGAGGAAATCCCAAAACAGGTGTGTAGCTGACACCCTTTCATAGGCTAGATCGGCAAAAGCCGAAAAGCCGAAATACCGAAAAACTTGTATTTTGGGCGCTTGCGAGTGTGCGAATGCTCGTGAGACATATGGGTAATTATTACTGGTAATCGGAAGTGATAAAAGCGTAATCTGCGCGATTTAAATGCGTTTGATATTTTGGGCTTAATGGGCCAAAACTGGGTTAATGGGCCAACAGGCCCAATTCGGTAAGAACGGTCGGTAAGTGTTTTTGGCTATACATAATAGCTACGATATGCATGAAAGCCTTAGAAATAGTTAGATTTACTAGAATACCCCTATGTATGCAAAATTACCATTATACCCTGTGTATGCAAATGACCTTTATACCCCTAGTGTGACAGCCCAAAATTGACCCTAGTCGGGAAGTGGTTTCGGGACCACTAAACCGAGTCACCGAAATGTTTGAACGTAATATTTATTGTCTAGAATATGTATTTACGAATGTGTGAAAATTTCAAGCTTCGGTTTAGTCGATTGCATGTGAATTCAGTTAGTAGGACTTGTATGTCACTTTTGAAAATTGATAGGCTAATCTATAAGGACCTAATAGTACATGTAGTCAAAGGGAGGACTTGCATGTCAAAATCCCCCAAGTGCTTGTGGCCGGCCATGACAAGGAAGCATGGGCAAGACATGTCATGAAACATGTTGGGTGAGTGTTTTATGTTGAAATAAATAAAATAAGGTGCATGAGTAATAAAAAAAAAAGTGTGTGTGTGAAGGCTTTCCCCTCCCCTCCCCATTGCCGTGCAAGTGAGAAAGAAAAAAAAAAAAAAAAAAAAAAACTTTGTTCATCTTTTTTTCATCCTTTTAATAGAAAATCTCAAGGGAGAAGAGAGGGTCCTTGCTCATGGTTGGTTTGGAATAGGTTGGCCATCCTTGTAGCTAGATTAAGGTATGTTTAATATGGTGCCATGAGATTCATGCATGTTCTTAGTTGCTAGTCTTAGTTCTAATTAGTCCATGATTCAAAACCTTGCTATGTCATGGGGATGATAGTATGAAATGAAAATTTGAGATAAGTAAGGTTAAATTTGATTTGGTAAAATCGGCCATATGGGTGTATATGTTTGTAAAATATATTTTTTTGTTAACTCCTTACAATCGGTTGTAGGAGTAATATTGGCTTATAAGGTTGAGTTGATTCATGATGTTGTATGTTAGGATTAAAATACTTGAGACTAGATTAGCTTAATGGTAACCATGCATTGACCTTGAAGCATTAAACAAATGTTGGTTGAGATTTTGATATTTTGAACAAAGATAGTTGTGAAATGGGGTGAAAACCATTAAGTTATACACATAAAAATCCAGCAAGAAGATTAAACTACTAAATGTATTCATTTTAGATCAAGACATCAAAGAGGAGAACCAAGCAAAGGCAAAGCAAAGATAATCGAGTAGTAGATTGGGAATCATTTCATCCGATATAAGGTAAGTCATTAAGCACTTATTTTGTACTAATTTAAAGGGTCGTAATGTCCAAGTAATGATGCTGAATGAAATGGTAGAATATATATATAAACATGTATGTATGTGGTGATAAAAATATTGAATTGAAAGAAAAGAGGTGAGATGTATTGAATGATCGGTTTGGCACTAAGTGTGCGGGTGTAAACATTTATAATCACAAATTGGCACTAAGTGTGCGGGTTCAAATTATACAGCACTAAGTGTGCAAGTTTGATTATATAGCACTAAGTGTGCGAGTTCGACTATTAAGCACTAAGTGTGCGGGCTTATTGCACATCCTCTAATAAGCGTACATGTTCTATGTGCTGCGGCCTTACCGAGTCAATCATGGACAGCGATGCGAGTAAACACCTTGAGCTCATGAGGAATGGACATTATATTTATATTTGGAATTTTGGTTTGGTAAGTCGTGATCGTCATTGGAGTCATCACACTGGCTAGCAACTTTTGGTATTTTTTTTGTGTAGTCGGTTTAGGAGAACATTTTGGCATGTATAGGCTAATATGCTTTGTTGAACTTTGGTATGTAAACTTTTAGCCATGCGAAAATGGCATAAATGCTCGGTTGGATTTAGTTCTCAAATGTTAAGTCACAAGTCTTGGTAATTGATTTCCATGCCTTATGCCATGGTTGATTATTTTGGTGTTAAAATGCATGTTATGGCCATAGTGTAGTAGGGAGATGTTGGATAATGATTAGCCTCTGGTATGGCTAGTCATGATCATGATTTGTGACATGTATGATGAATCACTAGTTAGATCAAAGGGAAATCATGAAATAGGCATAGTTGCTTTAGTGACAGGTGCTGGCAGCAGCAGTAACGTGAGATTGAAAAATCACTAAAAATAGTAGGAATGGTATTAAATAGTAAATAAATTATGTAAATGTACCTTGATGAATCTACTTTTATATAGAAGAAACGAAATGGTCATATGAGTTATAAGTTAACAGATATTAAAGTTCTTGTGAAACAGGGCCAGAACGGTTTCTGGATCCCCTGTCCCGACTTTGGAAAATCATTGTAAATTAACCAGAGATAATTAGGAGTCATGCCATATATGTGTAGATTCCTCTCTGAGTCTAGTTTCTATAGAAACAAACGGAATTAGTATTGAAGCCCTGTACAGGGAGATATCCAATTCGTAATGCACAAAGGTCAGTGTAGTCGATCCCTGCAACAGGGGAGACTTTAACTAATAAACTGTACTAATTGGCTCGACCAAAAATTCTAGAAAAAAATATGTAGATGGAAATATGAGTCTAGTTTCAGGGAAAAATTGCGAAACTGATTTTTGAGTTGTAAATCTCAAGTTATGAATTTTGGAGCGACTAGTACACAGATTGGCAGCTTGTCGGAAACTCTCAATAAGTGGGTTGAAGTCTGTTAACACCTCGTGTTCGACTCGTGACGGTCTCGGGTTCGGGTGTTACATTTTATTGGTATCAGAGCTATGGTTTAGTCGGTTCTAGGACTACCATAGCGCGTATGAATCTAGCTATACATGCCATAATGTTAATGTTTAAATGTGTGATGACTTGACGGTTAAAATTTTGTTTTGATTAGTAAATGGATCCGGTGTAGAGAACCTTGGCGGATGACGTTGAAAGTGTAGCGGCTGCTCCTGCACAAGGGACGCCGCTGTTGAACCTCGGTCATCTGCGAATAATCAAGGTGAGGAGGCAAAACAAGCCTTCTTTACCATGATGAGCAGTGGGTAGCGCAATACGCCCGAACCAATCCGGCTGTCCAACAATTCCAATTTAAATAATCCACCCCAAGGGCTGTAATGCCATCGATTCTTGATCCTATGAGGCCGAGTAAGCCACCAGTAGACTTGATTAGAAAGCGGGGCTGAGGAGTTTAAGGCCATAGTTCTTGATGATGCCGAAAGAGCCGAGTTCGGCTTGATAACACCATTGGTGTTTGATGAACTATCATGCACACCCGATGAATGTCTAAAGTGTCCTATATCCTTGTTGCGAGACTCGACTTACTATTGGTGGAGGACTTTGATCTCCATAGTCCCAAACGAAGCGAGTTACTTGGGATTTCTTTCAAGCAAATTTGAAAGAAGTATATTAGTCAACGGTTCATCGATCAAAAGCGTAAGGAATTCTTGGAACTCAAGCAAGGCCGTATGACAAGATTACTGAATCTGAACATGAGTTAAGTAAGACTTAGTCGGTATGCTCGGGAGTGTGTGGCGATGAGGTTGCTATGTGCAAAAGATTTGAAGAAGGATTGAATGAAGATTTAAAACTACTAGTGGGTATTTTGGAGATAAAGGAGTTCGTGACGCTGGTCGAACGAGCACGCAAGCGGAAGAACTTGGAAAGGAGAAGAAGAAGGCTGAATTTGAAGCTAAAGACTATCGTAAGAGATCGATGGGTAAAGCTCCGTTCTCGACTGTAAAGAAGTTCAGGGAGGACACTAATAAATCGAGGACGACTGCGGGAATTTCCATTAGAAACACGACCATCGACGGACTCCAGAGCTACTTCGATGGCTAGTGTGGGCAATAATCGTCAAGAGAGACTGAATGCCCCAATGTGGAAGACGACACCTAGGTGAATGTTGGGGTAAGTCTTTAACTGGGCCTGTTACGGATGTGGTTCGAAGGACCACTTCATTAGAGATTGCACGGAGCTAGATGAGAAGAATAAGATGCAAGGTGCAAGATCGAGTGGGGCGACAGCTAGAGGTAGACCCCCGAGGATTTCAGGAGGTAGGGGTGGTAATCAGAGAGGAGCCACTGATACGGCTGTTCGATCCGAGACCCGTGCTCCTGCTAGAGCATATGCCATCCGCGCACGAGAGGAGGCATCCTCCCCTGACGTTATCACTGGTACTTTTACTCTCTTTGATACTAGTGTGATTGCATTGATTGACCCCGGCTCTACTCATTCATATGTATGTGAAACTTTAGCATCGATAAAGACTCTACTGTTGAGTCTCCTGAGTTCGTAATTCGAGTGTCAAACCCTTTGGGTCAATACGTACTCGTTGATAAAGTGTGCAAGAGATGCCCCCTAATAATTCGAGAATCCTGTTTTCCGGCCGATCTGATGCTTCTACCATTTGATGAATTCGATGTTATTCTTGGTATGGATTGGTTGATCGTACATGATGCGTTGGTGGACTGCAAAGGAAAACCATTGATTTGAGGAGTGCAAATAATGAGGTAGTCCGAGTCGAGTCTCTTGATTTAAAAGGAGTGCCGGCGATAATATCTTCTATGACCGCTCGGAGATATGCGAAAAAGGTGTGAAACATACCTTGCGTATGTGTTTGGAAGTAAAGAGCGGAAAAAAAACTCGAATCGGTACCGGTGGTTTGTGAGTATTCAGATGTTTTTCGGATGAGTTCTGGGATTGCCACCGGTTCGAGAAGTGGAATTGGCATCGAAATTGTACCGGGTACTACGCCGATCTCAATAGCTCCGTATCGTATGGCATTAACGGAGTTAAAGGAATTGAAGGTCCAATTGCAGGAATTGACGGATAGAGGTTTCGCTCGACCGAGTTTTTCTCCATGGGGCGCACCGGTATTGTTTGTGAAAAAGAAGGGCGGAAGCATGAGGTTGTGCATCGACTATCGTCAACTCAATAAAGTGACGATAAAGAATAAATATCCGTTGCCACGAATTGACGATTTGTTTGATCAATTAAAGGGAGCCTCGGTGTTTTCAAAGATAGATTTGAGGTCGGGTACTATCGGTTGAGGGTCCGAGAATCGGACATACCCAAAACCGCTTTTAGAGCGAGGTACGGTCACTCTGAATTCTTGGTGATGCCGTTTGGGCTCACTAATGCCCTACGGTGTTTATGGATTTAATGAATAGAATTTTCAGGCCATACTTGGATCGGTTCGTAGTTGTATTTATCGATGACATTTTGGTCTATTCGAGAGATGAAACCGAACATCTTTGAACACCGAGGCTAGTGTTGCAAATCTTACGAGATAAGCGATTATCGCAAAGTTCATAAATGTGAATTTTGGTTGAAAGAGGTTAGCTTTTTGGGGCACGTGGTGTCGCATCGGTGTCGAGGTGGACCGAACAAAATTTCGACCATAGTCGATTGGAAACCACCAAGGAATGTTACCGGTTAGGAGCTTTTTGGGGCTTGCGGTTATTACCGACGATTTGTAAAGGTTTCTCGACGATAGCCACGCCAATGACGGCTTCTCCAAAAGGATGTTAAGTTCGAATGGACGGAGAAATGTCGAAAAAGTTTCGATCAATGAAAGCTTATTTGGTGAAGCCCCAATTCTAGTGCAACCCGAATCGGGCAAAGAGTTTGTCATTTATAGTGACGCATCCCTACTTGGGTTGGGTTGCGTATTGATGCAAGAAGGGCGAGTTGTGGCCTATCGTCGAGACAATTAAAGCCACATGAGAAAAATTATCCGACCCATGATCTCGAATTGGTCGCCATCGTATTCGCCTTAAAGATATGGCGACATTACTTATTTGGTGAGAAGTGCCATGTGTATTCGGATCACAAAAGTCTCAAATATTTGATGACTCAAAGAGACTTAAATTTGCGACAAAGACGTTGGCTCGAGCTGTTAAAGGATTATGAGTTGGTCATTGACTATCACCGGGAAAGGCTAATGTGGTTGCGGATGCCTTAAGTCGTAAATCACTATTTGCGTTGCGGCGATGAATGTACACTTATGCATTCTACCCGACAATGTGTTAGTAGCTGAATTGAAAGCCAAACCATTATTGATCGTCAAATTCGTGAAGCTCGAGAAAGTCGACGATGAGTTGGTTGCAAAACGGGATGAGTGTGTTCGAACAAGGAATCAAAATTTCAGATTGACGACCATGATTGCTTGACGTTCAAGGGTCGATTATGTATTCAAGGAATTGAAACTTGTTTCGATGATTTTGAGCGAGGCTCACGGTGAGTCGAATGTCAATCCACCCGGGAGTACGAAAATGTACAACGACACGAGACACCAATTTTGGTGGCATGGTATGAAACGAGACATTTCCAACTTTGTTTGAAGTGCTTAGTATGTCGCAAGTAAAGGCGGAACATCAAGTGCCCACGGGTTTGCTTGACCAATCATGATACTGAATGGAAATGGGAGCAGTGACGATTGATTTTGTATCGGCTTGCCGATGTCGGCAAGCAAGAAAGATGCAATTTGGGTCGTCGTTGATAGATTGACTAAGTCGGCTCACTTTATCCCCGTCGTCTGAATTTTTCATTGGATAAGCTAGCTGAATTGTATGTTTCTCGATTGTGAGATTACACGGGTCCGATTTCTATTGTGTCGGACGGAGATCCAAGATTCACCTCACGATTTTGGAAGAAATTGCAAGAAGCTTTGGGTACCAAGCGCATTTTAGCACCGCTTTTCATCCCCAAACCGATGGTCAATCCGGCGGATAATTCGGATACTTGAGGATATGTTGAGATGTTGCATCCTCGAGTTTAATGGTTCATGGTAGCAGTATTTACCCTTGATTGAATTAAGCACAACAATAGTTTTCAGTCAAGCATTAAGATGGCGCCTTACGAGGCTTTGTATGGTCGTAAATGCCGTACACCTTTGTTTTGGACCGAGCTTGGTGAAAGCAAAATTTTCGGTGGATTTGATTAGAGATCTTGAGCAAAAGTTCGAGTAATTCGTGAAAGTTTGAAGGCGCTTGAATCGTCGAAAGTCGTCGCGGATTTAAAACGAAGAGATATTGAGTATCGGTGGGAGACAAAGTGTTTCTTAAGGTATCACCCTAGAAAAGATACTCGATTTGGCCGTAAGGGCAAATTGAGTCCGAATTCATTGGGCCATATGAGATCTCCGAGCGAGTCACCCGATGGCGTATAGGTTGCTTTTACCCCGAACTCGAAAGGATCCTAGCGTTTTCCATGTTTCGATGCTTCGACGTTACCGATCCGATCCTTCGCATGTAATAAACCCCTCCGAGATTGAAATTCAAGCCGATATGAGTTATGAAGAAGAACCGATTCGTATCCTAGCTCGTGAAGTGAAGGAGTTGCGAAACAAAAGGGTTCCGTTAGTAAAAGTGTTATGGCTCAAACACGGGATGGAAGAAGCTACTTGGGAACCCGAGAATTCTATGAAAGAGCGTTACCCAAACCTGTTTACCGGTAAGATTTTCGGGGACGAAAATTCCTTAAGTGGGGGAGAGTTGTGACAGCCCAAAATTGACCCTAGTCGGGAAGTGGTTTCGGGACCACTAAACCGAGTCACCGAAATGTTTGAGCGTAATATTTATTGTCTAGAATATGTATTTACGAATGTGTGAAAATTTCAAGCTTGGTTTAGTCGATTGCATGTGAATTCAGTTAGTAGGACTTGTATGTCACTTTTGAAAATTGATAGGCTAATCTATAAGGACCTAATAGTACATGTAGTCAAAAGGGAGGACTTGCATGTCAAAATCCCCCCCCAAGTGCTTGTGGCCGGCCATGACAAGGAAGCATGGGCAAGACATGTCATGAAACATGTTGGGTGAGTGTTTTATGTTGAAATAAATAAAATAAGGTGCATGAGTAATAAAAAAAAAAAGTGTGTGTGTGAAGGCTTTCCCCTCCCCTCCCCATTGCCGTGCAAGTGAGAAAGAAAAAAAAAAAAAAAAAAAAAAAAGCTTTGTTCATCTTTTTTTCATCCTTTTAATGAAAATCTCAAGGGAGAAGAGAGGGTCCTTGCTCATGGTTGGTTTGGAATAGGTTGGCCATCCTTGTAGCTAGATTAAGGTATGTTTAATATGGTGCCATGAGATTCATGCATGTTCTTAGTTGCTAGTTTTAGTTCTAATTAGTCCATGATTCAAAACCTTGCTATGTCATGGGGATGATAGTATGAAATGAAAATTTGAGATAAGTAAGGTTAAATTTGATTTGGTAAAATCGGCCATATGGGTGTATATGTTTGTAAAAATATATTTTTTTTGTTAACTCCTTACAATCGGTTGTAGGAGTAATATTGGCTTATAAGGTTGAGTTGATTCATGATGTTGTATGTTAGGATTAAAATACTTGAGACTAGATTAGCTTAATGGTAACCATGCATTCGACCTTGAAGCATTAAACAAATGTTGGTTGAGATTTTGATATTTTGAACAAAGATAGTTGTGAAATGGGGTGAAAACCATTAAGTTATACACATAAAAATCCAGCAAGAAGATTAAACTACTAAATGTATTCATTTTAGATCAAGACATCAAAGAGGGAGAACCAAGCAAAGGCAAAGCAAAGATAATCGAGTAGTAGATTGGGAATCATTTCATCCGATATAAGGTAAGTCATTAAGCACTTATTTTGTACTAATTTAAAGGGTCGTAATGTCCAAGTAATGATGCTGAATGAAATGGTAGAATATATATATAAACATGTATGTATGTGGTGATAAAAATATTGAATTGAAAGAAAAGAGGTGAGATGTATTGAATGATCGGTTTCGGCACTAAGTGTGCGGGTGTAAACATTTATAATCACAAATTGGCACTAAGTGTGCGGGTTCAAATTATACAGCACTAAGTGTGCAAGTTTGATTATATAGCACTAAGTGTGCGAGTTCGACTATTAAGCACTAAGTGTGCGGGCTTATTGCACATCCTCTAATAAACGTACATGTTCTATGTGCGCGGCCTTACCGAGTCAATCATGGACAGCGGTACGAGTAAACACCTTGAGCTCATGAGGAATGGACATTATATTTATATTTGGAATTTTGGTTTGGTAAGTCGTGATCGTCATTGGAGTCATCACACTGGCTAGCAACTTTTGGTATTTTTTTTGTGTAGTCGGTTTAGGAGAACATTTTGGCATGTATAGGCTAATATGCTTTGTTGAACTTTGGTATGTAAACTTTTAGCCATGCGAAAATGGCATAAATGCTCGGTTGGATTTAGTTCTCAAATGTTAAGTCACAAGTCTTGGTAATTCGATTTCCATGCCTTATGCCATGGTTGATTATTTTGGTGTTAAAATGCATGTTATGGCCATAGTGTAGTAGGGAGATGTTGGATAATGATTAGCCTCTGGTATGGCTAGTCATGATCATGATTTGTGACATGTATGATGAATCACTAGTTAGATCAAAGGGAAATCATGAAATAGGCATAGTTGCTTTAGTGACAGGTGCTGGCAGCAGCAGTAACGTGAGATTGAAAAATCACTAAAAATAGTAGGAATGGTATTAAATAGTAAATAAATTATGTAAATGTACCTTGATGAATCTACTTTTATATAGAAGAAACGAAATGGTCATATGAGTTATAAGTTAACAGATATTAAAGTTCTTGTGAAACAGGGCCAGAACGGTTTCTGGATCCCCTGTCCCGACTTTGGAAAATCATTGTAAATTAACCAGAGATAATTAGGAGTCATGCCATATATGTGTAGATTCCTCTCTGAGTCTAGTTTCTATAGAAACAAACGGAATTAGTATTGAAGCCCTGTACAGGGAGATATCCAATTCGTAATGCACAAAGGTCAGTGTAGTCGATCCCTGCAACAGGGGAGACTTTAACTAATAAACTGTACTAATTGGCTCGACCAAAAATTCTAGAAAAAAATATGTAGATGGAAATATGAGTCTAGTTTCAGGGAAAAATTGCGAAACTGATTTTTGAGTTGTAAATCTCAAGTTATGAATTTTGGAGCGACTAGTACACAGATTGGCAGCTTGTCGGGAAACTCTCAATAAGTGGGTTGAAGTCTGTTAACACCTCGTGTTCGACTCCGGCGACGGTCTCGGGTTCGGGGTGTTACACCTAGGGTTAATTTTGTCTGAAAAGCATGATGAATTAAATCTGAGTGATGTATGCCATGAATGTATATCTGTTGCATGGGGACATGGGTTATATTATGGAGGAAGCGTCTTGGTGGCTATGCCACAAATTATCTGTTCTCGTGGCCCTGCCACGTATATTTGTTCTGGTGGCACTACCACAAAATATCTGTATCTGGTGACTCTGTCACATGTTCTGTATCTGGCAGCCATGTTGCATATTTCTGTGGCGTGTAGCGGTTAGGTGGGTCGAGTAGTCTCCCCACATGGTGAAAGGATGGTATGGGGGTGTATGTGGTTGGATATGGTTGGGTTACTGCATAAGCATGATATATTTGTTCTGGTCTGTTCTTGGCCTACGGGTTTTATTCTGATATCTGTTCTGGGCTGAGGCCAACTTATTCTGTCTCTGTGGTTTGAACTGATTTAGGCTATGGTTGGGTTGAATTACACACTGAGTTTTCCAAAACTCACCCCTTATTTTCATCCTCGCAGGTAATCCTTAACCATAGTGGGCTTGGAGCTGTGAGGGATTTGGACTGGCCACATGTTTCTACAAACCTGGTTTCTTTCTGGTGAATTGGACGTCCTTTTAATTTCATCTATGGTTTTGGGTTTTAAGTGTAATAAGGCCTTTTAATTATTTTTATGGTTTTAATTACTTTTATTATTTTATTTTACTATGATGAAGAGAACTATGATGACTAAGGAAAATGGGTTAGCTTTAGGACGCGTTTTCAAAAACACTAAGGGATTTCAAAATAACACGATTACAAGTAAGACTTCCGCTAAGCAAACATTTTTAAACTTAATCATTTTCTTAAGATAGACATAACCAGACGGTTTTCTCAAAATTATCTGAGTCGTTAAGGTGTGGCAATGGTGGTGTGCATGTCTAGGATTGGATCCGAAGGAGCTTGGTACTTAGCGATCCGACGGACTCACCTCCTCTTCTTCTGGTTTCCTACCGGTGCATGACTTCTATTCACCTTAACTCGCTTTAAAAAAGTATCTTTTACAACCCCAACTAAGTTTTCCAAACTAAATAAAACGGAACGTTTTGAACGCATCGATGTGGCGCACCGGATCTGGTCATAACGTTTAGGCCGAGTTTGGGGTGTTACATTTAGTGGTATCAGAGCCTAGGTTGCAACAACTCGACTATGGATTGGGTTTACAATAACAAAGTTTTTGAAAAAAAAGTTTTTTTGGAGACTGTAAAACTCTATTTTCAAAATTTGGAACAGTGAGTGGCATTCCGAATCTCCGACCCAAGCCTGTAAGTATTTTGAACTTTTTTTCTGAATATATATTATCTGTCTGTACTGAAACTTTACTAGAATACTCTAGATAGGATGCTACTGAAACCCTAGAAAAGCTTGCTAAAAGACTGAAACTGTAGCTAGACGTCGATTCTACGAAAACCCATTTCTAAATTACTGTCTGAATCATAAAACATCTGTAATAAACATTGGAATGATATTAATGCATAAAATTCGTAATCAGATAATACGATATGAGTACACGAGCAGCTCGAGGTAGAGGCCGTGGACGAGGCCGAGGAAGAGCCCGAGCGGGATCTTCATCTTCGGGACATATGCCAGGGGCAGAAGCACCGGTACCATCAACAACGGAAGTGGAATCACATGATCATGGTGCCGGGGATGACGCCCTGTCGCAGGCAATGCTTCGAGTTCTGGAAAGGGTTGTCGGGGCAAGTTTGGGCAATGAAATTCGAGGGTCAATTTTTGAACGACTCCGGGCTAATGGAGCGGAGATCTTTAGGGGCGTATCTGGTGTAGCCCCGAATGTGGCGGAATATTGGTTGGAGGCCACAGAACAAATTATGGATGACTTGGACTGTTCTGTGGAGCAGAAGGTGAAGGGGGCTGTATCGTTGCTGCGAGATGAGGCTTATCAGTGGTGGCTCACCGTGAGGGATGGAACCCCAGCTGATAGGGTTACTTGGGAGCTGTTTAAGACAGCCTTTAAAGGAAAGTACGTCGGGGCAAGTTATGTGGACGCCCGTAGGAAAGAATTCCTGAATCTGGTCTAAGGAGGCAAAACTGTAACACCCCAAACCCGAGACCATCGCCGGTGTCGGACACGAGGGGTCAACGAGACAAATCCTCTTAAAGTACCGACCAATTTGGCATTTCTGGACAGGCTGGAAAACTGCATCACCGTCGCCTTAAAAATCATATCTCGAGTTTCAAAACTCGGAAACTGGTTTCGTAAATTTTCCCTGAATTTAGACTCATATAACCATCCATGGATTTATTTTTAGAATTTTTGGTTGGGCCAATTGGTACAGTTTATTAGCTAAAGTCACCCATGTTACAGGGATCGACTGCTCTGACCTTCGCGCGTTACAACTTGAATATCTCTCTGTACAGGGCTTTAATACTGGTTCCGTTTGTTTCTAATGAAACTAGACTCAAAATGGAATCTGTAAATATAAGGAATGACTCCTAATTATTTCTGGATAATTTATGGTAAATTTTCAAAGTCGCGACAGGGGACCCAGAAACCGTTCTGGCCCTGTCTCACGAGAACTTTAATATTTCTCAGTATACTGCTCATATGGTCATTTCGTTTCGTCCATATAAAAATAGATTCATCAAGGTTCAGTTCCATAATTTACTCACTATTTAATTCTACTTCTACTATTTTTAGTGATTTTCAATCTCATCCCACTGCTGCTATCCGCAACAGTTACTGCAGATGAACTATGCCAATTTCATGAAGTTTTCCTTGGCCTTAATCATCCATCATACATGACACAAATTATGGCCACCTTATCAAAATTTGAGTTTCTAAGACTCGTGGCTATAGGTTCTAGCATCCCACTCGGCGACCACATAGGCCATTTTCACATGGCTTAAAGTTTACAACCCACAATTCGACAAAATATAATAGCCTATACATGCCAAATGTTCTTCAACAACAAAAACAATACCACAAGATTTCAGCCGGTGTGATGACTTCAACGACGGTTCGAGCACGCAACAATACGAGTCCAAGAGACCTAAAATGGGTGACAAGAAAACACCGAGTGAGTTTACAACTCAGTAAGTCATAAGCATCCCACAACCATCCATTAACAAAATTATTACAACATGAAATAATGAACGAGGCTAAGTACTCCATCCATATCGAACTATATCATAGTTCCTTGGACCTTCGGTTCAATCTCATACCAAGTCATACATCCACATTTCATATTCTATACAATAAGATATTTGAGGCATTTTACACACCAACTCATTTTCACCACAATCATACAATTGCAATCATCACATAGATTTAAAGCTTACCAAGCTCAACCCCGAGCATGAACATATTACCTAGTCGTCATGAGCTCAAGGTACTTACCCGATCCGCTGTCCATACTCAACTCGATGGAGACACACCCTCCATATAATTGTTCGATCGGAGATATTTATATATATATATATATAGAGTACGCACACATAGTGCTTAATACTCGATTTCGCACACTTAGTGCCATGCGATTTAAGCCCGCACACATAGTGCCATACCCTTCGAGCTCGCACACTTAGTGCCATATATTTCCAGCATGCACACTTAGTGCCATATATTTCCAGCACGCACACTTAGTGCCATATATTTCTAGCACGCACACTTAGTGCCATATATTTCCAGCACGCACACTTAGTGCCAATCTCGTCACCGTACACACGTATTGCCCGCACACTTAGTGCCGAAAGCAAACTTTCTACACATTTCACTATTTCTTTTACAGTCAACAATTGTCATCACTCCATACACATACAATTTCATTTATATATAAATAGCATCCCATTAAACACAATTGCATAGATTTTACAATCATTTAAGCAATATCAAACATATGTGCTTAATGACTTACCTTGTGTTAGGTAAAATAGTTCCAAGTCGGCTACTCGATGACCTTCGATTTCCCCTTGTTGGACGCCTCTCCTTTAAGATCTTGAGCTAAATCAAACAAATTTACTTCTCAATCAGACACAAACACACGGCAACCATATACATTTCAAAGGTCAATTTATTCGTATCATTTGTTCATATATTAGCTTTTAACGCATTTGGTCACTAGGGCGACCATATTTAACTTTCAAGCATTCATTTCTAATTTTAGTTAAACAATGCCGAATGCCATTAGCTACTAACGACACACACACACACATATAAGCACATTTAGCATTTGATACATTCGGCCTTAGCATAATTTCATTAAGAGTCCCCATTAGCCACTTCACTCATCAATTATCACAACTACTTGATAATTCATACTTATCATGCTAGCCGAATATTTCTTATTCAAGTTCATCATCTTCATATTCAGCACTAACATCACAATCTCATATCATGGCCGAGTGCTCCTCTTAAACTATTGTTCATCTAGATTCAGCATGAAACAACAATCATCACCCTTGTTAGTCACCCTAGCGAAAACCTCACTTATTCAAAAACCAAGATTTCAACATGGGTTACCTAAAGAACTTGATAACTAGTTCAAATCTCATCCATCTAACTTACTAATCAAATGTGTACAACATTTCCACCATCTTCTTTAACATCTACCATGGCGAAACGTTCATATCACCATAATTTTCAAAGATTTCGCACGGTTAAATAAGGGCTTAGAATCTAGCTTAAAACCATGCTAAGATTTAAAGAGCTAACTTGAATTCTTACCTTAATTTCCAGCTCAAAGTGGCTAAATTTCTTCCTCTTTTTCCCTCTTCTACACGGCTAAGAAGAACCAAAGTATGAAGCCTTTTCCTTCTCCCCTTTTTTTTTTCGGTCATGTATGAGAATGATGGACACATTTTTTTTCTTTGTTTTCTTCCTTTAATTTTTCATTAGTTTATTTCCCATGCTTCCTTTTTTTTTTTTATTCCTCCTTACATAATCCATTAACTAGACATGTTTGAAACATGTTTCCCTTGCCCATAACTTGTCATGGCGGCCACTCTTCCCTTTTTTGGGCAAATTGACATGCAAAACCACTCTTTTGCATGCATGTACTATTAGACCATTGTAAGATTAGCCTATCACCTTTCAACAATGTTTCATACAAGTCCATTTTAATAAATTCACATAGAAATGATCAAATTAATGCATGAAACTTTCACACATGCATTTACTAACATCATAAACATAGAATATAACTTTTAATTACTTATAAGACTCGGTTTAGTGGTCCCGAAACCACTTTCCGACTAGGGTCAAATTAGGGATGTCACAACTCTCCCCACTTACGAAATTTTAGTCCCTAGAAAATCTTACCGGTAAATAGGTTTGGGTATCGCTCTTTCATAGAGTCCTCGAGTTCCCAAGTGGCTTCTTCAATTCCGTGTTTATGCCACAACACCTTCACTAATGGGATTTTCTTATTGCGCAACTCTTTTACTTCACGCATCAGAATGCGAACCGGTTCCTCTTCATAGCTCAAATTAGGCTGAATCTCAATCTCAGACGGAGCGATTACGTGCGATGGATCAGACCTATATCGTCGAAGCATCGAGACATGGAAAACGTTGTGGATCCTTTCAAGCTCAGGGGGTAAAATTAATCGGTACGCTACTGGTCCAACTCGTTCGGATACTTCATACGGACCGATGAACCTCGGACTCAATTTTCCCTTACGGCCAAATCTAAGCACCTTCTTCCAAGGTGAAACTTTGAGAAAGACCTTGTCTCCAACCTGATATTCAATATCTTTTCTTTTCAAATCCGCATACGACTTTTGGCGATCCGAAGCAGCTTTCAAACTTTCACGAATTACTCGAACTCTTTGCTCGGCATCCTTAACCAAATCAACCTCAAGAATTTACCTTCACTAAGTTCACCCGAATAATAGGGTGCGGCATTTACGATCGTATAAAGCCTCGTAAGGCGCCATCTTAATACTTGATTGAAAGCTATTGTTGTAAGCGAATTCAATCAAAGGCAGATACCGTTCCCATGAACCACTAAACTCAAGGATACAACATCTCAACATATCCTCGAGTATTTGAATTATCCGTTCGGATTGACCATCGGTTTGGGGGTGAAAGGCGGTGCTGAAATGCAACTTGGTACCCAAAGCTTCTTGCAACTTCTTCCAAAATCGCGAGGTAAATCTCGGATCTCTATCCGACACGATGGAAATAGGCACCCCGTGTAATCTCACAATCTGAGAAACGTACAATTTGGCTAGTTTGTCCATTGAAAAATCCGTACGTACGGGGATAAAGTGAGCCGACTTAGTCAGTCTATCGACAACGACCCAAATCGCATCCTTCTTACTCACTGACAATGGCAGTCCGGATACAAAGTCCATTGTGACTCGATCCCATTTCCACTCGGGTATCGTGATCGGTGAAGTAATCCTCAAGGCACTTGATGTTCCGCTTTCACTTGTTGACATATTAAACATCTCAAACAAAATCGAGATGTCTCGTTTCATACCATGCCACCAAAACCGACGTTTCAAATCGTTGTACATCTTCGTACTCCCGGGTGGATTGCCATTCGGCTACAATGGGCTTCGTTCAAAATTATTGGAATAAGTTCAATTCTTTGGAACACACAGACGACTTCGAACCTCAAACAATCGTCATCATCGATTTGAAATTCGAGTCCTTGTTCGAACACACTCATCCCGCTTTGCAACCAACTCATCGTCGACTTTCGAGCTTCACGAATTTGACGTATCAATAATGGTTTGGCTTTCAATTCACTACTAACACATTGTCGGGTAGGATAGACAAGTGTACATTCATCGCTTCATAAAGCAAATAGTGATTTCGGCTTAAGGCATCCGCAACCACATTAGCCCTTCCCGGTGATAATCAATGACGAGCTCATAATCTTTTAACAACTCGAGCCATCGCCTTTGTCGCAGATTTAAGTCTCTTTGGGTCATCAAATATTTGAGACTTTTGTGATCCGAATACACATGGCACTTCTCACCAAATAAGTAATGTCGCCATATCTTTAAAGCGAATACGATGGCGACAATTCGAGATCATGGGTCGGATAATTTTTCTCATGTGGCTTTAATTGCCTCGACGCATAGGCCACAACTCGCCCTTCTTGCATCAATCGCAACCCAACCCAAGTAGGGATGCGTCACTATAAATGACAAACTCTTTGCCCGATTCGGGTTGCACTAGAATTGGGGCTTCATCAAATAAGCTTTCAGTTGATCGAAACTTTTCGACATTTCTCCGTCCATTCGAACTTAACATCCTTTTGGAGTAACCGTCATTGGCGTGGCTATCGTCGAGAAACCTTTACAAATCGTCGGTAATAACCGCAAGCCCCAAAAAGCTCCTAACCGGTAACATTCCTTGGTGGTTTCAATCGGCTATGGCTAGAATTTTGTTCGGTCCACCACGACACCCGATCACGGACACCACGTGCCCCAAAAAGCTAACCTCTTTCAACCAAAATTCACATTCTTGAACTTTGCGTATAATCGCTTATCTCGTAAGATTTGCAACACTAGCCTCGGTGTTCAAGATGTTCGGTTTCATCTCTCGAATAGACCAAAATGTCATCGATAAATACAACTACGAACCGATCCAAGTATGGCTGAAAATTCTATTCATTAAATCCATAAACACCGCAGGGCATTAGTGAGCCCAAACGGCATCACCAAGAATTCGTAGTGACCGTACCTCGTTCTAAAAGCGGTTTTGGGTATGTCCGATTCTCGGACCCTCAACTGATAGTACCCCGACCTCAAATCTATCTTTGAAAACACCGAGGCTCCTTTTAATTGATCAAACAAATCGTCAATTCGTGGCAATGGATATTTATTCTTTATCGTCACTTTATTGAGTTGACGATAGTCGATGCACAACCTCATGGTTCCATCCTTCTTCTTCACAAACAATACAAGTCGCCCCATGGAGAAAAACTCGGTCGGCGAAACCTCTATCCGTCAATTCTTGCAATTGAACCTTCAATTCCTTTAATTCCGTTAATGCCATACGATCGGGGCTATTGAAATCGGCGTAGTACCCAGTACAACCGATGCGAATTCCACTTCTCGAACCGGTTGCAATCCGGTAACTCCTCGGAAAAACATCTGAATACTCACAAACCACGGTACCGATTCGAGTTTCCTTTCCGTCTCTTTACTTCCAAACACATACGCAAGGTATGTTTCACACCCCTTTTCACATATCTCCGGCGGTCATAGAAGATATTATATTGGCACTCCTTTTAAATCGAGAGACTCGACTCGGACTACCTCATTATTTGCACTCCTCAAAACAATGCCTTTCCTTTGCGGTCCACCATTGCATCATGTCTTGTCGACCAATCCATACCAAGAATAACATCGAATTCATCAAATGGTAGAAGCATCGGATCGGCGGAAAAGCAGATTCTCGAATTATTAGGGGCATCTCTTGCACACTTTATCAACGATGCGTATTGACCCAAAGGGTTTGACACTCGAATTACGAACTCGAGAGACTCAACGGTAGAGTCTTCTTGGATGCTAAAGTTTCACATACATATGAATGAGTAGGCGGGGTCAATCAATGCAATCACACTAGTATCAAAGAGAGTAAAAGTACCGATGATAACGTTAGGGAGGATGCCTCCTCTCGTGCGCGGATGGCATATGCTCTAGCAGGAGCTCGGGTCTCGGATCGAACAGCCGTATCGGTGGCTCCCTCGATTACCACCCCTACCTCCTGAAACCCTCGGGGTCTACCTCTAGTCGTCGCCCCATTAGATCTCGCACCTTGCATCTTATTCTTCTCATCTAGCTCCGTGCAATCCCTAATTAAGTGGTCCTTGAACCACATCCGTAATGTGAGCAGGTTAACAGACTTACCCCAACATTCACCTAGGTGTCGTCTTCCACATTGGGGACATTCAGGTCTCTCTTGGCGATTATTGCCCACACTAGCTATCGATGTAGCTCGAGTCCGTCAATGGTCGGGCTCTAATGGAAATTCCCTGATCGCCCTCGACTTACTAGTGTCCTCCACGAACCTCTTTACGATCGAGAACGAAGCTTTACTCGTTGATCTTTTACGGTAATCTCTTGCTCCAAGTTCAGCCTTCTTCTTCTCCTTCCCAAGTTCTTCCGCCTTGCGAGCTCGTTCGACTAGTATCACGAACTCCTTTATCTCCAAAATTCCCACTAGTAACTTTAACTCCTCATTCAATCCTTCTTCAAATCTTTTGCACATAGCAACCTCATCAGCCACACACTCCCGAGCATACCGACTAAGTCTTACGAACTCATGTTCGTATTCGAGATCTGATCATCTGACCTTGCTTGAGTTCCGGAACTCCTTACGCTTCGATCGATGAACCGTTGACTAATATATTTCTTCGAAATTCTGTTTGAAAGAAATCCCAAGTAACTTGTTCCTTTGGGACTATGGAAATCAAGGTCCTCCACCAATAGTAGGCTGAGTCTCGCAACAAAGATATAGCACACTTAAGACATTCATCGGGTGTGCATGACAGTTCATCAAACACTCTAATGGTGTTATCAAGCCAGAACTCGGCCCTTTCGGCATCGTCGGTAACTATGGCCTTAAACTCCTCGGCCCCACGCTTCCTAATCAAGTCCACGGTGGTTTACTCATCCTCACAGGATCGATGGCGATGGCATCACGGGCTCTTGGGGTGGATTATTTAAATTCGGAATGGTTGGACACTCGGATTGGTTCGGGCATATTGCGCGACCCACTCATTCATCATGGTGAAGAAGGCTTGTTTCGCCCTTCATTTTGATTATTCGAGGATGATGAGGCTCAACAAAGCGGTTGCGCAGAGCAGCCGCTACACTTTCAACGTCATCCGCCAAGGGTCTCTCTATCCGGGTTCCATCGCTAATCAAAACAAAAATTTCAACCGTCAGAAGTCATCACATTATTAAGCACTAACAATTTGGCATGTATAGCTAGACTCACACGCTCTATGGTAGTCCTAGAACCGACTAAACCATAGCTCTGATACCAATAAAATTGTAACACCCCAAACCCGAGACCATCGCCGGTGTCGGACACGAGGGGTCAACGAGACAAATCCTCTTAAAGTACCGACCAATTTGGCATTTCTGGACAGGCTGGAAACCTGCATCACCGTCGCCTTAAAAATCATATCTTGAGTTTCAAAACTCGGAAACTGGTTTCGTAAATTTTCCCTGAATTTAGACTCATATACCCATCCATGGATTTATTTTTAGAATTTTTGGTTGGGCCAATTGGTACAGTTTATTAGTTAAAGTCACCCATGTTACAGGGATCGACTGCTCTGACCTTCGCGCGTTACAACTTGAATATCTCTCTGTACAGGGCTTTAATACTGGTGCCGTTTGTTTCTAATGAAACTAGACTCAAAATGGAATCTGTACATATAAGGCATGACTCCTAATTCTTTCTGGATAATTTATGGTAAATTTTCAAAGTCGCGACAGGGGACCCAGAAACCGTTCTGGCCCTGTCTCACGAGAACTTTAATATTTCTCAGTATACTGCTCATATGGTCGTTTCGTTTCGTCCATATAAAAATAGATTCATCAAGGTTCAGTTCCATAATTTACTCACTATTTAATTCTACTTCTACTATTTTTAGTGATTTTTCAATCTCATCCCACTGCTGCTATCCGCAACAGTTACTGCAGTAGATTATGCCAATTTCATGAAGTTTTCCTTGGCCTTAATCATCCATCATACATGACACAAATTATGGCCACCTTATCAAAATTTGAGTTTCTAAGACTCGTGGCTATAGGTTCTAGCATCCCACTCGACGACCACATAGGCCATTTTCACATGGCTTAAAGTTTACAACCCACAATTCGACAAAATATAATAGCCTATACATGCCAAATGTTCTTCAACAACAAAAACAATACCACAAGATTTCAGCGGTGTGATGACTTCAACGACGGTTCGAAACGCAACAATACGAGTCCAAGAGACCTAAAATGGGTGACAAGAAAACACCGAGTGAGTTTACAACTCAGTAAGTCATAAGCATCCCACAACCATCCATTAACAAAATTATTACAACATGAAATAATGAACGAGGCTAAGTACTCCATCCATATCGAACTATATCATAGTTCCTTGGACCTTCGGTTCAATCTCATACCAAGTCATACATCCACATTTCATATTCTATACAATAAGATATTTGAGGCATTTTACACACCAACTCATTTTCACCACAATCATACAATTGCAATCATCACATAGATTTAAAGCTTACCAAGCTCAACCCCGAGCATGAACATATTACCTAGTCGTCATGAGCTCAAGGTACTTACCCGATCCGCTGTCCATACTCAACTCGATGGAGACACACCCTCCATATAATTGTTCGATCGGAGATATTTATATATATATATATAGAGTACGCACACATAGTGCTTAATACTCGATTTCGCACACTTAGTGCCATGCGATTTAAGCCCGCACATAGTGCCATACCCTTGAGCTCGCACACTTAGTGCCATATATTTCCAGCATGCACACTTAGTGCCATATATTTCCAGCACGCACACTTAGTGCCATATATTTCCAGCACGCACACTTAGTGCCATATATTTCCAGCACGCACACTTAGTGCCAATCTCGTCACCGTACACGTATTGCCCAAGACACTTAGTGCCGAAAGCAAACTTTCTACACATTTCACTATTTCTTTTACAGTCAACAATTGTCATCACTCCATACACATACAATTTCATTTATATATATATAGCATCCCATTAAACACAATTGCATAGATTTTACAATCATTTAAGCAATATCAAACATATGTGCTAATGACTTACCTTGTGTTAGGTAAAATAGTTCCAAGTCGGCTACTCGATGACCTTCGATTTCCCCTTGTTGGGCGCCTCTCCTTTAAGATCTTGAGCTAAATCAAACAAATTTACTTCTCAATCGACACAAACACACGGCAACCATATACATTTCAAAGGTCAATTTATTCGTATCATTTGTTCATATATTAGCTTTTAACGCATTTGGTCACTAGGGCGACCATATTTAACTTTCAAGCATTCATTTCTAATTTTAGTTAAACAATGCCGAATGCCATTAGCTACTAACGACACACACACACATATAAGCACATTTAGCATTTGATACATTCGGCCTTAGCATAATTTCATTAAGAGTCCCCATTAGCCACTTCACTCATCAATTATCACAACTACTTGATAATTCATACTTATCATGCTAGCCAATATTTCTTATTCAAGTTCATCATCTTCATATTCGCACTAACATCACAATCTCATATCATGGCCGAGTGCTCCTCTTAAACTATTGTTCATCTAGATTCAGCATGAAACAACAATCATCACCCTTGTTAGTCACCCTAGCCGAAAACCTCACTTATTCAAAAACCAAGATTTCAACATGGGTTACCTAAAGAACTTGATAACTAGTTCAAATCTCATCCATCTAACTTACTAATCAAATGTGTACAACATTTCCACCATCTTCTTTAACATCTACCATGGTCGAACGTTCATATCACCATAATTTTCAAAGATTTCGGCACGGTTAAATAAGGGGCTTAGAATCTAGCTTAAAACCATGCTAAGATTTAAAGAGCTAACTTGAATTCTTACCTTAATTTCCAGCTCAAAGTGGCTAAATTTCTTCCTCTTTTTCCCTCTTCTACGGCTAAGAAGAACCAAAGTATGAAGCCTTTTCCTTCTCCCTTTTTTTTTCGGTCATGTATGAGAATGATGGACACATTTTTTTCTTTGTTTTCTTCCTTTAATTTTTCATTAGTTTATTTCCCATGCTTCCTTTTTTTTTTTATTCCTCCTTACATAATCCATTAACTAGACATGTTTGAAACATGTTTCCCCTGCCCATAACTTGTCATGGCCGCCACTCTTCCCTTTTTTGGGCAAATTGACATGCAAAACCACTCTTTTGCATGCATGTACTATTAGACGATTGTAAGATTAGCCTATCACCTTTCAACAATGTTTCATACAAGTCCATTTTAATAAATTCACATAGAAATGATCAAATTAATGCATGAAACTTTCACACATGCATTTACTAACATCATAAACATAGAATATAACTTTTAATTACTTATAAGACTCGGTTTAGTGGTCCCGAAACCACTTTCCGACTAGGGTCAAATTAGGGATGTCACAAAAACTGTTGCTGAGTATGAGGTTGAATTTTTGAGGCTGAGTAGGTATGCTATGGGAATAGTTGCTACGGAGTATGAGCGTAGCGTTCGCTTTAAGGATGGACTTAGAGATGACCTTAAGGTGCTGATTGCTCCGCAGAGGGAGCGTGGCTTCGCGGTTCTGGTGGAAAAAGCTAAGATCGCTGAGGAGGTAAAGCGTACTGAGAGGCAGAATCGTGAGAAAGATCGGAACCATTTTCGGAGGGATTCTGGACCTTCGGGTGGAGCAAACAAGAATGCCAAAAGGGCGAGAGTGGAGGAGCCAGTTTGAGCCGTTCCGATGAATATGGTTAGACCGCCAATCTGTGGGGACTGTGGTAAGGTACACCTGGGTGAGTGTAGGAAACGTTACGGTGCTTGTTTCGATCGCGGATCTATGGAGCATGAGGTTAAGGATCTGTCCACAGAGAGTGATCGAGCTCAGTTCTTTGTAGAGGGTTGTTCAACCCATGAGAGGTGGACCACAACCACCGAGAGGACGTGGACAAGGTAGGGGTAGAAATGGGAATGGAAATGATCGAGGTTGAGGAGCGCCTGGCAGGGGAGCCGGAAATGCTGAGGCTCGACAGCCAGCGTTGGTGTATGCAGCTCGTCATCGAGAGGAGGGCGACGCACCTGATGTCATAACTGGTACGTTCTTAGTTTCTAATATGCCGTATATTGCCTTGGTGGATATTGGATCTACTCATTCTTATGTTGCGTGTGCCATATCTGGGTCTTTGGGAGTGCATTCCGAGAAGATAGTGAGTGGGGTATCTGTGCTAAGTTCCTTGGGTCAATCGGTTAGGGTAGACAAGTTGTATAAGGATGTACCCTTAGAAACTCAAGGTAGGATCTTTCCTGGCGATCTAATAGAGTTGCCGTTTGGAGAATTTGACATCATTCTGGGAATGGACTGGCTTGTTAAGCATAAGGCAACTCTGGACTGTGCTACTAAGCGAATGGTGCTAAGGACCACGGAAGGGGATGAGGTTATGGTGATAGGTGAGCGAAGGGACTATTTGTCTAATGTGATATCGGCATTGAGGGCTGAAAAGTGGATTCGGAAAGGGTGTGAGGCCTATTTGGCATTTGTAAGTCAAACAGATGTAGAGGGGCTGACAGTGGATAAGGTTAGAACTGTAAAAGAGTTCCAAGATGTCTTTCTGGAGGAGCTTCCGAGATTGCCTCTAAATCGGGAAGTCGAATTTGGAATCGACCTGTTGCCTGGGACAGCACCAGTGTCCATTGCACCATATAGGATGGCACCAAAGGAGTTAGTGGAGTTAAAGGCGCAAATTCAAGAATTGTTGGATAGGGGCTTTATTAGGCCAAGTGTGTCTCCATGGGGAGCACCAGTGCTATTCGTGAAGAAGAAGGATGGGACGATGCGTATGTGCATTGATTATCACCAGTTGAACAAACTGACGATTAAGAATAAGTACCCTCTGCCAAGGATTGACGATCTGTTCGACCAGCTTAAAGGAGCTTCTGTATTTTCCAAGATCGATCTTCGATCTGGGTATCATCAGTTAAGGGTCAAGGAGGCAGATATTCATAAGACAAAGATTCGTGACTCGTTATGGTCATTATGAGTTTCTGGTTATGCCATTTGGACTAACAAACGCTCCTGCAGCATTTATGGATCTGATGAATTGTGTGTTCCAACCATTTCTGGATCGGTTCGTGGTCGTCTTTATTGACGATATTCTGGTATATTCTGAGACCGAAGCAAAACATGATGAGCATCTCCGCATTGTGTTGCAAGTGTTAAGGGAGAAGGAACTTTATGCGAAGTTCAGCAAGTGTGAGTTCTGGTTAAGGGAGGTAACCTTTTTGGGGCATGTAGTCTCTGCAGAAGGGATTAGAGTGGATCCTTGAAAGATTGAAGCAATTTTGGAATGGAAGCCACCTAGGTCGGTTTCAGAAATTCGAAGTTTCCTAGGGTTGGCAGGATACTACAGAAGGTTTGTGGAAGGTTTTTCTGTGATGGCAACACCTCTCACAAAACTCATAAAGAAAGGAGTACCGTTTGTATGGACGGAGAAGCAGCAAGAAGCTTTTGAGAGGTTGAAGAAAGTTCATCAAGCACTGTGTTAATTCAACCGAGTCCAGGAAAGATTTTATCGTATGCAAGTGATGCATCACACGTAGGTTTGGGTTGTGTGTTGATGCAAGAGGGTAAGGTGGTTGCTTATGCGTCTCGACAACTTAAGCCTCACGAAGGAACTATCCTACTCATGATTTGGAGTTAGCAGCGATGATCTTTGCACTTAAAATCTGGAGACATTACTTGTATGGAGAAAGGTGTATTATATACATAGATCATAAGAGTCTCAAGTATTTGTTGACTCAGAAGGAACTGAACCTTAGGCAAAGGAGATGGATCGAGTTGCTTAAGGATTATGATTGTTCAATCGAATATCACCCAGGCAAGGCTAATGTGGTAGCCGATGCTCTAAGTCGTAGAATAGATTCGATCCGAGAGCAATGTTTGCTCGTCTAAGTCTATATGATGATGGAAGTCTGTTGGCTGAATTGCATGTAAGGCCAACCTGGGTGGATCAGATTAAGGAAAAGTAGTTGAAAGATGAGTCTTTGGTCCCTCGTTTTCAACAAGTTAAGGAAGGGGAAACTTCTGAGTTTGGGTTAAATGATGATGGGGTTCTGTGTTTTCGAGGTAGAATTTGTATTCCGAAGGACTCTGACTTAAGACAGTCAATTTTGAAGGAAGCTCATGGGGAACTTTGTTTCATGCATCCTGGAGGGAATAAGTTGTACCATGACTTGCGAGAACTGTATTGGTGGCCTGGACTCAAGCGAGAGGTAACGGAATTTGTGGGGAAATGTCTGACATGCTAGCAAGTGAAAGCTGAGCATCAGTTACCTTCTGGATTATTGCAGCCAGTAAAAATATCACTTTGGAAGTGGGAGAGGGTAACCATGGACTTTGTAAGTGGGCTACCCTTGACACCATTGAAGAAAGACTCGATATGGGTGATTGTGGATAGGTTGACCAAGTCGGCTCATTTTATACCTGTTCGCACAGACTTTTCTCTTCAGAAGTTAGCCAAGTTGTATGTGGCGGAGATTGTATGACTGCATGGAATTCCGATTTCGATTATATCTGATTGGGATCCTAGATTCACATCTCGATTTTGGCAAAAGTTGCATGAGGCGTTGGGAACGCGATTGAACTTTAGTACGGCTTTCCATCCCCAAACTGATAGTCAGTCGAAAAGAGTTATTCAAATTTTGGAAGACATGTTGAGGGGATGTGTTATTGATTTCCGAGGTAGTTGGAAGGATTACTTGCCTTTGCCAGAGTTTGCATACAACAATAGTTATCAGTCGAGTATTCAAATGGCACCTTATGAAGCCTCAGATATGCGAAGGTGTCGAACACCTAGTTGTTGGACCGAATCGGGGAGCAACAAGTTCTTGGACCTGAGTTGGTGGCAGATACTGAGGATAAGCTCAGGTTAATTAGAGATCGGTTAAAGGAAGCGTCTGATAGGCAAAAGTCATATGCAGATCTAAAGTGTAAGGAGATTGAATACTCAGTGGGCGATATGGTCTTCTTGAAGGTTTCACCTTGGAAGAGGATACTAAGGTTTGGCAAGAAGGGCAAGTTGAGTCTGCGGTTCATTGGGCCTTATCGGGTTTTGAAGCGAGTAGGCCCAGTGGCTTATCAGTTGGAATTGCCTCCAGAGCTAGACAGGATTCACGATGTTTTTCACGTCTCCATGTTAAGGCGTTATCGTTCTGACCCTACTCATGTCTTGCCGGTTGCAGAAATTGAGGTGCGAACTGATTTGACCTTTGAGGAGGAGCCTGTACAAATATTGGATCGAGACGTTAAGGTTCTGAGGAGGAAATTGGTACCATTAGTGAAAGTTCTTTGGCGTAACCATGGCAGAGAAGAAGCTACTTGGGAGCCAGAGGAGGCAATGCAACAACAATACCCTCATCTGTTCGGATCAGGTAAATTTCGAGGACGAAATTTCTTTAAGGAGGGTAGAGTTGTAACGCCCCAAATTTTTGGGAATTCTGAAAAAAGTTTGTAAAATTAAAAATTTTGTGTTCTACTTGTTAAGTGTAGGTTTAATTGTGATATTGGACCTCTAGAAGGCCCAAGCTTAGGATAAAACCCGATAGTTTTAATTAATTTTAATTCCATAAGGGAAAGGGGTTCTGGTAAATTAGGCTTTGAGGAATTAATTATGTAAAATAGATCACAAGGAAGCAAGTGGTGAAGTGGCATGTGACGCCACAGGGAAGGCTATAAGTGGCATGTGGGAGCTAGGGAGGACCCAGCTTCAAGTCACATTGATAGCAAAACAAGGGATTAATTTTTATGAACAGAAAATGTAAGCAGTGGAACTGAAGTAAAAGTTTGTCAGGAGGAGTTTGAGTTGCTCAGGAGATTGAGTAAGGAGGGGATAAGGGAGAGGATTTAGGAGCTGATCAAGGAGGATGGTGTTGGCCGAATAGTGGACTCTTGAAGAGCAAGAGTTGGCTGGCCAAGGGTTTCTTTAGGGGGGAAAATTTCGACTAGGTCAAAAGCTAGGTATAAATTCGGCATTAGGGAGTGTTGTGCCGTTTTTTTCTTTTCTAACCATTCTTCCTTCTCTTCCTTTTTTTTTCCTTTTCTTTTTTTCTCTCCATCTATCTTCCTTCTCCTTTTCTCCATTGCCGAACCTTCCTACCATCTTGTTCATCTCCATTTTTCCCTTCAACCGTTTCAAAACCTTCATAGCCTTTGGCCATAAAAAGCCGAAATCCCGAAAGCTTGATTCTTTTTGTGTGCCGATTTCTTATAACCAAAACCACATCTCTTCTCTTCATCATTTGTGGCCGATTCACCAGCCCTCTAAAACCTTAAGTTTTGACGACAAGACCATAGCAAAACCCTCTCGTTTTACCTTTCTAAACACAAGTTGCAGAAAGCCGAAAACCCCACATTAAAAGGGACTTGGCCAAATACTGAAGTCACTAAAAGCCCGACTTTTGTTATCATCTGAGGGCTTAGATCTACATTAGGATCGAGTGGGAAACTCATTGGAATCATCCACTAAGGAATCGGTGGTAAGTCTTCTCCAAAACTTAGTCTTCTTACATATTTTAGGAAAAGCCGAAATCCCTAAAAGTTAGGGAGATTGTCAATTTGGACTTGTAACCCTGAGGGGTCGTAATAACTATTTTGTTTTGGTAATAGCGTGAGTTAGAGGCGGTTGATCAAGGGCTTGGACAGGTGGAACGATCGGATCTTGGGAGTTAACCATAGTTCGACAGTAAGGTAAAAGCAATAAGGGTTTTAGGCATGTTTGGCCGAATGTGGTAAGGGACTATATACTCAATTTTATTTCGATATTTGGAGTAATATTAAGTGATTCGATTGTAGGCAGTTCGTGTGTAGATATTGTCGAGGAAATCCCAAAACAGGTGTGTAACTGACACCCTTTCATAGGCTAGATCGGCAAAAACCGAAAAGCCGAAATACCGAAAAATTGGTATTTTGGGCGCTTGCGAGTGTGCGAATGCTCGTGAGACGTATGGGTAATTATTACTGGTAATTGGAAGTGATAAAATTGCAGTACGCGCGATTTCGTGCGTTTCGATATTTTGGGCTTAATGGGCCAAAACTGGGTTAATGGGCCAACGGGCCTAATTCGGTAAGAACGGTCGGTAAGTGTTTTTAGCTAAACGTAATAGCTGCGATATGCATGAAAACCTTAGAAATAGTTAGATTTACTAGAATACCCCTATGTATGCAAAATTACCATTATACCCCTGTGTATGCAAAATGACCTTTATACCCCAAGGGTTAATTTTGTCTGAAAAGCATGATGAATTAAATCTATATGATGTATGCCATGAATGTATATCTATTGCATGGGGACATGGGTTATATTATGGAGGAAGCGTCCTGGTGGCTATGCCACAAATTATTTGTTCTGGTGGCCCTGCCACGTATATCTGTTCTGGTGGCACTGCCATAAAATATCTGTGATCCGTGACTCTGTCACATTTTACAGATCTGCGACCATCTTGCTTATTTCGTGGCGTAGCGGTTGGGTGGGTGAGTAGTCTCCCCACATGGTGAAAGGATGGTTTGGGGGTGTATGTGGTTGGATATGGTTGGGTTACTGCATAAGCATGATATATCTGCTCAGTGCATTCGGGCCTACGGGCTTTATTCGATATCTGTTGCAGGTGAGGCCAACTTATTCTGCTCTCGTGGTTTGAACTAATTTAGGCTATGGTTGGGTTGAATTACACACTGAGTTTTCCAAAACTCACCCTTATTTTCATCCTCGCAGTAATCCTCAACCATAGTGGGCTTGGAGCATGAGGATTTGGGTGCCACATGTTTCTACAAACTGGTTTCTTTACGGTGAACTGGGCGTCCTTTTAATTTCATCTATGGCTTTGGGTTTTAAGTGTAATAAGGCCTTTTAATTATTTTTATGGTTTTAATTACCTTTATTATTTTATTTTACTATGATGAAGAAAACTATGATGACTAAGGAAAATGGGTTAGCTTTAGGACGTGTTTTCAAAAACACTAAGGGATTTCAAAATAACACGATTACAAGTAAGACTTCCGCTAAGCAAACGTTTTCAAACTTAATCATTTTCTTAAGATAGACATAACCAGACAGTTTTCTCAAAATTATACGAGTCGTTAAGGTGTGGCAATTGTAACACCCCTAACTCGTGACCGTCGCCGGTGTCGGACACGAGGGGTTAACGGCCAAATCCTTTCAAGGTACCAACCAATTTGACATTACCAGTCAGGCTGGAAAACTGCGTCACCGTCGCCTTAAAAATCATATCTCGAGTTTCAAAACTTAGAAACTGGTTTTGTAATTTTTTCCTGAATTTAGACTCACATACCCATCCATGGATTTATTTTTAGAATTTTTGGTCAGGCCAATTGGTACAGTTTATTAGTTAAAGTCACCCATATTACAGGGATCGACTGCTCTGACCTTCGCGCGTTACAACTTGAATATCTCTCTGTACAGGGCTTTAATACTGGTGCCGTTTGTTTCTAATGAAACTAGGCTCAAAATGGAATCTGTACATATAAGGAATGACTCCTAATTCTTTCTGGATAATTTATGGTAAATTTTCAAAGTCGCGACAGGGGACCCAGAAACCGTTCTGGCCCTGTCTCACGAGAACTTTAATATTTCTCAGTATACTGCTCATATGGTCGTTTCGTTTCATCCATATAAAAATAGATTCATCAAGGTTCAATTCCATAATTTACTCACTATTTAATTCTACTTCTACTATTTTTAGTGATTTTTCAATCTCATCTCACTGCTGCTGTCCGCAACAGTTACTGCAGTAGACTATGCCAATTTCATGAATCTTTCCTTGGCCTTAATCCTCCATCATACATGACACAAATTATGGCCACCTTATCAAAATTAGAGTTTCTAAGACTCGTGGCTATAGGTTCTAGCATCCCACTCGACGACCACATAGGCCATTTTCACATGGCTTAAAGTTTACAACCCACAATTCGACAAAATATAATAGCCTATACATGCCAAATGTTCTTCAACAACGAAGACAATACCAAAAGATTTCAGCCGGTGTGATGACTTCAACGACGGTTCCGATCACGCGAACAATACGAGTCCGAGAGACCTAAAATGGGTGACAAGAAAACACCGAGTGAGTTTATAACTCAGTAAGTCATAAGCATTCAACAATCATCCATTGATAAAGTTATCACAACATGAACAATAGACGAGGCTAGGTACTCATCCATATTGAAGCTATACCATAAATCCTCGGACCTTCGGTTCAATCTCATACCAAGTCATACATCCACATTTCATATTCTATACAACAAGATATTTGAGGCATTTTCACACACTAACTCATTTCCACCATAATCATACAATTTCAATCATCACATAGATTTAAGGCTTACCAAGTTCAACCCCGAGCATGAACGTATTTTCTATTCGTCATGAGCTCAAGGTACTTACCCGATCCGCTGTCCATACTCAATTCAATGGAGACACACCCTCCATATATATAGAGTACGCACACACAGTGCTTACCACTCGATTTCGCACACTTAGTGCCACGCAATTTAAGCCCGCACACACAAGTGCCATACCCTTCGAGCTCGCACACCCAAAGGTCAGTATTTTTCCAGCTTGCACACATAGTGTCATATTTTTCCAGCATGCACACTTAGTGCCTTATATTTCCAGCACGCACACTTAGTGCCATATATTTCCAGCACGCACACTTAGTGCCAATCTCGTCACCATACACACGTATTGCCCGCACACATAGTGCCGAAAGCAAACTTTCTACACATTCCACTATTTCTTTTACATTCAACAATTATCCTCACTCCATACACATACAATTTCATTTATACATATATAGCATTCCATTAAACACAATTGCATAGATTTTCCAATCATTTAAGCAATATCAAACATATGTGCTTAATGACTTACCTTATATTGGATGAAACGATTTCCAATCGACTACTCGATTATCTTTGTTTTGCCTTTGTTTGATTCTCCCTTTGATGTCTTGATTTCCTAGTATAAATACATTTAGTAGTTAAAATTCTTGCTGGATACTTATGTGTATAATTTAATGGTTTTCACTCCATTCACAACTATCCTTGTTCAAAATATCAAAACCTTAGCCAACATTCAATTAATGCATCAAGGCGAATGTATTATCACTATTAAGGTAATCTAGTCTCAAGTATTTTCAATTCTAATGTACAACATCTCAAATTCCCATGACCGATCACACCTATTCTTACTTTTCAATATTCAAATATTCAAAATCACATCTTAAACACAATAGTCATGGACAATGCCGAATCCTCAAGTGTTTGAACATAAATTATTTTACTAATATAAACATTCACGAATCATATTCATAGGAAGACCAATTTCTTTCCATAGCACATTCATCATCCATACTTAGATGAAACAACCAAAATCCCTTCCTTTATACCCTAGCCGAATGCTCCAATCATCCATACAAATTACAAATTTTGCATGGCTAAGTAGAAGCCATTTAATATGCAAGAAAAATAATCATAGGAGAAGAATTTATCATTCTAAGTAAGCTCCTATCTCCAACACTTAATCATTTGGCATTTTGCCTAGACACACACAAGAAATCTCAACTTCCTTGACCTTACCAAGAGTGCATCCACCATTCAACTTAGCATATTACAAAACCAAATCAACAAATTCAATGCTTACCTCCTAGTAGCGAAGATGCTTGCCGAATTGACCTAGGTAATCTTCCTTCCTTTCATTTTTTTTCTCAAGAACAACCAAAAGAATGAACAATGAATGAACAAAACCTTTTTTTTTCTTTTCTTTCTCTCTAGCTACGGCACAATGGGGGCATCCATGCTCATTTTTTTTCATTTCTTTAATGCTAGTTTTTATTTTATGGCTTCCTACATACACCACTAGCAAAACATGTTGGAAACATGTTTCCTTTGCCCATAATCTTGTCATGGCTGGCCACTCACCTTAGGAAAGGGGGTTATTTGACATGCAAGGACAACCATTTTCCCACATGTATTAATAGGCCACCTTACATTTTCCTAGCACATTTTTAAATTTTCTCACATAAGTCCTATTTGATAAAATTCACTTACAATTAACAAAATCCAAACATTCAATTTTTCACACATTCATATTCACATATTTTAGACAATAAATATTACGTTAGAACATTTCGGTGACTCGGTTTAGCGGTCCCGAAACCACTTCCCGACTAGGGTCAATTTTGGGCTGTCATAGCAATGGTGGTGTGCATGTCTAGGATTGGATCCGAAGGGAGCTTGGTACTTAAGCAGTCCGACGGACTCACCTCCTCTTCTTCCTGGTTTCCTACCTGGTGCACAGCTTCTATTCACCTTAACCTGCTTTAAAAAAACGTATCTTTTCCAACCCCAACTAAGTTTTCCAAACTAAGTAAAACAGAATGTTTTGAACGCATCGATGTGGCGCACCGGATCCTGTCATAATGTCTAGGCCGGGTTTAGGGTGTTACATAATATATCCAGGTTAATTCCCGCAGGCTTTGTGCTGGTATTATATCCGGGTTAAATCCCGCAGGCCTAGTGCTGGTATTATATTCGGGCCTTTGAGCCTAGCAGGCTATTATGCCGGTGAGACACTATTCGGGCCTTTGGGCCTAGCAGGCTATAATGCCGGTGAGATACTATTTGGGCTTTCGAGCCTAGCAGGCTATAATGCCGATGAAATGATAATCGGGCCTCGATCCTAGTAGGCGAAATGCCGGTGATTTGAGAAAAGTCTAAGACTAAGGTACCTCATGTTAGATTGACAAATGAATACATTCAATACGTTAAGTGGGCCAGGTACACATTATGTACTCATATGTGAGTTTGATTTGAAGTGAATCATTAGTGCGTAATGTGATACATACATGAATAAATGTTATAACTATATCTATGATCATGATACATCGGGTCAGGGTGTGAAATTATGTGAAAGTATTTGAGTTAATTATGTTATATGAATTCAGATTAAGTATGATAAGAATGCTGAACGTGCATTATGTGTTTGTGTGTATTCGGCCAGATGGCAATATACCTAGAATATGGCCTCTTGAGAAATTGAATAATCGAAGTATAATTGCGTTTATTTGTTTGCATTGCTTAAAACTTACTAAGCTTATGAAAGCTTACTCCGTTGTTACATTCTTCTATTTTGTAGATTGTTGGCTCCAGTTATTTGCTCGGGTTGGAGTTTGCCGGAGATATTATCACACTGTCGAGCTCACACTATTGGTGTAAGTAAATCCTAGTATTTCGAGTCTATGGCATGTATAAGGTTTTAATGTTGAGTATGTGATACTATAAGTTAGCCAAAGGTGGTGGCTTGTAATGATAAAGTGTTTTGGCCATGTGAATTGGCCTATGTTGGCTAGTGATGTTTTTGGCCTCGTAAGCCCATATATGGGACAGATTGCATGTGAAAAGAAAATATTTAAATTGAATGAAAATTTTTTGGCACGGTTTTTGTGTGATTGACTGAGTTTAAGTCGGGTAACACCTCGAACCCTGTTTCAGCGAGGGATACGGGCGAGGGGTGTTACATTTAGTGGTATCAGAGCTATGGTTTAGTCGGTTCTCAGACTAACATAGCAAGTATAAGAGTCTAGCTATAAATGCCGTAAGTAAAGCGTGATAGTGTGATATCTCCCGTCTCTTATAAATTGTTTTGCTCAGGTAATGATGTGTTCCAATCGAGCTATTATTAATTGATCCGAAAATGCTATTGAACTGACTGTAATATATTTGTGATATGACAAAATTGAAAGGTATGAAAAGAAGTTTATGATATGTGTGCATCAGTGTAAAGATATGTATAAGATTGTATAAAGTAAATGGTAATGAAAGATCAAATTGGGTGGAACGCAGGGAATGAGTACAATTGTTCACTAATGAATTGACGAAAAATACCATGGTTGGACCATGGCAATACATGAGACAGATGAGCTAGTGTAAGACCTGTCAGGGACGTGGCATCGGCTCGACTTGTGCTAAACGTAAGGCCTATCTGGGATAGGCATTGGCACAGCCTAGTGATTGCTAGTGTAAGACCTATCGGGAATAGGCATCAGTACGGGTAGAGCAGAGCTAGTATAAGACCATAGTTGGACTATGGCATCAAGTAAGCGATGTACTCAAAACCGTAAGACGTTTGCCGATTTGATAAATATTGACAAGTGATCAAGACTAAATGTGGAAACTTGATAAGACATTATTGGTAATTTGAGTAAGAGAAATGAAAGTTTGAATTATGATAAATTCACTTATGTTTTGCTAATATTCACATGAAATAAAGTTGCGTGTATTATTGAGATATGTGAAAATGTATCTGTAACGAGCTGGAAATTTAAAATGTTTGAATCAATGTGCGTAATATTATGATGATGAGTGACAAAGTTATCTGTGTATACAAATATGAAAGTTCCTTTCGAGGCTTAACAACCTCACCCCCTTATCAGCGTTATTATTGTTCTGGTATGGAATAAGTATACAGATTGGTTAAAGGTTACGTAAAGGATCTTTATATGAACTCCGATTGTGAAATGTTTGTTTATCTAAGTTGTAATAGATTATGCAAGTATATGGAATAAAAGAAATCAGTGGTATTATAGAAGTGGTTGTGAGATAGAATTTCTATCCAAATTGAATCAAAATTTTTATTATCTTCTAAGAGAGAAATATTATTGGATTATGATTTATCATCTGACAAGAAAAGATTGGTATGATGGGGTTTGCATGTACAAGGCTTTATTTGATGAAGTGACTGAAGTATCTATAATGTGATCTGTTGGTGTAGACCAAAGTTCTGGATTTTTGGTAAAAATAGATACATGTGAAGAATGGAAAATTTTGATTCCGAGAATATTGTGAAAACATTTTTAGAGTGGAAACTATTTCTTCTGGTAAGATTTTCGGGGACGAAAATTCCTAAGGGGGAGAGTTGTGACAACCCTAATTTGGCCCTAGTCTGAAAGTGGTTTCAGGATCACAAAATCGAGTCACAAAAATAATTAGATGTTATATTCTATGTTTATTTTATGTGAAAGTGCATGTGTGAAAATTTCATGCTTTGATTTTGCCATTTGTGAGTGAAATTATGAAATAGGACTCATGTGAAATTTTTTGAAAATGCTATAGGCTAAGTTGTAGTGGCCAAATAACTTATAGTATGAAATAGGTGGATTTGCATGTCAAATTTCCCACCTTAAAACATAGTGGCCGTCCATGATGAGCATGATAAGCATTTGTGCAATTTTTTTTATTGAAATTATGGCATAAGTATGGCACAAATAATATATGTTATTTTGTGTCATAAAATGTTAGTAATAAAATAACAAAAGGAAGTAAAAGACAAGGTTTTTGTTCATCCTTGTTCTTCATAGCTGAAAATAGGAGAGCAAGAGGGGAAAAGCTCTTGAAAAATTCGGTCACTAGGGGAAGAAAAATCCAAGGTAAGTTCATGGTAGTTTACTTCTATCTTGATTTTCATGAGTTCTTCTTGATTCTACCTTAACTCATGAAGCATATTTTTTATTTTTGGTTGTGTTGTGAGCATTCGGTCATGAATGGAAATGAAGGAAATGGTTGTTGTTTCATGTTCTTTTGATGAATAATGGAAGATAGGTGAAGTTGAGCCAAACAAATGAGCATGCATGTGCCTTAGATGCTACGAGGGAAAATCGGCTAACATGTTGTGTGTATTATGGCCGAATGTGAACTTGGATAACATTGAATAATGTTTGTGCTTTAAAATGATGAAATGGAGATTATGCTTAAGTGAAATCATAGGTAAGTGATGATTGATTTGTGATATGCATGTTTGAATAACATGCATGCAAGTTATGTGTGAAAGAGTGAATTGGTAATAAATCTGCTTGGGACAGCAGCAGTAACATGATTTTGGAAAATCACCATAAATTTTGGGAGATGAGTTAGAAGCTGAATAAATTATGTAATTAAATATTAATGAGTCTAGTTTCTTATAAAAGAAACCGTGTAAGCAAAAGAATTGCCGATAATGAGATATTTGAAGTGATGTGGGACAGGGTCAGAATGACTTCTAGATCCTCTGTTCTGTATTTATAAAATCATTATAAATTATAAAAAAATGATAATAAGATGAAATTTATAATATTAGGCTCCTTAATGAGTCTATTTTCAAATGAAATAAACAAGAACATATTTTGAATTCTGTACAATGAGAAAATTGATTCGTAGTGAGGAGTGGACAGATTAGTCAAACAGTGAAATAGGGGAAATTTTAAGAAAAATCTGGTATTGATTGGCCAAATGAAAAATTCTGAAAATTTTATGGATAAAATATATATGAGTCTATTTTCATGGAAAATTAACGAAACTTGATTTGGAGTTTCTTAGCTCTAGTTATAAATGATTTAGTGACTGTTGCTCAGGAAGACAGCTTGCAGTGAAATTATGATTATGTGGTAAACATTGACAAAAATTTGTTAATGAGTTGCTTATTGATTTCTTATAAGCTTACTATGATCAGTAGGTGTGAAATTCGAATATATATATATTATATTTTGAAAGTGATGCTGGAATAGTAGAATAATGACTAGTTTAAAATCTTTGAATTTTAGCTCAAGAGCATAGAGGGGCAAATTCGGATAAGGGAAAAGAGAAACTAATCGAATAGCCGTTGTAATCGTTCGGCAACATTCAAGGTAAGTTCTTAAGTGTTTAAGCTTGATTCCTTCTTATATTTGTCTGTATATTTCCCTCGTATTTTAGTTTAATGTTTGTATATTTGTCCGGTAACGCGTCGTACCTTATCCCAGCCTCGGGTACGGGTAAGGGGTATTACATCCAATCCAACAAGCTTCCGAAATACTATAGAACAGGGGAAAATAACACAGAGTAAGCATGTTTGTATAACATGGTAATTAACTTACCATTCTTTTTTAATCAATATAAATATGCATGGCACATTCAACCTTTTTTGGTCATAAGCCCTAACACATATCCTCGTCATCTTTGTTAGTCATATATTTCATGTATACATCAACAAACATATATGGGCTCAAGGATAACCAGATTTCCATATGAACATACTTTGCATATCATGTATCCATGTAACATTTTCAAATCATATCTCCATATTTCAAGTACATTTTCATATTTATTCGTCTCAAGTTCAGTATATTTCATGTAACATCATTTTCATGTATTTTAGGTAGATGCGTGTAAAAACTAATTTCATACCCATATTTTCTCATGTCAGAATTTTGCTTATTATTCAATTGAAATATTTTTATTCACACGGATAGTACACTCAAGGTGTACAAATCTATTCCCTTAGATGAACGATTTCATCAAAAAAATTCATGTTCATATCTCATCTCATACTTTCTTATTTCATATAGCATCCTTTTCATGTCATATTTCCATATCACATATATCATTCCATGATAATGAATCTTAAATTCATATTTGCTCCTGTCAAACCTTTTCTTGTTGAATTTATTTGAACTCTCAATGGATATCCATATAGTACACTTAAAGTGTACAAAGTTGTAATCCGTCAATTCATATTCAGAGGTACCCATTAGAGCACTTATTTAAAAAGTACAATCTCGAGCCTCATGACATATAGTAGAATTACCAGTCCAAGCTAAATTCTGTTATCAAGTGAGATCAGGATTACCAGTCCAGACTAAATCCTATCTCCATTATAAGCTCAGGATTACCAATCCAGGCTAAATCCTTTCTGTAGCATATGCATAGGATTACCAGTCCAGGCTAAATCCTTTCTTTAGCATATGCTATAATGAGCTTAATCTGGATTACCCGTCCAGGCTAAATCTATTCCATTTCACATGCTCGAGAAGGCTTATATCAGGATTACCCATCCGGGCTAAATTCTTTTAGAAATGAGGTCAATAGAATTACTCGTCCGAGCTAAATTCCTTTAGCAACACATGCAAGACCTCATTCTATAGGGAAATCATCATTTATCCATCGAATTTCAATATTCAAACGAGACTTAACATTTTCTGGACATAATCAAACATGTGATTATTTCATTTATTTATTATAAATATATACAATAGTTCCTTTAATCACATACCACTTTCAAATCAAGTACAAAAATAACATTTTTATCAATTATCATTTATCGGGCATTATCATTTATTTCAGAGCATTATCATTTATTTCAGACAATATCATTTATCGGGCTTTGTCAGACATATCTTCAATATTATATATATAATATTTATACAATTCACATACACAACATTTAATTCAAACATATATATATATACAATTTAGTTACACGAACTTACCTCGACAAATGTTCGTGTACGTAAAATCTACTAATCCAACATTTTTCTCTTTCCCAATTTGTTCTATTTGAATCTATACAAGTAGATTTAACATCAATTTAATACAATTTAAACTCAATTCAGTCCAATTTAAATTACCATTTTGCCTCTAAACTTTTAATTAATGACGATTTCGTCCCTAGGCTCAGAAAATGAAATTCATGCAATTTAATCCTTGTTCCAAGCCTAACTAAATTTTACATATAATATTTACAGCCCATGTGTTTCATAAAAATTTGGATTTTTCCATGGATTTCACATTTTTACAAATTAGTCCCTAAATCAAGTTTTCATCAAAATTCACTTTGTAAAAGTTATTTATCTATCAACAACCTTTCATTTTCTAAGATAAATTTCAAAATTTTAGCATATTCATTGATGAAAAAAATTCTATGCTTTGATAAATTTTCAAATTAGTCCCCCAAATAGATAGATTAGACTATCCCGATTTCAAAAAAATAGGAATTACTAAAAATAGGGCTTGAATTGTAACACCCCGAATTTGGGCCTAGAAGTATTGGGCCTTGAGTGGGGGTCCGTAAGGAGGTTGTATATAGGTATTTAATTGTGCAATGAAATGAAACAATTAAATGTTTGCTTTAGTGGTTAATGGCTTTGAGAAGTGTTGGAGAAATCTTGGGTTTAAACTTGGGCTTTAGCAAAAATTTTGGTATTAAGTGAAAAAAAACTTGGATGCTTGGATGAGGGCCTTTTAAATTATTGTGGTAAATAAATGACACAAGGAAGCATGTAGTCTAGTGGTTGTGGCGTCATTAAGGTTGTATAGGAGCCTGGGTTCAAGCCTTGGCTCTTGCAATTTATTTTGGTTTTTTTTAGGGAACCTGGACTTTGGCCTTTAGACCTTATAATTAATTGGGGATAAAATATGACACAAAAAGCCTTGTGGTTTAGTGGCAAGTAGCATGTGGAGCATCTGAGGGGAGGCATGGGTTCGAATCCTATGGCAAGCAAGGAGCATTTATTTTGCTAACAGGGGGCGGCAAGAGTTGGTGTTGAATTTAAACTCTCATGATGGAGGGATCCCACATCAGGAAGCTAACATAAGAGGGGATGCGAAGCTGGCTTTAAATAGAGAGAACATGAGGAGAGTAGAGGTACCTTTCTTGGCTGATCCCTTTCACTGTATGGTGTGCTCGTTTGGGTTGGGCGTCGGCTAAGAGTGCTCGGAGCGTGGATTAACTCTAGTCTCCTATCAGGTGTGTATTTCTCACTACTCTAGCTGTAGGATGGCTACTTCGGGCCGCGATAAGCCGAAAAGGGCCATGTGGGCCCAATGGGCTTACGGGCCCAATTGGATAAGTTGTTTGATTGTGTAGTAAATATTGGACTAGGCTAGGTGAATCTTTTATCTGTGGCTAGATTTGGGCTAAAAGGGCCACACGAACGTGTGGGCCCATTTGGGCCGAGAAGGGCTTTAGGCCCATTCGTATTGTTATCCCTATTTAGAATACTTTAGTTTACTAAATTACTGAAATACCCTCGACTTGTAAAATTACCAAAGTACCCCCAATTTATAAAATTACCCAAATATCCTTGATTTGTAAAATTACCTAAATACCCTCAGTTTGCAAAATTACTGAAATACCCTCAATTTTGTAAAATTACTGAAATACTCTTGTAAGATAGAATTACCATTTTACGCTCGATTTATAGAATTACCATTTTACCCTCGATTTATAGAATTACCGTCTTACCCTCGATTTACAGAATTACCATTTTACCCTCGATTTACAAAATTACTGAAATACCCTTGGTTTACAAAATTACCAAAATACCCTCGATCAATAAAATTACCAAAATAGCCCTAGTTTGTAAAATTACTAAAATACCCCCTGATTTGTAAAATTATTGAAATACCCTCGACTCGTAAAAGTTACCAAAGTACCCTCGATTTATAGAATTATTATTTTACCCTCGATTTACAAAATTATTGTTTTACCCTTGATTTACAAAATTACTGTTTTACCCTCGATTGTGAAATTACTGAAATACCCCTATAGGGTAGAATTACCAAAACAACCCTAGTTTGTAAAATTACCAAAATACCACTGGTTTCTGAAATTACTGAAATACCCTCAATTTGTAAAATTACCAAAATACCCCTGATTTACAAAATTATAGAAATACCCTTGATTTGTAGATTTACCAAAACACCCTTGTAGGATGAAAAGACTAAAATACCCCTAATAGGTAAAAATACCATAAAGCCTTCGTAAGGTAAAGTGACCGTAATACCCTTGTATGGTAAAATGATAAATATGGCCTTATGTTCCGTATGACTGATGTGCTTAGGATTTACATATATTGATATTGGAATAGTTAAGTTTGAGTGACAGGTGGTGGTTATCGTAAGTGATTGATTATGGAAACGTTTCAACTTCAACCCGTAACAGGTGTGTACTAACCCTCGTAATAACTTAGATTAATATTTGCTGAGAAGCCAAAATGCTAAAATACTGGTATTTCAGGAACTTGTAATGTTGCGTTTGGGTATAGATGCAATAAATACGATAAGATCGGTGTTTGGATCGATGGAACAGGTAAGAACTCAATTTTGTGTACGATGGTAAGTTGGGCCTCAATGGGCTAAAATTGGGCCCAATGGGCTTTCGGGCCCATTTGGGTAAAATTGATAGAAAATGGAATTTGGAAAAGTTGCACGATAACACGGTTAGTACTGTTGTAAAATTTGGATTAAGCAGGCTTAGTGGGTTAAATTGGCATTCATAGGGCCCATTAGAGGTTTTGGGCCCAAAAGCCCGAGTTTGATAAAGTGGGTTAAAGATCATTGTTTAAACACTCAGAAATATTGATAATTGTTGATGAACATGGAAAACCCTGATATTTGGTAAAATTATGAAATTACCCTTATAGTATGAAAATGACTATTTTGCCCCTAGGTAAAAATGACCATTATACCCCTAGGGTTTAATTATAAATTTGATACGTGGGATATGATATACATGATTGATATGATATGCACATGATATGTATAAAATGCACATGATATGTATGAAATGCACATGATGTATTCATAAATGCATTGGGTTGGGTTTTTATATGGATGGAGGAAGTGCAAAAGGGCTTATGCCCCAGTTTATTGAAAAGGGCTTATGCCCTAGTTTATTGCAAAGGGCTTATGCCCCAGTTTACCGAAAAGGACTTATGCCCCAGTTTATTGAAAAGGGTTTTGCCTCAGTTTACCGAAAAGGGCTTTGCCCCAGTTATTAAAAGAGGCTAGGCCTCCAGATATATGATAAAGCAGCTATGCTGCCAGTGGTGTGTTGGTTGGGTAGGTTGAATCATTCCCCACATGGTGTGTTGGTTGGTACGGGTGGAGAGTAGCGGATGGTGGGTCGAGTAGTCTCCCCAAATGGGCTTGCATACATTCATTGGTATTTCATATGATATTGAAATGGGCTTGCATACATCCATTGACACTACATGTGATATTGAAATGGGCTTATGGGCCATACCGTTTACAGTAAAGGCTTCGGCCTAGTGATATGATTTATGAAAAGGCTTCGGCCCTGTAATCGTTAAACGAAAGGCTTCGGCCCAGTATATGTCAAGACTAAATAAGGCTTTGGCCCAGATTGTACTGATACTGTGTTTTCACTGTTTGTATGTTATTGGGATTACACACGAGTTTTCGTAAAATCACCCTGTTTCTAATCGCGGTGAAATCCCTAAGCTTAGATGGTTTGGAGCTACGAGGACTCGGAGATGGCCACACTCATCGCTTTCTTTCTTTTAATTGCAATAAGTAGCCGATTTATTTCTTTATAAGTTTTATCTTATTAATATTATTATTTGGTTTTGGGTTGTAATAAGGCCATTTTAATTATTTTTCGGGATTATTTTATTTTATACCCTATATTTCTTCGATAATAATCCAAAATGGGTTAGACTTAGGCCGCATTTTCAAAATGATAATTGTTTTCAAAATAATGCAATGGTACAATTAATCGGTTTATCAAAAATATCTACTTAAAAGAATTCTAACTCGTTTTTCTCAAAACCTAACCTCGCACCAAAGTGTGGCAATGGTTGTGGGCATGTCTAGGATTGGATCTATTCGAAGAGCTTGGTACTTAAGCAGCCTTCATGGCTCACCTTTTTTGTTTTTGGATACCTACCTGGTGTGCAACTTCCATTCACTTGGTTAAGCCTTATCAAACAATGGTTTTTTTTAAAACACTAAAACAAAGCGTGGATTTTTAACTTCAATGTGGCACGTCAGATTCGGCCATTACGTCTGGGCCGGGTTTGGGGTGTTATATGAATACTTATCTAATTTGCCCAAGAAAGCTTTCTTTCTCTTTCCTAGGGTTTTTATGGAATATTTGGAGAAGAATATGATATAAAATGATTTTTATTTCTATTTAATTATTTATCATCTTTTAATTTTATCGCTTTCCAATTTAGTCCTTAGCCTTTTTGTCATTTTCCATGGATGAATCATCCATAAATATCTACTAACTTTTCATTGATGGTCTAATTACCATATAAGGACCTCAAGTTTTGAATTCCATAGCTAGTTGATCCTTATAGCTACTAGAATTTAACTTTCGCATTTTATGCGATGTGGTCCTTTTCACAATTAAGCACATAATAGATAAAATTTCTTTATGAAATTTTCACATAACATTATTATCATACTATAGATCATAAAATAGTATTAAAATAATTTTTCTTTCTGGACTTGAATTTGTGGTCCCGAAACTACTGTTTCGATTTTATAAAAAATTGGGTTGTTACATATGAGATGTTAATAAGATTGTTTTAAAATTTTGTTACGAAATTTTGACGTTTGCATGCTTAATTAGGTGAAAAAGACTAAATTGTAAAAAGTACAAAAGTAGCGTTCTATTAGTTAAAAGGATCAAGTGCCTATGGAATTTTAAATTAAAGGACTTAAATGGTAAATAATCCATTTGAGCAATTAGTGGACAAATATGGGCATGAGTTTAATGTGTTCTTTGGTTATAGGGTAAGGTTAAAATGGTAATTTAATAAATAAATTAAATTAAAAGAAAACTAGAAGATGGTATCATCCATTAGTCATCTTCTCTATCAAAATTTTAGGGTTAGAAAACACCATTTTGAAGCTTGAAAGATTTGGAAATGTCTAGCTCTTGCATGTTGGTGTTTTAAGGTTAGTTTTTAATATTTTTATGTTTTTTGGGATCTTTGTAGCTTAATCTAGCTAGCCTAGGGATCAATTTGTAAAATTATTAAAGATTAAGGGTTATACCATGAATGTTATTGCATGATTCTTGATGTTTAAAAATTGATTGTGAGTCCTTCTTAATAAATAAAGAAGTTTTGTAAAGTGATTTTTGATGAAAAATGGCATTTAGGGACTTGTTTGTAAAACTAGTAAAAGTTCATGGTAAACTTATGAAACGATGGTTTTTATAGATTGATTTGGGTCCCTAGATAATTCGGTTAGCATGAGAAAAGGATTAAAATGCCTAACTTTCAATTTATGAGTTTAGGGATTAAAATGTGAAAAGTTAAAATATTAGGGGAAAGAGTAATTTTGCAAAAATATGAAATATGGACCGAATTGAATAATAGAAGTATTAAATGAACTGAATTTGTCTATTTAGATCAAGATAGACAATGTACAGATTTAGATAGGGGAAAACCAAAAGCCTCGGATTAGTCGATCTTATTTCTACGTCGTAATCGTCGAGGTAAGTTCGTATGTAAAGATTATTATGTTGTTTAATTATATGCTAATATGTATTTAAAATGTTGTTACACAATGTATATCCAAAATCATGCTATGATGGTTAATGAGTCCCGATTGAACCTTAAGAATTCGTAGGATACAATTGACATGTCATTGGGGATTTCATGTTTCAGATGTTGTTCTTTAATGTCCTTCCGATGGATGAGGTCCTGGATTTGTTGCGGATACTCCACAGCTCATGTGAGTAGCATTGTATAGCCTACATTCTAACCCATAGCTCATGTAAGTAGGCCCGTTTCACAGCTCATGTGAGCAACAATGTAAAGGAAAGGTTACAGTAATATGTTTAAGCACATTTTGTATAAGCTTTCTCGAGTATCTGATGATATTCTAGATGATTCAGCGGGCAATGAAAAGGATTAAAAATGGTAAGCTTTCTTATAATAATATGCATATGTTCATGGAAACGTTAAACGATTCAAATGATATATGTCAACATGGAAAGGAATCATTATATGTTTAATTCAAATGAATTATGTATGAATGCACTAACTTGTGCATTTGATGATGGTGTTAGGCTTGTGCCAAGCTTGTGGTTGGATTACATTATGCTTGTTCTTAATTTTTTATAATGAATGGTAAGTTATATTTCATGTTTACGAACTTACTAAGCATTATGTGCTTATGTAGTTTTCTCTCATATGTTTTATAGAGAATCGAAAGCTCAATTAGTTTGGAAGCTCGTCGAAGATCTATCACACTATCTAGTAATTATATATGTAGTTTTTGATGTTTTGGCCAAGGTTGTAATGGCATGTATAGGTAGACTTGTATCGGTATCTAGTTGAATTGTAGTTGATGATTTTGGCATGTATAAGTTATTTTTGTACCATTTGATATTAGTTGGATTGTGTCAATTTGGCACTTGTTATACATGAATGGTATGGCTCAAATGGTATATTTATGTTGAAGTGCTAATGCTTATAATTGTGGTTGATTTTTTAGAAGATGAATTATGTTTGATGATGGAAATATGACTAAATATGCATGTTTAGGTAAGCTTGGACGTTTGCTTGTGAGGTGTCTTGAAATGGCATATTGATTGATTGATTTGGGAGTATTGAATTGACCATTATATGTATGATTGGGTAACATTTAGATGCTTTGAGAATGTTCACTAAAGGTCTTTAAGTGAATGCATGTGTTGGTGTTGGAAATGGCTTGATTTTTGGCAAATTCATGTCCACTCGGCTTGAGATACGGGCGTATAACTCAGCCATGTGTGACACATGGCCTAGCAATACAGTTGTGTGTATCCTATAGGTTTTAATGCATGGAAGCCAGGAAATTACACAACCTAGCACAAGGGAGTGTAAGGCTATTTCGAGAGTTACACGGCCTAACATGGGTGTGTGACTTGCTCGTGTGATCCTATTCAGAGAATTACACATGTAAGGAAAGGCTGGTACACAGTCACATGTCCCTAGTTCGATTGTTAAACGGCTTGAGACATGGGCATGTCTCAACCGTGTTAGGCACACGACCGTGTAACCCATGCAGCCAAAATTTTCTAGCTTTTTCTTATACTTTTCAATTGTTTCCAATTTGGTACCAAATGTTTCTAATGTTTTTCTAGGGCCTTGAGGGCTCGATTTAGGGACAATATCTATGTGGATGATTGTTGTATGATATGTTTATATTCATGTCTGAAATGTATATTTAAATGTTTTGTTTGTTCAATAATGCTCTGAAACCCTAAGTCGACAACGAATATGGGTTAGCGGTGTTACATTATGTACTATCAAAGCTACAATTTGGTCAATTCTTGGATTGAACGTAGCATGTATGAGTCTAGAAATACATGCCATTATATAACCTATGGTAGTGTGATAATTCCTAACTTGATTTGAACTATGTTTTCATATAAATAATATGTCATCCAACTGAGCTAATTCCATTGAAGAAGAAAATAATTCGTAAGCTCTATTCACGGGGCAAAATTTAGTGGAAGTAGGCCCATATTTGAGGGTCAGAGAGGTGAGGCTAAAGAAACCTTTTTCCAGATGATGTCTAACTGGTTTTTTGAGTTCGTGCAAACGAAGCCAATGGCTAAATGACCTCCACCCTCACTTGTACCCCAACCGATCCTCATAGTTCTTCAGGGTTTGGAACCTGTACGAACGAGCAAGCCTCTAGTTGATAAAATCTAAAAGTATAGGGCTAAAGAATTCTGAGGTACAATTGAACATGATCCAGAGAGAGTTTAGTTTTGTTGGAAAACACGGTTGGAGTTTTCAATGAATTGTTATGTACACCAACGGAATGCTTGAAATATGCTATTTCATTGTTGAAGGATTCGACTTATCAGTGGTGGAACACTTTGGTTGCGGTTGTAACGAGAGATCAAGTAAGCTGAGAGTTCTTTCAGACTGAATTCCGAAAGAAATATGTGAGTCAGAGGTTTCTAAATAAGAAGCGTAAATAATTTCTTGAATTGAAGTAAGGTCGTATGTCAGTACCCGAATACGAGAGAAAATTTGTACAACTCAATAAATATGCCTGAGAGTGTGTGCCCACAGAGGTTGCTATGTGTACTCAATTTAAAGACGGACTAAACGAAGAATTAAGTTACTTTTTGGGATTCTTGAGTTAAAGGAATTTGTAGTTTTGGTGGATAGAGCACACAAAGCCGAAGAACTTAGCAAAGAAAAGAAAAAAGCCAATTTTGAGGCTTGTGATTTAGGGAAACGACCTCTGGGAAAATCATACTCATCGCCATCGAAGAAGTAAAAAGAATATCATAGTCACCCATCAGCTTCAACGGGTTATTCTGGGAAAGATAGAGGAAAACAACATTCAAGCTCGAAACCTCAGGCTACATAGTAGTGTGTGTGGGTAGTGTAAAAAAAACAACAAGCCCAAATGTCAGTAATGTAATAGATGACACTTCAGTGAATGCAGATTGAAAGACGGGTCATGTATTAAATGTGGTTCGTATGAACATTATCTCAGAGATTGTTTAGAAAGTTCAGATAAAGAAAAGGCTCAGACTACTCGACCAAGAAATACAACTGCGAGAGGGAGACCACCCCGGAACACTGGAAATGCGAGTAACAGCCATAGTACGACGAAATACTCTTCTGTGAGATCTGAGGTGCGAGCACCAGCTAGAGCTTACGCTATCCGTGCTCGAGAGGAAGCTTCAGGGCTTAATGTTATCATCGGTACATTTTTATTCTTTGATACTAATGTTAATGATTTGATTAACCCGGGGTCAACATATTCATATGTATGCACGACTTTAGTGTCAGATAAGAAAAATACCTTTCAAGTCTACTGAGTTATTGGTTAAAGTAACGAACCCTTTAGGTCAGTATGTGTTAGTTGATAAAGTTTACAAAAGTTGTCTTTTGTTGATTTGGGGTTGCAACTTTCCAGCTAATTTGATGTTACTACCCTTCGATGAGTTTGATGTGATTCTGGGTATGGACTGGTTAACTCTACATGATGCTATTACGAATTTTAGACGAAAGCATATTGTGTTAAGATGTCAGAATAGTGAGACACATTGAATTGAATTAGATAGACAGGATAGTGCGTCTAATGTTATTGCAACTATGTCGGCTTCGAAATATGTTAGAAAAGGTTGTGAAGCGTTTCTCACTTATATATTTGATTCTAGAGTTTCAAAATTGAAGTTAGAATCAGTTCCAATCATGTGTGAGTTTACATATGTGTTTCTAGAAGACTTACCAAGATTATCAGCGACTAGAGAGGTTGAGTATGCTATTGAGCTAATGCTGGGAATATCTCCAATATCAGTAGCTCTGTATAAAATGACACCTACAAAATTGAAAGAGTGGAAAGCACAGTTGAAAGAATTGACAAATAGGGGCTTTACTCGGCCCAGCTTTTCTACTTGGGATGCTTCTATTTTATTTGTTAAGAGAAAGGACAGGTCAATACGAGTATGTATCGACTATCGACAGCTCAACAAAGTCATGATCAAGAATAAGTATCCATTGCCATGTATTAATGATCTGTCTAATTAGTTGAAAGGTGGGATGATATTCTCAAAGATTGATTTTTGTTTTAGTTATTATCAGTTGCGGGTTAAAGACTCAGATGTGCCGAAACTTCATTTAGAACTAGGTATGGACATTATGAGTTTCTTGTGATGTCATTCTCTTTGACTAATGCACCTGTTATATTTATGGACTTGGTGAATAGAATTTTCATATTGTATTTAGACATTTTTTGTTGTTTCATTGATGACATTTTGATCTATTCACAAGATGAGACAGATCATGCTCAGTATTTGAGAATTGTTTTGCAAACCTTACGCGAAAAACAATTGTTCGCTAAGTTTAGCAAACGTTAGTTCTAGCTCTGAGAAGTTAGATTTTTAGGACATGTGGTATCGACAGATAGCATTAGAGTTTATCCGAGTAAAATTTCAGCTATGGTAGATTGGAAAGCTCCGAGAAATGTATCTGAAGTTAGAAGTTTTATGGGTTTAGCAGGGTATTATAGAAGGTTCATCAAGGGATTCTCGATGATTGCTACACCGTTGACAAGATTGTTGCAAAAAGATGTTAAATTTGAATGGTCCAAGAAATGTCAACAAAGTTTTAATCAGTTGAAAGCTTTGTTAATCGAGGGACCTGTGTTGGTTCATCTAGAGTCTGGTAAAGAATTTGTGATTTACAGTGATGCTTCATTGAATGTTTTGGCTTGTATTTTGATGTAAGAAGGCAAAGTAATATCATATGCTTCTAGACAATTGAAGCCGCATGAAAAGAATTATTCGACTCATGATTTAGAGCTTCCAGCTATTGTATTTAATTTGAAGATTTGGCGACACCATTTGTACAGAGAAAAATTTCATATCTTCAGGAACCATAAAAGTTTGAAGTATTTGATATCGTAAAAATATTTGAATTTGAGACAACGCATATGGCTTGAGTTATTGAAAGATTACAAGTTGATCAATGGCTATCATCTAGGAAATGCTAATGTTGTTGCCAATGCTTTGAGTAGAAAATCTATATTTGTTTTACGAGCTTTGAACACATGGCTAACGTTGATTGATGATAGTTTGATTTTAGCTTAATTAAAAGCTAGATCGACATTTTTACAACAGAATTTTGAAGCTCAGAAATGTGATGATGTTTTGATTGCTAAACGAAAATAGATTGAGATGACAACTGATTCAGATATTCTTGTTGGATCTGATGATAATTTTTAGTTTAAAGGAAGAATTTTTGTTCTGAGAAATTTTGATCTCATTCAGAAGATTTTACAGGAACCTCACAGTAGTAGCTTGTCGATTCATCCTAGTAGTAATAAAATGTACGGTGATGAAGTAGATGTATTGGTGGCCAGGTATGAAACGAGAGATTTCTAAGTTCATATTAAAATGTTTGGTTGTCAGCAAATTAAAGTCGAGCATCAGGGACCTTTTGGTTTGTTACAACCAGTGATGATTCCAGAATGGAAATGGGAACGTATCATGATGGATTTCATATCGGGATTGCCTCTATATCTGAGAAAGAAAGATGTTGTGTGTGTTATTCTAGATAAATTGACGAAGTCCATGCATTTCGTTCTAGTGCGAATGGATTATTCACTCGAGAGATTGATAGAGTTGTATGTTGTTAAGATTGTTAGATTGCACAGTGTGCCAGTTTCTATTATCTATGATAGAGATCTACGGTTTACGTCTTGATTTTAGAGCAAGTTACACGAAGCTCTAGGTTCTCGTTTACATTTTAGTACATCATTCCATCCACAAACTGATGGTCAGTCTGAGTGAGTAATTCAAATACTCAAAGATATGCTTTGATGTTGTGTCTTAGAGTTCAAAGGTAAATGGGAGAGATTTCTATCGTTGGTTGAATTTACATACAACAACAGTTATCAAGTGAGCATTAAAATGACATCGTACGAGGCTTTGTATGGTCAAAGTTCCTAACTCCGTTTATATTGAATTGAGCTCAATGAGAATAAGTTATTTGGTTACGGGATATCGAAGAAAAGTTTAGAGTGATACCAGACAGATTGAAAACGGCTTAGGATCGACAAATATCTTACGCGATTTGAAAAGAAAAGAAATTGAATTTCAAGTAAGCAACAAAGAATTTCCAAAAGTGTCACCTTGGAAGAAACTTCTTCCATTTGGCTAAAAAGGAGTGCCTAACTCCGTTTATATTGGATTGAGCTCAATGAGAATAAGTTATTTGGTTACGGGATATCGAAGAAAAGTTTAGAGTGATACCAGACAGATTGAAAACGGCTTAGGATCGACAAATATCTTACGCGGATTTGAAAAGAAAAGAAATTGAATTTCAAGTAAGCAACAAAGAATTTCCAAAAGTGTCACCTTGGAAGAAACTTCTTCCATTTGGCTAAAAAGGAAAGCTTAGTTCGTGATTTATCAGACCGTACGAGATCATTCAGAGAAACTGGTCAGTAGCTTACAGATTGGCTTTACCGTCAAAGTTAGAAAAGATTCAAAATGTTTTCCATGTATCGATGTTATGACGATATTGATCAGATCCTTCACACGTAGTTTCACCTGTTGATGTTGAGATACAGCCAGATATAACATACATTGAAGAACTGATCAAAATTTTAGCTCAAGAAGTTAAAAAATTAAGAGATACCCATAAATGAAGAACGTACAGTAAAAGTTCTCTACCAACGTCACGGAATAGAATAGGCTACCTGGGAACTAGAAGAAGCTATAAAAGTGCAATACCCAAACCTCTTTTCTAGTAAGATTTTCAGGGATTAAAATTACTTTAGGGGAAAGTTGTAACAACCCATTTTTAGTGAAATCAAAATAGTGGTTTTGGGACTACAAATTCAAATAGTAAATTATTATTTTATTATTATTTTAATGTCTATGGAATGTTAGTAAGATCATATTAAAATTTTGTTAAGAAATTTTGACGTTTGCATGCTTAATTAAGTGAAAAGGACTAAATCGTAAAAGGTACAAAACTAGAGTTCTAATTAGTTAAAAGGGTCAAATGATTATGGAGTTTTAAATTAAAGGACTTAAATGGTATATAAACCATTTGAGGAATTAGTGGAAAAATATGGGCACGAGTTTAATGTGTTCTTTGGTTATTAAGTAAGGTTAAAATGGTAATTTAATAAATAAATTAAATTAAAAGAAAACTAAAAGATGGTATCATCCATTAATTATCTTCTCTATCAAAACTTTAGGGTTAAAAAATACCATTTTGAAGCTTGGAAGATTTGGCAACGTCTAACTCTTGCATGTTGGCGTTTTGAGTTTAGTTTTTAACGATTTTTATGTTTTCGAGATCGTTGTAGCTTAATCTAGCAAGCTTGGGGGTCAATTTGTAAAATGGTTAATGATTAAGGGTTATACCATGAATATTCTTGCATGATTCTTGATGTTTAATGATTGAATACGAGTCCTTGTTAATAAAGAAACAAGTTTTGTAAAGTGATTTTTGATGAAAATGGCATTTAGGGACTTATTTGTAAAAATAGTAATAGTTCATGGTAAATTTATGAAATGATATTTTGTATGGATTTATCTAGGTCCCTAGATAATTCGATTAGCATGAGAAAATATTAAAATGTTTAAATTTCAATTTATGAGTTTAAGGATTAAAATGTGAAAAGTTAAAATGTTACGGAAAAATAGTAATTTTGCAAAAATATGAAATATGGATTGAATTGAATAATAGAAGTATTAAATGGACTGAATTTGTCAATTTAGATCAAGATAGACCACGTACGGATTTAGATTAGGGAAAAGCTAAATCCTTGGATTAGTCAATCTTATTTCTACGCCTTAATCGTCGAGGTAAGTTCGTATGTAAGAATTATTATGTTTATGTTGTTTAATTATATGTTAATATGTATTTAAAATCTTGTTACACAATGTATATCCAAAATTATGTTATGACGGTTATTGAGTCCCGGTTAAACCTTAGGAATTCATAGGATACAAATGACATGGAATTAGGGATTTCATGTTTTGGATGCTGGTCTTGAATGTCCTACCGATGGTTGAGGTCTTCTATTTGTTGCGGATACTCCACAACTCGTGTGAGTAGCATCGTGTGAGCAAGCCCATTTCATAGCTCGTGTGAGCAACTATGTGAAGGAAAGGTTACAATTATATGTTTAAGCACACTTCATGTGAGCTTTTTCAAGTATCCGATGATATTCTAGATGGTTCAACGGGAAATAAAAAGGATTGAAAAGGGTAAGTTTTCATAATAATATGCAGATGTCCATGGAAAGGTTAAATGATTCAAATGATATATGTTCACATGGAAAGGAATCATCATATGTTTAATTCAAATGAATTATATATGAATGCACTAACTTGTGTATTTGAAGATGGTGCTTAGGCTTGTGCCAAGCTTGTGATTGGATTACATTATGCTTATTCTTAATGTTTTATAATGAATGGTAAGTTATATTTTATGTTTACGAACTTACTAAGCATTATGTGCTTATGTAGTTTTCTTTCCTATGTTTTATAAATAATAGGAAGCTCGATTGGTTTGGAAGCTCATCGGAGATCTATTACACTATCCAGCAATTACATAGATAGTTTTTTTATGTTTTGGCCACGATTATAATAACATGTATAGGTGCAGTTGTCCTTGTATACAGTTGAATGGTAGTTGATGATTTTGGCATGTATAAGTTGTTTTGGTACAATTTGATGTTGGTTGGATTGTGTCATTTTGGCACTTGTTATGCATAAATGGTATGGCTGAAATGGTATGTTTATATTAATGTAACACCCCTAAAGTCGAATAGGGTTACGGAGCCTTACCAGACTTTTCAAAACATTTACGGATAATTTATGTCGAATTCTATACATTTATCGAGATATTTTTCATAACGTCCTTTAAATGGATCCTCGAGGCCCAAAACGAGTATTAGAATCGAATCGAGACTAAATAGAGAACTCAGAGAATTTTTTGTGAAATTATAAAATTTTCCAAGTTGCAGGGCTCACACGCCGTTGTGGTCCAAAGGACACGCCCGTGTGACCTTAGGACATGCCGTGTTGCAGGCTGTGATCGACCTCGTGTAACTCTCTAACTTGTTCCACACGGTCGGCCACACGCTCATGTGCTAGGCCGTGTGGTTAATTAAATTCTTCGAAATTAAGTGCAAGTTTCACATGACCAAGAAACACACCAGTGTTCTAGGTCGTGTAACATACAGGCTGAGTCACACACCTGTGTCTTTGCCCGTGCGCTCAATTCTGAGCATTCTGTTTCTCAAATTTAGGGTGCAGAGGACACACAGCCTAACCACACACCCATGTACCAGGTCGTGTGTCACACACTGCTAAACACACGGACGGTCAAGACACACACCCGTGTGGACAAGATAAAGCCATTTCTAGCCATTTCTGACCCAAAACTTTGCCAATCACCTACACCAAAATTTACATTCATAACTTGTCCAATCCAAAATATAGTATATCATCATAGACATACATGTTTATAGTCTTACCTTAGTTTAGTATAAGCATTAAACATTACTAGATCACATACACTTAACATAACACATATGTTTTCATCATAATAACCTATTTCATAATACAAAAATAAGCCATTACTAGCCATTACAATGTCTAGGTTACAACCATCATTTTCAAGCCAACAATGACCAAGTTAACATATACATGCCACTATACCAAAATGATTTTTACTATATATACCCAAAATAAGCTATTGGATAGTGCAAAGATGCTCCAACCGATCTCCAACCTATGAGAGCTCCCGAGCTGTAACATTTCAAACCCGGCCTAGACATTATGGCCGAATCTATGATGTGACATTGGAGTGTTCTTTCAAACACAACTTGACAAATATCTGTTTTTCATAAAAACTTCTTTAGATTCTGAATAAAAGGTTAGGATGACTAGTTCCTTGTGAAAACTCAGGTTATTTAAGCAAAATATTAATTGTACTAGTTTCTCAAACTTTAAAATAGTGTTCGCTACGGAAGCTTTTAAAATGTATGGCGTAAGCATGATGATTTCAGAAAAAAATTGTTTTGTGCTTTCTTGAAAATACGAGTCCTATTACTAATAGGTAAAACTAAAGTAATTAAATCCCCAAATTAAAATAAACTTTAAAAGACCATATTACATAACGAAAACCCAATATCAAATAAAATCTAATTTATAGTATTTTAAATAAATTAACTATGTCGAGTGGCCACCTTCGAGTCCTCCATCGCCTCGATCCATCTAAGCATGGGGATTTCCTGCACAGACAACTGATGGGTGAGTTTATGAAAACTCAATGTGTGAAATCCCAAAATAACAAACAATCATAGTAAAAGCAATCCGGGCCTAGGCCTGTTAATTTCAGTTAGGGCCTTAGTCCCTTTTTCAGTAACAATATCAGTCTGGGCCTGAGCCCATTTTAGTACAGTATGCAAATAAAGAATCCTACCCAATCCATCCGCTACACACCATCTCTTTACCATCCCTACACACAATGTGGGGATAAAATCGACCCACCCAACCTACACACCAAGTCGTATCGATTTCGGTATTAAAACAGTATTTGTAGCAGAGCTACCAGTAATAGGTTTATAGTCTTTGCGTACACTTCCTCCAAAATCATATATCCCACTCCATGTAATGCAACATAATATCATACGTGTATGCAGAAATATCATGCTCAAAAACAGTCATACATAATACAGGGGTATTTCAGTCAATTTACCTCACAAGGGTATAATTGTCATTTCATCAGTATGAGGTCTAAATATACTTACCGACCCAACAGTAGGTCCACAGTCGTCTAAGGCGACCCGTGCAACCTTAACAGTCATTCAGTGAAAATGGGCCAATAGCCCTTATTGTGGGCCCATGTGGGCCCATACTCTCGTATGGCCCACAAAGCCCAAATTTGGCCTTAGCCGTGTAGTTTACACAGCCTGGCCCACAATTTACCACACTATGTGTGATTTTCTCTACATGGGGCCCACAGGCCCAGTTGGCCTACACAGTCTAGTTCGGCCCAAAATGGCCTAATATCGCGACAGTCCATGAAAACACTCATGGCCGCTTCGTCGACCACACGGCCATGGTTTGCACCATGGCCTACCACACGGGTGGCCACACACCCGTGTGGTGTTGATAGCTCACCTTTTGACTTTTCAACTTCCTGTTGGTCTATGCTATTAGCAGTGTGGTTACACACATGTTATGGAGTTGTAGCCAAAAAATGCTTTCGTGATCGAGAACCTATGGTTAACCACAACCCTTCATTAGTCTCAAACCCTCGCTAATCCAAAATCATAATATGGAAAATGCTTTAGGCAAATCATCACCACTTACCAATAAACAATCGTAACCTTTTCTTGCTCCAAAACGAAGTGTTCCCTCCAATGCTTTTACCTTTACAAGAACAGTTAACCGATTCATAAGAATCTTCAATCCTACGTGAATATAAATGCTTAAAGCACTTAACATGAATAGAAGATCCTTTGTAGTGGAAAGGTAATCGGCCTAAACCTTGGTTATGGAAAAATGAGTCCCTAGCAATATATGAACAAAAAAGGAGGTGTTAGATGACATGTCCCTAAGATAGGCAAGAATAAACAGCCTTTCGGCCTAGGAGATACCAAAATCGAACCTAGAGAAGGAGGCCAAATAAGATTCGACTAGCGTACCCAAACCGTAACCACTTACCAACAACACAAAGGAACTTCGGCAGTCCTTCAGCAAGAATTGGTCAAAGCACAAAAAAGAGAAGAAAGACGAAGAAAGAGATAGGGAAAAAGAAGTCAAGAATACTTACCCCCAAATCCAGAACACAAGCGATGGACAGATGAAGAGAGTGATGAGGTATTCGGTCAATAAGAGAAAAGAGAAGATGTTCGGTACAAGTAGTGAAAGAGGCAACCCAAAAAAAAAACTGAAAGAATAGAGGGATAAGAAGAGAGGGAACTTATTCGAAAAAATAACAAAGCGTAAATGCTGAATACGAAAGTGATGAGAAGAGGGGAAGAGAAGGAGAAGATCGGCCTAAAGACTCAAGTTAACTTTTGAAATAATTGAAAAGGGAGAAAGGAGAGGGTAATCAACCCAGAAAGAGAGTTAATCTTCCGAGAAAAGAAAGAAGAGGTAATCGGTCATCCAAAAAAAACCTAAGGGAAAGAGCAAACTGAAAATAAACCCAAGATGGAATTCAGCAATATTTTGGAAAAAAGGGACACCCCTTACAATACCACACTCCCACTTATGGCACAATACTTCTACACTTTTCAAATCCTTAATTTTCTCCTCAAAATCCTCTCCTATTATCTCCACCACCAACTCTCATTTCTACTCCATAATTCCCTCCTAGATTTCAGCCATATCCTTTCGCCTCATCCCCTCACACCTCGACCGTCCACTAGCACTAGAGTTCTAGAGAAACACAACCACCTACACGGCACCGCAACAAAAAGACATCCCTTGTGTGTAATAGGACTTGAACTCTAGTACCATGGCCTATTAACATGCCATTTGCCACTAGGCAAGATGGCTCTTTTTGTCATGTAACCCTCACCTTAATTTAAGAAGCCTTCAATCAGAAGACAAGGGTTTAATCAATTAGGAGCAAAATTTTGCTCAAGCCAAGTCTTGAACCCCTGACTTCCAAGACACTCCCAAAGCACCAAACCACTAAGGCAAACATACATCCATGTCACCAACATACAAAATTAATTTAACAGGGATTTCAGGATTTAAGAGAATGAGGCATTACAATTCTACCATCCTTAAAGAAAATTTTGGCCTCAAAATTTACCTGGTCAGAATAGATGAGGGTATTGTTGTCGCATCGCCTCCTCAGGTTCCCACGTGGCTTGCTCAGAATTGTGATTACCCCATAGTACTTTAACCAGTGGGACAGACTTCCTCCTCAGAACCTTCACATCACGATCTAAAATCTGAACTGACTCCTCTTCAAAGGTCAGATCTGGTCTAACCTCAATCTCCTCAGTTGAGACGATGTGCGCAGGGTCAAAATGATATAACCTCAACATAGAGACATGGAATACATCATGACTCTACTCTAATTCTGGAGGTATCTTTAACTGGTCGGCAACCAGTCCTACTCGTCTCAAAATATAGTAAGGCATAATAAACCTTGGGCTTAACTTGCCCTTACGCCCAAATCTTAATACCTTTTTCCATGGCGAGACCTTGAGAAAAACCATGTCTCCCACAGAATACTCGATCTCCTTACGTTTTAAATCCGCATACGACTACTATCTATCGGTTGCCACCTTTAGTCAATCTCGAATCAAACGCACTTTATCCTTGGTATCAGAAATCAATTCAGGACCCAAAACTTGCCACTCACCCAACTCAGTCCAACATGTCGGAGTACAACACCTACGACCATAAAGTACATCGTAAGGTGCCATCTATATGCTAGGCTGGTAGCTATTATGTAAGCAATTTTTGCTAGCTACAAGTAATCCTCCCAATTGCTGACTGACCATTTATCTGAGGATGGAACACAATACTGAAGTCCAACCATGTACCTAGAGCTTCATGTAACTTTTTCCAGAACCGAGACGTGAAGCGAGGATCTCTGTCATATATTATAGAAACTGGTACCCCATGCAGTCTCACTACTTCGGATACATATAGCTTAGCCAGTTTCTGCAACGAATAATCTGTATGAACTGGCATGAAATGGGCAGTTTGAGTAAACTAATCTACTATAACCAGCACTGAATCTTTCTTAGAAGGCGTTAGGGGTAACCTACTCCCAAAATCCATAGTTACTCTTTCCCACTTCCACATCGGAATCTTAACCGACTGAAGCAAACTAAAAGGCAACTGATATTCTGCTTTAACCTGTTGGCAAGTCAAACATTTCCCCATAAAGTCGGTAATCTCATGCTTAAGACCTGGCCACCAATATATCTCACGAAGATCTCTGTACATTTTATTTCCACCTAGGTGCATAGCATAGGGGCTACTATGCGCCTCTCGCAGAATAGCCTGCCTCAAATCAGTATCCTTAAGTACACAAATTCTGCCTCTGTAACAGAGTACTCCTTCACTGTTCAGCCCAAAATCAATAGTATTACCATTTTCAATCTGACAGAACCGAAGACCCAAAGACTCATCCTCTAACTGTTTACTCTTAATCTGCTCAATCTACATTGGTTTAACTTGGAGCTCAGCCAACAAACTACCATCATCAAATAAGCTAAGTCGAGCAAACATTGCTCTCAGATCAGTCATAGCCCTACATCTTAGTGCATCGACCACCACATTGGCCTTTCCAGGGTGGTATTCAATCGAACAGTCAGAATCCTTAAGCAGCTCAATCCATCTACGTTGCCTAAGATTTAACTCCTTCTGAATGAGGAGATACATGAGGTTCTTGTGATCTGTGTAAATGATACACTTCTCACAGTACAAGTAGTGCCTCCAAATTTTTAATGCGAATGCCACTGCGGCCAACTCCAAGTCATGCGTTGGATAATTCACCTCGTGAGTCTTAAGCTGGCGTCACACATAAGCTACCACCTTACCCTCTTGCACCAAAACACAACCCAAACCAACGTATGATCCATCGCTGTAAACAGTAAATTCCTTTCCAGACTCCGACTGAATCAAGACAGGGGCCTCAGTCAAAACTTTCTTAAGCTTCTCAAAGCTTTCTTGCTGCTCATCAGTCCAGCTAAAAGGTACGCCCTTACGTAGCTGCTTAGTTAAGGGCGCGGCAATCAATGAGAACCCCTCTACAAATTCCCAGAAAACTATGAATTTTCTATATTGTCTTAGGCTGCTTCCAATCTAAAACAGCCTCAATTTTCCAAGGATCAACCCTAATCCCCTCAGTAGATACCACATGACCCAGGAACGTTACCTCATGTAACCAGAATTCACACTTGCTGAATTTGGCGTATAAGTGCTTCTCTCTCAAAATTTATAAAACAACTCAAAGATGTTCATCATGCTCTAACTCAGTCTTTGAATACACCAGAATATCATCAATGAACACTACTACGAACCGTTCCAGGTAGGGCTGGAATACAAAGTTCATCAAATTCATAAAAGCCGCTGGTGCATTTGTCAGACCAAAAGGCATTACCTGTGACAGCCCTATTTTTGACCCTAGTCGAAAAGTGGTTTTGGGACCACAAAACCGATTCACAAAAATAATTAACCCTTATATCTTATGCTTATTGTATGTGAACCTGCATGTGTGAAAGTTTCTTGCTTTAATTTTGTCAATTGTATGTAAAATTTATTAAATAGGACTTATGTGAGACAATTGTGAAATGTGACAGGTAATTTTAAATATGGTCTACTAATGCATGTTAAAAAAAATAATGGACTTGCATGTCAAATTATCCATTTTTCTTTAGTGGCCAGCCATGTAGTTGATTCAATATATTATATGTATATTATATTAACATTAATTTAAACAAAATGAATTAAAGAATAAAAATAAAAGAATAATGGCTTAGTGGGGAGGAGAAACCAAAGTTGGTTCATCCTTTGATTTCTTTGGCCGAAAATTTCAAGAAGAGAAGGGGGGAAAACAAACATTCGGCTACCCTTCCTAGCCTTGATTAGGGTATGTTTGAAGTATTTTGATAGAAATTTCTTGTGTGTTTTAGGATAGTTTCTTAATTCCTCCATAACCCATGTGCAAATTTTCATTTTGGTAGCTATAGGAGCAATCGGTCATGAGAGGATTTTTCATTTAGAAATGTTATGTTGATGTTTTGTTGTGAATCAATAAAAGTACTCTATTTGGTTGAGATTATAAAAGTATGTTAAGTTTTTGAATTTGTAATTGTAAAGATTAAGTGTTTGTGTTATAGCCGAATATACATTGAAAATTTTAATGGAGAAACTCTTATGATATAAGCTTGTAAAATTGAAGTTATAAATTGTGTTTTGTAGTTTAAATGGTTAAAGACTATTCGGTTATAGCCTTAATTTTTCATGAAGAAATCAAGTTAAACGTATTTGTCTCTATGCTATTGTAACACCCCGAACCCGAGACCGTCGCCGGAATCGAACACGAGGTGTTAACAGACTTCAAACCACTTATTAAAAATTTCCCAGACAAGCTGCCAATCTGCGTACTAGTCGCTTCAAAAATCATATCTTGAGTTCTGAAACTCAAAATCCAGTTCCGTAAACTTTCCCCGGAACTAGACTCCTATATCTATATGGTAGAATTTTTTTAGAATTTTTGGTTGGGCCAATTGGTACAGTTTATTAGTTAAAGTCACCCCTGTTTCAGGGTTCGACTACTCTGACCTTCATGCATTACGACTTAGATATTTCCCTTTACAGAGCTTCAATGCTTATACCGATTGTTTCTAATGAAACTAGACTCAAAAGGGAATCTATAAATATAAGAATGACTTCTAATTGTCTCTGATTAATTTATGGTGAATTTCTAAAGTTGGAACAGGGGATCCAAAATTCGCTCTGGCCCTGTTTCACAAGAGTTTAATTATCTCCTAACATACAGCTCATATGGTCATTTCGTTTCTTCCATATGAAAATAGACTCATCAAGCTTCGATTACATAATATATTCCTTATTTAATTCCATTCCTACTATTTTTACTGATTTTTCAATCTCACATCACTGCTACTACCAGCATCTGTTACTAAAGCAAACTATGCCTATTTTGTGATTTTTCCTTAATCTAACTAATAATTCATCATACATATCATGAATTTAACACTGAGAATAATCAGCCATGACAACATTATCAAACCAATTTTTACTAAGACTTATGACGAAGTATCATAGGACCAAAATTCAACTTAATATTTATGCCATTTTCGCATGGCTAAAGTTTACATACCAAATTTCAACAAAACATAATAGCCTATACATGCCGAAATGTTCTCCTAGACCAACTAAAAAGAAGATACCAAAAGTTGCTAGCCGGTGTGATGACTTAGATGACGGTCCGAGCACGCAAAAAGACGAGTCCAAGGAACCTAAAATAGGTGGCAAGCAAACACCGAATGAGTATATAACTCAGTAAGTCATAAGCAATGCACTACCATCCATTAATAACATTATCACAAGAGGAAACAAAATGGAACGAGGCTAATTACTCCATCCAAACCGAACTATACCATAGTTCCTTAGACCTTTCGGTTCAATCTCATACCAAGTTACACATTCACATTCCATATACTAATCAATAGGATATTTGAGGCATTTTTATACATCATTTTGTTTTCGTAACAATCATACAACTAAATGACCTTTCACTTATTCCGCGATAATTCTTATGTACGTGACTTCAATTAAAATTGTCACATAGGTTCAAAACTTACCAAGCTCAACTCCAAATATAAACATAGCGCCTATTAGCCATGAACTCAAGGTACTTACCCGATCCGCTGTCCGTGATCAACTCAATAATGTCGCACACTCAGTGTCAATAGTGATTCAAAAACATATAGTGAGTCCGCACACTTAGTTCTATATAATCAACTCGCACACTTAGTGCTATATAATCAAACTCGCACACTTAGTGCTATACGAATTTTAAACTCGCACACTTAGTGCCAATCTCATGATCATAAATGTTTATACCCGCACACTTAGTGCTGAAATCAACAACTCAATACATCTCACCTCTTTTCTTTTCATTCAATACTTTCATCACCACATACATACATGTATATAAATTTATCATTCCTTTCGGCATAATTACATAGACATTATGTCTATTTAAATCAATACAAAATATATGCTTAGTGACTTACCTTGTGTTGGGTAAAATAGTTCCAAGTCGGCTACTCGATGACCTTCGTCTTTCCCTTGCTTGATTCTCCTCCTTTAACTCTTTGAGCTTAATCAATAAATCAACTAGTTTAACCATCTTGCTAAACATTCATAATTCAATTACACATGCATATGTATGTTTGTATATTTGGCAACCATCCTCAATAATTACCCATTTAGTCGATTATACACATAATTAAAGGTAACATCACGAACGGGCATACTTATGTATATTTATATATATATATATACACTTCCAAATGGGCATCACCATTAGATTTAACACCACCTTCATACTCAATTAGATGGCCGAATGTATGTATATATATACAATGTCAACTATAACATCTTTTAAACACCTAATTTCATCTCATGAACACTTAATCAAATTTTCCTAATCTAGCATATATTTTCACATCTATTTGTAACATCATGTAAATTCACATATAACTACATTTCTTAAGTTCTACATCTTAATGCCCATTATAGCCACTCCCATGGTCTAAATCTAACAATCGGCAACACCTACCTTTTCACTATGTTAGCCGAATACTCATTCTCTTCTTAGTCCTAAATTCGGCACTTCCAACAAATTAGCTTAACAATTCCAACTTTCATGCTAACATCCCAAGCAACTTAACACATCCATATAACTAGCATGCTAATAGCATCAAGGTATCAACCAAAATTTTTAGGCTCCTTAGCCAAATTCTAACTCTCCATCAACCCCAAATCCAACCATGAGATAGATAGAATTTAGACTCATCACCCAAAGGTTGTATATACTTCCAAAGATACCCTTGAACATACCTTAATCTAGAGGACCACCTTGGCCGAATCTTCCTTCTTCCCCTTCCTCTAGTTACGGCAATTGCAAAAGAAAGAAAACATGAACACTCCTTCTTCTTCTCAAGTCACGGCAATGGAGAAGAGAGATGAGCATTTTTTTTCTTTTTCCTTCTTTTACTAACATTATTTTATTTCCAATAACCCAATTTCTTATTATAATATCTAATTAAACATATGTATGCCCATCAACATTCCATCTTGGCCGGCCACTATAAAGAAATTGGGCAACTTGACATGCAAGTCCACCTTTGTGTTAACATGCACTAACAAGCCATTTAAAATTAGCCTATCATATTTCACTATGTCTCATATTGATCCCTATTTAATAATTTCTCATGCAATTGGCAAAATTAGAGAATGAAACTTCCACATACTCATGTACACACATAATAAGCATAGAATATAGCAATTAATTATTTTTATGACTCGGTTTTGTGGTCCCGAAACCACCTTCCGACTAGGGTCACACTAAGGCTGTCACAACTCTCCCCCACATAAGAAATTTTCGTCCCCGAAAATCTCACCAATGAACAATTTAGGATATCGATCCTTCATAGAGTCCTCAAGTTCCCAAGTGGCTTCTTCGATTCCGTGTTTATGCCACAACACCTTCACTAATGGGATCTTCTTATTTCGCAATTCTTTCACTTCACGCATCAAAATGCGAATCGGCTCTTCTTCATAACTCAAATTAGGCCGAATCTCGATCTCAGATGGAGTGATTACGTGCGATGGATCGGACCTATATCTTCGAAGCATCGAGACATGAAAAACGTTGTGAATCTTCTCAAGCTCAGGGGGCAAAATTAATCGGTATGCGACTGGTCCAACTCGTTCGGATACTTCATACGGGCCGATGAACCTCGGACTCAATTTGCCCTTACGGCCAAATCTAAGCACCTTCTTCCAGGGTGAAACTTTGAGAAATACCTTGTCCCCAACCCGATATTCAATGTCTTTTCTCTTTGAATCCGCGTACGACTTTTGACGATCCGAAGCGGCTTTCAAACATTCACGAATTACTCAAACTTTTTGCTCAGCATCCTTAATCAAATCAACCCCAAAGATTTTACTTTCACTAAGTTCCGTCCAAAACAATGGGGTTCGGCATTTACGACCGTATAAAGCCTCGTAAGGTGCCATCTTAATGCTTGATTGAAAGCTATTGTTGTAAGCGAATTCAATCAAAGGCAAATATCTTTCCCATGAACCACAAAACTCTAAGACGCAACATCTCAACATATCCTCGAGTATCTGAATTGTTCGTTCAGATTGGCCATCAGTTTGGGGGTGAAATGCGGTGTTAAAATGCATCTTAGTACTCAATGCTTCTTGTAATTTCTTCCAAAATCGCGAGGTAAATCTTGGGTCTCTATCCGACACAATGGAAATGGGTACCCCATGCAATCGAACTATTTGGGAGACATATAATTCGCCAATTTATCGAGCAAAAATCCGTGCAGACAGGATAAAATGAGCGACTTGGTCAACCTATCGACAATGACCTGCATCGAGTCTTTCTTACTCGAGTCAATCTGTAACCCGATACAAAGTCCATTGTTATTCGATCCCATTTCCATTCGGGTATCATGATTGGTCAAGTAATCCCGATGGCACTTGATGTTCCGCTTTCACTTGTTGACATATCAAACACCTTGAGACAAATTCAGAAATGTCTCATTTCATACCGGGCCACCAAAATTGGCGTTTCAGGTCATTGTACATTTTAGTACTACCCGGGTGGACTGACATTCGACTACTATGAGCCTCGTCCAAAATCGTCAAAATAAGTTTCGAATTTCTTGGAACACATAATCGACCTCTGAACGTCAAGCAATCATTGTCATCAATCCGAAACTCCGATTCCTCATTCGAAGCATATTCAGCTCGTTTAGTGACCAATTCAGCGTCAACTTTCTGAGATTCAAGTATTTGACGAATCAATAATGGTTTGGCCTCTAATTCAGCTACTAGCACCCCATCGGGTGAGACGGATAAGTGAGCATTCACCGCTCTCAAAGCAAACAGGTGCTTTCGACTTAAAGCATCGGCAACCACATTAGCCTTTCCCGTGATAATCAATAACAAGTTCATAGTCCTTCAACAACTCAAGCCAACGTCTTTGTCGAGATTTAGATCTCTTTGAGTCATCGATATTTTAGACTCTTGTGGTCCGAATAAATATGACACCTTTCTCCAAACAAGTAATGTCGCCATATTTTCAAGGCGAACACTATGGTCGCTAATTCAAGATCGTGGGTCGATAGTTTCTCTCATGCGGCTTTAATTGTCTCGACGCGTAAGCCACAACTCGACCTTCTTGTATCAACACACAACCTAGCCCAAGTAAGGATGCATCACTATAAATGACAAACTCTTTGCGGACTCGGTTGTACTAGCACCGGAGCTTCGGTTAAGCAGTCTTTAGTCGATCGAAACTCTTCCGACAGTTTTCATTCATTCAAACTCAACATCTTTTGGAGTAGTTTCGTTAATAGTGCAGCTATCATCGAGAAACCTCTTACAAACCGTCGGTAGTATCCGCAAGTCCCAAAAGCTCCTAACTTCAAGAATATTCCTCGAGGTTTCCAACCGAGTATGGTCAAATTTTGTTCGGATCCACTCTAGCACCGTCACGGACACCACGTGCCCCAAAAAGCTAACATCTTTCAACCAAAATTCACATTTATTGAATTTTGCGATAACTTCTTGTCTCACAAAATCGTAATACTAACCTCAAATGCTCGGCGTGTTCGGCTTCACCTTGTGAATAAACTAAAATATCATCAATAAACACAACCACAAATCGATCCAAGTATGGCCCGAATACTCGATTCATTAAATCCATAAATACATAGAGCATTAGTGAGCCCAAACGGCATCACTAAGAATTCGTAGTGATCGTACCTCGCTCTAAAAGTGGTTTTGGGTATGTCCGAGTCTCGAACCCTCAACTGATAATAACCAGATCTCAAATCTATCTTGGAAAATACTAAGGCTCCCTTTAATTGATCAAACAAATCATCAATACGTGGCAACAGGTATTTATTCTTTATGGTCACTTTATTCAACTGACGATAGTCGATGCACAATCTCATGGTTCCATCCTTCTTTTTCACAAACAATACGGGTGCGCCCCATGGAGAGAAACTCGGTCTAGCGAAACCTCTATCCATCAATTCTTGCAATTGAACTTTCAATTCCTTTAATTCCGTTAATGCCATACGATACGGGCTATTGAGATTGGCGTGGTACCGGTACAATCTCGATGTCAATTCCACCTCTCGAACCAAGGTGGCAACCCCGGTAACTCCTCGGAAAAACATCCAATACTCACAAACCATCGGTGCTCGATTCAAGTTTCCTTCCGTCTCTTTGCTATCAAATACATACGCAAGGTATGTTTCCACCCCTTTTCACATATCTCGAACGGTCATTGAAGATATTATCGCGGCACCCCTTCAACTCGGTAGACTCAACTCGGACTACCTCATCATTTGCACCCTCAAATCGATGGTTTTTCTTTTGCGATTCACCACCGCATCATGTACGATCAACCAATCCATACCAAGAATAACATCAAATTCGTCAAGCGGTAAAAGCATCAAATCGGCCGGAAAATAGGATTCTCGGATTATTAGAGGGCATCTCTTACACACTTTATCAACAAGTACGTATTGACCCAAAGGGTTTGGCACTTGAATTATGAACTCGAGAGACTCAACGGTAGAGTCTTCTTTGGATGCTAAGGTTTCACATACATATGAATGAGTAGAGCTGTGGTCAATCAATGCAATCACATTAGTATCAAAGAGAGTGAAAGTACCAGTGATGACATCAGGGGAGGATGCCTCCTCTCATGCGCGAATGGCATATGCTCTAGCAGGAGTACGGGTCTCGGCTCGAACAGCCGTATCAGAGGCCCCTCTCTGACTACCACCCCTACCCCCTGAAATTCTCGGTGATCTACCTCTAGCTGTCATTCCACTAGGTCTTGCACCTTGCATCTTATTCTTCTCCTTTCCAAGTTCTTCCACCTTGCAGGCTCGTTCAACTAGTGTTACGAATTCTTTTATCTCCAAAATACCCACTAGTAGCTTTAAATCTTCATTCAATCCTTCTTGAATCTTTTGCACATAGCAACCTCATCACCACACACTCCGGGCATACCGACCGAGTCTTACGAACTCATGTTCATATTCAGATCTTGTCATACGGCCTTGCTTGAGTTCCAAGAATTCCTTACGTTTTGATCGATGAACCGTTGACTAATATATTTCTTTCAAATTGCTTTGAAAGAAATCCCAAGTAACTCGCTCGTTTGGGACTATGGAAATCAAGGTCCTCCACCAATAGTAGGTGAGTCCCGCAACAAGGATATAGCACACTTTAGACATTCATCGGTGTGCATGATACCATCAAACACCGAATGGTGTTATCAAGCGTAACTCGGCCCTTTCAAAGATCATCAAGAACTATGGCCTGAACTCCTCGGCCCGCGCTTCCTAATCAAGTCTACAGGTGGCTTACTCAAATCACAGATCGAGAATCGATGGCATTACGGGCTCTTGGGGTGGATTATTCAAATTCGGAATTGTTGGATGTACCGGATTGGTTCGGGCATATTATGCGACCCAATCATTCATCATGGTAAAGAAGGCTTGTTTAGCCCTCACCTTGATTATTCGCAGATGACCGAGGTTCAACAGCGGCGTCCCTTGTGCAGAGCAGCCGCTACACTTTCAACGTCATCCGAAGGTTCTCTCTACACCGGGATCCATTTACTAATCAAAACAAAAATTTTAACCGTCGAAGTCATCACACATTTAAACATTAACATTAAGGCATGTATAGCTAGACTCATACGCTATGGTAGTCCTAGAACTGCCTAAACCATAGCTCGATACCAATTAAATTGTAACACCCGAACCCGAGACCGTCATTTAATCGAACACGAGGTGTTAACAGACTTCAAACCATTTATTAAAAATTTCCCAGACAAGTTGCCAATCTACGTACTAGTCGCTTCAAAAATCATATCTTGAGTTCTGAAACTCGAAATCCAGTTCCGTAAACTTTCTCCAGAACTAGACTCCTATATCTATATGGTAGAAGTTTTGTAGAATTTTTGGTTTGGCCAATTGGTACAGTTTATTAGTTAAAGTCACCCCTGTTTCAGGGTTTGACTACTCTGACCTTCATGCATTACGACTTAGATATTTCCCTTTACAGAGCTTCAATGCTTATACCGATTGTTTCTAATGAAACTAGACTCAAAAGGGAATCTATACATATAAGGAATGACTCCTAATTGTCTCTGATTAATTTATGGTGAATTTCTAAAGTCGGAACAGGGGATCTAGAATTCGCTCTGGCCCTGTTTCACAAGAGTTTAATTATCTCCTAACATACAGCTCATATGGTCGTTTCGTTTCTTCCATATGAAAATAGACTCATCAAGCTTCGATTACATAATTTATTCCTTATTTAATTCCATTCCTACTATTTTTAGTGATTTTTCAATCTCACATCACTGCTACTACCAGCATCTGTTACTAAAGCAAACTATGCCTATTTTGTGATTTTTCCTTAATCTAACTAATAATTCATCATACATATCATGAATTTAACACCGAGAATAATCAGCCATGACAACATTATCAAACCAATTTTTACTAAGACTTATGACGAAGTATCATAGGACCAAAATTCAACTTAATATTTATGCCATTTTCGCATGGCTAAAGTTTACATACCAAATTTCAACAAAACATAATAGCCTATACATGCCGAAATGTTCTCCTAGACCAACTAAAAAGAAGATACCAAAAGTTGCTAGCCGGTGTGATGACTTAGATGACGGTCCGAGCACGCAAAAAGACGAGTCCAAGGAACCTAAAATAGGTGGCAAGCAAACACCGAATGAGTATATAACTCAGTAAGTCATAAGCAATGCACTACCATCCATTAATAACATTATCACAAGAGGAAACAAAATGGAACGAGGCTAATTACTCCATCCAAACCGAACTATACCATAGTTCCTTAGACCTTTCGGTTCAATCTCATACCAAGTTACACATTCACATTCCATATACTAATCAATAGGATATTTGAGACATTTTTATACATCATTTTGTTTTCGTTATAATCATACAACTAAATGACCTTTCACTTATTCCACGATAATTCTTATGTACGTGACTTCAATTAAAATTATCACATAGGTTCAAAACTTACCAAGCTCAACTCCAAATATAAACATAGCGCCTATTAACCATGAACTCAAGGTACTTACCCGATCCGCTGTCCGTGATCAACTCAATAATGTCGCACACTCAGTGTCAATAGTGATTCAAAAACATATAGTGAGTCCGCACACTTAGTGCTATATAATCAACTCGCACACTTAGTGCTATATAATCAAACTCGCACACTTAGTGCTGTATGAATTTTAAACCCGCACACTTAGTGCCAATCTCATGATCATAAATGTTTATACCCGCACACTTAGTGCCGAAATCAACAACTTAATACATCTCACCTCTTTTCTTTTCATTCAATACTTTCATCACCACATACATACATGTATATAAATTTATCATTCCTTTCGGCATAATTACATAGACATTATGTCTATTTAAATCAATACAAAATATATGCTTAGTGACTTACCTTGTGTTGGGTAAAATAGTTCCAAGTCGGCTACTCGATGACCTTTGTCTTTCCCTTGCTTGATTCTCCTCCTTTAACTCCTTGAGCTTAATCAATAAATCAACTAGTTTAACCATCTTGCTAAACATTCATAATTCAATTACACATGCATATGTATGTTGGTATATTCGGCAACCATCCTCACTAATTACCCATTTAGTCGATTATACACATAATTAAAGGTAACATCACGAACGGGCATACTTATGTATATTTATATATATATATACACTTCCAAATGGGCATCACCATTAGATTTAACACCACCTTCATACTCAATTAGATGGCCGAATGTATGTATATATATACAATGTCAACTATAACATCTTTTAAACACCTAATTTCATCTCATAAACACTTAATCAAATATTCCTAATCTAGCATATATTTTCACATCTATTTGTAACATCATGTAAATTCACATATAACTACATTTCTTAAGTTCTACATCTTAATGCCCATTATAGCCACTCCCATGGTCTAAATCTAACAATCGGCAACACCTACCTTTTCACTATGTTAGCCGAATACTCATTCTCTTCTTAGTCCTAAATTCGCACTTCCAACAAATTAGCTTAACAATTCCAACTTTCATGCTAACATCCCAAGCAACTTAACACATCCATATAACTAGCATGCTAATAGCATCAAGGTATCAACCAAAATTTTAGGCTCCTTAGCCAAATTCTAACTCTCCATCAACCCCAAATCCAACCATGAGATAGATAGAATTTAGACTCATCACCCAAAGGTTGTATATACTTCCAAAGATACCCTTGAACATACCTTAATCTAGAGGACCACCTTGGCGAATCTTCCTTCTTCCCTTCCTCTAGTTACGGCAATTGCAAAAGAAAGAAAACATGAACACTCCTTCTTCTTCTCAAGTCACGGCAATGGAGAAGAGAGATGAGCATTTTTTTCTTTTCCTTCTTTACTAACATTATTTTATTTCCAATAACCCAATTTCTTATTATAATATCTAATTAAACATATGTATTGCCCATCAACATTCCATCTTGGCCGGCCACTATAAAGAAATTGGGCAACTTGACATGCAAGTCCACCACCTTTGTGTTAACATGCACTAATAAGCCATTTAAAATTAGCCTATCATATTTCATTATGTCTCATATTGATCCCTACTTAATAATTTCTCATGCAATTGGCAAAATTAGAGAATGAAACTTCCACATACTCATGTACACACATAATAAGCATAGAATATAGCAATTAGTTAGTTTTATGACTCGGTTTTGTGGTCCTGAAACCACTTTCCGACTAGGGTCACACTAGGGCTGTCACAGCTATGGCCGAATGTACTATGGCTGATTGTGGACTATGATAAAATTTAGTAAGGTATGTGCTTTAAATGTGTTATGAACTATTATAGGTTAAGTTAAGTTGAAGCTTGGTGAAATTGAACTTGAAAAATGATTTGAGCACAATGTGGTATTGATATTATGTATAAGTAAATTTATAGATATATATATGATGAAATTGATTGGTGAGATACATGCTTAAATAATATGTATGCAAAGAATGTGTGAAAGAGTGAATTGGTAATAATCTACTTGGGACAGCAGCAGTAAGGTGATTTTCAAAAATCACCATAAATTGTAGGAGTTGAATTAAAAGCTGAATAAATTATGTAATTAAATTTTGATAAGTCTAGTTTTCTATAATAGAAACCGTAAAAGTAAAAGAATTACCGATCATGAAATATTTGAAGTAATGTAGGACAGAGTCAAAATGACTTCTAGATCCCCTATTTTGTTTTTATAAAATCATTATAAAATGTATAAAATGGTCATAGAATAAATTTTATATTCTTAGACTCCTTAGTGAGTCTAGTTTCAAATTAAATAAACGAAAACATATTTTGATTTCTGTACAATGAGAAATTTATTTCGTAGTGTAGAATGGTCAGATTTGTCAAATAGTGAAACAAGGGAAATTTTAGGAAAAATATGGTATTGATTGGCTAGACTAAAAATTATGAAAATTTTATGGATAAAAGATAAATGAGTCTATTTTCAAGGAAAATTTACGGCAATTGATTTGGAGTTTCGTAGCTCCAGTTATAATTAATTTAATGACTATTGCTCAGGAATTCAGCTTATAGTGAAATTGTGATTATATAGTAAACATTGATAAAAGAAAAATTTTGCTAATGAATTGCTTATTGATTTCTTATAAGCTTACTATAATCTGTATGTGTAAAAGTAGAATATATATGTATTATATTCTGAAAGTAATACTTGAATAATTGATTAATGATTAGTTTAAAATTTATTGAATTAAAGCTCAAGAGCATAGAGGGGCAACCTCGGATAAGGGAAAAGCTAAAGTCGCAGAATAGCCAACCCGAAATTTGTTCAGAAAGATACAAGGTAAGTTTTGAGTAATCGCCTTTAGTATAAAATTGATAATGCCTTGACATATATATACTACATGAATTTTGATCTTTTTGGTTCTATTTGAATTCAGTTGAATGGTAAATTAGGGTTAAGCTTGATTGATGAAAGGTACGTCTGATATTCATGCATGATTTTAAGCTGAAATGAAATAATGGTGTTCATAAGAAGCTCATGTCTGAATGTAGCCAATGGCTACGAATAATGTGAAATGTTCTATAAAATGTGTTAGAATACGATAAAAAAAAAACATGTTATTTGATGTGGAATTGTATCCGGGCTTAAAGACCCGCAAGCTTCGTGCTGGAATTGTATCCGGGCTTAAAGACCCGCAGGCTTCGTACTAGAATTGTATCCGGGCTTAAAGACCTGCAGGCTTCATGCTGGAATTGTGTCCGGGCTTAAAGACCCGCAGGCTTCATGCTGGAATTGTATCCGGGCTTAAAGACCCGCAGGCTTCGTGCTGGAATTGTATCCGGGCTTAAAGATCTGCAGGCTTTGTGCTGGAATGACATCCGAGTTAAAAACCTGCAGGCTGTGCTAGATATGTGTTTTGAGTCCTAAGACTTGATAGGACCGGTGTCAGTAAGTTAAGTATGATTACGACATTGAATATCCGTGCAAGTAAGTATTATATATGTTATACCTACTAAGGTACGTATTACGTACTCATAAGTGAATTGACTTCAAAACGAATTATTAGTCTCAAAGAATGGTATATATATATATATGTGAGTGTGTGTATATGTATATGAATGAATACCGTATTTATGAATAAGAGAATGACTTATTTGGTCAATATATGTCATTGTAAAAGCATGTGTCTTAAAGAAATTTTATGAACCATATAATATAGTGAAATATGTACCGAGAATTTTCTTGTGTATTCATGTATATATATATATATTCGCCAATAGGTTATAATTAATGTACCTATGAGTTTTTGGCCAAGTATTTTACAAATTAAATTTGGGTTCTTGTGATACTTAATGTTAGATTTTAAATGATACGTTTTTAATTGTTTGAAACACTTAAAACTTACTAAGCCTCGAAAGCTTACTCTGTTTTATTTTATTTCTTTGTTTTATAGATTGTCAATTTTGGCCACCGACTCGGGGATCATCAGCAGTTCATCATACTATTGATCTTTTTGGTATAGTTATATTTTGGCCCTGGGTATGGCATGTATAGGTTAGGCCGGTAACGGTTATGTTTTGTATTGTAAATATTTTAGCCATATGAAAATGGCATTTATATAACTTAAAGATCAGTATGTACTCAGCTTAATTTCTGTCTTTGTTGATTGATTATATGGACAAAAAAAAATTTAATTGTTTTGCTCGGTAATACCTCATAGCCTAAACCAGTGATCAGACTCGGGCTAGGAGTGTTACATTTTATTGGTATCAGAGCTACGGTTTAGTTGATTCTAGGACTAACGTAGAGTGTTTGAGTCTAGCTATACATGCCATATAGTATTAATGTGATAGTATGATGAATTCTGATAGTTAAAAATGTGTTTTCATATAGTAATGGATCCTGATCCCAATCGAGCGGTAGCTGATGATGATGAGAGTGTAGCGCTTTGCTCAGCGCATGGGACAAATATGATGGACTCTCAACCTGTTGCAAGCAATCAGAATGATGAGGCTAGATAGGCTTTCTATAGTGTATTGAATGATTGGTTCAACCAATACATTCGAACTAATACGGCTATTCCACAACCCCCACTTCCGAATAATACGCCCCCTGCACCTACAATACCTCTGGTAAGTGATCAGACGAGGTTAAATAAGCCTCCGGTTGACAGAATCAGAAAGCACGGGGCTACTGAATTTAAAGCTACAGATAGTGATGATGCCGAGCAAGCTGAATTTTGGTTGAACAACACTATTCGATTACTTGATGAACTATCTTGCACACCCGAGGAATGCCTGAAATGTGCTATATCCTTGCTACGTGATTCTACTTACTATTGGTGGAACACCTTGGTTTCTGTTGTACCTAGAGCACAGTTGACGTGGGAGTTCTTCCAAACTGAATTCAGAAAAAAATACATCAGTCAGAGGTTCATTGATCAGAAACGAAAAGAATTTCTTGAGCTTAAACAGGGTTCCCTGTTAGTTACTGATTATGAACGGAAGTTTGTCAGACTCAGTAGATATGCTCGGGAATGTATATCGTCTGAAGCTATTATGTGTAAACTTTTTGAAGATGGGCTGAATGAAGATATAAAGATGTTTGTAGGCATTCTAGAAATACGAGAGTTCGTAGTACTTGTCGAGCGAGCTTGTAAAGCCGAAGAACTTAGTAAAGAAAAAAGGAAAGCTGATGTCGAAGCTGGAGAATTTCATAAAAGATCTTCAGGAAAGTCTTTTCAACAATCATCGAAGAAGTTTCGAGATGATTCAGGCCAATCAAAGAATACTTCGGGTTTTTCCAGGCGAGACCACGATCGACCCCTTGTGAGTACACGAGCCACTTCAGTTGCCAGTGTTGAAAATGATCGTCGGGACAGGACAGAGTGCAAGTATTATGGTAAATGGCATTCGGGGAGTTGTAGATTCATGACCACTCCTGTTATAAATGCGGATCAGCCAACCACTTTATTAAGGACTGCCCGAGATTGTCTGAATAGAATATGAATCAGAGTGGGAAACTGAGTACTACTGCACGAGGTAGACCACTTAGGAATACGGGGAATGCTAGCGGCAGTCAGAGAGGGTCTAAAGATGCTACAACCAGATCCGAGGCTCGTGCTCCTGCTAGAGCTTAAGCTATACATGCACGCGAGGATGCTTTTTCACCTGATGTTATTACTGGTACTTTCACCCTCTTTGATACTGATGTGATTGCTTTGATTGACCCTGGTTCTACCCATTCTTATGTATGTGAGACTTTAGCATCCAGTAAGACTTTACCTGTTGAGTCTACTGAGTTCGTTATTAGAGTGTCAAATCCCTTGGGTCAATATGTGCTTGTCGATAAGGTGTGTAAGAAATGCCCCTTAAAAATTCGAGGTTCCTGTTTTTCGGCTGATTTGATGCTTTTACCGTTTGATGAATTTGATGTTATCCTCGGTACGGATTGGTTGACCGTACATGATGCAGTAGTGAATTGCAAAAGTAAGACCGTTGATTTGAGATGTACAAATAATGAGGTAATCTGAGTTGAGTCTACTGATTTGAACGGATTGTCAACAATTATAATATACTCGATGTCGGCTCAAAAATATGTAAGAAAGGGGTGTTAAGCTTATCTTGCATACGTAATTAATAGTAAAGAATCAGAAAAGAAGCTTGAATCAGTATCAGTGGTTTGTGAGTATCTAGATGTTTTTCCCGAGGAATTCCAGGGTTACCACCTGTTCGGGAGGTAGAGTTTGGTATTGAACTTGTACCTGGGACTACACCAATTTCGATAGCGTCGTACCATATGGCACCAACCGAATTAAAAGAATTGAAAGCTCAGTTGCAAGAGTTGACAGATAGAGGTTTCGCTCGACCGAGTTTTTCACCATGGGGTGCACCAGTATTGTTTGTGAAAAAGAAGGACGTGAGGTTGTGCATTGACTATCGTCAGTTGAATAAAGTTACAATAAAGAATAAATATCCGTTATCGCATATTGATGATTTTTTTGATCAATTGAAGGGAGCCTCAGTGTTTTCAAAGATAGATTTGAGATCGAGTTATTATCAGTTGCGAGTTCGAGACTCAGATATACCTAAAAGCGCTTTCGGATTTAGATACTGGTCGCTACGAGTTTTTAGTGATGCCGTTTGGGCACACTAATGCCCTCATGGTATTTATGGATTTGATGAACCAAATTTTCAGGCAGTATTTTGACCGGTTTGTAGTTGTGTTTATAGATGACATCTTGATTTATTCACATGATGAAACTGAACACGCTGAGCACCTGAGATTAGTGTTACAGATTTTACGGGATAAGCAATTGTATGCTAAGTTCAAGAAATGTGAGTTCGGTTGAGAGAAGTTAGCTTTTAGGACATGTAGTATCTGCGACGGAATTCGAGTTGATCCGAGCAAAATTTCAGCCATACTTGATTGGAAACCCCCGAGAAATGTTACCAAGTTCAAGCTTTTGGGGCTTCTGGTTACTACAGATGGTTTGTAAAGGGTTTCTCGATGATAGCCACACCAATAACGAGACTACTTCGTAAAGATGTTAGGTTTGAATGGTCGAAAAATGTCGAAAAAGTTTCGATCGCTTGAAAACTTATTTGATGAAGCTCCGGTGCTTGTGCAAATGAATCCGAGAAAGAGTTTGTCATTTACAAGTGATGCATCCTTGCTTAGGTGGGTTGCGTATTGATGCAAGAAGGTCGAGTAGTAGCTACGCGTTGAGACAATTGAAACCACATGAGAAAAACTATCCAACCCATGATCTTGAATTAGCTGCCATTGTTTTCGTTTTGAAAATTTGGCGACACTACTTGTTTGGAGAGAGGTGTCATATATATTCGGATCATAAAAGCCTCAAATACTTGATGACTCAAAGAGATTTGAATCTGCGGCAAAGACGTTGGCTCCAGTTGTTGAAAGATTATGAGCTTGTCATCGACTATCACCCGGGAAAGGTTAACGTGGTTGCCAATGCCTTAAGTCGCAAATTACTGTTTGTTTTGCGAGCAATGAATGTACACCTGTCCATTTCACCCGATAATGTGTTGGTAGCAGAATTAAAGGCCAAACCATTATTGATTCATCAAATACGTGAATCCCAGAAAGTTGACGATGAATTGGTTGCTAAACGAGTTAAATGTGTTTCAAATGTGGAATCAGAGTTTAAAATTGATGATGACGATTGTTTGAGGTTCAGAAGTAGACTGTGTGTTCCAAGAAATTCAGAACTTATTTCTTTGATTTTAAGCGAGGCTCATAGTAGCCGCATGTCAATCCACCCGGTAGTACGAAAATGTACAATGATCCAAACGTCGGTTTGGTGGCTGGTATGAAACGAGACATTTCGACTTTGTTTCAAGTGTTTGATATTTCAACAAGTGAAAGCGAAACATCAAGTGCCTTGAGTTACTTCACCGATCATGATACCGAATGGAAATGGGATCGAGTCACGATGGATTTTGTATCTGGGTTGCCATTGTCGTCAAGCAAGAAAGATACGATCTGGGTTGTTGTTGATAGACTGACAAAATTGGCTCATTTTATTCCTGTACGTACGGATTATTCCCTTGACAAGTTAGCTGAAATGTATGTTTCTCAGATTGTAAGGTTACATGGAGTACCTATTTATATTGTGTCAGATAGAGATCCGAGATTCACATCGCGATTTTGGTTGAAATTGCTAGAAGCATTGGGCACCAGGTTGCATTTTAGCACCGCTTTTCATCCCCAGACCGATGGTCAATCCGAACGGATAATTCAGATACTCGAGGATATGTTGAGATGTTGCATCCTTGAGTTTAGTGGTTCATGGGAATGGTATTTACCTTTGATTGAATTCGCTTACAACAATAGTTTTCAATCAAGCATTAAGATGGCACCTTACGAGGCTTTGTATGGTCGTAAATGCCATACACCGTTGTTTTGGACCGAGCTTAGTGAAAGTAAAATCTTCGGGGTTGAATTGATTAAAGATGCTAAGCTAAAAGTAAAAGTAATCCGTGAAAGTCTGAAAGCAGCTTCAGATCGTCAGAAGTCGTATGCGGATTTAAAGCGAAAAGACATTGAATATCAGGTCGGAGACAAAGTGTTTCTTAAAGTTTCACCTTGGAAAAAGGTGCTCAGATTTGGTCGTAAAGGCAAATTGAGTCCCAAATTCATCGGGTCGTATGAGATATCCGAACGAATTGGGCCAGTCGCATATAGATTGATTCTACCCCCTGAACTTGAAAAGATTCACAACGTTTTTCATGTCTCGATGCTTCGACGTTATAGATCCGATCCATTGCACATAATTAATCTATCAGAGGTTGAAATTCAATCTGATTTGAGTTATGAAGAAGAACCAATTCGTATCCTACCTCGCGAGGTGAAAGAGTTCTAAACAAAAGGTTCCGTTAGTAAAAGTGTTATGGCTCAAACACGGATTGAAGAAGCTACTTGGGAAACCGAGAACTCTATGAAAGAACAATACCCAAATCTATTCATTGGTAAGATTTTTGAGGACAAAATTCCTTAAGTGGGGAGAGTTGTGACACCTATTTTTACCCTAGTCGAAAAATGGTTTGGGACCACAAAACCGAGTCACAAAAATAATTAACCGTTATATCTTATGCTTATTGTATGTGAACCTGCATGTGTGAAAGTTTCTTGCTTTAATTTTGTCAATTGTATGTAAAATTTATTAAATAAGACTTATGTGAGACAATTGTGAAATGTGACAGGTAATTTTAAATATGGTCTACTAATGCATGTTAAAAAAAATAATGGACTTGCATGTCAAATTATCCATTTTTCTTTAGTGGCCGGCCATGTAGTTGATTCATATATATTATATGTATATTATATTAACATTAATTTAAACTAAAAGAATTAAATAATAAAAATAAAAGAATAATGGCTTAATGGGGAGGAGAAACCAAAGTTGGTTCATCCTTTGATTTCTTTGGCCGAAAATTTCAAGAAGAGAAGGGGGGAAAACAAACATTCGGCTACCCCTTCCTAGCCTTGATTAAGGTATGTTTGAAGTGCTTTGATAGCAATTTCTTCTGTGTTTTAGGATAGTTTCTTAATTCATCCATAACCCATGTGCAAATTTTCATTTTGGTAGCTATAGGAGCAATCGGTCATGAGAGGATTTTTCATTTAGAAATGTTATGTTGATGTTTTGTTGTGAATCAATAAAAGTACTCTATTTGGTTGAGATTATAAAAGTATGTTAAGTTTTTGAATTTGTAATTGTAAAGATTAAGTGTTTGTGTTATAGCCGAATATACATTGAAAATTTTAATGGAGAAACTCTTATGATATAAGCTTGTAAAATTGAAGTTATAAATTGTGTTTTGTAGTTTAAATGGTTAAAGACTATTCGGTTATAGCCTTAATTTGAAGAAATCAAGTTAACGTATTTGTGTCTATGATATGGCCGAATGTACTATGGCTGATTGTGGACTATGATAAAATTTAGTAAGGTATGTGCTTTAAATGTGTTATGAACTATTATAGGTTAAGTTAAGTTGAAGCTTGGTGAAATTGAACTTGAAAAATGATTTGAGCACAATGTGGTATTGATATTATATATAAGTAAATTTATAGATATATATATGATGAAATTGATTGGTGAGATACATGCTTAAATAATATGTATGCAAAGAATGTGTGAAAGGGTGAATTGGTAATAATCTACTTGGGACAATGACGAAGGTGATTTTCGAAAATCACCATAAATTGTAGGAGTTGAATTAGAAGCTGAATAAATTATGTAATTACTTGATGAGTCTAGTTTTCTATAATAGAAACCGTAAAAGTAAAAGAATTACAGATCATGAAATATTTGAAGTAATGTGGGACAGTCAAAATGACTTCTAGATCCCTGCTCTGTTTTTATAAAATCATTATAAAATGTATAAAATGGTCATAGAATAAATTTTATATGCTTAGACACCTTAGTGAGTCTAGTTTCAAATGAAATAAACGACAACAAATTTTGATTTCTATACAATGAGAAATTTATTTCAGAGTGAAGAATGGTCGATTTGTCAAACAAAGGAAACAAGGGAAACTTTAGGAAAAATCTGGTATTGTTTGGCTAGACTAAAATTATGAAAATTTTATGGATAAACGATAAATGAGCCTATTGTCAAGGAAAATTTACGACAATTGATTTGGAGTTTCGTAGCTCGATTATAAGTAATTTAATGACTGTTGCTCGTGAATTCAGCTTATAGTGAAATTGTGATTATATAGTAAACATTGATAAAAGAAAAATTTTGCTAATGAATTGCTTATTGATTTCTTATAAGCTTACTATAATCAGATGTGTGAAATTCGAATATATATGTATTATATTCTGAAAGTAATACTTGAATAATTGATTAATGATTAGTTTAAAATTTATTGAATTAAAGCTCAAGAGCATAGAGGGCAACCTCGGATAAGGGAAAAGCTAAATTCGCGAATAGCCAACCCAAATTTGTTCGAAAGATACAAGGTAAGTTTTGAGTAATCGCCTTTTGTATAAAATTTATAATGCCTTGACATATATATACTACATGAATTTTGATCTTTTTGGTTTTATTTGAATTAAGTTGAATGGTAAATTAGGGTTAAGCTTGATTGATGAAAGGTACGTGTGATATTCATGCATGATTTTAGGCTGAAATGAAATAATGGTGTTCATAAGAAGTTTGTCCGAATGTAGCCAATGGCTACTAATAATGTAAAATGTTCTATAAAATGTGTTAGAATACGATTAAAAAAACATGTTATTTGATGTGGAATTGTATCCGGCTTAAAGACCCGAGCCGTCTTTGGAATTGTATCTCGGGCTTAAAGACCCGCAGCTTCGTCTTTGGAATTGTATCCGGCTTAAAGACCCATGAGCTTCGTCTTTGGAATTGTATCTGGGCTTAAAGATCCGCAGCATCGTCTGGAATGACATCCGGTTAAAAACACAGAGGTCGTGCTAGATATGTGTTTGAGTCCTAAGACTTGATAGGACCGTGTCGATAAGTTAAGTATGATTACGACATTGAATATCCGTGCGAGTAAGTATTATATATGTTATACTCGCTAAGGTACGATTACGTACTCATAAGTGAATTGACTTCAAAACGAATTATTAGTATCGAGAATGGTATATATATAAATATATGTGAGTGTGTGTATATGTATATGAATGAATACCATATTTATGTATAAGAGAATGACTTATTTGGTCAATATATGTCATTGTAAAAGCATGTGTCTTAAAGAAATTTTATGAACCATATAGTATAGTGAAATATGTACTTGAGAATTTTCTTGTGTATTCATGTATATATATATATATTCGCCAATAGGTTATAATTAATGTACTTGTGAGTTTTTGGCCAAGTAATTTACAAATTAAATTTGGGTTCTTGTGATACTTAATGTTAGATTTTAAATGATACGTTTTTAATTGTTTGAAACACTTAAAACTTACTAAGCCTCAAAAGCTTACTCTGTTTTATTTTATTTCTTTGTTTTATAGATTGTCAATTTTGGCCACCGACTCGGGATCATCGCAGCTCATCATACTATCGATCTTTTTGGTACAGCTTATATTTTGGCCCCGGTATGGCATGTATAGGTTAGGCGGTGACGGTTATGTTTTGTATTGTAAATATTTTAGCCATATGAAAATGGCATTTATATAACTTAAAGATCAGTATGTACTCAGCTTAATTTCTGTCTTTGTTGATTGATTATATGGACAAAAAAAAAACTTTAATTGTTTGGCTCGGTAATACCTCATAGCATAAACTGGCAATCGGACTCGGGCTAGGGGTGTTACATTGCCAGAAACTTGTAATGACCATAACGAGTTCTAAGCACTATCTTGTACACATCAGTCTCTTTAACTCTCAGTTGATGATCCCTTGATTGGAGATCTATTTTAGAGAAAACTGACTCTCCTTGCAATTGATCAAACAGATTATCAATCCTTGGCAGAGGGTATTTATTCTTAATGGTCAGCTTATTCAGTTGTCTATAGTTGATGCACATACGCATGGATCCATCCTTCTTTTTTACAAACAACACTGGTGCTCCCCACGAAGACACACTCGGTTGGATAAACCCACGATCAAGTAATTCTTGAATCTGGGCCTTAAGCTCCACAAGCTCTTTCAGTGCCATTCTGTAAGGGGCGATGGACACCGGAGCTGTACTAGGAAAGAGCTCAATCCCAAACTCCACTTCACGTTCTGGAGGTAACCCCGGTAGCTCTTCAGAAGAGACGTCTGGAAAATCCTTAACCGTCGTGATATCCTTTACCGCAGAGTCCCCAACATCTGAAACACTAACATAAGCCAAGAACACCTTACAACCCTTGCGAACCAATTCTCAACCCTTAGCGTAGAAATTACATTACTCAAATGGTTCTGTCATTCCCCAATTACCACTACCTCCTCATCTGTCTCAATTTTCAGTACAACCCATTTAGTGGCACAATCCAAGCTTACCCGATGTTTAACTAACCAATCCATGCCCAGTATTAAGTCGAATTCTTTGAAAGGCAGCTCCATAATATCAACCAGAAAAGCAACCCTTTGCATCTCTAAGGGAACATCCCTAAACATCTTATTTATCCGAACGTACTGCCTTAGTAGACTCAAAACAGTAATCTCACACATAGTGTTTTCAGCCATAATATCCAACATCTTAGACATAGAGCATGCTATGTATGAATGTATAGACCCAACATCAATCAATGCAGTATAAGGTACATTATGGATAAAGAACGTACCCGTTATAACATCTGGAGCATCCCAGTCCTCACAGTAATGTGCAGCATAAACTAGCATCGGCTGTCTCGCCTCAATGTAACCGGCACCTCTGCTCGGTGCCCCTCGTCCACGTCCTACACCATTACCACCCCTGGCAGGACCATGGCCTTTTGGTGGCTACTGAACACCTCTCGGTGGCTGAAAAGCACCCATACCAATATCTTACAAATGATCGGGTCTCCGTAGGCAATCCTTAACACGGTGCTCCATCGATCCGTATCTCAGATATGCATTCAACTTTATCCAACATTCCAACATTCGCCTTGATGGCGTTTTCTATAATCAATGCAAAACTGCGGTCCAGAAGTAGCATCGACAACTCTGATTGGCCCACCAGTTTTGGGCTTTTTCTTAAATCTCTGAAAAGAATTTGAGGGCTCAGCTTCCCTCTTACCTCTGCCTTTCTCTCTGTTCTGGTGCTCAGCCCGTATCACATCCTCGGTGATTTTAACCTTGTCAACTAGTGCTATGAAATCTCGCTCCCTCTGAGGAGCTATCAAAACTCTTAAGCCATCCCTGAAGCCATCTTTAAATCGAACACACCGCTCATATTCTGTTGCCACCATCCCACGTGCATAATGGCTCAGTCGTAAAAATTTAGCCTCATATTCAGCCACCGTCTTTTCACCCTGAGTTAAATTAAAAAATTCCCTCCTACGGCCATCAACATAGTTGGCACCCACATATCTAGCCTGAAAGGTAGTCTTGAAAAACTCCCAGGTCAATCGATCGTCTTGAGTGCCCTCTTTGACTGTAAGCCACCACTAGTAAGCCTCGTCTTTTAGAAGAGATACTGCACCTTTTAGCTTCTGATCGGAGGTGCAGTCAAGGTCATCCATGATCCTTTCTGTGGCCTCCATCCAATATTCAGCCACATTTGGGGCAACTCCAGCAATACCCCTGAATATCTCCGCCCCATTAGACCTGAGTCATTCCGTAACCGACCCGCGGGCCACATTACTAGTACTAGGCCCAGCGACCCTTCCTAGAATTGTTAACATCACTTGGGATAGTGCATCGACCCCAACATCTCGATTCTGAGACCCTATCTCAGCCATAGGTGAAGCTGGTGCCTCTCTAACTTCCTCATTAGGATGGTGTCCAGAAGACGAAGACCTAGCCTGAGCACATCCACGGCCTCTGCCGTAGCCTCTACCACGAGTACCTCTAGTGCTCATTATCCATTCGCACTTTTATCTGTATTAAAAGTTTTATGCCATTCAGTTGTTATTCCAGTGTTTATTACAGATGTTTTATGAACACTATTTCAGAGTTCATTTTCACAATTCGCAGTCTTACTATGATTCGTAGTTTACTATACTAAAGTGTTTCAATACAATTTTACTACCTAAGTAGTTTCAGTAATAACATTTCTATATTCTTATTTCAGAATAAATAATCAGAAGACTTACCGGATCAGCGCGGAGACTAGGTGTACTACTCATTCAGTAAAACATTTCCAAACAATCATTTTAAACCATTTGAACCAATTTTTGTCAACATTTCCATGTTTTTGAAAAACCCAAATCTACAGCTGAGTTTTGCAATCTGGCTCTGATACCACTAAATGAAACACCCCAAACCCGGCCTAGACGTTATGGCCGAATCTGTGATGTGATATTGCAGTGATCTTCGAAACACAACTTGAAAAATATCCATTTTTTCATAAAAACTTCTTTAGATTCTAAATAAAAGGCTAGGATGACTAGTTCCTTGTGAAAACTCAGGTTATTCAAGAAAAGTATTAATTGTACTAGTTTCTCAAACTTTAAAACAGTGTTTGTTGCAGAAGCTTTTAAAATGTATGGTGTAAGCGTGATAATTTCAGAAAAACATTGGTTTGTACTTGAAAATACGAGTCCTATTACTAATAGGTAAAATTAAAGTAATTAAATCCTCAAATTAAAATAAAATTTAAAAGGCCATATTACATAACGAAAACCCAATATCAAATAAAATCTAATTTATAGTATTTTAAATAAATTAACTACGTAGAGTGGCCATATTTGAGTCCTCCATCGCCTTAATCCGTCTAAGCCTAGGGATTTCTTGCACAGACAACTGATGGGTGAGTTTACGAAAACTCAGTGTGTGAAATCCCAAAATAACAAACAATCAGAGTAAACAGAATCTGGGCCTAGGCCCGTTAATTCCGGTTAGGGCCTTAGCCCCTTTTTTAGTAACAGTATCAGTCTGGGCCTAATCCCAGTTCAGTAGCAGAGGTAGTCTGGGCCTGAGCCCATTTCAGTACAGTATTCAAACAAAGAATCCTACCCAATCCATCCGCTACACACCATCTGTGTACTAGCCCTACACACCATGTGGGGATAAAATCGACCCACCCAACCCTACACACCAAGTCGTACCGATTTCGGCACTAAAACAGTATTTGTAGCAGAGCTACCAGTAATAGGCTTATAGCCTTTCAGTACACTTCCTCCAAAATCATATTTCCCACCCCATGCAATGCAACATAATATCATATGTGTACGCGAAAATGTCATGCTCAAAAACAGTCATACATAATACAGGGGTATTTTAGTCAATTTAACTCACAGGGGTATAATTTTCATTTCATCAATATGGGGTCTAAGTATACTTACGGACCCAACAGTAGGTCCACAATTGTCTGAGGTGACCCGTGTAACCTTAACAGTCATTTAGTGAAAATGGGCCTATAGCCCTTATTGCGGGACAATGTGTGTCCACACGAAAGTATGGGCCCACAAAGCCCAAATTTGTCCTTATCCCTGCAGTTTAAACAGCCTTGCCCACAATTGACCACACTTTGTGTGATTTCTCTACGTGGGGCCCACAGGCCCATTTGGCCTACACGGCCTAATTTGGCCCAAAATGGCCTAATATCGTGACAGTCCATGAAAACGCTCATGGTCGCTTCATCGACCACACGGCCATGGTTTGTACCATGGCCTGCCTTAAGGGTGGCCACACACCCGTGTGGGATCGACAGCTCACTTTTTGGCCTTTCGGCTTCCTACCAGTTTATGTTATTAGCAGTGTGGTTACACACCTGTTCTGGAGTTGTAGCCGAAAAATGCTTCCGTGATTGAGAACCTACGGTTAACCACAACCCTTCATTAGTCTCAAACCCTCGCTAATCCAAAACCATAATATTGAAAATGCTTTAGGTAAATCATCGCCACTTACCAATAAACAATCATAACCTCTTCTTGCTCCAAAACCAAGTGTTCCCTCCAATGCTTTTACCTTTACAAGAACAGTTAACCGATTCATAAGAATTTTCAATCCAACATAAATATAAACGATGCTTAAAGCACTTACCACGAATAAAAGATCCTTTGCAGAGAAAAGGCAATCGGCCTAAACCTTGGTTATGGAAAAAAGAGTCCCAAGCAACATACGAACGAAAAAGGTGGTGTTAGATGACATGCTGGAATGACATAAATGTGTAAGTGTACACAATCGCAACAAGTAATAAAGTGACAAGTAAATGTCGAGTTATCGTACCCACAGGGACTATGAAAGTGATTATTTATCAATGCAATTTAAAACACTTTGGTGAAGAAAAATATTATGTTTAAAGAGGGTGATTAAAAACTGAAGAAAATTAAAATAAATAAAAAATGAAATAAAAGAAAGTTCTAATGCATGATTTCAAAATAAGATTTAATCAAGATGATATAATTGTGTTGGATTAATTACACTTCTCATCTTAAAATTATTAAACTAATGTTTATATTTTTACGAATAAAATCACGACAACCCGGTAATTTGCTAACTTATGAACATATTTACATACCAAAATCCGTTCATCTCTTAACATATCCCTATGTCAATTCAACCGACTAAACAGATTCTAGTAAGCAAACATGTTATTGCACATACATACTCATTAAACTGAACTAATCTTTTGCATATCCCTATGTCAATTAAACAATTAATTAAATCTAAGAAGCATATAAAAGACTATGTGCGGTAACAAGGTATCCCTACCTTGAAACAATTTAATCACAATAATCTTGCAAGTTATGCAAGGCAATAATATCGCCAGATACAATGCTAATTTAACCTTCAGCTACCTTAGAAGAATAAACATGCACTGATGAAGTACTGTGTCAATTAATTACAATTTCCATCCGTTTAAATAATTAATTCATTACTTACCTCACAGTCGTAACGCAAGAATAACTTAGACATGATTTTACTTAATCAAGCATTTCATCGAGGCCTATAACAACATAAACACAATTTTAACAATTTAAGAAAACAAAATGCAATCAACCAAACACGAATTAAATTCAAGCTAAGCTGATTAAATTAACCATTCCAACAACATGAATACTCATAGATATGTTCATCTTAACAACAACAAAAATTTAAGAGATAGGGAACAAGAATCAAATTCAGTGGTTTTCCGAGGCTTGACTTGGTTGCTCCGTTCTTCCTTCTTGTTCTCCTCGCCAATCAAGGCTTCGATGAACACTCAATTGCTGCTCCAAAATGGTTGAAGAACACCCTTTTACCAAGGGAAGAAATTGACACAAGAGCAAGGGAATTGAAATGGAAAAATGAGAGAAAAAGAATAAGAGAGGAGAGAAGTGTTGTGAAATGAATGAGAAATGAATAAGATACTTTGAATGATCAGCCAAGGGGGGATTTTATAGCTGAGTGTGGCAGGTGAAATTTACTAAAAATAGCAGCCAAAGAGCCACCCCTTGGTCGGCCACCTATGAGGCAAAGTTGATGCTTTCAACTTTGCTAAAAATGGCTTGGGGCAAATCCAGAAATCCTCCAATTGTGGAGGGGTTTGAATGCAACTTTGACAAGAATTCAAGGGCTTCTTTGCAAGCTTAATTAACCAGCTAATAAGCTGATTTGGGTCAGCATGTAGCCAATTTTGAACTGTCTAATCTTTGGCCAGTTCACTTTAATCGGTTCGGTTCAACTGGACCACTTTTCTATAATTAATTAATATTAATTTATTTAGCCCAACTTAAATTGGGTATAAATTAAAATTAATTATATTATGAATTAATACACATAATTGGACCGTCTTAGGCTGGAAATTAATTTGCCTTGATACTTCAAACTGCTTCTCAATTTTGTGCTTCAAGCAGTGTCTGCCAAGTCATTTTTCGCCCTTTGCGCAATTTTATCGAAAATAACCAAAATTACTCAAAATTAATTATAAAATTAACTAAAATTCATCATGTTCATATTTTAAGTATAATTTAATTATTTGATAAAAAATATTTATTTTTCGACAGGAATTTAATTGAAACGACATGATTTTAAGCTAAAAAGGGAATGTAAAAATGCGTAAATTTTTGTGTTTCCACACCCCTAAACTTAATTCATTTCTTGTCTCGAGTAATGCACAAATTTTGAAAAAAATTTCTAAGGAACACCTTTGAAAAACTCCTTCAGAACAACATTTTTCCCAAAATTATGAATTTAATATACTTCTGCTCAAAGACAAGAAATTTGATAGTTATGCTACTTAAGTATCCGTATTGTTCAAATTAATCTCAACAACTATTATGATAGAAGAAATTAGACTACATGCTTCCTAATAAAGTCATGTTAAACCTTACCAATGTGATTTTATTCCCTTTATTCAAGATTAAGCTGCAATCATTAAGTTTAACTTATGTCTTCATATGTTGTACGTAGCAATTTCTCTCCACTAATGTAGGTAGCATTGGAGCTTTTGAATCAATAGGTGTTTAACAACATTGTAACGTGGCTGGGCTTAGGGGAAGGTAAAAGATAGATAATTTTAGGCTTTTAAACCTAGAATCAGCTTGTATCGGACCTTCAAAATAATCACCTTCAATACACCAACTTTCTTTGCTTTCATATGCTCTTTTGTACATTATTTTTTAGGTACATATGCTTTTTTTTTTTCAATCTACACGAGCATTTTCTTGAATGTACCACAATTTTAAGAGCATTTTATACTTCTTTTCAACTCCCCCAAACTTATTTTCAATGAATACTTAGAATAGTATCGAGTCTAGTGTTTGGGACAATTTTGAGATAGTTAAGAGAGAAGTGATGGCTAAATTTGCAAGGGTTCAAATAAAATTAGGCCATATAGTCTCAAAGTTGGGTTTCAAAGGATAAAAACTTCATCATGGTTGGCTTGAAAGGCTCAAACGGTCCAAACAAAAGTTTCCTAAATCATTTCCAACATTCCATGCTTCCTAGGATTTCGCCTCAAGAAACTACTAAGTCAATTCTAAAGACTTAAACTTTCTTGCATGCCTAACTTTCGTAAGGAACTAAAATTTTATGGAGTGATTTGCATGCTTTATTAAAAATACATTTATATCATTATTAAGCTAACATAACAATTCATTGAAATAATAGAATTTTATTCATACTAAAGTTTAACATACTTTACAAAATTTAAAATTATTGAACAAAATATATCCTAATCATAATTAACGGAAAATTTATTCTGAGTGGAAATAATTCAAATTTTCGGTCCTCCCAACTTAAAATGAACAATATCCTTATTGTTTAAAGTGAATAGATACTATACACCAGGTAGGATTTTAGAAAAGAGGAGGTGAGTCAATTTAACTGCTTAAGTACCAAGCTCTTTTCTAAATCCAATCCTAGACATGTATATACCCATTGCCACACTTTATACTTCATGACTTGCTCAAATTTTATTAGTGATTCCTAATTAGCTTAATCCTGAAATGACCTAAGAACAAAAATAAAATAAAGTCAAGATCCCCCCTTTATTTATTTGCAGACCCTTCCAAATTTGACTCATCTTTTTCTCCATATTGCTTCGCTCCTTCTTCGATATTGGACTCCATGGTTCAAATATAAAATCTGGAAATTTAGGCACAAAAATAAATGGGCCATTGCAAATTTTCTTAAGAGCACTTCTCATCGAGTCATCTCTTATTTTTGAGTATCTCTAGTAAGCTTGTTGCTGCCATTGCATATATGTAACACTCCTAACCCGTATCCATTGCCAGAATAAGGTTATGAGGTACTACTTGACTGAACAAAACTTCTATAAGGTCAAAGATACTTACCAGACATAAATAATCAACAATGCAAACATGTCTCATTGATTTTCCATAAGAGCTCTTATAAATTTCCAAAATGACTCACTATCAAAACATAACCGAATATCTAATAACAAATTAACTACTGTCAAGTTATAACTAAAACATTTCACCACATTAGTTCAATTATAAGGCTTCTCTAAACAAAATGAGCAAGCCATCTTCGCATGGCTATAATGTATACAAAGTCGAAATATCATTCTACCTATAGTCTATCCTATACATGCCTTAAACCATGATGATATACAATCTTCTGTGATGATATCTCCGGCCCTTCCAACTAGAGCTAAAGTATAAACCTATAAGAAATGTAAAAGAGAACACGGAGTAAGCTTCAATGCTTAGTAAGTTTTAAGCAATGCAAACAATTAATTTACTTGTAGATCGATTATTTCAAATTTTCAAGAAATCATTCCTAGATAATTGCCATTTTGGCCAAGTATCCATGAACATAATGCATATTTAGCAAATTCACCTCACTTGAATCTGAACTCAATTAAAACCAAATATTGAAATCACAAATAAGATCATAAGAACTCAAAAAGCATCTCATTAACAAGTTTTAACCATGTTTGCAACAAAATCACAAATTCACTACAAGCTGTCTTTCTGAGCATCAGTCACTAAATTATTTATAACTAGAGATAAGAAACTCAAAATCAAGTGATGTAAATTTTCCCTAAAAATATACTCATATATATTCCATCTATAAAATTTTCAGAATTTTTGGTTTGACCAATCAATACCATATTTTTATTGAAGCTTCCCCTATTTCACTATTTGACTATTCTGACCACTCTTCACTACGAATCAATTTTCTCATTATACAGAATTTGAAATATGTTATCGTTTATTTCATTTGAAACTAGACTCACTAAGGAGTCTAAGAATATAAATTTTATCTTATAACCATTTTTTTACCATTTATAATGATTTTCTGAAAACAGAACAGGGGACCTCGAAGTCATTTTGACTTTATTCCACGTCACTTCAAATATCTCATTATTGGAAATTCTTTTGCCTACATGGTTTCTTTTATAAGAAACTATACTCATTAAGATTTCATGACATAATTTATTTGGCCTCTAACTCAACTCCCACAATTTATAGTGATTTTCCGAAATCACATTACTGCTGCTGTCTCAAGCAGATTTATTACCCATTCTTTGCATTCATATTATTTAACATGTATATCACCAAATCAATCTCATATAACCTTTCACCATAACCGAATACACACATACACATATGAGATTTTCACATATACTTCTCATTTCGCATTCATGATTCAATTCCGATCAATCTAACATATAAAAGTATATAATACATACCTGACCAACTTAATGTATTGAACATATTCAATGGTAGTTTACTATGAACATTCGAAATCAAAATCTTACTCCAATCATCGGCATTAAGTCTGCTAGGTTTGAAACCCAAATTCAATCACCACCACAAAGCATGCGGGACTTTAAGCCCGGATATAATACCAGCACAAATGCCTTCGGGACTTAGCTCGGATATAACACCAGCACGAATGCCTTCAGGACTTAGCCCGGATATAACACTAGCATGAATGCCTTCGGGACTTAGCCCGGATATAACACCAACACGAATGCCTTCGGGACTTAGCCCGGATATAACACCAGCACAAATGCCTTCGGGAATTAGCCCGGATATATATCTCACACAAGGCCTGCGGGTCTTAGCCCGGTTAAAATCCTCAATTATCGTTCACACATATATATATATCATAATACATTAGCATTTCATTTACCTTACTAGAACACAAGCACAACATGCTTATCAATAATTTCACTTTCGGCTCAATAGTCACATACAAAGAACCTGATTTTGTTTCACTATCCAACATGATTTCTATAACCATTCGGATACAAGTCATATGTACAAATTACTTATCTTACTACTTAATTCAAGTAGTTACATTAGGTCACAAATTATATATTATGCTTATATATCATGATTTTATCAAATCATAAGCTAAGTTCCATTACTCAAAGACTTACCTCGGAAAATTTTGAATAGTTGTGAATAGGCTATTCGACTGCTTTCTCGTTTCCCTTATCGGATCTAGCTCCTCTTTGCTCTTGAGCTTAATTTAAACCAATAAATTTGTTTAATTATTTCGAACATCAAAGGCAATTTAAAGCACTTAACCCTTATACTCAATAATGAAACCAAACCGTATACCTAATTATTTTAACACATCACCTCCAATGCATATTTTGACTAACATATACCCAATCCACATGCCAAGTTACCATGAATAAAAATTACATATATATATACTACTAGTAATCTAATTATCTACTCGATCATATAGGGTAACTTCAATGCATCATAGTTATACAATTTTCCATACACATACCGCAGATTTGACAAACCGAAACTACTCTTACATATTATCCATTATAATCATTTCAATATATATATATATAACATAGCTGAACATTCCTTAATATAAATGCATATAGTGATACTTTAGTAAAATATAATAACCATCTCCATAGTATATTTTTACTCATGCAAAGACCGTACCTAAATCAACCATAGGTAGCACCCAAATCACCAACATTTTAACGCACAAACTACTTAAACTTAACCTTTCATACACTTATATTTAATGTCGTAAGAAATGCCGAATGCCTAATTTAACCAAACTTAAAGATTTAACCTTCATCACTTTAATTAACCACGACCTATTTTTCAAGACTTCAAATACAAAGAAATGAACACTTATACTCTTATGCCGAATTAGCTAACACTTATAATCCATAGCCGAATGTCATTAAACCTAAGCCACCATAATAATTTTACCTATCACCTCATACTTTATTATCAAAATGAATTAATTATACTTATAAAGATAATATCAAGCCAAAACCTATGCATAACATTACTTATATTATTCAAAATTGTACCTTAAAAATCATATACATAGCCGAACCTTTTGATAATTAAACCTCTAATTATTCATTTCAATCACCCAAACGGCATTTGCTCCCATTTAACATTTATATACCAAACAATTGTTCAAGACAAACAAAATCTCATCTCCTCCCTTGACAACCACAATCGAAAGCTCAAACCAACATCCAAATTCCAAAGTTTTCAAATGGGCTAAATATGAAACTAGTTAATTAACTTAAACTAATCTTAAAATTTCAAAAACTAACATAATTTACTAACCTTCTTCAAGCTTCAAGTGACCGAATGTTTTTGCCCCATTTCTTTCTTTCAATTCGGCCAAGAAGACAAAGATAAAGCTTTGTTTTCTTCACCCAAATTTTCACTTATTTCTTTATTCATTAATATTATAAAATTATAAAACCATTTAGTTGCCTTAAAACTAATAAATAATACATATATATTGTCATAAACATCAACATGGCCGCCACTATAAACAAAAGGGACATTTGACATGCAAGTCCAAACTCTTTAAAACATGCATTAATAAACCACTTATAAATTTATCTATCACATTTCAAAATTTTCTCACATAAGTCCTATTTAATAATTTCACATACAATTAACAAAATTACAGTATGAAACTTTCACACATGCACGTTCACATATAATAAGCATCGAATATGACGGTTAATTATTTTTACAACTCGGTTTTGTGGTCCCGAAACCACTTTCCGACTAGGGTCAAATTAGGGCTATTACAATATGTTGCATTATGTCCATCAACTTTGACAGTTCATCTCAACAATTTGGGCTAGGCAGTTGAGCTCTAAATATTGAAGTTTCATCATCGGGGCTTAATTTTTGGTTCTATTGGTTCCATCTTGTCAGAGACTTTAACTGATCGTATTGGCTACATCTTTGTGGGATCTTCTTCCTCTTCATCGGGATCTTCACTTTCTTCAACTTGCTTCTGTAGAACAGAATCTCCAGCTACTCAGTAGATGTCCCAATTTGTGATTGTGTCTTGGCTATACCCTGTCTTCTTTACGTTTGCAAGAATCTCATCTTTTAAGCACAAAATTGTTATAGTAAAGGGGAAATAAATGAGGCCAGAATGTCTAGTGGCACAATTCCTCATCTCTCATAGGATGATTTTCCCACATCACTAGTCTTTCCAGTTAAAATCAAATATAATAAGACCATTTGCTCTAACGAGATTGTAGTCCCATGAGAGCTAGGCATAAGGCTAAAACGGATGAAATAGAACCATACCTTTGCAAATGGTGTCAAATATTCTCTTCTACAAGTGTGGATTCCTTGCTTTGACACAGTCCACTTAGAACCTAGAACTGCAAGTTCCTGAAGAATTTCTTGCAAATTTTCAGGCTCGATGTTTCTCATCAGAGAAGAATATTCATCATTTTCGAAATCTGGTCATTCAAAGAACTCATTAATAGAATTTGAACTTATTGGTACCTTGATTCCGTGAACTGGAACTTCTGTCAAATCGCTTGAGGTTAAATTCGCGTAGAATTCACGAACTAGTTCCTCATCCACACTAGGCCTCTTTTCACAAAGCAATTCCCAATTGAGGGCTTCAACAACTTGACGAATACGTACCATAAAGTCTTTGTAGTTGCTCTCTCTCAAAGTGAAGCCTTTCTCTATATGTATCTGTTGATTTTTGAAGATACTCCCGTATCTTGCTTTGGCTTCTTCATAATTGAATTTGTTTTGTGTTTCATCAAATTGAGCACAAGCACGAGTTCTCCTGTGAGGCATGATTAACTTGAAAAAAAAGATGGGAAAAATTACTTTCTCAAAAATTTAATTCACAAAATTTATTAATAATTTAGTAAATTGAAAAATTAAATAATTGAATAAAATTAAAATTTGGGAGAAAACAAATTGTCTTACCACCTTTTTTTATAAAACTCAGAACTCCTAAAAATAATTAATAAACAAAATAGGTCAATTTAAGGTGGGTTGGAAGATTTCTGCTAAGGGGCTTGGTGTAGGTGTGTGCCACACATGTGCCGGACAGCAAGCAGACTCATTGAGCAGGAGCAAGAAGTGGCACAGGATTGGCGCGACAAGCTGCAAAGCTGAGTGGGCAACAACTTAGGCGCGCGCACACTGGAGCTGGAGCAGATGCAATGCCAAGGTACGGGCCTGGTGAGTGCTGGAACTGGATGTGCGCAGGTGCTGGAGTAGGACGGGGAATGCAATGCAGCGCACGATGGGGGTAGGTGTGCTTGGCATGTGTGATAGAGCGGGGTTGCTGGGTGCTTTCCAGCCGAATGGCTGCTAGGCTAGCCTTGCGGCACTTTAAGGGTTTTGGTGTTTGGGATTTTTAGTGATGAATGAATGGATAAGGTAGTATTTATAATGAAAGGAATAGGACTTAAAGTAGAATTCTTAGAGAAATTTAATAATTAAAAACTCTAAGTTCTAATTTTAATCTAAGTTAACAATAAGTAATAATTAAATATATGCATATTAAATTATTAATGCTATTAATTTATTTAAACAAAATTGAGATATGATTAAAACTAATCCTAATTCTATGCTAAATTGATAAAAATTAATATATTAATTATAATAGATATAATTATATATTAAAGATTATCATCTTATTATTCAAAAACTTATCAAATAAAATATGATGAAATTAACACTAATCCTAACTCTATATAAAGTTGATAATAATTAATATATGTAATGGATATAATTATATATTAATAATTAGAATTTTTGAATTAAAAAATTCATTCTAAAAGCGTTTTGAAAATATTTACAAAACAGATGCATATAGTTTTTATTATTTACGAAAAGAGCAACCAAGTTTTGAAAATAATTCAATTAAGTCCCTAGACTTAATGAAAATTTGAAATTGAGTTGCAATTTAAAACTTAGGTCAAAATTGACCTCTTTATTCAAAAACCTAAAAATTTATTTTTCTATTTAGAGAATAATTTCTCGGAAAATTATGTTAAAATCAATTTCCAGGAAAAATTGGAGGGCTCACAAGCGGTCCCACTTAAGTTCCAATCTCCTAAACAGAATTAATTTAAACATACTAATCTTGAAAATATACCCTAAATCATTTATTAAAAAGGAAAATAAGAAAATTTAAACATCTGATAGAATGAACGAAATTTGATTCCGTTCAGTCTTATCTCCCCAGTAATGTTTCAGACGCTAAGCATTAACTTGAAAATTACCTCCCTTACCTTGGAGTTCAACAACTCCGTATGGATAGACGCGATGAATCGTAAATGGACCAGACCAACGTGATTTTAGTTTACCTGGAAAGAAATTTAATCTGGAATTAAATAACAAGACTTGCTGACTTGCTTCAAACTCTCGAACTCGAATGTGCTTGTCATGCCATTTCTTAAGTCTCTCCTTCAGTAGTTTGGCATTTAGTACGAGAACGTTCGGAATTCCTCTAGCTCATTGAGTTGGAGCATCCGTTTCTCTTTAGCAAGCTTAAGATCCAAGTTGAGTTGTCGAAGGACTCAGTAAGCTTTGTGTTCTAACTCCAAGGGTAGATGACAAGCTTTCCTAAAGACCAACCTGTAGGGTGACATCCCTAAAGGTGTCTTGTATTCTGTCCTGTAAGCCCATAAAGCATCATTCAGTCTTTTGGACCAATCTCGTCAATTCGGGAAAACTACCATATCAAGTATGCCTTTGATCTTCTTATTTGCTAGTTCAGCTTTCCCATTCGTCTGCGGATGGTAAGCTATAGCGACCTTGTGTTTAACTCTATGTTTATCTAACAACCATTTCAATCACTTGCTCACAAAATGGGATCCTTGATCGCTGATAATGGCTCTTGGGGTTCCAAACCTTGTGAACACATGTTTCTACAGAAACTTTATTACAACCCTAGCATCGTTTGTTGGATAAGCTTCAGCCTCGACTCACTTAGACACGTAGTCTAAAGCTACCAAGATGTACTTGTGACTGAAAGACGGAGGGAAAGGACCGAGGAAGTCAATGGCCCAAACATCGAATAATTCTACCTTAATTATAACACCCCAAACCCGAGACCATCGCCGGTGTCGGACACGAGGGGTCAACGAGACAAATCCTCATAAAGTACCGACCAATTTGGCATTTCTGGACAGGCTGGAAAACTGCGTCACCGTCACCTTAAAAATCATATCTCGAGTTTCAAAACTTGGAAACTGGTTTCGTAAATTTTCCCTGAATTTAGACTCATATACCCATCCATGGATTTATTTTTAGAATTTTTGGTTGGGCCAATTGATACAGTTTATTAGTTAAAGTCACCCATGTTACAGGGATCGACTGCTCTGATCTTCACGCGTTACAACTTGAATATCTCTCTGTACAGGGCTTTAATACTGGTGTCGTTTGTTTCTAATGAAACTAGACTTAAAATGGAATCTGTACATATAAGGCATGACTCCTAATTCTTTCTGGATAATTTATGGTAAATTTTCAAAGTCGCGACAGGGGACCCAGAAACCGTTCTGGCCCTGTCTCACGAGAACTTTAATATTTCTCAGTATACTGCTCATATGGTCGTTTCGTTTCGTCCATATAAAAATAGATTCATCAAGGTTCAGTTCCATAATTTACTCACTATTTAATTCTACTTCTACTATTTTTAGTGATTTTTCAATCTCATCCCACTGCTGCTATCCGCAACAGTTACTGCAGTGAGACTATGTCAATTTCATGAAGTTTTCCTTGGCCTTAATCATCCATCATACATGACACAAATTATGGCCACCTTATCAAAATTTGAGTTTCTAAGACTCGTGGCTATAGGTTCTAGCATCCCACTCGACGACCACATAGGCCATTTTCACATGGCTTAAAGTTTACAACCCACAATTCGACAAAATATAATAGCCTATACATGCCAAATGTTCTTCAACAACAAAAACAATACCATAAGATTTCAGCGGTGTGATGACTTCAACGACGGTTCCGAGCACGCAACAATACGAGTCCAAGAGACCTAAAATGGGTGACAAGAAAACACCGAGTGAGTTTACAACTCAGTAAGTCATAAGCATTCCACAACCATCCATTAACAAAATTATTACAACATGAAATAATGAACGAGGCTAAGTACTCCATCCATATCGAACTATATCATAGTTCCTTGGACCTTCGGTTCAATCTCATACCAAGTCATACATCCACATTTCATATTCTATACAATAAGATATTTGAGGCATTTTTACACACCAACTCATTTTCACCACAATCATACAATTGCAATCATCACATAGATTTAAAGCTTACCAAGCTCAACCCCGAGCATGAACATATTACCTAGTCGTCATGAGCTCAAGGTACTTACCGATCCGCTGTCCATACTCAACTCGATGGAGACACACCCTCCATATAATTGTTCGATCGGAGATATTTATATATATATATATAGAGTACGCACACATAGTGCTTAATACTCGATTTCGCACACTTAGTGCCATGCGATTTAAGCACGCACACATAGTGCCATACCCTTGAGCTCGCACACTTAGTGCCATATATTTCCAGCATGCACACTTAGTGCCATATATTTCCAGCACGCACACTTAGTGCCAATCTCGTCACCGTACACACGTATTGCCAAGACACTTAGTGCCGAAAGCAAACTTTCTACACATTTCACTATTTCTTTTACATTCAACAATTGTCATCACTCCATACACATACAATTTCATTTATATATATATAGAATCCCATTAAACACAATTGCATAGATTTTACAATCATTTAAGCAATATCAAACATATGTGCTTAATGACTTACCTTGTGTTAGGTAAAATAGTTCCAAGTCGGCTACTCGATGACCTTCGATTTCCCTTGTTGGACGCCTCTCCTTTAAGATCTTGAGCTAAATCAAACAAATTTACTTCTCAATCGACACAAACACACGGCAACCATATACATTCAAAGGTCAATTTATTCAGTATCATTTGTTCATATATTAGCTTTTAACGATTTGGTCACTAGGGCGACCATATTTAACTTTCAAGCATTCATTTCTAATTTTTGTTAAACAATGCCGAATGCCATTAGCTACTAACGACACACACACACATATAAGCACATTTAGCATTTGATACATTCGCCTTAGCATAATTTCATTAAGAGTCCCCATTAGCCACTTCACTCATCAATTATCACAACTACTTGATAATTCATACTTATCATGCTAGCCTAATATTTCTTATTCAAGTTCATCATCTTCATATTCGCACTAACATCACAATCTCATATCATGGCCGAGTGCTCCTCTTAAACTATTGTTCATCTAGATTCAGCATGAAACAACAATCATCACCCTTGTTAGTCACCCTAGCCGAAAACCTCACTTATTCAAAACCAAGATTTCAACATGGGTTACCTAAAGAACTTGATAACTAGTTCAAATCTCATCCATCTAACTTACTAATCAAATGTGTACAACATTTCCACCATCTTCTTTAACATCTACCATGGCGAACGTTCATATCACCATAATTTTCAAAGATTTCGGCATGGTTAAATAAGGGGCTTAGAATCTAGCTTAAAACCATGCTAAGATTTAAAGAGCTAACTTGAATTCTTACCTTAATTTCCAGCTCAAAGTGGCTAAATTTCTTCCTCTTTTTCCCTCTTCTACACGGCTAAGAAGAACCAAAGTATGAAGCCTTTTCCTTCTCCCCTTTTTTTTTTTTTTCGGTCATGTATGAGAATGATGGACACATTTTTTTCTTTGTTTTCTTCCTTTAATTTTCATTAGTTTATTTCCCATGCTTCCTTTTTTTTTTTATTCCTCCTTACATAATCCATTAACTAGACATGTTTGAAACATGTTTCCCCTTGCCCATAACTTGTCATGGCCGGCCACTCTTCCCTTTTTCTTGGGCAAATTGACATGCAAAACCACTCTTTTGCATGCATGTACTATTAGACCATTGTAAGATTAGCCTATCACCTTTCAACAATGTTTCATACAAGTCCATTTTAATAAATTCACATAGAAATGATCAAATTAATGCATGAAACTTTCACACATGCATTTACTAACATCATAAACATAGAATATAACTTTTAATTACTTATAAGACTCGGTTTAGTGGTCCCGAAACCACTTTCCGACTAGGGTCAAATTAGGGATGTCACAACTCTCCCCACTTACGAAATTTTCGTCCCGAAAATCTTACCGGTAAATAGGTTTGGGTATCGCTCTTTCATAGAGTCCTCGAGTTCCCAAGTGGCTTCTTCAATTCGTGTTTATGCCACAACACCTTCACTAATGGGATTTTCTTATTGCACAACTCTTTTACTTCACACATCGAATGCGAACCGGTTCCTCTTCATAGCTCAAATTAGGTGAATCTCAATCTCGAGCGGAGCGATTACGTGCGATGGATCGACCTATATCGTCAAGCATCGAGACATGGAAAACGTTGTGGATCCTTTCAAGCTCGGGGTAAAATTAATCGATGCGCTCTTGGTCCAACTCGTTCGGATACTTCATACGGGCCGATGAACCTCGGACTCAATTTTCCTTACGGCCAAATCTAAGCACCTTCTTCCAAGGTGAAACTTTGAGAAAGACCTTGTCTCCAACACGATATTCAATATCTTTTCTTTTCAAATCCGCATACGACTTTTGGCGATCCGGGCGACTTTCAAACTTTCACGAATTACTCGAACTCTTTGCTCGGCATCCTTAACCAAATCAACCTCAAGAATTTACCTTCACTAAGTTCACCGAATAATGGGGTACGGCATTTACGAATCGTATAAAGCCTCGTAAGGCGCCATCTTAATACTTGATTGAAAGCTATTGTTGTGCGCGAATTCAATCAAAGGCGATACTGCTCCCATGAACCACTAAACTCAAGGATACAACATCTCAACATATCCTTGAGTATTTGAATTATCCGTTCGGATTGACCATCGGTTTGGGGGTGAAAGGCGGTCTGAAATGCAACTTGGTACCCAAAGCTTCTTGCAACTTCTTCCAAAATCGCGAGGTAAATCTCGGATCTCTATCCGACACGATGGAAATAGGCACCCGTGTAATCTCACAACCGAGAAACGTACAATTGGCTAGTTTGTCCATTGAAAAATCCGTGCGTCTGGGGGATAAAGTGAGTGACTTAGTCGGTCTATCGAAAACGACCCAAATCGCATCCTTCTTACTCACTGACAATGGCAGTTCGGATACAAAGTCCATTGTGACTCGATCCCATTTCCACTCGGGTATCGTGATCGGCTGAAGTAATCTGAAGGCACTTGATGTTCCGCTTTCACTTGTTGACATATTAAACATCTCGAAACAAAATCGAGATGTCTCGTTTCATACCATGCCACCAAAACCGACGTTTCAAATCGTTGTACATCTTCGTACTCCCCGGGTGGATTGCCGTTCGGCTACAATGGGCTTCGTTCAAAATTATTGGAATAAGTTCAATTCTTTGGAACACACAGACGACTTCGAACCTCAAACAATCGTCATCATCGATTTGAAATTCGAGTCCTTGTTGAACACACTCATCCCGCTTTGCAACCAACTCATCGTCGACTTTCTCGAGCTTCACGAATTTGACGTATCAATAATGGTTTGGCTTTCAATTCAGCTACTAACACATTGTCGGGTAGGATAGACAAGTGTACATTCATCGCTCATAAAGCAAATAGTGATTTCGGCTTAAGGCATCCGCAACCACATTAGCCCTTCCCGGTGATAATTAATGACGAGCTCATAATCTTTTAACAACTCGAGCCATCGCCTTTGTCGCAGATTTAAGTCTCTTTGGGTCATCAAATATTTGAGACTTTTGTGATCCGAATACACATGGCACTTCTCACCAAATAAGTAATGTCGCCATATCTTTAAAGGCGAATCGATGGCGACCAATTCGAGATCATGGGTCGGATAATTTTTCTCATGTGGCTTTAATTGCCTCGACGACAGGCCACAACTCGCCCTTCTTGCATCAATACGCAACCCAACCCAAGTAGGGATGCGTCACTATAAATGACAAACTCTTTGCCCGATTCGGGTTGCACTAGAATTGGGGCTTCATCAAATAAGCTTTCAGTTGATCGAAACTTTTCGACATTTCTCCGTCCATTCGAACTTAACATCCTTTTGGAGTAGCCGTCATTGGCGTGGCTATCGTCGAGAAACCTTTACAAATCGTTGGTAATAACCGCAAGCCCCAAAAAGCTCCTAACTTCGGTAACATTCCTTGGTGGTTTCCAATCGGCTATGGCGAAATTTTGTTCGGGTCCACCACGACACCGTCGCGGACACCACGTGCCCCAAAAAGCTAACCTCTTTCAACCAAAATTCACATTTCTTGAACTTTGCGTATAATCGCTTATCTCGTAAGATTTGCAACACTAGCCTCGGTGTTCAAGATGTTCGCCATCTCTCGAATAGACCAAAATGTCATCGATAAATACAACTACGAACCGATCCAAGTATGGCCTGAAAATTCTATTCATTAAATCCATAAACACCGCAGGGCATTAGTGAGCCCAAACGGCATCACCAAGAATTCAGAGTGACCGTACCTCATTCTAAAAGCGGTTTTGGGTATGTCCGATTCTCGGACCCTCAACCGATAGTACCCGACCTCAAATCTATCTTTGAAAACACCGAGGCTCCTTTTAATTGATCAAACAAATCGTCAATTCGTGGCAATGGATATTTATTCTTTATCGTCACTTTATTGAGTTGACGATAGTCGATGCACAACCTCATGGTTCCATCCTTCTTCTTCACAAACAATACAGTGCCCCATGGAGAAAAACTCTCGAGCGAAACCTCTATCCGTCAATTCTTGCAATTGAACCTTCAATTCCTTTAATTCCGTTAATGCCATACGATACGGGGCTATTGAAATCGGCGTAGTACCCAGTACAACCGATGCGAATTCCACTTCTCGAACCGGTGGCAATCCCGGTAACTCCTCAGGAAAAACATCTGAATACTCACAAACCACTGGTACCGATTCGAGTTTCCTTTCCGTCTCTTTACTTCCAAACACATACGCAAGGTATGTTTCACACCCCTTTTCACATATCTCCGAGCGGTCATAGAAGATATTATCGGCGGCACTCCTTTTAAATCAGTAAGACTCGACTCGGACTACCTCATTATTTGCACTCCTCAAAACAATGGCTTTCCTTTTGCGGTCCACCATTGCATCATGTACGGTCACCAATCCATACCAAGAATAACATCGAATTCATCAAATGGTAGAAGCATCGGATCGGTAGAAAACAGATTCTCGAATTATTAGGGGCATCTCTTGCACACTTTATCAACGAGTACGTATTGACCCAAAGGGTTTGACACTCAAATTACGAACCCAAGAGACTCAGCAGTAGAGTCTTCTTGGATGCTAAAGTTTCACATACATATGAATGAGTAGAGCCGGGTCAATCAATGCAATCACACTAGTATCAAAGACGGTAAAAGTACCGGTGACAACGTCGGGGAGGATGCCTCCTCTCGTCGCGCGGATGGCATATGCTCTAGCAGAGCTCGGGTCTCGGATCGAACAGTAGTGTCGGTGGCTCCTCTCGATTACCACCCCTACCTCCTGAAACCCTCGGGGTCTACCTCTAGTGTCGCCCCATTAGATCTCGCACCTTGCATCTTATTCTTCTCATCTAGCTCAGTGCAATCCCTAATGAAGTGGTCCTTGAACCACATCCGTAATGAGCCAGGTTAATGACTTACCCCAACATTCACCTAGGTGTCGTCTTCCACATTGGGGACATTCAGTCTCTCTTGACGATTATTGCCCACACTAGCTATCGATGTAGCTCGAGTCCGTCAATGGTCGTGCTCTAATGGAAATTCCCGCATCGCCTCGACTTACTAGTGTCCTCCACGAACCTCTTTACGTCTAGAACGGAGCTTTACTCGTTGATCTTTTACGGTAATCTCTTGCTCCAAGTTCAGCCTTCTTCTTCTCCTTCCCAAGTTCTTCCGCCTTGCGTGCTCGTTCGACTAGTATCACGAACTCCTTTATCTCCAAAATTCCCACTAGTAACTTTAACTCCTCATTCAATCCTTCTTCAAATCTTTTGCACATAGCAACCTCATCAGCCACACACTCCGAGCATACCGACTAAGTCTTACGAACTCATGTTCAGATTCGAGATCTGATCATACGGCCTTGCTTGAGTTCCAGAACTCCTTACGCTTCGATCGATGAACCGTTGACTAATATATTTCTTCCGAAATTCGTTTGAAAGAAATCCCAAGTAACTTGTTCCTTTGGGACTATGGAAATCAAGGTCCTCCACCAATAGTAGGTGAGTCTCGCAACAAAGATATAGCACACTTAAGACATTCATCGGGTGTGCATGATTCATCAAACACTCTAATGGTGTTATCAAGCGAACTCGGCCTTTCGGCATAAATCGGTAACTATGGCCTTAAACTCCTCCCCACGCTTCCTAATCAAGTCCACGGTGGTTTACTCATCCTCACGGATCGATGGCGATGGCATCACGGGCTCTTGGGGTGGATTATTTAAATTCGGAATGGTTGGACACTCGGATTGGTTCGGGCATATTATGCGACCCACTCATTCATCATGGTGAAGAAGGCTTGTTTCGCCTTCATTTTGATTATTCAGCGGATGATGAGGCTCAACAGCGGTGTCCCTTGCACAGGAGCAGCCGCTACACTTTCAACGTCATCCGCCAAGGGTCTCTCTATCCGGGTTCCATCGCTAATCAAAACAAAAATTTCAACCGTCAGAAGTCATCACATTATTAAGCACTAACAATTTGGCATGTATAGCTAGACTCACACGCTCTATGGTAGTCCTAGAACCGACTAAACCATAGCTCTGATACAAATAAAATTGTAACACCCCAAACCCGAGACCATCGCCGGTGTCGGACACGAGGGGTCAACGAGACAAATCCTCTTAAAGTACCGACCAATTTGGCATTTCTGGACAGGCTGGAAAACTGCATCACCGTCGCCTTAAAAATCATATCTCGAGTTTGAAAACTCCGAAACTGGTTTCGTAAATTTTCCCTGAATTTAGACTCATATACCCATCCATGGATTTATTTTTAGAATTTTTGGTTGGGCCAATTGATACAGTTTATTAGTTAAAGTCACCCATGTTACAGGGATCGACTGCTCTGACCTTCACGCGTTACAACTTGAATATCTCTCTGTACAGGGCTTTAATACTGGTGCAGTTTGTTTCTAATGAAACTAGACTCAAAATGGAATCTGTACATATAAGGCATGACTCCTAATTCTTTCTGGATAATTTATGGTAAATTTTCAAAGTCGTGACAGGGGATCCAGAAACCGTTCTGGTCCTGTCTCACGAGAACTTTAATATTTCTCAGTATACTGCTCATATGGTCATTTCGTTTCGTCCATATAAAAATAGATTCATCAAGGTTCAGTTCCATAATTTACTCACTATTTAATTCTACTTCTACTATTTTAGTGATTTTCAATCTCATCCCACTGCTGCTATCCGCAACAGTTACTGCGATGAGACTATGTCAATTTCATGAAGTTTTCCTTGGCCTTAATCATCCATCATACATGACACAAATTATGGCCACCTTATCAAAATTTGAGTTTCTAAGACTCGTGGCTATAGGTTCTAGCATCCCACTCGGCGACCACATAGGCCATTTTCACATGGCTTAAAGTTTACAACCCACAATTCGACAAAATATAATAGCCTATACATGCCAAATGTTCTTCAACAACAAAAACAATACCATAAGATTTCAGCGGTGTGATGACTTCAACGACGGTTCGAAAGCACGCAACAATACGAGTCCAAGAGACCTAAAATGGGTGACAAGAAAACACCGAGTGAGTTTACAACTCAGTAAGTCATAAGCATTCCACAACCATCCATTAACAAAATTATTACAACATGAAATAATGAACGAGGCTAAGTACTCCATCCATATCGAACTATATCATAGTTCCTTGGACCTTCGGTTCAATCTCATACCAAGTCATACATCCACATTTCATATTCTATACAATAAGATATTTGAGGCATTTTACACACCAACTCATTTTCACCACAATCATACAATTGCAATCATCACATAGATTTAAAGCTTACCAAGCTCAACCCCGAGCATGAACATATTACCTAGTCGTCATGAGCTCAAGGTACTTACCCGATCCGCTGTCCATACTCAACTCGATGGAGACACACCCTCCATATAATTGTTCGATCGGAGATATTTATATATATATATATAGAGTACGCACACATAGTGCTTAATACTCGATTTCGCACACTTAGTGCCATGCGATTTAAGCCCGCACACATAGTGCCATACCCTTGAGCTCGCACACTTAGTGCCATATATTTCCAGCATGCACACTTAGTGCCATATATTTCCAGCACGCACACTTAGTGCCAATCTAAATCACCGTACACACGTATTGCCCAAGACACTTAGTGCCGAAAGCAAACTTTCTACACATTTCACTATTTCTTTTACATTCAACAATTGTCATCACTCCATACACATACAATTTCATTTATATATATATAGCATCCCATTAAACACAATTGCATAGATTTTACAATCATTTAAGCAATATCAAACATATGTGCTTAATGACTTACCTTGTGTTAGGTAAAATAGTTCCAAGTCGGCTACTCGATGACCTTCGATTTCCCCTTGTTGGACGCCTCTCCTTTAAGATCTTGAGCTAAATCAAACAAATTTACTTCTCAATCAGACACAAACACACGGCAACCATATACATTTCAAAGGTCAATTTATTTGTATCATTTGTTCATATATTAGCTTTTAACGCATTTGGTCACTAGGGCGACCATATTTAACTTTCAAGCATTCATTTCTAATTTTTGTTAAACAATGCCGAATGCCATTAGCTACTAACGACACACACACACACATATAAGCACATTTAGCATTTGATACATTCGGCCTTAGCATAATTTCATTAAGAGTCCCCATTAGCCACTTCACTCATCAATTATCACAACTACTTGATAATTCATACTTATCATGCTAGCCAATATTTCTTATTCAAGTTCATCATCTTCATATTCGCACTAACATCACAATCTCATATCATGGCCGAGTGCTCCTCTTAAACTATTGTTCATCTAGATTCAGCATGAAACAACAATCATCACCCTTGTTAGTCACCCTAGCGAAAACCTCACTTATTCAAAACCAAGATTTCAACATGGGTTACCTAAAGAACTTGATAACTAGTTCAAATCTCATCCATCTAACTTACTAATCAAATGTGTACAACATTTCCACCATCTTCTTTACCATCTACCATGGCCGAACGTTCATATCACCATAATTTTCAAAGATTTCGGCATGGTTAAATAAGGGGCTTAGAATCTAGCTTAAAACCATGCTAAGATTTAAAGAGATAACTTGAATTCTTACCTTAATTTCCAGCTCAAAGTGGCTAAATTTCTTCCTCTTTTTCCCTCTTCTACACTGCTAAGAAGAACCAAAGTATGAAGCCTTTTCCTTCTCCCTTTTTTTTTTTTTTCGGTCATGTATGAGAATGATGGACACATTTTTTTCTTTGTTTTCTTCCTTTAATTTTTCATTAGTTTATTTCCCATGCTTCCTTTTTTTTTTTATTCCTCCTTACATAATCCATTAACTAGACATGTTTGAAACATGTTTCCCTTGCCCATAACTTGTCATGGCCGGCCACTCTTCCATTTTTTTTGGGCAAATTGACATGCAAAACCACTCTTTTGCATGCATGTACTATTAGACCATTGTAATATTAGCCTATCACCTTTCAACAATGTTTCATACAAGTCCATTTTAATAAATTCACATAGAAATGATCAAATTAATGCATGACACTTTCACACATGCATTTACTAACATCATAAACATAGAATATAACTTTTAATTACTTATAAGACTCGGTTTAGTGGTCCCGAAACCACTTTCTGACTAGGGTCAAATTAGGGATGTCACATTAATGATGTTTGTTCAAGGCATCTCATTTCTACTGGTGACATTTCTGATCCTTTGACATCGATCACAATTCTTTACGTAAGCATATGTGTCCTTGAATAGTGTTGGCCAAAAGAATTCGGCTTTCAATACTTTAGCCGTAATACAAGTACCTCTGAAGTGTCCCCGACTTGGAGCTAAGTGGCAATGGCATAGAATCTTTTGTACTTCATATTCTGCCACACATCTCCTGATCATTTGATCTGCACACTTCTTGAACAAGTATGGTTCTTTCCAGAAATAGTATTTCACACTGTGAAGAAACTTTTTCCTTTGATGATACGTCTTATCAATTGGCATCAAACCATAAGCTAAATAGTTAGCAATATCAACAAACCAAGGGGTATTATGGACATGATTTACCTTTAGTATGTGTTCATCCGGAAATGTTTTTTGAATTGGTATAAGAGGAGAGTTCCCTTCTTGCAGCTCCAATCTGGACAAGTGATCTGCTACTTGATTTTCCACTCCCTTTCGACCTTGAATTTTTAGATCAAACTCTTGAAGTAGAAGTACTCATTGGATCAACCTCGGCTTAGCATCTTTCTTAGAGAGTAAGCACTTAATTACTGAGTGGTTTGTATAGACAGTCACTTTGGTACCAACAAAATAAGATCGAAACTTGTCAAAACCAAACACAATAGCAAGTAACTCTTTTTCTGTTACTGAATAATTCAGTTGAGCGCTTGTCAGAGTTCGACTTGCGTAGTAAATGGGATGAAAAACTTTGTTCCTTCGCTGGCCCATAACGGCTCCTATCGTGAAGTCACTCACGTCACACATCAATTCAAATGGCAGATCCCAGTCTGGTGTGACTATTATGGGTGTTGTAACCAATCGCCTCTTCAAATCTCTGAAAGCTTTTAAGCATTCCTCATCAAACTTGAATGTCGAGTCCTTCTCCAATAATTTGTATAAGGGTTTAGCAATTTTGGAGAAGTCCTCGATGAATCGTCGATAGAAACCGGCGCGGCCTAAAAAGCTCCTAACACCTTTTACAGATGTTGGAGGTGGGAGTTCCTCAATAGCATCTACCTTTTCTTTATCTACTTCGATTCCATGTCTCGTTATCCGATGCCCTAGAATAATCCTTTCTGGTACCATGAAATGGCACTTTTCCCAGTTGAGTACCAGGTTTGTTTCTTCTCATTGCCTTAGTACCTTGGCTAGGCAATCATCATACGTATCTCCAAATACTGAAAAATCATCCATTAAAACTTCCAAATACTTCTCAACCATGTCAGTAAAAATAGACATCATACATCTTTGAAATGTAGTAGGTTCATTACATAAACCAAATGGCATGCGTCTAAATGTAAATGTACTGGACGAGCAGGTGAATGTTATCTTGTGTTGATCTTCCTGTGCTACTGTAATCTGATTATACCCTGAATATCCATCGAGAAAATAGTAGTAGTCTCGCCCCGCGAGTCTATCCAGTATCTGGTCCAAAAACGGCAAAGGAAAGTGATCTTTCCTAGTTGCCTTATTTAGCTTCCGGTAATCCATGCAAATTCTCCATCCCGTAATCGTTCTATTCGGTCTCAACTCGTTATTCTTATTTTCAATGATCATGATACCTCCTTTGTTTAGCACGCACTGGACCAGACTTACCCATGAACTATCTGAGATGGGGTAAATTATACCCGTATCTAACCGCTTAATGATTTCTTTCTTTACTATGTTCTTCATGATGGGGTTCAATCTCGTCCCTTTCTTGCCATCTTCTAGTATGATCTTGTGCATGCATGCAGATGGTCGAATACCGCGGATATTACCTATGGTCCATCCGATAGCCCTCTTGAATTGTTTCAACACCAAGATGAGTTTCTCTTCTTGCTCAGTAGTTAATTCAGCTGAAACAATCAAAGGCAAAGTAGAAAAGTTACCTAAATTAACATATTTTAGATACGAAGGTAGTACCTTGAGTTCTAATTTAGGTGGCTCCTTGATTGACGCTTTTGGATGGGCATAATCCCTTTCCTCTAACTCCAAAGATTCAAAGCGGGATTGTGGAATAAATCCCCTTTGATTAGCTTATAACAAAGCTAAGTACTCATCCTCCTCTTCGTCATTTGGAGGATCTGATGTCAAAATTTCTTCCAATGGATCCTCCACATAGTTGAGCTCCTTCTCCACTATTAAATCTTCTAAATCGGATACTGTAGAACAATCATCAATTGTGTTAGGAAATTGCATAGGCTTAAAACCGTTAAATGTTACCTGATCATCCCAAACATGGATAGTAAGCTCGCCCTTCTGTACATCAATAAGGGTCCTTCCGGTTGCTAAGAATGGTTTTCCTAAGATAATTGGCACTTCTTTGTCTGCTTCAAAGTTTAGAATAACAAAATCAGTAGGGAAGATAAATTTATCTACACGTACCAATACATCCTAGATTTTTCCTTCTGGATGTGCTAAGGATCGATCTGCTAATTGAAGTGTAACCGTTGTAGGTCTAACTTCACCTATCCCCAACTTTCTAATATTGACATTGGCATCAAGTTGATACTAGCACTAAGTCACATAGTGCCTTACCACAATATGTTGCTTCAATGTTACAAGGTATGGTAAAACATCTAGGATCCTTCAATTTTGGGGGTAGTTTGTCTTGAAGATATGCACTGCATTCCTTCGTCAGAGCTACCGTCTCAAATTCTCCAAGTCTTTGTTTTTTGGTCAGGATATCCTTCATGAATTTGACGTAGTTTGGCATTTGCTCAAGTGCTTCAACCAATGGGATGTTGATATGAAGTTGCTTGAGTACGTCTAGGAACTTCTTGAATTAAATCTCCTACTTCTTCTTTTGAAGTCTTTGAGGGTAGGGTGGGGGTGGTTTCTTTACTGGAACTGGTTGATTCGTCTTTCGTGGTAATTATGTATTTGACGGGGTTATTAGTTGTTCTAAATTAGTTGGTTCTGAAATTACCTTGTCGGGTTTTGCAGATTCTGGTTCTTGTGAAACTAGAAATTCAAAACTCGGTTGAACTTCCTCTAATTCTTGAGCATCAGCTTGCTCCTTTTCAGCTTTAATGGTGTTGGGCTCTACTATCTTTCCACTGCTCAATGTTAATGCTTTACAATGCTCTTTCCCCAGATTCCTTAGATTTTTCGTATCACTAGGTAAAGTACTTTGTGGTCGATTCCTAAGTTCAGTTGCAAGTTGGCCCATTTGGTTTTCTAGATTTTTCAATGTAACTGCTTGGCATTGGATTAAGGCGTCATTCTTGGCCATGTATGCCTTCAACAGATTTTTCTAAGCCATTGGATGGTTCAGCTTGGGTTGGTTTCTGAACTTGTTGGGGAAAACTTGGTGGCAGTGTCGATCTAGGTTGGGAGTAAGTATTACTGGTTCCAGCTCCTTGGTTACTCCAGGAAAAAATTGGGTGGTTTTGCCATGATGGGTTATAAAAATTGGATTACAGTCCTTGCCTTCCTTGGTTTTGGTTCTGGTTACCTATGTAGTACATGGATTCTGGATTTGATGGACAGTCTTCAAACAAATGTCCTTCCCCACAATAAACACAGGCTATATTTTCAAATTGATTTGGTGGCTGTGCTGCAAAACTGTTAGACCCATTAGTAGTAAGATTTTTAAGCATTGAGGATATTGATGATACCTAAGATGCGAGTGAAGTAAGAGCGTCTAATTCATGTATTCTAGCAACTTGTTTTCCTGATACTGCTCGGTTGGTTGGCCATTGGTAATTGTTGCTGGCAATCCTCTCGATAATTTCATAAGCCTCATTGTAAGACTTAGAAAGTAGAGCACCATTACCAGAAGCGTCCACTACCATCGTCGTGTGAGCGTTGAGACCATTATAAAATGTCTCAAGTTGGATGCAATGTGGGATTCCATGATGAGGGCACTTTCGTAATAACTCTTTGTACCTTTCCCATGCCTCATACAAGGACTTATCATCCATTTGTTGGAAGGTAGTGATCTCGTTCTTCAACTTAGCATTCTTGTTAGGTGGGAAATACTTCATAAGGAATCTTTCTGCTAACTTTTTCCATGTGGAAATTGAGCTCAGTGACAATGAGTTCAACCAGGCTTGAGCTCTGTCCCTTAGCGAATATAGGATCAGCTTCAATCGTAATGCATCTCTGGGTACTCCGGTCAACTTGAAAGAATCGCTTACCTCCATAAATAGTCTTAAGTGTAGGTGAGGATCTTCGGTAGGCATTCCACTAAATTGGCCCACTATCTGAAGCATCTGGAACATGACTGGCTTCAGCTCGAACTGTTGTGCCTCAATTTCGGGTCTCCTAATACACAGATTAAGATCATTAAATACTGGCATGACATACTATTGTAAAGCTCTATCCCTATCATCAACAATAAAGATAGGATATTGAGCAGGGTTTTCTCCGTTTCCTTGGATTGGATTTTCGAAATTTATCTCTTCGGTCTTCCTTTGATTTGCTTTTCTTATTCGCTCTCGAAAAGTTCTTTCGATCTCAGGGTCTATAGGGAGTAGGTCAATAATTCAGTCAATACTCATAAACTCCTGAAATAATCACAAAAAAATTAATTAAGTTACGAATTAAACAAAAAAATAAACCAAAATGTAAACTAACAAATTCACAAATAATGACTTTTTAAAATAGTCCCCGGCAACGGCCCCAAAAACTTGGAATGACGAAAATGTGCAAGTGTACGCAATCGTAACAAGTAGTAAAGTGACAGGTAAATGTCGAGTTATCGCACCCACAGGGACTGCGAAAATGATTATTTATGAATGCAATTTAAAACACTTTGGTGAAGAAAAATATTTTGTTTAAAGAGGATGATTAAAAGCTTAAGAAAATTAAAATAAATAAAAAATGAAGTAAAAGAAAGTTCTAATGCACGATTTCTAAATAAGATTTAATCAAGATGATATAATTGTGTTGGATTAGTTATACTTCTGATCTTAGAATTATAAAACTTATCGAATAAAATCACGGCAACTCGGTAATTTGCTAACTTATGAACATACTTACATACCAAAATCCATTCATCTCGTGACATATCCCTATGTCAATTCAACCGACTAAACAGATTCTAGTAAGCAAACATGTTATTGCACATACATACTCATTAAACTGAACTAATCTCTTGCACATCCCTATGTCAATTCCAACGATTAATTAAATCTAACAAGCATATAAAAGACTATGTGAGTAACAAGGTATCCCTACATTGAAATAGTTGAACCAGAATAATCTTGCAAGTTATGCAAGGCAATAATATCGCCAGATACATTGCTAATTTAACCTTCAGCTACTTTAGAAGAATAAACATGCACTAATCAAGTACTATGTCAATTAATTACAATTTCAATCCGTTTAAGTAATTAATTTATTACTTACCTTACAATCGTAACACAAGAATAACTTTGGCATGATTTTACTTAATCAAGCATTTTACCGAGGCCTATAACAACATAAACACAATTTTAACAATTTAAGAAAACAAAATGCAATCAACCCAACACGAACTAAATTCAAGGAAAGCTAATTAAATTAACCAGCCCAACAACATGAATACTCATAGATATGTTCATCATAACAATAACAAAAATTAAAGAGATAGGGAACGAGAATCAAATCTGGTGGTTTTCTGAGGCTTGACTTGGTTGCTCCGTTATTCCTTCTTGTTGTCCTTACTGATCAAGGCTTCAATGAACACTCAATTGCTGCTCCAAAATGGTTGAAGTACATCTCTTTTCCAAAGGAAGAAATCGGCACAAGAGCAAGGGAATTGAAATGGAAAAATGAGAGAAAAAGAATGAGAGAGGAGAGAAGTGTTATGAAATGAATGAGGAATGAATGAGATGCTTTAAATGATCAGCCAAGGGGGACTTTTACAGCTGAGTGTGGCAGGTGAAATTTGCTAAAAATAGCAGCCAAAGAGCCACCCCTTGGCCAGCCACCTATGTGGCAAAGTTGATGCTTTCAACTTTGCTAAAAATGGCTTGGGACAAATCCAAAAATCCACCAATTGTGGAGGGGTTTGAATGCAACTTTGACAAGACTTCAAGGGCTTCTTTGCAAGCTTAATTAATCAGCTAATAAGCTGATTTGGGTCAGCATATGGCCGGTTTTGGGCTGCCCAATCTTTGGCCGGTTCACTTTAATCGGTTCGGTTCAACTGGACCACTTTTTTCATAATTAATTAATATTAATTTATTTAGCCCAAATTAAATTGGTTATAAATTAAAATTAATTATATTATGAATTAATACACATAATTGGACCGTCTTAGGCTGGAAATTAATTCACCTTGATACTTCAAATTGCTTCTCGATTTTGTGCTTCAAGTAGTGTCTGCCGAGTTATTTTTCACCCTTTGTGCAATTCTAGCGAAAATAACCAAAATTACTCAAAATTAATTATAAAATTAACTAAAATTCATCATGTTCATATTTTAAGTATAATTTAATTATTTTATAAAAATTATTTATTTTTACAAGAATTTAATCGAAACGATATGATTTTAAGCTAAAAAGGGAATGTAAAAATGCGTAAATTTTTGTGTTTTCAATAAAGTAACACGGAGTTCAAGCAAGCTATGTCAAGAAGCCTATAAGAGCTTATATCATGTCGCTTATGTAGAGTTGCATTTGTGTCTGCATTATATGCTAGATCACAACCGATCGAATCATGTAACAGGACACTCATACAGAGCTACGGTAGTGCACAACACATCCAGAATTACTACCGATAATGATTGTGACAGCCATAATGTGACCCTAGTCGGGAAGTGGTTTCGGGACCACAAAACCGAGTTATAAAAATAATTATTTGTTATATCCTATGCTTATTATGTGTGTACATGCATATGTGAAAGTTTCATTCTCTAATTTTACCAATTGTGTGAGAAATTATTAAATAGGGATCAATATGAGACATGGTGAAATATGATAGGCTAATGTTAAAGTGGCCTATTAATGCATGTAAGAAAAGGGGGACTTGCATGTCAATTTCCCCCAATTAGTAGTGGCCGGCCATGCTATGGGTGGAAAACATGTCTCCAAAGATGTTATGTTAATAGTGTATGTAGGAAACTATTAAAAAAAGCTAGCATTAAAGAAATGGAAAAAGGGAAATGATGAACAAAGAGAAATGGTCTCATGCATGCCCCCCTTTGTTGCCGTGAGTTGAAAAAAAAAGAAAGTGTTCATCCTTGGTTCATGCTTGGCCGAATTGAAGGAGAAAGGAAGAGAAGGTTTGGTCACCCTTGAGCTTGAATTAAGGTAAGTGAGTTCATGTTGGTTCTTGAAAGGTTAGCATACTTTAAGCTAGCTACTAAGTTTCCTACTTAGCCATGTCAAAACCTTGATGATGAATGTCTTGAGGAAAGAAATTGGTCTTTCTAAAAAAAAAAAAAGAGATTGATGTTTAATCACTTAAGGATTCGGCATTGTTTAGGATGACTTAGTTAATATGTGATTTTGGGTATTTTGAGTTTGAAATGTAAGTATATGTGTGTGCTTGGTCATAAGAGTTTGCTAGAAAATTTTGTTGGTTGAGTGATGAATGGCCGAATGAACTATGAATGTTATGAAAAGAATGTAGGAAGCCCAAGGTGTGAATTTTAGTCTCGGTGATAGGAAGGATTCGGTTGGTGTTTTGATGTTGTGGATGAGACATGAAGTCTTCGGCCATGGTGTTAAAAATGTGGTACTTGTGTTAGACTTAGAATCAATTTGCTATATGGTTAGTATAGCTATGGATGACCGAATATGAGAGCATGATTAGATGAAGAGTTTGGTTAATTGATATGTGGTAAATGTTAAGTGTTAAATGAAGTGGAAATGATAGATTGATGTTGCACATTCGGCTATAGTTAGGCAAATCGATGATTTTTATCTTGACTTAGATAATTGGCTATAAGTCGAATAGCTTAAGATCATAAGGTAGAAAGATATAAATTTGCCATGTGTCTCCTATGCTATGAAATCATTAGTATTTTGATATTAATATTTGGCAAGATGGTTAAACTAGTTAATTTATTGATTTAGCTCAAGGAGTTAGAGGAGGCGAATCAAGCAAAAGCAAAGGGAAGAACGTCGAGTAGCCGAGTTGGAACCGCTTTTACCTAACACAAGGTAAGTCATTAAGCACGATTTGATATTGCTTAAATGATTGTAAAATTTATGCAATTGTGTTTAATGGGATGATATATATATATAAATGAAAATGTATGTGTATGGAGTGATGACATTTGTTGAATGTAAAAGAAATAGTGAAATGTGTAGAAAGTTTGCTTTCGGCACTAAGTGTCGGGCAATACGTGTGTGCGGTGACGAGATTGGCACTAAGTGTGCATGCTGGAAATATATGGCACTAAGTGTGCATGCTGGAAATATACTGACCTGGGTGTGCGAGCTCAAGGGTATGGCACTATGTGTGCGGGCTTAAATTGCATGGCACTAAGTGTGCGAAATCGAGTAATAAGCACTGTGTGTGCGTACTCTATATATATGTATATATATATATATATCTCCGATCGAACAATTATATGGAGGTGTGTCTCCATCGAGTTGAGTATGGACAGCGGATCGGGTAAGTACCTTGAGCTCATGATTAATAGGAAATACGCTCATGCTCGGGGTTGAACTTGGTAAGCCTTAGATCTATGTGATGATTGCAATTGTATGATTGTGTTGTGAATGAGTTGGGGTGTAAAGAGCCTCAAATATCGTATTGTATAAATATGAAATGTGGATGTATGACTTGGTATGAGATTGAACCGAAAGGTCCGAGGAATTATGGTATAGTTTCGATATGGATGAGTACCTAGCCTCGTTTATTGTTTCACGTTGTGATAACTTTATCAATGGGTGGTTGATGAATGCTTATGACTTACTGAGTTATAAAAGTTATCAATGGGTGGTTGATGAATGCTTATGACTTACTGAGTTATAAACTTACTCGGTGTTTTCTTGTCACCCATTTTAGGTCTCTTGGACTCGTATTGTTGCGTGCTCGGAACCGTCGTTGAAGTCATCACACCGGCTGGAAATCTTCGTTGTTGAAGAACATTTGGCATGTATAGGCTGTTATGTTTTGTTGAACTGTGGGTTGTAAACTTTAAGCCATGTGAAAATGGCCTATGTGGTCGTCGAGTGGGATGCTAGAACCTATAGCTACGAGTCTTAGAAACTTTAATTTTGATAAGGTGGCCATAATTTGTGTCATGTATGATGGATGATTAAGGCCAAGGAAAGATTCATGAAATTGGCATAGTTCATCGCAGTAACTGTTGCGGACAGCAGCAGTGAGATGAGATTGAAAAATCACTAAAAATAGTAGAAGTAGAATTAAATAGTGAATAAATTATGAAATTGAACCTTGATGAATCTATTTTTATATGGATGAAAAGAAACGACCATATGAGCAGTATACTGAGAGATATTAAAGTTCTCGCGAGACAGGGCCGGAACGGTTTCTGGGTCCCCTGTCGCGACTTTGAAAGTTTATAATAAATTATCAAGAAAGAATTAGAAGTCATTCCTTATATTTGCAGATTCCATTTTGAGTCTAGTTTCATTAGAAACAATCGGCACCAGTATTAAAGCCCTGTACAGAGAGATATTCAAATTGTAACGTGCGAAGGTCAGTGTAGTCGACCCCTGTAACATGGGTGACTTTAACTAATAAACTGTACCAATTGGCCCAACCAAAAATTCTAGAAATAAATCCATGTATGGATATATGAGTTTAAATTCAGGGAAAATTTATGGAATCAGTTTCCAAGTTTTGGAACTCGAGATATGATTTTTAAGGCGACAAAGGACGCAGTTTTCCAGCCTGTCTGAAATGCCAAATTGGTTGGTACTTTGAGAGGATTTGGCCCGTTAACCCTCGTGTCCGACACCCGCGACGGTCACGGGTTCGGGGTGTTACATTTAATTGGTATCAGAGCTATGGTTTAGTCGGTTCTAGGACTACCATAGAGCGTGTGAGTCTAGCTATACATGCCAAATTGTTAGTGCTTAATAATATGATGACTTCTGACGGTTGAAATTTTTGTTTTGATTAGCGATGGAACCCGGGATAGAGAGACCCTTGGCGGATGACGTTGAAAGTGTAGCGGCTGCCCCCGTGCAAGGGACACCTCCTGTTGAGCCTCAGTCATCCGCGAATAATCAAAATGAAGGGGCAAAACAAGCCTTCTTCACCATGATGAATGAGTGGGTCGCGCAATATGCCCGAACCAACCCTTCTGCCCAACCATTCCCAAATTTAAATACTCCACCCCAAGAGCCCGTAATGCCTCCAGTTACTGATCCTGTGAGGCTAAGCAAACCACTTGTAGACTTGATTAGGAAGCGCGGGGCCGAGGAGTTCAAGGCCATAGTCACTGATGATGCTGAAAGAGCCGAATTCTGGCTTGATAACACCATTCGAGTGTTAGATGAACTGTCATGCACACCCGATGAATGTCTTAAGTGTGCTATATCCTTGTTATAGACTCACTTACTATTGGTGGAGGACTTTAATTTCCATAGTCCCAAATGAACGAGTTACTTGGGATTTCTTTCAATCCGAATTTCGAAAGAAATACATTAGTCAACGGTTCATCGATCAGAAGCGTAAGGAATTCTTGGAACTCAAGCAAGGCCGGATGACCGTATCTGAATACGAACATGAGTTTGTAAGACTTAGTCGGTATGCTCGGGAGTGTGTGGCTGATGAGGTTGCGATGTGCAAAAGATTTGAAGAAGGATTGAATGAAGAGTTAAAGTTACTAGTGGGAATTTTGGAGATAAAGGAGTTCGTGACACTAGTCGAACGAGCCTGCAAGGCGGAAGAACTTGGGAAGGAGAAGAAGAAGGCTGAATTTGAAGCAAGAGATTACCGTAAAAGATCGACGAGTAAAGCTCCGTTCTCGGCTGTAAAAGGTTCGTGGAGGACACCAGAAGTCGAGGACGATCATGGAATTTCCATTAGAGCCCGACCATTGACGGACTCCCGAGCTACTTCAGTAGCTAGTGTGGGCAATAATCGTCAAGAGAGACCTGAATGCCCCCAATGTGGAAGACGACACCTAGGTGAATGTTGGGGTAAGTCTGTTAATAGGGCCTATTATGGATGCGGTTCAAGGACCACTTCATTAGAGATTGCACAGAGCTAGATGAGAGGAATAAGACACAAGGTGCAAGACCTAGTGGAACGACTACCGGAGGTAGGCCCCGAGAATCTCTAGAGGTAGGGGTGGTAATCGAGAGGAGCCTCTAATACTACTGTCCGATCCGAGACCCGTGCTCTGCTAGAGCATATGCCATCCGCAGACGAGAGGAGGCATCCTCCCCGACGTTATCACCGGTACTTTTACTCTCTTTGATACTATTGTGATTGCATTGATTGACCCCGCTCTACTCACTCATATGTATGTGAAACCTTAGCATCCAAGAAGACTCTACCGTTGAGTCTCTCGAGTTCGTAATTCGAGTGTCAAACCCTTTGGGTCAATACGTGCTCGTTGATAAAGTGTGCAAGAGATGCCCCTAATAATTCGAGAATCTGCTTTTCCTACCGATCCGATGCTTCTACCATTTAATGAATTCGATGTTATTCTTGGTATGGGTTGGTGACCGTACATGATGCAATGGTGGACGCAAAAGGAAAACCATTGATTTGAGGAGTGAAAATAATGAGGTAGTCCGAGTCGAGTCTCATCGATTTAAAAGGAGCGCCAATGATAATATCTTCTATGACCGCTCGGAGGTATGTGAAAAGGGTGTGAAACATACCTTGCGTATGTGTTTGAAAGTAAAGAGACGGAAAGGAAACTCGAATCGGTACCAGTGGTTTGTGAGTATTCAGATGTTTTTCCGAGGAGTTACCGGATTGCCACCGGTTCGAGAAGTGGAATTCGACATCGGTTGTACCGGTACTACGCCGATTTCAATAGCCCCGTATCGTATGGCATTAACGGAATTAAAGGAATTGAAGGTTCAATTGCAAGAATTGACGGATAGAGGTTTCGCCGACCGAGTTTTTCTTCATGGGGCGACTTTGTATTGTTTGTGAAAAGAAGGACGGAACCATGAGGTTGTGCATCGACTATCGTCAACTCAATAAAGTGACGATAAAGAATAAATACCCATTGCCACGAATTGACGATTTGTTTGATCAATTAAAGGGAGCCTCGGTGTTTTTAAAGATAGATTTGAGGTCGAGGTACTATCAGTTGAGGGTCCGAGAATCGGACATACCCAAAACCGCTTTTAGAACGAGGTACGGTCACTATGAATTCTTGGTGATGCCGTTTGGGCTCACTAATGCCCTCGGTGTTTATGGATTTAATGAATAGAATTTTCAGGCCATACTTGGATCGGTTCAGTAGTTGTATTTATCGATGACATTTTGGTCTATTCGAGAGATGAAACTCAACATGCTTTGAACACCGAGGCTAGTGTTGCAAATCTTACGAGATAAGCGATTATACGCAAAGTTCGATAAATGTGAATTTTGGTTGAAAGAGGTTAGCTTCTTGGGGCACGTGGTGTCCGTGACGGGTGTCGTGGTGGACCCAACAAAATTTCAGCCATAGTCAATTGGAAACCACCAAGGAATGTTACCGGGTTAGGAGCTTTTGGGGCTTGCGGTTATTACCGACGATTTGTAAAGGTTTCTCGACGATAGCCACGCCAATGACGGCTTACTCCAAAAGGATGTTAAGTTCGAATGGATTTGAGAAATGTCAAAAAGTTTCGATCAACTGAAAGCTTATTTGATCAAGCCCCAATTCTAGTGCAACCCGAATTGGGCAAAGAGTTTGTCATTTATAGTGACGCATCCCTACTTGGGTTGGGTTGCGATTGATGCAAGAAGGGCGAGTTGTGGCCTATGCGTCGAGACAATTAAAGCCACATGAGAAAAATTATCCGACCCATGATCTCGAATTGGCGCCATCGATTTGCCTTAAAGATATGGCGACATTACTTATTTGGTGAGAAGTGCCATGTGTATTCGGATCACAAAAGTCTCAAATATTTGATGACCCAAAGAGACTTAAATCTGCGACAAAGGCGATGGCTCGAGTTGTTAAAAGATTATGAGCTCGTCATTGATTATCACCCGGAAAGGCTAATGTGGTTGCAGATGCCTTAAGCCGAAATCACTTGTTGCTTTACGACGATGAATGTACACTTGTCTATCCTACCCGACAATGTGTTAGTAGCTGAATTGAAAGCCAAACCATTATTGATACGTCAAATTCGTGAAGCTCGAAAAGTCGACGATGAGTTGGTTGCAAACGGGATGAGTGTGTTCCAACAAGGACTCGAATTTCAAATCGATGATGACAATTGTTTGAGGTTCGAAGTCGTCTGTGTGTTCCAAAGAATTCGAACTTATTCCAATAATTTTGAACGAAGCCCATTGTAGCCGAATGGCAATCCACCCGGGAGTACGAAGATGTACAACGATTTGAAACGCCGGTTTGGTGGCATGGTATGAAACGAGACATCTCGATTTTGTTTGAGATGTTTAATATGTCAACAAGTGAAAGCGGAACATCAAGTGCCTTCAGGATTACTTCACCGATCACGATACTCGAGTGGAAATGGGATCGAGTCACAATGGACTTTGTATCCGGACCGCCATTGTCGTGAGTAAGAAGGATGCGATTTGGGTCGTTGTCGATAGACCGACTAAGTCGGCTCACTTTATCCCCAGACGCATTTAATTTTTCAATGGACAAACTAGCCGAATTGTACGTTTCTCGATTGTGAGATTACACGGGTGCCTATTTCCATCGTGTTTGGGATAGAGATCCGAGATTTACCTCGCGATTTTGGAAGAAGTTGCAAGAAGCTTTGGGTACCAAGTTGCATTTCAGACCGCTTTTCACCCCCAAACCGATGGTCAATCCGAACGGATAATTCAAATACTCGAGGATATGTTGAGATGTTGCATCCTTGAGTTTAATGGTTCATGGGAACAGATCGCCTTTGATTGAATTCGCCACAACAATAGCTTTCAATCAAGTATTAAGATGGCGCCTTACGAGGCTTTATACGGTCGTAAATGCCGTACCCCATTATTTTGGACTGAACTTAGTGAAGGTAAATTCTTCGGGGTTGATTTGGTTAAGGATGCCGAGCAAAAAGTTCGAGTAATTCGTGAAAGTTTAAAGGCTGCTTCAGATCGCCAAAAGTCGTATGCGGATTTGAAAAGGAAAGACATTGAATATCAGGTTGGAGACAAGGTATTTCTCAAAGTCTCACCCTGGAAGAAGGTGCTTAGATTTGGCCGTAAGGGAAAATTGAGTCCGAGGTTCATCGGTCCGTATGAAGTAGCCGAACGAGTTGGACCAGTAGCGTACCGATTAATTTTACCCCCTGAGCTTGAAAGGATCCACAACGTTTTCCATGTCTCGATGCTTCGACGATATAGATCCGACCCGTCATGACGTAACCACTCCATCCGAGATTGAGATTCACCTAATTTGAGTTATGAAGAAGAACCGATTCGCATATTGATGCGTGAAGTAAAGGAGTTGCGAAATAAGAAAATCCCATTAGTGAAGGTGTTGTGGCATAAACACGGAATCGAAGAAGCCACTTGGGAACTTGAGGACTCTATGAAAGAACGATACCGGACCTATTCACTGGTAAGATTTTCGGGACGAAAATTTCTTAAGTGGGGAGAGTTGTGACAGCCATAATGTGACCCTAGTCGGAAGTGGTTTCGGACCACAAAACCGAGTTATAAAAATAATTATTTGTTATATCCTATGCTTATTATGTGTGTACATGCATATGTGAAAGTTTCATTCTCTAATTTTACCAATTGTGTGAGAAATTATTAAATAGGGATCAATATGAGACATGGTGAAATATGATAGGCTAATGTTAAAGTGGCCTATTAATGCATGTAAGAAAAAGGGGACTTGCATGTCAATTCCCCCCAATTAGTAGTGGCGGCCATGCTATGGGTGGAAAACATGTCTCCAACATGTTATGTTAATAGTGTATGTAGGAAACTATTAAAAAAAGCTAGCATTAAAGAAATGGAAAAAGGGAAATGATGAACAAAGAGAAATGGTCTCATGCATGCCCCCCTTTGTTGCCGTGAGTTGAAAAAAAAAAAAAAGTGTTCATCCTTGGTTCATGCTTGGCGAATTGAAGGAGAAAGGAAGAGAAGGTTTGGTCACCCTTGAGCTTGAATTAAGGTAAGTGAGTTCATGTTGGTTCTTGAAAGGTTAGCATACTTTAAGCTAGCTACTAAGTTTCCTACTTAGCCATGTCAAAACCTTGATGATGAATGTCTTGAGGAAAGAAATTGGTCTTTCTAAAAAAAAAAAAGAGATTGATGTTTAATCACTTAAGGATTCGGCATTGTTTAGGATGACTTAGTTAATATGTGATTTTGGGTATTTTGAGTTTGAAATGTAAGTATATGTGTGCTTGGTCATAAGAGTTTGCTAGAAAATTTTGTTGGTTGAGTGATGAATGGCCGAATGAACTATGAATGTTATGAAAAGAATGTAGGAAGCCCAAGGTGTGAATTTTAGTCTCGGTGATAGGAAGGATTCGGTTGGTGTTTTGATGTTGTGGATGAGACATGAAGTCTTCGGCCATGGTGTTAAAAATGTGGTACTTGTGTTAGACTTAGAATCAATTTGCTATATGGTTAGTATAGCTATGGATGACCGAATATGAGAGCATGATTAGATGAAGAGTTTGGTTAATTGATATGTGGTAAATGTTAAGTGTTAAATGAAGTGGAAATGATAGATTGATGTTGCACATTCGGCTATAGTTAGGCAAATCGATGATTTTTATCTTGACTTAGATAATTGGCTATAAGTCGAATAGCTTAAGATCATAAGGTAGAAAGATATAAATTTGCCATGTGTCTCCTATGCTATGAAATCATTAGTATTTTGATATTAATATTTGGCAAGATGGTTAAACTAGTTAATTTATTGATTTAGCTCAAGGAGTTAGAGGAGACGAATCAACAAAAGCAAAGGGAAGAACGTCGAGTAGCCGAGATGGAACCGTTTTACCTAACACAAGGTAAGTCATTAAGCACGTATTTGATATTGCTTAAATGATTGTAAAATTTATGCAATTGTGTTTAATGGGATGATATATATATATAAATGAAAATGTATGTGTATGGAGTGATGACATTTGTTGAATGTAAAAGAAATAGTGAAATGTGTAGAAAGTTTGCTTTCGGCACTAAGTGTCTTGAACAATACGTGTACGGTGACGAGATTGGCACTAAGTGTGCATGCTGGAAATATATGGCACTAAGTGTGCATGCTGGAAATATACTGACCTTTGGGTGTGCGAGCTCGAAGGGTATGGCACTATGTGTGCGGGCTTAAATTGCATGGCACTAAGTGTGCGAAATCGAGTAATAAGCACTGTGTGCGTGCACTCTATATATATGTATATATATATATATATATCTCCGATCGAACAATTATATGGAGGGTGTGTCTCCATCGAGTTGAGTATGGACAGCGGATCGTAAGTACCTTGAGCTCATGACGAATAGGAAATACGTTCATGCTCGGGGTTGAACTTGGTAAGCCTTAGATCTATGTGATGATTGCAATTGCATGATTGTGTTGTGAATGAGTTGGGGTGTGAAGAGCCTCAAATATCGTATTGTATAAATATGAAATGTGGATGTATGACTTGGTATGAGATTGAACCGAAAGGTCCGAGGAATTATGGTATAGTTTCGATATGGATGAGTACCTAGCCTCGTTTATTGTTTCACGTTGTGATAACTTTATCAATGGGTGGTTGATGAATGCTTATGACTTACTGAGTTATAAACTCACTCGGTGTTTTCTTGTCACCCATTTTAGGTCTCTTGGACTCGTATTGTTGCGTGCTCGGAACCGTCGTTGAAGTCATCACACCGGCTGGAAATCTTCGTTGTTGAAGAACATTTGGCATGTATAGGCTGTTATGTTTTGTTGAACTGTGGGTTGTAAACTTTAAGCCATGTGAAAATGGCCTATGTGGTCGTCGAGTGGGATGCTAGAACCTATAGCTACGAGTCTTAGAAACTTTAATTTTGATAAGGTGGTCATAATTTGTGTCATGTATGATGGATGATTAAGACCAAGGAAAGATTCATGAAATTGGCATAGTCTACTGCAGTAACTGTTGCGGACAGCAGCAGTGAGATGAGATTGAAAAATCACTAAAAATAGTAGAAGTAGAATTAAATAGTGAATAAATTATGAAATTGAACCTTGATGAATCTATTTTTATATGGATGAAACGAAACGACCATATGAGCAGTATACTGAGAGATATTAAAGTTCTCGCGAGACAGGGCCGGAACAGTTTCTGGGTCCCCTGTCGCGAATTTGAAAATTTATTATAAATTATCAAGAAAGAATTAGAAGTCATTCCTTATATGTGCAGATTCCATTTTGAGTATAGTTTCATTAGAAATAATCGGCACCAGTATTAAAGCCCTGTACAGAGAGATATTCAAATTGTAACGCGCGAAGGTCAGTGTAGTCGACCCCTGTAACATGGGTGACTTTAACTAATAAACTGTACCAATTGGCCCGACCAAAAATTCTAGAAATAAATCCATGGATGGATATATGAGTTTAAATTCAGGGAAAATTTACGGAATCAGTTTCCGAGTTTTGGAACTCGAGATATGATTTTTAAGGCGACAGTGATGCAGTTTTCCAGCCTGTCTGGAAATGCCAAATTGGTTGGTACTTTGAGAGGATTTGGCCCGTTAACCCCTCGTGTCTGACACCGGCGACGGTCACGGGTTCGGGGTGTTACAATGATGCTCACAAGAACTATTTCATAGGATGCTTTAGAGGGCTTTAACGGAATTGCTTGTCTAAGCCATATTTTGTCCGCAATATATGCAGGACCACATATAATATGGGAAATCACATATATCCATCGAATATCATTATTCATTCCAAAACTTAATATTTTCCAGATATGATTGAACATATGATTATTCCATTTATTTTTTTGACATTTTTATAATTCATACAATCACATATCACATTCAACTCAAGCATGAAATAAACACAATTTAGTTATACGAACTTACCTCGATAACAGTTCATATAAAATCTACTAATCGAAACTTTCTCTTTTCCACGATCTAGCTTCGAATTTGAGTTATCTGGATCTATATAATGAATTTAATCATCAATTTATCACACTTCATATTCAATTTGACTAAATTTACATCCTAGGAAAAATTACCATTTTGCCCCTAAATTTTCAGTAAATTCCAATTTCGTCCCTAGGCTCGGAAAATGAAATTTGTGCAATTTACTTCTTATTCCAAGCCTAACTAATTGTGCAATTTACTTCTTATTCCAAGCCTAACTAATTGTGCAATTTACTTCTTATTCCAAGCTTAACTAAAATCTCACTATAAAATTTACAGCACATGCATTATATAAAATTCAGAACTTTTTCTTCAATTTTCACAACTTTACATTTTAGTCCCTAAATCATGTTTTCATCAAAAATTTTATTGTAAAAGTTATTTATCTATCAACAACCTTTCTTTTTCTACCATAAATTTCAAATTTTCATCATATTCATCAATGACATTATTTCCATACTTTGATAACTTTTCAAATTGATCCCCAAATAGATAGATTAAGCTATACCAATTTCTTAAATATCAAAATTACAAAAAATGGGACAAGAAAACTTACCCAAGTAAGCCAAGAAAGTTTCTCTTCCCTCTCATAGGGTTTCCATGTATTTTGGGGATGAAGATGACATAAAATAAAATGATAATTTCTTTTTAATTAGTTATCATCTTTTAATTATTTCTATTTCCAATTTAGTCCTTAGCATTTTTTAATTTTTCCATGGATAAATCATCAAAAATATCTACTAACTTTCCTTTAGTGGCCTAATTATCATATAAGGAACTCAAGTTTTAATTCCATAATTTTTTATCCTTTTAGCTACTAGAATCCAACTTTTGCATTTTATACAATTTGGTCTTTTTCCATAATTAAGCATTTAATCGATAAAATTTTCTTATCAGAATTTTCACACAACATTCCTATCAAAATATTATCCATGCAAAAATATAAAAAATAAATTTTCTTTCTGGTTCGGATTTGTGGTCCCAAAACCACTATTCTAATTTCACTGAAAAATGGGCTGTTACAACTCTCCCTCCTTATGGATTTTCGTCCTCGAAAATCTTACCAATAAAATGATTCAGATATTGCTTCCTCATAGTATCCTCTGGTTCCTAGATAGCCTCTTCTATGGCATGTCGTTGCCAAAGAACTTTTACTAATGCTACCTTTTTTTATTTCTTAACTCTTTAGTTTTATGTGCCAAAATTTTGATTGGTTCCTCACTGTATGTCATATCATGTTGAATCTCAACTTTAGTTGGAGAAATAACATGTGATGGATCTGAGCGATACCACCGTATCATAGACACATGAAAAACATTATGAATCCGGTCAAGTTCTGGTGGTAAAGCTAACCAATATGCAACCGGTCCAATTATTTCAGTAATCTCATATGGCCTAATGAATCGCGAACTCAATTTTCCTTTATGACCAAACCGGGAACTTTCTTCCAAGGTGATACTTTCAAGAATACTTTGTCACCAACCTGAAATTCTATTTCTTTTCATTTAAGATCAGCATAGGACTTTTGCCGATCAGAGGCTGCTTACAAACTGTCTTGAATTACTTTCACCTTTTCCTCAGTTTTACGGATTAAATCTTCTCCGTGTAACTTCTTCTCACTAAGTTCTATCCAATACAATGGATTTCTGCATTTAGGACCATATAAAGCTTCATACGGTGCCATTTTGATACTAGACTGATAACTGTTCTTATAAGCAAATTCAACTAAAGGCAAATACTTCTCCTAGTTACCTTCAAACTCAAGTATACAACATCGAAGCATATCTTCCAAAATCTATATAATATGCTCAGATTGACCATTAGTCTGGGGATGAAATGCAGTGCTAAAATGTAACGAGTACCCAGAGCTTCTTGCAATTTGTTCTAAAATCGAGATGTAAACCAAGGATCTCTACCAGAAATAATAGAGACAGGCACTCCATGCAATTTGACAATCTCAGAAACATATAATTCAACCAATCTGTTCAAAGAAAAATCCATACATATTGGAATAAAGTGTGGAGACCCTTTCAATCGACCAACAATCACACAAATGACATCTTTCTTATTTGGAGATAAGGGTAATCCCGATATAAAGTCCATGGTAATTCTTTGCCATTTCCATTTCGGTATTGTAATTGGCTGTAATAGTCCAGAAGGCATCTGATGTTCAGTTTTTACTTGCTGACATATCAAACATTTAGATACAAACTCAAAAATTTCTCGTTTCATTCCTGACCACCAGTACATTTTTTTTAGATCTTTATACATTTTATTACTACCAGGATGAATAGACATGTTAACATTATGAGCTTCATTCAAAATCTTCTTTACTAGTTCCAAACTTTTCAATACCCATATCCTACCTCTGAATAACAAACAACCATTAGTCTCGATTTGAAATTCTGAGTCAAGAGTTGATTCATATTGTACCTGTTTTGCTTGTAACTTACTATCATCTTTCTGAGCCTCAGAAATCTGCTGTAAAAATGTTGGTCTAGCTTTTAGCTCAGCTTTGACAGAACCATCATCAGATAACATCAATTGAGTGTTCATTGCTCCCAAAGTAAACAGGGATTTTCTGCTCAGAGCATTTGGAAAAACAAAAATTTACGCATTTTTACATACCCTTTTTAGCTTAAAATCATACTGTCTCAATTAAATTCTTGTCGAAAAATAATTAATTTTTATAAAATAATTAAATTATACTTAAAATATGAACATGATGAATTTTAGTTAATTTTATAATTAACTTTGAGTAATATTGGTTATTTTCGACAGAATTGTGCAGAGGGTGAAAAATGGCTCGGTAGGCACTACTTAAGCACAAACCCGAGAAGCAATTTGAAATATCAAGGCGAATTAATTTCCAACCTAAGACTGTCCAATTATGTATATTAATTCATAATATAATTGATTTTAATTTATACCCAATTTAATTTGGGCTAAATAAATTAATGTTAATTAATTATGGAAAAAGTGGTCTAGTTGAACCGAACCGATTGAAGTGAACCAGCCAAAGATTGGGCATCCCAAAACTGGCCATATGCTGACCCAAATCAGCTTATTAGCTGATTAATTAAGCTTGCAAAGAAGCCCTTGAAGTATTGTCAAAGTTGCATTCAAACCCCTCCACAATTGGTGGATTTTTGGATTTTCCCAAAGCCATTTTTAACAAAGTTGAAAGCATCAACTTTGCCACATATGTGGCCGGCCAAGGGGTGGCTCTTTGGTTGCTATTTTTAGCAAATTTCAGCTGCCACACTCAACTAAAATCCCCCCTTGGCTGATCATTCAAAGCATCTCATTCATTCCTTATTCATTTCACAACACTTCTCTCCTCTATCATTCTTTTTCTCTCATTTTTCCATTTCAGTTCCCTTGCTCTTGTGTCGATTTATTCATTTGGAAAAGGGGTGTTATTCAACCATTTTGGAGCTGTAATTGATATTCATCAAAGTCTTGACCAACGAGGACAACAAGAAGGAAGAACAGAGCAACCAAGTAATGCTTCGAAAAACCACCAAATTTGATTCTTGTTCCCTATATCTTTAAATTTTTGTTGTTGTTATGAACATATCTATGAGTATTCATGTTGCTGGAATGGTTAATTTCATCAACTTAGTTTGAATTTAATTCGTGTTGGGTTGATTGCATTTCGTCTTCTTAAATTGTTAAAATTGTGTTTATGTTGTTATTGGCCTCGGTAAAATGCTTGATTAAGTAAAATCATGCCTAAGTTATTCTTGCGTTACGACTATGAGGTAACTAATGAATTAATTATTTAAACGGATTGAAATTGTAATTAATTAACACAGTACTTCATCAGTGCATGTTTATTCTTCTAAGGTAGCTGAAGGTTAAATTAGCATTGTATCTGGCGATATTATTGCCTTGCATAACTCGCAAGATTATTGTGATTAAATTGTTTCAAGGTAGTGATACCTTGTTACCGCACATAGTCTTTTATATGCTTCTTAGATTTAATTAATTGTTTAATTGACATAGGGATAAGCAAGAGATTAGTTCAGATTAATGAGTATGTATGTGCAATAACATGTTTGCTTACTAGAATCTGTTTAGTCGGTTGAATTGACATAGGGATATGTCAAGAGATGAATGGATTTTGGTATGTAAGTATGTTCATAAGTTAGCAAATTACCGGGTCGCCATGATTTTACTCGTAACAATATAAACATAAGTTTAATAATTCTAAGATGAGAAGTACAATTATATCATCTTGATTAAATCTTATTTAGAAACGTGCATTAGAACTTTCTTTTACTTCATTTTTTATTTATTTTAATTTTCTTAAGTTTTAATCACCCTCTTTAAACAAAATATTTTTCTTCACCAAAGTGTTTTAAATTGCATTCATAAATAATCCTTTTCACAGTCCCTATGGGTACGATGACTTGACAATTACTTGTCACTTTATTACTTGTTGCGATTGTGTACACTTGCACATTTTCGTCGTTCCAAGTTTTTGGCGTCGTTGCTCAGGACTGTTTTAAAAAGTCATTATTTGGGAATTTGTTAGTTTACATTTTGGTTTTTTTTTGTTTAATTTTTAACTTAATTAATTTTTCTGTGATTATTTTAGGTGTTTATGAGTATTGATTGAATTATTGACCTTCTCCGTTTAGACCCTAAGATTGAATGAACTTTACGACAGCAAAGAAGACAAGCACATCAGAGGAGGACCGAAGAGATGAACTTCAGAAATCCAATCCATGGAAATGGAGCAAACCTTGCTCAAAATCCTATCCTTATTGCTGATGATAGGGATAGAGCTTTACGACAGTATGCTGTACCAATATTTAATGATCTTAATCCGGGTATTAGGAGACCCGAAATTGAGGCACAATAGTTTGAGCTGAATCCAGTCATGTTCCAAATGCTTCAGACAGTGGGCCAATTCAGTGGAATGCCTACTAAAGATCCTCACCTACACTTAAGACTATTTATGGAGGTGAGTGATTCTTTCAAGTTAGTCGGAGTACCCGAAGATGCATTACGATTGAAGTCATTCCCATATTCCCTGAGGGACAGAGCTCGAGCCTGGTTGAAGTCATTCCCATATTTGCTGAGGGACAGAGCTCGAGCCTGGTTGAACTCATTGCCACCGAGCTTAATTTACACATGGCAAGAGTTAGCAGAAAGTTTCCTTATGAAGTATTTCCCGCCTAGTAAGAATGATAAGTTGAGGAACGAGATCACTGCCTTCCAACAAATGAATGATATGTCCTTGTATGAGGCATGGGAAAGGTACAAAGAGTTATTACGAAAGTGCCCTCATCATGGAATCCCATATTGCATCCAACTTGAGACATTTTATAATGGTCTCAATACTCACACGAGGATGGTAGTTGACGCTTCTGCTAATGGTGCTCTCCTTTCTAAGCATTACAATGAGGCTTATGAAATTATCGAGAGGATTTTCAGCAACAATTACCAATGGCCAACCAACCGAGCAACGTCAGGAAGACAAGTTGCTGGAATATATGAAGTAGACGCTTTTACTACACTCGCATCTCAGGTATCATCAATATCCTCAATGCTTAAAAAATTTACTACTAATAGGTCTAACAGTTTTGCAGCACAACCACCAAATCAATTTGAAAATATAGGCTGTGTTTATTGTAGGGAAGGACATTTTTTCAAAGAATGTCCATCAAACACAGAATCCATGTGCTACATAGGTAACTAGAACCAAAACCGATGAAGGCAAGGACTGCAATCCAATTTTTATAACCCATCGTGGCGAAACTACCCAAATTTTTCCTGGAGTAACCAAGGAGCTAGAGCCAGTAATACTTACGCCCAACCTAGATCGACCTACCCATCAAGTTTACCCCAAAAAGTTTAGAAACCAACCCAAGCTGAACCATCCAATGGCTTAGAAAATCTGTTGAAGACATACATTGCCAAGAATGATGCCTTAATCCAAAGCCAAGTAGTTACATTGAAAAACCTAGCAAACCAAATGGGGCCAGCTTGCAACTGAACTCAGGAATCGACCCAAGGCACTTTACCTAGTGTACAGAAAATTCGAGGAATCCGGGGAAGGAGCATTAAAAAGCATTAACATGTAGGAGTGGAAAGATAGTAGAGCCCAACACCATTGAAGCTGAAAAGGAGCAAGCTTATGCTCAATAATCAAAGAAAGTTCAACCGATTGTTGAAACTTTAGTTTCACAAGAACCAGAATCTGCAAAACCCGACAAGGTAATCTCAGAACTAGCTAATTCCAATAAAGAAACCACCACCACCCTACCTTCAAAGACTTCAAAAGTAGAAGCAAGAGATTCAATTCAAGAAGTTCCTAGATGTACTCAAGTAACTTCATATCAACATCCCGTTGGTTGAAGCACTTGAGTAAACGCCGAACTAAATCAAATTCATGAAGGATATCCTGTCCAAAAAACAAAGACTTGGAGAATTTGAGACGGTAGCTCTGACGAAGAATGCTGTGCGTATCTTCAAGACAAACTACCCCCAAAATTGAAGGATGTTGGATGTTTTACCATACCTTGCAACATTAAAGCAACATATTGTGGTAAGGCACTATGTGACTTGGATGCGAGTATCAACTTGATGCCTATGTCAAATTTAAAATTTTGGGGATAGGTGAAGTTAGACCTACTACGGTTACACTTCAATTAGCAGATCAATCCTTAGCACATCTAAAAGGAAAATCAAGGATATATTGGTATGTGTATATAAATTTATCTTTCCTATTGATTTTGTTATCCTAGACTTTGAAGCAGAAAAAGAAGTGCCAATTATCTTAGGAAGACCGTTCTTGGCAATCAGAAGGACCCTTATTGATGTGCGAAAGGGCGAGCTTACTACGCATGTTCAGGATGATCAGGTAACATTTAACGTTTTTAAGTCTATACGATTTCCTGACATACTTGATGATTGTTCTGCAGTATCTGGTTTAGAAGATTTAATAGTGGAGAAGGAGCTTAACTATGTGGAGGATTCGTTGGAACAAATTTTGACATTAGATTCTCCAAATGATGAAGAGGAGGATGAGTACTTAGCTTTCTTAGAAACTAATCAAAGGGGAATATTCAGCAATCCCACTTTGAATCTTTGGAGTTAGAGGAAAGGGATTATGCCCAACCAAAAGTTTCAATCGATGAGCCACCTAAATTAGAACTCAAGGTACTACCTTCACATTTGAAATATGTTTATTTAGGTAATGCTTCTACTTTGCCTGTGATTGTTTCAGCAGAATTAACTAGTGAGCGAGAAGAGAAACTCATCCTGGTGCTAAAACAATTCAAGAAGGCTATCGGATGGACCGTAGCTGATATTCGTGGAATTAGTCCATCTGTATGCATGCACAAGACTATCCTAAAAGATGGTGAGAAAGGGACGATTGATGGACAATGAAGACTGAACCCCATTATGAAGGACATAGTAAAGAAAGAAATCATTAAGTGGTTAGATGCGGGTATAATTTACCCCATCTCAGATAGTTCATGGGTAAGTCTGGTCCAGTGCGTGCCAAAGAAAGAAGGTATCACGGTCATTGAATATAAGAATAATGAATTGATACCGACTAGAACTGTTACGGGATGGAGAATTTGCATTGATTACCGGAAGCTGAACAAGGCGACTAGGAAAGATCATTTTCCTTTGTTGTTTTTGGTCTAGATGCTGGATACACTCGCGAAGCGAGACTATTACTGTTTCCTCGATGGATACTCTGGGTATAATCAGATTGCAGTAGCGCCAGAAGATTAGCACAAGACAATATTCACCTACCCGTATGGTACATTTGCATTTAGACGCATGCCATTTGGTTTATGTAATGCACTGCTACATTTCAAAGATGTATGATGTCTATTTTTACTGAGATGGTTGAGAAGTATTTGGAAGTTTTTATGGATGATTTTTTAGTATTTGGAGATAAATATAAGGATTGCCTAGCCAATCTAGCCAAGGTAGTAAGGCGATGCGAAGAAACAAACCTATTACTTAGCTGGGAAAAGTGCCATTTCATGGTACCAGAAGGGATTGTTCTAGGGCATCGGACAACGAGACATGGAATCGAAGTAGATAAAGTAAAGGTAGATATTATTGAGAAACTCCCACCTCTCACATCTGTAAATGGTGTTAGGAGCTTCTTGGGCCATGCCGAAAATTCATCAAGGACTTCTCCAAAATTGCTAAACCCTTATGCAAATTATTGGATAAGGACTCGACGTTTAAGTTTGATGAGGAATGCTTAAATACTTTCAAAGATTTGAAGAGTTGATTAGTTACGGCACCCATAATAATCACACCAGATTGGGATTTGCCTTTCAAATTGATGTGTGACGTGAGTGACTTCGCGATAGGAGCTGTTTTGGGCCAGCGAAGGAACAAAGTTTTTCATCCCATTTACTATGCAAGTCGAACTCTGACAGGAGCTCAACTGAATTATACGGTAACAGAAAAAGAATTACTTGCTATTGTGTTTTCTTTTGACAAGTTTCGATCTTATCTTGTAGGTACCAAAGTGACTGTCTATACGGACCACTTGGCAATTAAGTACTTACTCTCTAAGAAAGATGCTAAGCCGAGGTTGATCCAATGGGTACTTCTACTTCAAGAGTTCGATCTAGAAATTCAAGATCGAAAGGGAGTGGAAAATCAAGTAGCAGATCACTTGTCCAGATTGGAACCTAAGAAGAGAACTCTCTTCTTATACCAATTCAAGAAACATTTCCGGATGAACACATACTAAAGGTAAATCATGTCCATAATACCCCTTGGTTTGCTGATATTGCTGACTATTTAGCTTGTGGTTTGATGTTGATTGATAAGACGTATCATCAAAGGAAAAAGTTTCTTCACGATGTGAAGTACTATTTCTGGGAAGAACCATTCTTGTTCAAGAAGTGTACAGATAAAATGATCAGGAGATGTATGGCAGAAAATGAAGTATAAAAGACTCTATACCATTGTCACTCAGCTTCAAGTGAAGGACACTTCAGAGGTACTTGTACTGCGGCCAAAGTATTGCAAGCCGGATTGTTTTGGCCAACACTATTCAAGGACGCATACGCTTATGTAAAGAGTTGTGATCAATGTCAAATGATCGGAAATGTCACCAGTAGAAATGAGATGCCTCGAACGAACATCATTGAGGTAGAATTATTCGATGTTTGGGGAAATGAATTCATCGGTCCTTTCCCTCCGTCTTTTGGTCATAAGTACATCTTGGTAGCTGTAGATTACGTGTCTAAGTGGGTCGAGGTTGAAGCTTATCCAACAAACGATGCTAGGGTTGTAATAAAGTTTTTGCAGAAACACGTTTTTCATAAGGTTTGGAACCGTAAGAGCTATTATCAGCAATGAAGGGTCCCATTTTGTGAACAAGTGGTTGAAATGGTTGTTACATAAACATGGAGAGAAACACAAGGTCGCTACAGCTTACCATCCAAAGATGAATGGGCAAGCTGAACTAGAAAATAAGGATATCAAAGTCATACTTGAGAAGGTAGTTTGCTCAAACCAACGAGATCGGTCCAAAAGATTGGATGATGCTTTATGGGCTTACGGGACAGTATACAAGACACCTTTAGGGATGTCACCCTACAGGTTGGTGTTTGGGAAAGCTTATCATCTGCCCTTGGAGTTAGAACACAAGGCTTATTGGGCTCTTCGACAACTCAACTTGGATCTTAAGCTTGCTAAAGAGAAACAGATGCTCCAACTCAATGAGCTAGAGGAATTCCAAATGTTCTCGTATAAAAATGCCTAACTACTCAAGGAGAGACTTAAGAAATGGCATGACAAGCACATTCCAGTTCGAGAGTTTGAAGCAGGTTAGCAAGTCTTGTTATTTAACTCCAGATTAAAGTTCTTTCCAGGTAAACTAAAATCACGTTGGTCTGGTCCATTTACGTTTCATCACGTCTATCCATATGGAGTTTTTGAACTCCAAGGTAAAAGAGGTAATTTTCAAGTTAATGCTCAGCGTCTGAAACATTAGTAGGGAGATAAGACTGAACGAAATCAAATTTCGTTCATTTTATCAGATATTAAATTTTCTTATTTTTCTTTTTAATAAATGATTTAGGGTATATTTTCGAGATTAGTATGTTTAAATCAATTCTGTCTAAGAGATTGGAACTTAAATGGGACCGCTTGTGACCCCTCCAATTTTTCCTGGGAATTGATTTTAACATAATTTTCTGAGAAATTATTCCCTAAATAGAAAAATAAATTTTTAGTTTTTCAAATAAAGAGGTCAATTTTGATCCAAGTTTTAAATTGCAACTCAATTTCAAATTTTCATTAAGTGTAGGGATTTAATTGAAGTATTTTTAAAATTTGGTTGCTCTTTTCGTAAATAATAAAAACTAAATGCCTCTTTTTTGTAAATATTTTCAAAAAGCTTCTAGGTTAAATGTTTTAATTCAAAAAAAAGATGATAATTATTAATATATAATTATATCCATTATAATATATGTTAATTATTATCAACTTTATATAGAGTTAGGATTAGTTTTAATTTCATCATATTTTATTTGATAAGTTTTTCATAATAATAAGATGGTAATCTTTAATATATAATTATATCTATTATAATTTATATATTAATTTTTATCAATTTAGCATAGAATTAGGATTAGTTTTAATCGTATCTCATTTTTGTTTAAATAAATTAATAGCATTAATAATTTAATATGCATATATTTAATTATTAATTGTCGTTAACTTGGATTAGAATTAGAACTTAGAGTTTTTAATTATTAAAATTCTCTAAGAATTCTACTTTAAGTCCTATTCCTTTCATTATAAATACTACCTTCTCCATTCATTCATCACTAAAAATCCCAAACACCAAAACCCTTAAAGTGCCGCAAGCCCCTAACCTAGCAGCCATTCAGCCAGCAAGCACCCAGCAGCCTAGCTCCATCGCACACACCGAGCACACTTGCCCCGATCGCTTGCTGCATTACGTGCCCCATCCTGCTCCAGCACTCACCAGGCCCGCACCTTGGCTCTGCATCTGCTCCAGCTCCAGCATGTGCGCGCCTAAGCTATTGCCCACTCAGCTTTGCAGCCTGCTGCCAGTACAACTCATCGCGCCAAGCCTGTGCTACTTCTTGCTCCTGCTCGATGAGTCTGCTTGTTGTTCGGCACTTGTGCGACACACACCTAAACCAAGCGCCTTAGTCGAAATCTTCCAACCCACTTTAAACTGACCTCTTTTGTTTATTAATTATTTTTAGGAGTTCTAAGTTTTATTAAAAAAAAGGTGGTAAGACAATTTGTTTTCTCCTAAATTTTAATTTTATTCAATTATTTAATTTTTCAGTTTACTGAATTATTAAGAAATTTTGTGAATTAAATTTTTGAGAAAATAAATTTTCCCATCTTTTGTTCAGATTAATCATGCCTCGCAAGAGAACTCGTGGTTGTGGCCAAATTGATGAAACACAAAAAAAATTCCATTGTGAAGAAGCTAAACCAAAACAGATGCATCCAGAGAAAGGCTTTATATTGAAAGAGAGCAAATATAAAGACTTTATGGCACGTATTCGTCAAGTTGCTGAAGCCCTCAATTGGGAATTGTTTTGTGAAAAAAGGCCTAGTGTGGATGAGGAACTAGTTCATGAATTCTATGCAAATTTAACATCAAGTGATCTGACAGCAGTTTCAGTTCGTAGAATCAAGGTACCAATAACTTCAAATGCTATTAATGAGTTCTTTGAATTACCTTTTTTCGAAAACGATGAATATTCTTCTTTGATGAGCAACATCGAGCTTGAAAATTTGCAAGAAATTCTTGAGGAACTTACAGTTCCAGGTTCTAAGTGGACTGTGTCAAAGCAAGGAATCCACACTTGTCGAAGAGAATCTTTGACACCACTTGCAAAGATATGGTTCTATTTCATCCGTTTCAGCCTTATGCTTAGTTCGCATGGGACTACAATCTCCTTAGAGAAAATGGTCTTCTTATATTCGACTTCAACTGGAAAGACCATTGATGTGGGAAAAACCATCTTATGAGAGATAAGGAATTGTGCCGCTAGACGTTCTGGCCCAACTTACTTCCCCTTTACGATAATAATTTTGTGCTTAAAATTTGATATTCTTGCAAATGTAAAGAAGACAAGGTATAGCCAGGGCAGAATCATAGATTGGGACCTCTACCGAGTAGCTGGAGATTCTGTTCTATAGCAACGAGTTGAAGAAAGTGAGGATCCCGATGAAGAGGAAAAAGATCCCACAGAGATCGAGCCACTACAATCGGCTAAAGTCCCTGATAAGGTGGAACCAATAGAACCAGAAATTGAGCCCGATGACGAAACTTCAATATTTAGAGCTCAACCACCTAGCCCAGATCTTCGAGATGAACTGTCAAAGTTGATGGACATAATGCAGCCTATGCAATGGCAGCAACAAGCTTACTGGAGATACTAAAAAATAAGGGATGACTCTATGAGAAGTGCTTTTAAGAAAATTTACAATGACCTATTTATTTTTGTGCCTGAATTTCCTATTTTATATTTGAACCATGGAGTCCATTATCAAATAAGGAGCAAAAGATGAGTCAAATTCAGAAGGGTCTGCAAATAAATAAAGGGGGGATCTAGACTTTATTTTATTTCTATTCTTAGGTCATTTTAGGATTAGGTTTAATTTGGAATTTTTATTTTCGCAGAATAAAAGAGGAAAATCATAAATAAATTTTGAACAAGTCGCAAAGTATAAAGTGTGGCAATGGGTATATACATGTCTAGGATTGGATTTAGAAAGAGCTTGGTACTTAAGCAGTCCAATTGACTCACCTCCTCTTTTCTAAAATCCTACCTGGTGTATAGTATCTATTCACTTAAAACAATGAGGACATTGTTCATTTTAAGTTAGGGGGACCAAAAATTTGAATTATTTCCACTCAGAATAAATTTTTCTATTAATTATGATTAGGATATATTTTGTTCAATAATTTGAATTTTTGTTAAGTATGCTAAACTTTAGTATGAATAAAGTTCTATTATTTCAATGAATTGTTATGTTGGCTTAATAATGATATAAATGTATTTTTAATAAAGTATGCAAATCACACCATAAAATTTTAGTTCCTTACGAACGTTAGCCATGCATGAAAGTTTAAGTCTTTAGAATTGACTTAGTAGTTTCTTGAGGCGAAATCCTAGGAAGCATGGAATGTTGGAAATGATTTAGGCAACTTTTGTTTGGACTGTTTGAGCCTTTCAAGCCAACGATGATGAAATTTTTATCCTTTAAAACCCAACTTTGAGACTATATGGTCTAATTTTATTTGAACCCTTGCAAATTTAGCCATCACTTCTCTCTTAACTATCTAAAAATTGTCCCAAACACTAGACTCGATACTATTCCGAGTATTCGTTGAAAATAAGTTTTGGGAGAGTTGAAAAGAAGTATAAAATGCTCTTAAAATTGTGGTACATTTAGGAAAATGCTCGTGTAGATTGAAAAAAAGAAAAAAAAAAGCATATGTACCTAAAAAAGAATGTACAAAAGAGTATATGAAAGCAAAAAAAAAGTTGGTGTATTGGAGATGGTTATTTCGAAGGTCAGATACAAGCTGAGTCTAGGGTTTAAAAGCCTAAAATTATCTATCTTTTACCTACCCCTAAGCCCAGCCACGTTACAACCTTGTTAAAGACCTATTGATTCAAAAGTTGCAATGCTACCTACATTAGTGGAGAGAAATTGCTACGTACAACATATGAAGACATAAGTTAAACTTAATGATTGCAGCTTAATCTTGAATGAAGGGAATAAAATCATATTGGTAAGGTTTAACATGACTTTATTAGGAAGCATTTAGTCTAATTTTTGCTATCATGATAGTTGCCGAGATTAATTTGAACAATATGTATACTTAAGTAGCATAACTATCAAATTTCTTGTCTTTGAGCATAAGTATATTAAATTCATAATTTTGGGAAAAATGTTGTTCTGAAGGAGTTTTTTAAAGGTGTTTCCGAGAAATTCTTTTCAAAATTTGTGTATTACTCGGGATGAGCAATGAATTAAGTTTGGGGGTGTGGAAACACAAAAATTTACGCATTTTTACATACCCTTTTTAGCTTAAAATCATACCTTTTCTATTAAATTCTTGTCGAAAAATAATTAATTTTTATAAAATAATTAAATTATACTTAAAATATGAACATGATGGATTTTAGTTAAATTTATAATTAATTTTGAGTAATTTTGGTTATTTTAGACAGAATTACGCAAAAGGCGAAAAATGGCTCGGCAGACACTGCTTGAAGCAGAAACCCAAGAAGTAATTTGAAGTATCAAGGCGAATTAATTTCCAATGTAACACGGTCCAATTATGTGTATTAATTCATAATATAATTAATTTTAATTTATACCCAATTTAATTTGGGCTAATAAATTAATATTAATTAATTATGAAAAAAGTGGTCCAGTTGAACCGAGCCGATTGAAGTGAACCGGCCAAAGATTGGGCAGCCCAAAACCGGCCATGTGCTGACCAAAATCAGCTTATTAGATGATTAATAAAGCTTGCAAAGAAGCCCTTCAAGTTTTGTAAAAGCTTAATTCAAACCTCTTCACAATTGGTCGATTTTTGGATTTTCCCCAAGCTATTTTTACTAAGGTTGAAGGCATCAACTTTGCCACATAGGTGGCCAGCCAAGGGGTGGCTCTTTGGCTGCTATTTTTAGCAAATTTCAGCTTCTAAAATCAGCTATAAAAGGCCCCCTTGGCTGATCATTCAAAGTATCTCATTCATTTCTCATTCATTTCACAACACTTCTCTCCTCTCTCATTCTTTTTCTTTCATTTTTCCATTTCAATTCCCTTGCTCTTGTGTCGATTTCTTCCCTTGGAAAAGGGGTGTTATTCAACCATTTTGGAGCAACAATTGAGTGTTCATCGAAGCCTTGATCGGCGAGGACAACAAGAAGGAAGAACGGAGCAACCAAGTCATGCCTCGGAAAACCACCGAATTTGATTCTTGTTACCTTTCTCTTTAATTTTTGTTGTTGTTATGATGAACATATCTATGAGTATTCATGTTGTTGTAATGTTTAATTTAATCATCTTAGCTTGAATTTAATTTGTGTTGGGTTGATTGCATTTCGTCTTCTTAAATTGTTAAAATTATGTTTATATAGTTATAGGCCTCGGTAAAATGCTTGATTAAGTAAAATCATGCCTAATTTATTCTTGTGTTACGACTGTGAGGTAACTAATGAATTAATTATTTAAACGGATTGAAATTATAATTAATTGACACAGTACTTGATCAGTGCATATTTATTCTTCTAAGGTAGCCTAAGGTTAAATTAGCAATGTATCTGGCGATATTATTGTCTTGCATAACTTGCAAGATTATTGTGATTAAACTATTTCAAGGTAGGGATACCTTGTTACCTCACGTAGTATTTTATATGCTTTCTAGTTTAATTAATCGTTTGAATTGACATAGGGATATGCAATAGATTAGTTCAGTTTAATAAGTATGCATGTGCAATAACATGTTTGCTTACTAGAATCTGTGTAGTTGGTTGAATTGACTTTGGGATATGTCAAGAGATGAATGGATTTTGGTATGTAAGTATGTTCATAAGTTAGCAAATTATCGGGTTGTCATGATTTTATTCATAACAATATAAACATAAGTTTAAGATGAGAAGTGTAATTAATCCAACACAATTATATCATCTTGATTAAATCTTATTTTGAAATCGTGCATTAGAACTTTCTTTTACTTCATTTTATTTATTTATTTTAATTTTCTTAAGTTTTTAATCACCCTCTTTAAACAATATATTTTTCTTCACCAAAGTGTTTTAAATTGCATTCATAAATAATCCTTTTCACAGTCCCTGTGGGTACAATAACTCGACATTTACTTGTCACTTTATTACTTGTTACGATTGTGTACACTTGCACATTTCTATCGTTCCAGCATCAACAACTACTCTGGATTTTCCCGGATGGTAGTCAATAACAAGATCATAATCTATAGTAATTCAAGCCACCCGCGCTATCTCAAATTCAAATCTTTCTGTGACATCAAATACTTTAAACTTTTTTGATCAGTGAATATATGATATTTTTCACCGAACAAATAATGTCGCCATATTTTCAAGGCAAACATAATTCCTGCCAACTCAAGATCATGTGTCAGGTAGTTTTTTTCATGTGGTTTTAGCTTCCTTGAAGCATAGGTTACTACTTTACCTTCTTGCATTAAAACACAACCTAAACCATTCAATGACGCATTACTATAAATTATAAATTACTTACCTGATTCAAGCTGAACTAACACAGGTGCTTCTGTCAATGATGCTTTCAACATATCAAAACTCTGCTGACATTTATCTGACCACTCGAATTTCACATCTTTCTGCAGTAAGCGTGTCATCGGAGAAGCTATCATTGGGAATCCTTTTAAACTTCAGACACATTTTTCGAGGGTTTCCAATTAACAATCGCTGAAATTTTATTCAGATCCATCCTGTCACCTTCAACAGATACAACATGCCCAAGGAAACCAACTTCCCATAGCCAAAATTCACATTTACTGAATTTGGCATACAATTGTTTCTCACGTAGAGTTTGCACCACTATTTCAATTGCTTAGCATGTTCATTTTCATTTCGGGAATAAACCAAAATATCATCTATAAATATGTCTAAATATGGTCTGAAAATTATGTTCATCAGATCCATAAACGCTACATGTGCATTTGTCAAACTGAATGGCATCACAAGCAACTCATAGTACCCGTAATTGGTAATAGCCAGAATGGAGATCAATCTTTGAAACATTTCAACTGGTCAAATAGGTTATCAATATGAGGCAATGGATACTTGTTCTTTATTGTAACTTTGTTGAGCTATCTGTAATCAATGCACAGCCTCAACAATCCATCTTTCTTCTTTACAAACAAAACTGCTGCACCCCAAGGTGAGAAACTAGGTCAAGCAAAACCTCTATTAATCAATTCTTGTAACTATGCTTTCAATTCTTTTAATTTAGTAAGAGCCAATCTGTAAGGTACTATAGATATCGATGTCATTCCCAGTACAAGATCTATAGAGAACCCCACTTCTCTAACTGATGGCAAACTAGGTAATTCTTCCAAAAATACATCAAGAAATTCACAAACAACTGGCACTGACTGTAACACCCCTTACCCGTATCCAAGGCCGGGCTAAGGTACGAGGCGTTACCAGACAAACATACAAACATTAAACTAAAATACGAGCCATAAAATTTTATTCATATTTCAAAGCGTTCATTCTCTCACACATAGTCCCATATTTGAGTCTACGGAGCCCAACACATACTTTAGAAAGGGTTTGGGACTAAACCGAGAACTTATGAAAATCTTGGAAATTTCATGCTTTAAGGCTCCACACGCCCGTGTCCCAAAGTCGTGTTCCATACACGGCTGAGACACATGGTCGTGTCTCTGCCTGTGTGGAATATACCTAGGCTATTTTCCAAGCTTTGGTCAACCTTGATCTCTTACACACTTATACAAAATCAAAAGCATATAACACGGTATTCATTTAATGATTAAACATCCTCAATTACACCACAAACATAGCATTTGTATGTCATCATACATGTGTCTCTCATACTCATTTTACCTTGTTTATTATAGTACCACTTATACATTTATACCAAGATTATCATCTTACCAAATATCTTCAGCTTAATCATCAAGCATTCGTATTTAAAGCTAGATCATATCTTTATAAAATACCACGATTCAGATCATGAGAATAACATGTTTGCTGAAACATTTCAATTCAATTCCATACCCAACAAGCATTACATTGAGACTAGTCATATATATATATATACATGTCATGATACATAACATTCTCTTTTGTTTTCTTATAAACACATATTATATATTTCATTATATCAATATTTCATATACCATAGTTTTCATGTATTCCACATATATTTATTTTCCTCCTCCTCCTCTCCATTCCACATCCTTAATGTATATAGCATTCTTGTAAGTACGATTTCACAATTTACTAATAAATGTTCACATCAAACTGTCCACACGAGTCATAGTCACTTAATTATTTATAATTCGAGATACAGAGCTCCAAATTAAGATCCGTAAATTTCCCCTGAAACTAGACTCACATATCTTTCCACCATAAAATTTTCATAATTTTTTGTTTAGCCAATTAGTACATTGTATTCATTAAAATTTCCCCTGTTTCACTTTCTGACAGTTCTGACCTCTCTTCACTAAAAAATAATTATCTCACAGTACAGAACTCGGATAATGTTCTTGTTGATTTATATTGAAAATAGACTCATTATGGATTTTAAAAATATAATTTTTAGCCTCTAATTATTTTTCTCCAAATTTTTGTGATTTTCCAAATTCAGAACAGGGGATCACGTAATCATTCTGAATCAGTCTCACAAAAACATAAATATCTCAAAATATAGAACTCCTTTGCTTTCTATATTTCTTTTATATTAAAATAGACTCATTAAGCTTTAATTTGATATCTCATTCAGTCTCTGATTCAATTTATAATATATTTTGTGATTTTTCAAAATCACGTCACTGCTACTATCCAAAACAGTTTTATTGCTAATTCACTCTTTCACACTTTCTTTGCATTAACCTCATTTTAACATACATATCACAAATCATTTTCACCACATTTCATACATCACAAGTATAGGCCCATGATCATAAGGTCACCATAAAATCATCCTCATGTATAACTTACTTGTTTATAACCTTACCACATCCTGGTCACTTAATGAACACATCATTCACATAACCAAGTTCCTGCACTTATTCATCACAAAACTCACAAAGCAATACATAGAGAGTCTCCCGTTGAACACTTTGGATCAATCCTCGATACTTGGTGGTTTCAGCACATAGCTCCACCCATCATATAGTTTGCCTCTCTTGTACACATGGTGAACACTTAGTACCACCCATGTGACCTAGCCAGTTTATCTCGTAGCTATCTTGTCTACATGGTGTCCTTCACTTGGAACCACACATGCGACCTAGCTACATATATCCCTAGCTCTCTTTTCTACATGGTGTACACATAGTATCACCCATGCGACCTAGCTACATCATAATGTCTTGTAGCTCTCTTGTACACATGATGTGCACTCAGCACTATACATGTGACCTAGCAACATACCATTTGTATCATCCAATCTTTCCGAAGGTTCAACCGGGATTTCTCTCTCTTTTCCAACAATTTCACCAATCACGTAATTATTCACAAACATATTTCCAATATTTTTATAAAATATCATAATACAAGTAATAGTGATGTATTACTTACATATAAACTTACATCTCATTTAATATCAATGCAATAACATTAAATTACACATTGTCTTATTAAAAATCATATGAACTTACAATTTCCCATAATATCCATAATCATAGAAATCACATTTATGTATGATAATTCAATGCACTTCATGTACCATAGACATATTTTAAATCAATTCATAAACTTGGCACCATAATCATTTAATTTAACATAATTCAATTAATTCACTAAATTTAACTTTCAAATATAAATGATGACTTTATTGTTGTATTATTATCATACCAACTTACATACTTTCAACACCTCGGAGGTCATAGTAAATATATTAATTTTACATTGAAACATGCATAAATTAATGCTTATTATACATATGAACTTACCTTGATATTAAAACGGCCATTTTACCAACTTTCCCAATTTTCGATTTTTCTCTCATTCTAGGTTCAAATCTCGTTTTCCGGGATCTAAAACATCATATTTTACTTATTTAATTAATGTACTATTCAAAACAGTCCTTAACTCAAACTTTGGAAAAATTACAATTTTGCCCTAAACTTTTGCATATTTACACTTTTGCCCTAGGCTCGAATTAAACTTCATCCCTTATTCTTATGTTTTATGACATGATGATCACTTTTCCCTTCTATGGCAACATCAAATTCTCACTCTAACATATTCTTATGACTATTAGGTATTTTTACCAATTAAGCCCTTTTGCTCGTTTTCACTTAAAACCGAGTAGCACAAGTTGTCTAACATAATTTAAAACCTCATATTGTATCATAAAACACCAGAATACACAAATTTTACCTATGGGTATTTTTCCAAATATGATCCCTAGGTTGAATTATTGCTAGCATAAGCTAAATCAAGTTACCGAGACTCCAAAAACGTAAAGAACTTGAAAAACGGGGTTAGAACGGACTTACAATTGAGCTTGGGAAGCTTGAAAACCCTAGTCATGGAGTCTTCCTTGGTATACACGTCCATGGTGAAGAAGATGAGCAAAATTGGCTTTTAATTTTGTATTTTAATTCATTTTACCACTAAATGACCAAAATACCCTTACTACTAAACTTTCCAAAAATTCCATCCATGTCCAATTTTTGTCCATAACTTAGAGATTGGTCAAATTACTATTTAAGACCTCCTAATTAATATTTCAAATCAATTTCATACTAGAAACTTCTAGAAGGCAAGTTTTGCAACTTATTCAATTTAGTCCCTAACTTCGAATTAAGCACTTTATGCATAGAATTTTTTCACGAAATTTTCACACAATCATGCAATCATACATAGACCTCAAAATAATCATAAAATAATTATTTATATCTCAGATTTTGTGGTCCCGAAACCTCTGTTCCAACTAGACCCAATTTTGGGCTATTACACTAACTAAATCTTCGACTCAGATACTTTAGTATCCAGCACATATGCAAGATAAGCATCATAATCCTTTCTGACATATTTTTGTGCTGATATTGATGAAATCACATTAGGTAATCCATCCAGTTTATCAGATTCAACATGGAGTGATTCACCACTCTAACATTTCAATACAATACATTTCTGTTTACAATTCACCACTGCATCATATTAGGTTAACCAATCTCTTCCCAAAATCACATCAAATTCATCAAATGAAAATAACATCAAATCATCCAAAAAATAATAATCTTTTACCATCAACAAACAATTTTTACAGACTTTATCCACCATAACACACTTGCCCAGGGGGTTTGAAACTTTAACCACAAATTTAGTGAATTCAATAGGTATATTTTTAATAGACACTAAGTTTGTGCATATGTATGAATGTGTGGAACTAGGATCAATCAAAGCAGTAATATTAGTATTAAGTAGAGAAAATGTGCCAGTAATGATGTCTGGTGTAGAAACATATTCTCTAGAATGTGTGGAACTAGGATCAATCAAAGCAGTAATATTAGTATTAAGTAGAGAAAATGTGCCAGTAATGATGTCTGGTGTAGAAACATCTTCTCTAGAATGAATAGCATATGTTCTTGCAGGTGCTTATGCCTCACATTTAACCATTAAAACTTTTGTAGCACCACAGCTACAACTGACATTACCGAGGTGACAGGGTGGTCTGCCTCTCAGGACGGGATTACTCAACTTTGAGACCTACTCAACATCTCTTTCAACCCTTTCTGGGCAGTCTTTGAGAAAATGCTCAAAAGAACCACATCGGTAGCAGACTCCACTTTTTGAACGACATTCCCAAAAATGAAATTTGTTACAATGCTTACACTTTAGTTTAGGATTATCGAAACTTCTCGCACTTGTTATAGATAGGGACAGATTTTGGGTTAGAACGTTGAGAACCTCACTCTTTTCTTGAATATCCCACTGATGTTGTAAAATGATCATAATACTTCTTTGATTTATTAGAAGCAGATGATTGTGACTTACTCATAATCTTTTTTCTAGATACCCGATCCTTTCTTTTAGCTTGTTTCTTTTATTAACTCAATTCTTTAGCTTTATGTGCTTGATCGGCTAGCACCACAAATTCCCTTATTTTGAGAATTTCGATCAATAACTAGATGTCTTCATTTAAACCCTCTTCAAATCATTTACACCTATCAGCCTTGGTTGGAACCAATTCTCTAGCATATTTGCTCAACTGAAAAAATCCCTGTTCATACTCAGATACAGTCATATTTCCCTATTTGAGCTCTACAAATTCTTTCTTTTTTTGATCCAAAAATCTCTGACTAACATACTTCTTTCTGAATTCAGCCTAGAAGAATTCCCATGTAACATTCTCTCTCAGTACCACTAAAGTTATGGTATTCCACCAATGGTAAGCTGTGTCTTTCAGTAAAGATACTACACATTTCAAACATTCAGTAGGTGTACAAGATAGTTCATGTCAAACCCGAATGGTGATTTCCAACAAAAACGCGGCCCTTTTTTGATCATCATCTGCAATAGCCTTAAATTCCTCTACCCCATATTTACAGATTTTATCTATCGAAGGCTTACTAGTTCTAACGGGTTCAGCACCCTGTGACATCTCAAGAACCAGTTGAGGAGCAGGTGGGGAAGGTTGTTGTATAGGGGGATTTGTTCTTAGATACTCAGTAAACCATTCATTCATCATTTGAAAGAAAGCTTGTTTTTCCTCCTTACTTCAACCCTTAGATACGGGCCTTTCACTACCAGATGCAGATGTAACTCTTTGAACTGAAGCTGAAGCATTGCTCCCAGCTTTCTCGGGTTCAACTCTAGCTTGGTTGGATGACATTACTATATGAAAGCACATTTAAAATGATCAGGAGACATCACACAATCACAAATTATATAATGGCATGTATAGCTAACCTCGCTTTTTCTACGTTAAATTTGAGAATCGGCTAAACCATAGCTCTAATACCACTAAATGTAACACCCTTAACTCATATTCATAACTAGGATAGGGTTACGGAGCGTTACCAGAGTTTTTCAGAACATTTGTGGATAATTTATGTCAAATTCTATTCATTTACTGAGATTTTTTTCATAACTTCCCTTAAATGGACCCTCAAGGCCCAAAACAAGTATTAGAATTAAATTGGGACTAAATCAGGAACTCAGAGAATTTTTCACAAAATTCTAAAATTTTCCAAATTGCAGGGCTCACATGCACATGTGGTCCTAGGGACACGCCCATGCTATAGGCTGTGTTCGATCCCATGTAACTCTCTGACTTGTGCTGTAATGACCTGAAATTTATGGGTATCAGAAATCGAGTTTCTAGTTTACTATTTCAGCAAATCAAGTTCGTAAATATTTATTAGAAATATTTACGAAGCTAGTTGAGTGATTAATTAGATTTTAGTTAAGTGAATTAGCTTGAATTAAGGTTAATTTAGTGTAAGGACTATATTGAATATAGTGTAAAAGTTTAATTATAGACTAAAGAAAATTGAAGGGATTAAATAAGTAAATAAACTAAAAGGGACAAATGTGTGGTATAAATTAATACATTTGTAATAATTATATTTATACAAATGTAAAATATATGTGTATTTACTTATATTTTAAGTATAAGATATTTAATATATATAATATATTATTATATTAATTATTAATTAATTAAAACATAAAATAAATAAAATAAAGAAACAAAAAGAAACGAAAAAGAGAGAAAAAAGAAGGAAAGAAAAATCAAAGGGAAATTTAGGGCTTTAAAGCTTCAAGCTTAATTTGGTAAGTCAATTAAGTCTCTTTCTTTGTAATTTTGATGTTTTTGGAGTCCTAGAGACAAATATTACTTGATGTAAGTGGACATTTTGAAAGTTAATATATTTTTAGACATGGGTTATATTGAACAAATTGTTGAATTATGGATTTAATTGAATAAATTTCAAGTTAGAATTGATTAAGGGATTAAATTGTAAAAGAAGCTAAAAGTTTTATGTTTGAGGGACTAAATTGAAAGAAACTTGAGATTAGAATTTTACCATGAATATTCAATATTTAAGGAGAATATGATAGGAAATTGAATAGAAATGAAGTATGGATTGAATGATAAAAGTAGATGTCTTAATTAGCATTAAATTAAAAATTTAGGTATGAATTAAATAGAAATTCAATTATTTGTTGTGAACTATTGTTGTATTAATAGTATAAATTGTTTAATTTCTGTAGCTAACATAGTACCGGAGACATCGACAAAGAAAGGAAAAGAGAAAGTTGACGAGGAGTAATCCGAAAAATTATGGTTTGTATTTCTATAAAACAAACTTAATAATTATTTTTGCATTTATTATATATATACAGTAAGTGGTATAGAGGTAAGTATTGTTATTATTATATTCAATTGAATTGATTTATGAATATCTAAACTGAAATGTATATTAATTGTTATCTGAAAATTGAAGTGAAATGAATACCCTTTTAATAGTGTCGGGCTAGGTTGGATATAATTGGCATGCCATAGGATTGGAAGTGTACTGGGATACTTCGACCATGGATCGATGAGGCACTAATAGTGTTGTACTGTTACTTCGGCTTTGTGTCTATGAGGCACTTCATGTGTCGAACTATTTCTGTTAATTCGGTTTAATCCGATGAGGTACTATGTACCGTACTGCTACTGTTTACTTCGGCAAAGCCGATAAGGCATACTGTGCCGTACTGGTGTGTTGGTTGGATCCGTGTATCCACCAAAGTCCAAATTATGTTAACAGGGGTAAATTTACTGTTTTAGACAACTGAATTATGTTAACTTGAAAATTTTGGTGAGTAAATTTTAATGTTTGAGAGCCCGATTGCAAAAAAAGGACTAAATAAAAAAAAAGGCAAAAGTTGCATTTTAGTACCAAGATGTGTTAAATAGCTAGAGAACTAAAATTAGGGGCTTTTAAAGAGAAATTAGACCCCTAGAAACAAGGTGGCCGGCCATAGGAAGCAAATTTAGTCAAAAGGTCAATGTTAGGTGACTTGATGACATAATCTTGTGATAAAATAATACCTATGAGCTTAGCTATCAATTTCTTTCTTCTCCAACTCTTCTCCCCACCAAAAATATAAAAAAAATATGGAGGTTTGAAATCTGAAAATCTGCAGCAAGTTATTCCTCTCATAATGTAAGTGATCTTGATGATTTTTTTGATGATTTTTACATTTTTAGCATGCTTGATCATGGGCTTTCAAATGAGAGGACTATTTTGAAAAATGTTGAAAAGTCTAGGGATTTACCATGAGAGAGTTTATATTGTTTCTTGAAATTTTATGGAAGAAAATGAATGTTAGAAAAGTTCTAAACAACTTTTGTGAAAGGTGTTAACATGGAAACACCTAAAGGGACTACTTTTCATAAGTTGCAAAATCGGTGGTAAGTGCATTAAATAGTGAGAATTTGGGGTTGATATAAGAGTAAAAACGGGTCGGCTGATAAAAATCAATTTTTGAGCATAGGGCCAAAATGGTCATTTTGCCAAGGTCTAGGGCAAAATGGTCATTTTTACTAAGATGTAAATTTTAGATTGCCTAATTCTGTTTAATGACTAAATGAGTGCATTTTTATATTATAGATCAAGATTCACTGAATTCGAACCTAGATCGGGGGAAAGCCAAGCAAATCGACTAAATCGACTAGTCGAGTACATTTTGTAATCCGAGGTAAGTTGTATGTAAATAATATAACTACATTGTTAATACATGTATTTGCATTGTCATTGAAGTGATATAGCATGAATTGTTAAATTGTGAATTGAGAATGCTTAGTAATAATTGAGATAGTAGAAGGACCCGGTTGAAACCCAAGGAAACAGATCGGATATTCATGCCATGACATTTGGGTAATTTGTGTGCCAGTGTAAGACCATGTCTGGGACATGGCATCTGCATTGAGACGAGTGCTGATGTAAGGCATGTCTGGGACATGCATCGACCTCGAGACGTTAGCCAGTGTAAGACATGTCTAGGACATGCATCGACCTCGAGACATGTCAGGGTAAGACCATGTCTGGGACATGGCATCAGCACATCAGTATGAGAGCTAGTGTAAGACCATGTCTGGGACATTGCATCGAAAACTTAACCCATGTTTGAGGCTTATAGAATATCCGGTAGTATTCCAAAAGGCTCAACTTTAAAAGTTATAGAAGTGAGCTAGTAAGGAAAGTATAATAATGTTGTGAGTGGTACAGGTACCTATTGGGTATGCATGAGTATGAGCAAAAAATAGAAAATGTGACTAGAGTAGACGGTAATGAGTAAGTCAAGCTTATGCCTATCTTTGTGCTATTAGTATGATGACTAGAGGTGAAATTGTTGTGGCATATTTATTTATATGCAACTCACTAAGCTTTATGCTTACTCTCTTTGGTTTCCCTTTTCTTTCATGTCGATTTATTTGCTCAAGGATCCCTTGAAGTCAGAGATATCGATCACACTATCAGCCGTAATATTTGGTATAGTTGGATTTTTATTTTTGATTATGGCATGTCTAGGGCTAGACCTTATTATTCTGTCTTTGAGAATTAATCAAATGTGCTAGTCTAGAATAGATTCTACTCTTTACGTTGAGCCTTGAATGAGGGCTTTCATTTTGAGGCTATAAAAGATGCATCTTCACGGTTGAATGAATGTCTATTATGCTTGTTTTGGTATTGGTTGGTATTGACATGAAAATAGGTACCCTAGGGTGGCAAGGAGGCTTGGTAGATAGCCTCATATTGGCCACACGGGTAGACACACGGGCGTGCGTGACACACGGTCAGCCCCAAGGGTGTGTGAGAAGGCTGTGAGTCCCCTGCACCAAGAAATTACAAGTTAGAATGCATGGTAAGGGTCACACGGGTAGAGACACGGTCGTGTATCTTAGCCGTGTGGAGGGCACGGCCTAGTACACGGGCGTGTACCGTGGTCGTGTGATGCTGACATCAGAAATAGAATACCCAGGTTTTTGCATACGGGCTGTGCCACGGGCGTGTTGTGGCCGTGTCAAAGGACACGGGCGTGTATCCAGGCTGTGTGAAGTCTACACTTGTTTTTATGAAAAATTGTAAAAATTAAATTGGCCACACGGGTGCAGGACTTGGGCGTGTCCCAAGCACATGAGTGTCTACCTTATACCAACACGGGCGTGTGGAACCTTAAAGCACGAAATTTCTAAGTTTTTCTTCAGCCTCTGTTCAGTCCTGAACTACCTCGAATGTATGTTTTGGGCCTCGTAAGCCTAAATAAGGGATAGTTTGCATATGAAATAAAAAGTTTTAAATTGATCAAAATTTTATGGCCTGATTTTCTATTATTGGTTGGGTTTAAGTTCGGTAGCACCTCAAGCCCTGTCCTGGCGTTGGATACGGGCAAGAGGGGTGTTACATTTAGTGGTATCAGAGCTATGGTTTAGTCAGTTCTAGGACTAACCTAGCTAGAGAACGAGTCTACCTATACATGCCATAAAAATGTATTGATAGTGTGAAGATTTCTGACGATTATAAATTATTTTTTTCTTATATAGTAAATGGATCCTGATAGAACCATGATGGATGACATGGAAAGTAATGCACTGGCTTCCGCTGAGGGGACCGTGCCAGTAGAGGGCTAGCCCGTGAGTATGGGCCAAGGCAGAGGGACTAGAGAAGCCTACCTCTAAACATTCTACCTCCCCCACCTCCTCCCATTCCTCAGTATGCCTCGAAAGCTCCGCAAGGTATGAACATGTTTAGAAGAGAGAAGCCTCCAGTTGACAAGATTCGAAAGCAAGGGGCCGAGGAATTCCGGTCTAACTTAGATGATGACCCGGAGAAAGAAGATTTTTGGTTAGAAAATACCATAAGGGTGTTTGATAAATTATCATGCACACCTGAGGAGTGCGTGAAATATGCAACGTCACTCGTACAGGATTCTGTTTATTAGTGGTGGAATACTCTCATGTCTATGGTACCGAGAGAAAGAGTAGCTTGGGAATTTTTCCAAGAAGAGTTCAGAAAGAAGTACATTAGCCAGAGGTTCATGGACCAGAAAATGAAGGAATTTTTAGAGTTGAAACAGGGTAATAAGACTGTGACGGAATATGAACGTGAGCCTATGAAACTCAGCAATATGAACGGGAATGCGTATCCACTGAAGCTACCATGTGTAAGAGGTTTGAGGATGGCCTTAATGATGATATCCGAGTGTTTGTGGGCATCCTGAAATTAAGAGAATTTGTGGTGCTCGTTGAGAGAGCTTGTAAAGCAAAAGAGCTGGTAAAAGAGAGGAGGAAAGCGGCCATTAAGTCGCGAGGTTTAAAGAAAAGATAGATGGGGAAAGCACCTCAGTCCTCATCCAAGAGATCAAAAGAATTTACTACCCGATCGAATGCTTCGATGGGGTATTCGAGGAGAAACAAGAATCAACAGAATATGACATCTAAAGCCCAGGCTACTTCGGTCGCTAGTGTTGGTAGCAATCGGCCAAGTAGGCAAGAGTGTCCACAATGTGAGAGACGTCATTGAGGCGAATGCCAAGTAAACGAGAGGGGTTGTTTCAAGTGTGGGTCACTTGACCACTTTATTTGTGATTGTCCTGAGATAGACGAGAGATGAAAAAAATAATATATGAAAGCAAGTAGTGCTCCGTTGAAGAGTAGGCCACAAAAGATCCCCGAGTGTGGGACTACTGGTAGAGGCCCATCAAGAGATCCCACGACAAGGTTTGAAGGCAGAGTGCCAGCGAGGACCTATGCTATACGTGCCTGGGAGGAGGCAGAGTATCCCGATATGATCACGGGTACCTTTTTTATCTATGATATAACTATTGTTGCTTTAATTGACCCGGGATCTACCCCCTCTTACATTTGTATGAAATTAATACCTCGTATGAATATGATAGTAGAGTCCATCGAGTTTTTAATAAAAGCAACTAACCCATTAGGCATGCATGGTTTAGTGGACCAAGTATGTAGAAATTGTCCTTTGAAAATTAGAGGCCATTGTTTTCCGGCCAATTTGATGTTGTTGCAATTTAAGGTGTTTGATGTAATCCTCGGGATGGATTGGTTGGCCTCTCATGGTGTTGTAGTAGATTGTGGATAAAAAGTAATAGAGTTGAGATGTGAAGATGGGAATGTTCTTCGAGTTGAACCAGGTGAGTTAGAATATTTGCCTGTAGTAATATCGTCATTGACTGCTGAGAAATATTTGAAAAAGAATTTAGCTTTTGTGCTGAATATTCAAGAGATAGAGTTAAGGATTGAATCAGTGCCGATAATCTGCGAGTTCACAGACGTATTTCTGTAAGAATTACCTGGATTATCTCCAATGAGAGAGGTCAAGTTTGAAATTGAATTGGTTCCTGGTACGACACCTATCTCGATCACTCCGTATAGGATGGCTCCAATGGAGTTGAAAGAGTTGAAAGCACAGTTGCAAGATTTGACAGACAAGTGCTTTGCGAGACCGAGCTTTTCTCCGTGGGGTGCTCCGGTACTCTTTGTGAAGAAGAAAGATGGGTCGATGAAATGCATTGACTATAGGCAACTCAAAAAAGTGATAGTGAAGAACAAATACCCTTTACCAAGGATCAACGATTTGTTTGATCAGTTGAAGGGAGCTACCGTGTTTTCTAAGATCGATCTGAGGTTTGGTTATTATCAGTTAAGGGTTAAGGAGCAAGATGTGCTGAAGACTGTGTTTCAGACAAGATATGGGCATTATGAGTTTCTTGTCATGCCCTTTGGTTTGGCTAATGCCTCGGCAGTATTTATGGATTTGATGAACCGTATATTTAGGCCGTATCTAGATAAGTTTGTTGTTGTCTTTATCAATGACATACTGATCTATTCGTACAATAAGAGAGAACATGCAGAGCATCTGAGGGTTGTGTTACAAACCTTGAGAGACAAACAATTATACACCAAGTTCAGCAATAGTGAATTTTGGCTTAAAGAGGTCGGGTTTCTAGGACATATTGTGTCGAGTGACAGAATCCGAGTTGATCCAAATAAGATCTCCGCTATTGTGGTAGAAACCGCCGAGGAATGTAATAGAGGTTCGAAGCTTTTTGGGTTTGGTTAGACACTACAGACTGTTTGTAAATGGATTTTCTATGATAGCTACCCCGATGACTAGGCTACTACAAAAAGACGTCAAGTTTGAATGGACAGAAAAGTGTTAGCAAAGTTTTGAAAGATTAAAGACTTTGTTAATGGAAGCCCCAGTGTTAGTGCAACCAGATTCGGGCAAGGAATTTGTGATTTTTTAGCGACGCCTCCTTAAATGGTTTGGGGTATGTGCTTATGCAAGAAGGAAAGGTTATAGCCTATGCCTCGAGAGAGCTAAAACCACACGAGAGAAATTATCTAACCCATGATTTGGAACTAGCAGCAGTAGTGTTCGCGCTGAAGATTTGAAGACACCATTTGTATGGAGAGAAATGTTAGGTATTCAACGACCATAAGAGCTTAAAGTACTTGATGACTCAAAAGGAGTTAAATTTGAGACAATGCTAATGGTTAGAGCTGTTAAAGGATTATGAATTGATTATTGACTATCATCTGGGAAAGGAAAATATAGTCGCTGACGCCTTGAGTAGGAAGTCGTTGTTTGCCTTGAAAGCCTTGAACACTCAGTTGATTCTATCTAATGATGGTTCGATCCTAGTAGAGTTGAGAGCCAAACCGACTTTTCTTCATGAAATTCGAGAAGCTCAGAAAGGTGATGAGAAGTTGCAAGCCAGGAGAAATTAGTGTGAGTCAAAAATTAAATCAGATTTTCATATCGGTATCGATGGATGCATAATTTTCAAAGATGGAGTTTGTGTACCCAAGGACAATGAACTTATTTAGAAGATTTTTAGTGAGGCACATGGTGGTTGTTTATTTGTTCACCCGGGTGGTGCGAAAATGTACAACGACCTTAAGAAAATGTATCGGTGGTCGGGTATTAAAAGAGACATTTCAGAGTTCGTTTCCAGGTGCCTAGTATGTCAGCAAGTGAAGGCTGAACATCAAGTACCTTCGGGTCTACTTCAACCTATTATGGTTCCCAAGTGGAAATGGGATCGTATCACTATGGATTTCATGACCAGTTTGCCAGTAACCCCGAAAAAGAAAGATGCAATACGAGTTATTGTCGACAGACTAACGAAGTCGGCATATTTCATACCAGTGCGTACTGATTACTCCCTTGAGAAATTAGTAACTTATATATTTTTGAGATCATAAGCCTTCATGGAGTGTCATTGTCGATTGTGTCAAATAGAGATTAGAGGTTGACCTCGAGGTTTTGGAAAAAATTACAAGAGGCTTTGGAACCATGTTGAGTTTCAGCCTGGCATTTCATCCACACACAGACGGATAGTCGAAATGAGTGATACAGATCTTAGAGGACATATTGAGATGTTATGTTCTCGAATTTCAAGGAAGTTGGGAAAAATACTTGCCATTGTTTGAATCCGCCTATAATAACAACTATCAGTCGAGTCTAAAAATGGCGCCTTATGAGGCCTTGTACGGGCGAAAGTGTCGAACGCCCTTATACTGGACTGAGTTGAGAGAGAATCAGATTCACGGGGTCGATTTTGTTAAAGAGGCAGAGGAGAAAGTTAAAGTGATTTGTGACTGCCTGAAAGCCGCCTCGGATAGACAAAAATCCTACACAGATTTGAGACGAAAGGAAATTAAGTTTGAAGTCAGCGATAAAGTATTTTTAAAAGTTTCCCTGTGGAGGAAAGTCCTCAGGTTTGGTAAAAGGGGCAAGTTGAGTCCTCGTTTCATAGGACCTTATGAGGTTATCGAGAAAGTAGGGTCTGTTTCCTACCATTTAAATTTTCCACTAAAGTTACAAAAGATTCATGATGTGTTTCACGTGTCCATGTTACGCCGGTACAGATCAAAGTCTTCGTATGTAATCGCGCCAACTAAATTTGAGATTCTTCTGGATATGACTTATGGTGAGGAGCTAGTCAAGATCTTAGCTCAAGAGGTCAAACAGTTAAGAAATAAGAATATATCACTTTTAAAGGTTTTGTGGCATAGACATGGAGTTGAAGAAGCCACATGGGAACCCGAGGAGTCTCTGAGAGAGTAGTATCCGAACTTATTCACCGGTAAGATTTTTGGGGACGAAAATCTCTAAAGGGGGAGAAATGTAACAGCCCGATTTAGGGCCTAGGTAGAACAGTGGTCTCAAAACCACAAATCTGAAGTTAAAAAAAATATTTTATTACTATTATGGATTCATGGCATGATTATATTAGTGCATGAAAAATTTGGTGAGTAAATTTTAATGTTTGAGAGCCCGATTGCGAAAATGGACTAAATCGCAAAAAAGGAAAAAGTTGCATTTTAGTACCAAGATGTGTTAAATAGCTAGATAACTAAAATTAGGGGTTTTTAAAGAGCAATTAGACCCCTAGAAACAAGGTGTCCGGCCATAGGAAGCAAATTTAGTCAAAAGGTCAATGTTAGGTGACTTGATGACATAATCTTGTGATAAAATAATACTATGAGCTTAGCTATCAATTTCTTTCTTCTCCAACTCTTCTCCCCACTGAAAATATCAAAAAATATAGAGGTGTGAAATCTAAAAATTTGCAACAAGTTATTCCTCTCATAATGTAAGTGATCTTGATGATTTTCTTGATGATTTTTACATTTTTGGCATGCTTGATCATGGGCTTTCAAATGAGAGGACTATTTTGAAAAATGTTGAAAAGTCTAGGGATTTACCATGAGAGAGTTTATGTTGTTTCTTGAAATTTTATGGAAGAAAATGAATGTTAGAAAAGTTCTAAACAACTTTTGTGAAAGATGTTAGCATGGAAACACCTAAAGGGACTACTTTGCATAAGTTGCAAAATAGGTGGTAAGTGCATGAAATAATGAAAATTTAGGGTTGCTATAAGAGTAAAAGGGGGTCGGATAGGCCTAGAATAAGAGGAAATTTGATAAAAATTGATTTTCAAGCATAGGGCCAAATTGTCATTTTGCCAAGGTCTAGGGGCAAAATGGTCATTTTAACTAAGATATAAATTTTAGATTGCCTAATTGTGTTTAATGGCTAAATGAGTGCATTTTTCTATTATAGATCAAGATTCACCAAATTCGAACCTAGACTGGGGGAAAGCCAAGCAAATCGACTAAATCGACTAATCGAGTACATTTTGTAATTCGAGATAAGTTGTATATAAATAATATAACTACATTGTTAATACATGTATTTGCATTGTCATTGAAGTGATATAACATGAATTGTTAAATTGTGAATTGAGAATGCTTAGTAATAATTGAGATAGTAGAAAGACCCCGTTGAAACCCTAGGAAACAAACCAGATATTCATGCAATGACACTTGGGTAATTTGTGTGCCAGTGTAAGACCATGTCTGGGACATGGCAACGGCATTGAGACAAGTGCTAGTGTAAGACATGTCTGGGACATGCATCGGCCTTGAGACGTAAGCCAGTGTAAGACATGTCTAGGACATGCATCGGCTACGAGACATGTTAGTGCAAGACCATGTCTGGGACATGGCATCAGCACGTAAGTACAAGAGCTAGTGTAAGACCATGTCTGGGACATGGCATCAGCACATAAATACGAGAGCTAGTGTAAGACCATGTCTGGGACATTGCATCGGCAACTTAACCCATGTTTGAGGCTTATAGAATATCCGGTAGTATTCCGAAAGGCACAACTTTAAAAGTTATGGAACTGAGTTTGTAAGGAAAGTATAATAATGTTGTGAGTGGTACAGGTACCTATTGCGTATGCATGAGTATGAGCACAAAATATAAAATGTGACTAGAGTAGACGGTAATGAGTAAGTCAAGCTTATGCCTATCTTTGTGCTATTCGTATGATGAATAGAGGTGAAATTGTTGTGGTATATTTATTTATATGCAACTTACTAAGCTTTATGCTTACTCTCTTTCCTTTCCTTTTTCTTTCAGTGCCAATTTATTTGTTAAAGGATCCCTTGAAGCCAGAGATATCGATCACAGTATCAGCCGTAATACTCGGTATAGTTGGATTTATATTTTTTATTATGGTATGTATAGGGCTAGACCTTATTATTTTGTGTCTTTGAGAATTGATCAAATGTGCTGGTATAGTATAGATTCTACTCTTTACATTGAGCCTTGAATGAAGGCTTTCATTTTTAGCCTATAAAAGATGCATCTTCATGGTTGGATGAATGTCTATTATGCTTGTTTTGGTATTGGTTAGTATTGGCATGAAAATAGGTACCCTAGGGTGGCAAAGAGGCTTGGTAGATAGCCTCATATTGTCCACATAGATAGACACACAGGCGTGTGTCTAGGCCGTGTGTGACACACGGTCAACCCCATGGGCATGTGAGAAGGCCGTGCATCCCCTGTACCAAGAAATTTCAAGTCAGAATGCATGGTAAGGGTTACACGGGCAGAGACACGGCCATGTGTCTCCGTCGTGTGGAAGGCATGGCCTAGTACACGGGGTTGTGCCGTGGTCGTGTGATACTGACATCAGAAATAGAATACCCAGGCTTTTGCACACGGGCTGCACCATGGGCGTGTGTCCAAGCCGTGTAAAGTCTGCACTTGTTTTATGAAAAATTGTAAAAATTAAATTGGCCACACGGGTGCAGGACATGGGCGTGTCCCAAGCATATGGGCGTGTGGAACCTTAAGGCACAAAATTTTCTAAGTTTTTCTTGAGCCTCGATTTAGTCTCGAACCATCTCGAATGTATGTTTTGGGCCTCGCAATCCCAAATAAGGGACAGTTTGCATGTGAAATGAAAAATTTTAAATTGATCAAAAATTTATGGCCCGATTTTCTATTATTGGTTGAGTTTATGTTCGGTTGCACCTCAAGCCCTATCCTGGCATTGGATACGAGCGAGAGGGTTGTTACATTTTGTGTTAATAAATGTTTAAGTGTTGGTTTATACAAATACCACTATGTGTATACTCAGCGTACGGTTTGTTTCTATGTGCAAGTTAGGTACAAAAGCGATTAACAACTCAGCATCCAAAACAAGCCTGAACTAAAATACTTGGTGACATATCTTATTTTGAGAAATGGAATGTACCTAGGTTGTCTTTTGAAGTTATTTTGTGTAAGAATGATGACGGTTAGCCCATAAATGAAAAGCTATGTTTATATTATAGTCTTTTATATAGTTTAATTTGAATTGATTTAATTGGTACCAAAGTACACTGTCTGGAAGTTTTATTTTAAACACTTACTAATACACTCGAGTTGGATCGTAACATTGATAATTTTAATGAGAAATGGATGTATTTAATCATTTTTTGGATTGGTTGAAAGATTGGATTTGAAATTGCTTGTTATTGAAGCTTTCAGGGTTGGTAAACTTGAACTATAAGGTTCATTTTTGAGTCCACACGGCCTGGCACACGGGCGTGTGAACAGACCGTGTGAGACACACAGCCCCTACACGGGTATGTGAGTAGACTGTGTGTCCCCTGCATCTAAAAATTTAGAAAACAGAATGCTCAGGTATGGCCGCGTGTCTCAGCCGTGTGAAATACACGACCACAGTACAGGGGTATGTGTCTGGCCGTGTGAAAACTGCACTAGGTTTGAATTGAAAATAAATCCACACAGGCTAAGTACACGGGCGTGTGTGTTGGCCGTGTAAAACTAGTTTGTTCATGAGCAACAAGTCAGAGAAGTACACGGGTAGAGGACAAGAGTGTGTCCTAGCCGTGTAAGTCACACGGGGTGACAACACGGGCATGTGGTATTGTTCAGTAAGAGAAATCTTGGAAATTTTACAAAAAAAAATTATAAGCTTCTGATTGGGTTTTGGTTTGTTCTTAACATATTCCACTGGCCTTGAATGTACATAAAAGGGGTTACTAAGATAAATTACTAAATTATACAATGCTAAATTTTATTTGATTCATGTTATAAACCATAGTGACCGGTAATGGTCCGTAATCCTATCCCGATGTCAAAAAAAGGTTGGGGTGTTACATGTGCCACACGGCCGGCCACATGTCCATGTGCTAGGCCATATGGTTAATTAAATTCTTCAAAATTAGGTGCAGGTTTCACACGGCCAATACACACGCCAGTGTTCTAGGCGTGTAGCACACACGGTTGAGTCACACGCCCGTGTCTCTACTCGTGTGCTCAGTTCTGAGCACTCTGTTTCTCAAATTTAAAGTGTAGGGGACACACGGCCTAACCACACACCTATGTACTAGGTCGTGTGTCACACACGGTCAAGACACACGCTCGTGTGTCTTCCCGTGTGGACAAATAAAGCCATTTCTAGCTTCATTTCTCAACCAAAACTTTGCCAATCACCTATACCAAAATTTACATTCATAACTCATCCAATCCAAGCATTTTAATCAAACTAATTCTATCATTTAACATAGTATATCATCACAGGCATACATGTTTATAATCTTACATTAGTTTAGTCTAAGCATTAAACATTATTAGATCACATACACTTAACATAACACATATGGGTTCATCATAATAACCTATTTTACAATACCAAAAGAAACCATTACTAGCCATTCTAATTGCTAGGTTACAACCATCATTTTCAAGCCAACAATGACCAAGTTAACCTATACATGCCATTATACAAAAATGATTTTTACTATATATACCCAAATAAGCTATTGGATAGTGTGATGATGCTCCAACCGATCTCCAACCTTTGCGAGCTTCCGAGCACTATAAAATAGGGAAAATAAAACCTAGTAAGTATTATGTGCTTAGTAAGTTCGCATAACAAGAATTTAAACTTATTAATTTACGTTTAATAACACTAAGCATTCAATAACATGTTTTTCATCATTTTGGCAAAATTACCTAATCACATATACTCAAGTAAGAACGTTAGTCATGTAATTCACATATACATCAATGTAAACATATTAGGTTGAACTCTCAGGTATTTCAGAACATTCGAGATATCATTCATTTAATCTCATGGTTTCTCATTTCAAGAATTTAATCGTTGAACCATTGAAATTTCGATGGATACTTAGGTAGTACGCATAAGGCCTACATATTAGAAATCCATCAATTCATATTCAGAGGTACCCATTAGGGCACACAAATCAGGGAGCACACTCTCAAGCCACGTATCATGGTACTCATACAAGCCATGTAACAGGACACTAATCTGGGCAAAACAGGATACTCATAAGATTTTTATTCAGGGAGCTCATAGAGCTTATCAGGTATCTTCGAAGAGATAATATCAGAGAGCACCGAATGAGGTAATAGGGAGTTCAAGCGAGCCATGTTAAGAAGCCCATAAGAGCTTATATCAGGACGCTTACGTAGAGCTGCATTTGTGTCCATATTATACGCTGGATCACAACCGATCGAATCATGTAACAGGACGCTCACACAGAGCTGCAGTAGTGTGCAACACATGTAGAATCACTACCGATCATGATGCTTGCAAGAGCTATTTAACAAAATGCTCAAGAGGGCTTTAACAGGATTTCTCGTTTGAGCCATATTTTTTCCGCAACATATGCAGGACCACATGTAATATGGGAAATCACATATATCCATCGAATTTCATTATTCATATGGAACTTAATATTTTTCGGATATGATTGAACATATGATTATTTCATTTATTTTTTTAACATTTATATAATTCAAACAATCACATATCACATTCAATTAAAGCATGAAATGAACACAATTTAGTTATACGAACTTACCTCGATAATAGTTCGTATAAAATCTACTAATCTGAAACTTTCTCTTTTCCACAATCTAGCTTTGAATTTGAGTTATCTGAATCTATATAATGAATTTACTCATCAATTTATCACTTTTCATATTCAATTTGACTAAATTTACATACTAGGAAAAATTATCATTTTGCCCCTAAACTTTCCATAAATTTCAATTTTGTCCCTAGGCTCGAAAAATGAAATTTGTGCAATTTGCTCCCTATTCCAAGCCTAACCAAAATTTCACTATAAAATTTACAGCACATGCATTATATAAAATTCAAAATTTTTCTTCAATTTTCACAACTTTACATTTTAGTCCCCAAATCCTGGTTTCATCAAAAATCTCTTTGTAAAAGTTGTTTATCTATCAACAACCTTTCATTTTTTACCATAAATTTCAAATTTTCAGCATATTCATCCATGATATAATTTCCATACTTTGATAACTTTTCAAATTGATCCCTCAAATAGATAGATTAAGCTATCCTGGTTTCAAAAATGTCAAAATTACTAAAAATGGGACAATAAAACTTACCCAATTAAGTGAAGAAAGTTTCTTTTATCTCTCCTAGGGTTTCCATGTATTTTGGTGTTGAAGATGACATAAAATAATATGATAATTTCTTTTTAATTATTTATCATCTTTTAATTATTTCTAATTCCAAATTAGTCCTTAGCCTTTTCTAATTTTTCTATGGATGAATCATCAAAAATATCTACTAACTTTCCTTTAATGGTCTAATTACCATTTAAGGACCTCAAGTTTTGAATTCCAAAGCTATTTGATCCTTCTAGCTACTAGTATCTAACTTTTTCATTTTATACGATTTGGTCCTTTTCCATAATTAAGAACTTAATCGATAAAATTTACTTATCAGAATTTTCACACGACATTCCTATCAAAATATTATTGATAAACCATAATTTATACATATTTTTATCCAATGCTTAGCCCATTTATGAATGGTTTCTCCTTAGATTTGGTGAATTCGATGCTCCTAATCCTTTAATTTCATGTTTTATACTTAGGTGAGCATAGGAGAGTAAAAAGAGCGAGAAACAGGCTGAAAATGGAGAAAATAGACCCACGTGGAAAATCAACACGGCCTGGATTTCCTCACACGGGCGTGTAACACGGTCGTGTCCATTTGGTAGGATTGAAGCACGGCTTACACGAGTAGACTACACGCCCGTGCCTATTCAATAGCCTTGACCACGAGCTGTAGTAATTGTACACGGGCGTGTCCCTGCCGAGTCCAAGTTTAGTCCTATTCGAAAAAGGCCAATTTTTAGGGCTCTTAGGCATTCAAAAGCCTATTTAAACACTTGAGAAGGCACTTAGGATGGGGACACAGAGTAAGGAAGCAAGGAATTACTCAAGGAATGCTAATTGATCCATCTCAAGAGCCGAATTTATCATCAAGACTGGAGATCTCCCTTCAAGTTCCTTCAGAAGTTTTGGGTTTTCTTATGTTTTGTTATCTTTATGCTTTTGAGATGTTTTCTTTCATAAATATGAACTAAACCCCCTAAATACCTAAGGGGAATGAAACCAAATACAGATCTTGTTATTATTATCTGAATTGTATGATAAATATTTGACTTGTTCTTGATTATGTATTCTTAATTCTTGTTTTAATATTCCAAGATATTGATTCAAGTTAACGCTCTTATTTAGAGGAGGAATAGAACCTGTCTAAGAGTAAAATTGTCATAATTAAGCGGAGTTGATTACGCGCCTAGAGATAGGGTGACAAGATTTTGACGGGTTAGGGTGAAACCTAATAAGGGAATCCATAGATTGAGTTAATGCAATTCTAGGGTGTTAATTAGAAAGAGATTTCAATTATTCAACCTAGGGTTAGACGTTATTAGTCTCGAGAGAGATAATAATATAACTTAGGGATTTCTACGGATCAAGTCAAATGAATAAATCGTCTGATTCAGAGTCAAATAACAAGTGAAGTCTAGGTGGATTTTTCCTTAGGTATTGTCTTAATCAATCGAACTTTCCCAAAAGTATTTTCCCGAGTTTTCTTTCTGTGTATTCTTAGTTAGTAATTAGTTTAGATAACCAAACTTCTTAATTTTTAGGCTAGATAATAAAAAGGAAATAAATACTAGTACTCGTAGTTCCTTTGCGTTTGACAATCCGGTCTTGCTGAACTATATTACTGTTCAATAGTTACACTTGCCTTAATCATGATAATAAGTTAGTCTCAAGAACGTTTCATTTATAAACCTTTAAAACCTGTTACGAATATCACGCAATCAAGTTTTTGGTGCTGTTGCCAGGGAACTAGGATATTAGGAACACTCGATTTTTATTACTTTAGCCATTTTACTTTTATTGCAATTTAAAATTTTATTTTCTTTTCTAATTCTTCATTTATTGTCTTCTGACAGGTTTTTCTAGTTTATGACTAGAAGAAACCCGTCAGGACCACTACTTTTTGATGGTGAGATCGATCGCACTGAAACTGGAGAGAAATAAGGCGAAGCTTAATATATATAGAGGACGAGCAAGAGGACGATATTCAACCACAACCAAGGAGATGGCTGAAAACCAAGAAAATCCGCTACCTCCTGCGATTACTGCTAATCCAGTAAATCAGAATCCTGCTCCACGCACTATATATGATTATGCTAAACCTAATTTAACAGGAACTGAGTCAAGTATAGTTGACCTGCTATTACTGTAAATAATTTTGAACTGAAACCTAACAAAATTCAAATGATACAACAGTTTGTTCAGTTTGATGGTTTGCAGGACGAGGATCCCAACGCTCACTATGATACCTTTAAAATTAACGACGTTTCTGATGATGCCATTCGCCTTCAATTGTTTCCCTTTTCATTAAGGAATAAGGCTAAACAATGGTTGAACTCGTTACCACGAGAGTCAATTACTACTTGGGAACAAATGACCAAAAAGTTTTTATTAAAATATTTTTCACTGGCTAAAATAGCCAAATTACGTAATGATATCTTTTCTTTTGTGCAGATGGATTTAGAAACACTCTACGATGCATGGGAGAGATACAAGGACCTTTTGAGAAGGTGCCCTTACCATGGGTTACCACTTTGGATACATGTTCAAACGTTTCATAATGGCTTGAATCCTTTGACTTGGCAGATGATTGATGCAGCCGCTGGAGGAACTATCAATAATAAGACACCTGAGGTGGCTTACAAATTTATTGAGGAGATGTCACTGAATAACTATCAGTGGCAAGTTATGAGAACAAAGCCGACGAAAGCAGCCGGTGTTTTCAACCTTGACATGGTTGCTATGTTATTTAACCAAGTAGAACTCTTAAATAAAAAGATTGACAGTTTGTGTGGTTCTACTCAAGTACATCCAATGATGAGGTGCGATTCGAATGGAGGCGGAGCATGCACAGAATTTCAACCCTTCAACCCTAGCATCAAGGAGGAACAAGTCCAATATATGGGTAACAATAACTCTAGACCCCAAAATAACCCGTATAGTAACACTTATAATGTAGGTTGGAGGAACCATGCCAATTTCTCGTGGGGCGGTCAAGGAAATCAAAGGCCACAACCCTCTGGGTTTTCAACAACCACCTTACAAGCAAGAAAAGAAGCCGAACCTTGAGGAGATGTTAACAAAATTCATCTCGGTGTCAGAAACTTGTTTCCAGAATACCGAGACAGTTCTTAAGAATCAACAAGCATAAATCCAAGGGCTCGAAACTCAGATAGGCCAACTCACCAAATTGATTTCTAAATGACCACAAGGAAGTCTACCTAGTAATATTGAACCCAACCCAAAAAAGCACATGAAAGCAGTTACACTAAAGAATGTGAAAGTGTTAGCTGAATTTGAAAAAAGCCACAGCAAGAAGTTGACAGAAAGGAGGTCGAACCCAAAAACAATGACAACCTAATGCCAAAAGAATATAAACCACCAATCCCATACCCAACAAAGTTGAAGAAAGACCGTATGGATGCACAATTCGGTAAATTTCTTGAACTTTTTAAACAACTGCATATTAACTTACCTTTTGTTGAAGCGATATCACAGATGCCTACATATGCAAAATTCTTAAAGGAGCTTCTAACAAACAAAAGGAAGTTTGAAGACTTATCTACAGTGGAACTTAATGAGGAGTGCTCAACCATACTCCAAAATAAATTGCCAACCAAACTGAAAAATCCAAGAAGTTTTACTATTCCCTGCTTAATTCGTAGTTTGAATGTTGATAAAGTACTAGCTGATTTAGGCACCAGCATTAATTTGATGCCATATAAAATGTTTAAACAACTTGGTCTTGGGGAACCTAAACCCACTAGGATGAGTATTCAATTAGCGGATAGATCTATTAAATATCCTAGGGGAATTATAGAGGACGTACTTATAAAAGTAGATAAATTTATATTCCTGTTGATTTCGTTGTGCTTGACATGGATGAAGATGTTGAGGTGCCTTTAATTTTAGGTCGGCCAATTTTAGCCAGTGCTAGAGCTATAATTGATGTGGGTGATGGTAAATTGGTACTTAGAGTAGGTGACAAAGAGATTATTTTTAAAATTTATGATGTCATGAGATTTTCTAGAGAACAGGATGACTCATGTTATTTTATCAACTCTATTGATCATGCTACTCAAGATTCTTTTCAAGAAATCGTACACAAGGACATGATGGGATTGTGTCTCACCCAAGGAGAGGGGATGGATGATGATTCTGAAATAGGAACCGAACTAAACTCCAATGAAACCTCCCCAAAACTAGCAGAATATGAGGGAATTAAGGTAAAAGATGAACTTAAGCAAAAATCCTCTATTGACGAACCACCCAACCTGGAACTTAAACAATTTCCGAATCACTTGGAATATGCTTTCCTTAGAAATAATTCCACATTACCGGTAATTATTGCATCCAATTTGCAACCCAAGGAGAAAGAGGAATTACTCCAAGTATTAAGAGAGCATAAAAGGGCCATAGCTTGGAATATTTCTAACATTAAAGGGATCAGCCTTTCTTTTTGCACCCACAAAATTTTAATGGAAGATGAATATAAACCATGCGTGCAAGCCCAAAAACGACTGAAACCCAACATGAAGGAAGTTGTTAAAGCTGAGGTAATTAAACTCCTAGATGCTGGAATTATTTAACCTATTTCTAATAGTTCTTAGGTGAGTCCAATATAGGTTGTTCCTAAAAAAGGAGGCATGACTGTTGTAGCCAATGAAAAGAATGAATTAATCCCAACAAGGACAATCAAAGGTTGGAGAGTCTGCATTGATTATAGGAAGCTAAATGATGCCATGAGAAAAGACCACTTTCCCCTTCCATTCATTGACCAAATGTTGGAAAGATTGTCAGGACACATGTACTACTGCTTTTTAAACGGACTCTCTGGTTATTTCCAAATCCCAATAACTCTTAAAGATCAAGAAAAGACGACATTTACATGTCCATATGGTATGTTTGCTTATCATAGAATGCCTTTTTGGATTATGTAATGCTCTTGCTACTTTTCAGCGCTGCATGATGGACATTTTTACGAACTCGTAGAAGACGTCATGGAGGTATTTATGGATGATTTTTTAGTTTTCGGTAACTCTTTCCATCTTTGCCTAAAAAAATTAAAACAAGAGTTAATAATATGTAAGGAAACAAACCTTGTACTTAATTGGGAAAAATGTCACTTTATGGTTCAAGAAGGTATTGTGTTAGGACATAAAATTTCTAGTAGAGGGATTGAGGTTGATAAATATAAAATTGAAACCATTGAAAAACTACCTCCCCTTAATTCGGTTAAGGCTATTAGAAGCTTCTTAGCACATGCTGGGTTTTATAGAAGATTTATTAAATACTTTTCTAAAATAGCTAAGCATTTGACTAAATTACTAGAAAAAGATGTGCCTTTTAATTTTGATTAGGAGTGTTTAGAAGCATTTAATACGTTAAAGGATAAACTGACTAAAGCTCCAATTATAATTGCACCTGATTGGAATTTACCTTTTGAACTAATGTGCGATGCGAGTGATTTTGCAGTAGGTGCAGTTTTGGGACAGTGAAGAGATAAACATTTTCAACCTATCTATTATGCTTGTAGGACTTTGACAACTGCACAAGAAAACTACACCACCATGGAGAAAGAGCTGCTAGCTGTGGTTTTGGCATTTGATAAATTTAGGCCATATTTAATATTGTCTAAAGTTGTGGTTGATACTAACCATTCCGCTCTTCGCCACCTTTTGACTAAAACTGATGCAAAATCTCAACTCATTCGATGGATCTTAGGAATTTGACTTGAGATTAAGGATAAAAAAGGAGCTGAAAATCTTGCAACTGACCATCTCTCCAGGCGTGAAAACTCAAGTACCAAAGAACCGGATGACATTGAAATAAATGATTCATTCCCTAAGAACAATTTTTTTCTATATTTGATTCTGAGGTACCTTGGTTTGCAAATATTGCAAATTTTTTAGCCACTAACATTATCCCAACAGGGTTGACACATCAGCAAAAGAAGCAATTCTTCACTGATGTGAAAAACTACTTCTAGGAAGACCCTTTTCTTTTCCGTAAATCTACAGATCAAATCATTAAGAGATGCGTTACAAGGATAGAAGCATTGAAAATCTTGGAACATTGCCACTCAGGACTCGCTGGAGGACATTACGGTGGAAATAAGACGCACATAAAGTCCTCGAATCAGGTTTTTATTGGCCCACTCTATTCAAAGACGCCAACAGGTATGTTACTTCTTGTGACAAATGTCAAAGGACAGGTAATATATCCAAACGTGATGAAAGGCCTCAAACATATATGCTCTCATGTGAAATATTTGACGTTTGGGGTATCGACTTCATGGGTCCATTCCCTAGTTCATTTGGGAATAAATACATCTTAGTAGTTGTTTATTATATGTCCAAATGGGTTGAAGACCAAGCTTTACGTACTAATGATGCTAGAGTAGTAGTACGATTTCTTAAGAAACTTTTCTCTCAATTTGGTACACCTAGAGAAATTATTAATGATAGGGGTACTCATTTTTGTAACGCCCAATTTGACAAGACCCTCAAGAAATACGGAGTTCATCACAGAACAACTACCCCTTATCACCCTCAAACTAGTGGCCAAGTCGAAGCAGCGAACCGAGAGCTTAAACGTATCCTAGAAAAGACAGTAGAATTAAACAGGATGGATTGGGTGATGAAAGTAGATGATGCTTTATGGGCTTACAGAACTACTTTTAAGACTCCCATAGGAACATCACCTTACAGACTTATTTATGGGAAAAGTTGTTACCTACCATTTGATTTGGAACACAAGGCATTCTGGGCTATAAAATTTCTAAACCTTGACCCCAACTTTGTAGGTGAAAAAGGTTGATGCCGTTGAACGAGTTAGATGAGTGGCGAGCCAATGCATATGAAAATTCGCGCCTATATAAGGAAGCGACGAAGCGCCACCACGATGCCCGTTTGAAGCAACGAAGGCAATTTGATGTTGGAGATCTTGTCCTGTTATATAACTCAAGGCTCAAATTGTTTCCTGGAAAGCTTAAATCACAATGGTCAGGTCCTTTCGTAGTTCAAACTGTGTTTCCATATGGTACAGTAGAGGTAAGTCATCCATCACAAGGCACTTTTAAGGTAAATGGACATCATCTCAAAATGTATAATAATGAGAATTTCAAATACGATAAAGAGGAGCTACGGCTCCATGAAGTTACCTAAATACACCCACAATGTAGAGTTGAGCTTAGACTATAAACAAGCACTTCTCGAGAGGCACCTCGACCACTAACGGTGCTAACTTCTTTTAATTTTTGTCTTTAACATTTAATTCACTAACTGAGTCATTGAACACAGGATTTTTAGAACCACACGGCCAGGCACACGGGCGTGCCGTAGGCCGTGCACATACCACAGGATGCAACACGGTCGTGCAATACGACTGTGTGAAAACAGGGCAAAAATTTCTTCCCCAACGCGGGATATGATAAGTTGTAACGGCCATGCGACATAGCCGTGGGCAAAACTGCCAAAATAACATGGGCGTGCGACACGTATGGCATACGTTCTTATCGGAGCCCATGCCTCAGATCAAATTGTTAAATCCTTTGCAGCACCATGGCTGCCACTGGCACTCCCAGGGTGTCGCAACAGTCTACCTTACGAGACAGGATTATTTGGCTTAGGGTTCTAATCAATGTCTTTCTCAACTCTTTCCAAGCAATCCTTAAGAAAATGGTCAAGAGAACCACAATTAAAGCAAGCCTCACTTTTCATCTAGCACTCTCCAAAGTGGAACTTGTTAAGACACTGCATCGAGGTTTGGGATTGCCAACACTCCTAAGACTGGTCGCTAAGGGAGATGAAGACCTCGGGTTGAAACGTTTAGAGCTTATCTCCTTTCCCAAATGCCCCACTGATGTGGTAAAACACTCATGATAACTCCTCAAATTCTTTGGAGCTGATGAATGTGTCTTACTCATAAAACTTTTACTCAGAACTCAAGCTTCTCTTTCTGCCTGTTTCTTTTCTTTGCTTAGTTCCTCAACTTTGTGTGCTTGGTCAACCAACACCGCGAATTCCCTTAATTCCAAAATCCCAATCAACAATTTGATGTCTTCATTTAACCCTTTTTCAAACCTTTTACACATATTGATTTCAGTCTGAACCCATTTAGTAGCGTACTTGCTCAGTCTGATAAACTCTGATTCATACTCGGATACATTCATACTCCCCTGTTTGAGTTCTAGAAATTCTTTTTTTTTCTGGTCCAAGAACCTCGACTAATATACTTTTTTTTTATCTCAGTTTGGAAAAATTCCGATGTAACCCTTTCCTTCGGTACCATAGAAGATATGGTTTTCCACCAATGATATGCTGTGTCATTTAACAAGGATACCACACATTCTAAGCATTCAATTAATGTGCACGATAACTCATCTAGAACCTGAATTGTAATCTCTAGCCAAAATTTGGCTCTCTCAGTATCATCATCGGTCGTAGCCCTAAATTCCTTAGCCTTATACTTTCTAAGCTTATCAACCAGAGCCTTACCATTTCTAATGAATCCAGTACCCATAGGTGCTTCATCAGACTGTGAAACAGGTGGGGGAGGCCATGGGACGACAAGGTTCGATCTCATGTATTCACTAAACCATTCATTCATCATTTTGAAGAAGGTTTCTTTTGCCTCTTCTCGACCCTCAGACATGGGCCTCCTACTACTACTAGTTGCAGCTCGTTGAACGGAAGCTTGAGCTACGCTCTCAGCTTTTTTAGACTCAGCTCTAGCTTGGTTGGAAGACATTACTATACAAAAATACATTTAAAAATTGTTAAGAGATATCACAATATCACAATTTATATAATGGCATGTATAGCTAAACTCATACTTGCTACGTTAGTCTAAGAATCGACTAAACCATAGCTCTAATACAACTAAATGTAACACCCCAAACCCGTATCCATTAGCAAAACAAGGTTACAGAGTATTACTGGAGTTCAAAAAATCAATACAGGTAAAATTTAAACAAAAACACTTATCATAAACAAAAACATTCGCATTGTCCCTTAAATGGACCCTCGAGGCCCAATATGAAAAGTAGGATCAAATCAGGACTAATTCAGAAAATCATAAAATTTCTCACAAAATTTGAAACTTTTCCACTATGAACTATACCCACACACCTGTGTGGTCTAGGGACACGCCCGTGTGACAAGGCCGTACGACTCACATGGTCATAAGATATGCCCAAGTCCAGCCGTTTGGTCACACACGCCCATGTCCCTTACCCGTGTAACTCTCTGACTTGCAAAGCATGAATAAATTAGAGTCACACAGCCAAGTCACACACCAGTGTGCTAGGTCATGTGGCGAATTTGATTTTCAAAAAATAGGTACAATTTTCACATGGCCATGTAACACGCCCGTGTTCAAGGTTGTGTCAACACGGTCATGTAACACGCCTGTGTTCAAGGTTGTGTCAACCACACGACTGAGACAGACACCCGTGTCTCTACCCGTGTGCTCAATCCAGAGCATTCTATTTCTAAATTCTTAGATGTAGAGGACACACAGCGTAACCACACACCTATGAGGCAAGCCGTGTGGACAAAATAAAGCCATTTCCTAGCTTTATTTTCTCACCCAATTTGCTAAATTCTTGGTGCAATTCATGCATACATATATCTGCCCATCCCAAGCACCACAATTAATCCAAGTTTCAACACTCAACATGACATTTTATCACATGAAATATGTGTTTATCATTTGTCTCATGGTGAGTATGTATTTCACACACAAGCGAAACCATGGGCATTTTTATGAGTCATTTTTATCATTAAAAGCATGCATACACACATTCCAATAATCATGGGCATGTTTCCCTAAATATATATACACTCCATCAAATCTGTAAGTTACATAACATCACATAAATACCAAATATACATGGATGAGCTCATCAAATCATAACTTCCATGCAATTTTCACCTCTACATCTTCGGACATCATTTTTGATGAACTATTGAAATTTCGATGGACACTCAAGTAGTATACTTTTAGTGCACTTCACATCAACATATCAATTCTTTTCAATAGTGCCTATTAGGGCACATAACAAAAAGCACACCCTCGGGTCACATTTTGTAACATCCCGACTTTGGGCCTAGTCAGAATAGTGGTTTCGGGACCATAAATCCGATGTGAAAATTTTATTTCTACTATATTTTTATGGTCTACGATTTCACGAAATGATTTCGTGAAAATTTCATTCGAAAATTTCGACATTTGGGCACTCAATGTGGTCAAAAGGACTAAATTGTAAAAAGTGCAAAAGTTGAGTTCTATATGTTAGAAGTGTCAAATTGTTATGAATTTTTAAACTAAAGGTCCTTAACTGGTAAGTAGACCATTGATTAATTTTCGGACAAAAATGGACATAAAATGGGTGTAATAAAATATTTTTAAGTTAGGGGTATTTTGGTAAACTAATAATTAAAAGAATTAAAAAGGGAAATAAGCCAAATTAGCTATCATCTTCTTCATTCAACCGTTTCTACCAGCAGCAGCCATGGTTAGGGTTTGTTCAAACTCCCAAGCTCGATTGTAAGTGCTCTCTAGCCCCGTTTTTAAAGTCCTTTACATTTTTGAAACCCTGGTAACTTGATTAAGCTTCTTCCTGCAATATTTTAACCTAGGATTTATATTTGTAAAAATACCCATAGGTGAAATCTGTTTATTTTGATGTTTTATGGAAGAGCATGAAGCTTAAAATTGTGTTAAACAATTTTTACTAAGCGATTTTACGTGAAAACGAGTAAAACGACATAATCGGTAAAAATACCTAATGATCATAAGCACATGTTAGAGTGCGAATTTGATGTTGCTATAGAAGGGAAAAATGATCAGCATGTCATAAAACATAAGAAAATAGGATGAAATTTAATTTACGAGCCTAGGGGCAAAAATGTAATTTTGCCAAAATATGATTTTGGGTCAATTTGAATAATGTGAGTCCTAATTAGGCTATATTTGTAATGATAGAGCAAAGAAAATTGAAATCTGGGCTAAAATCGGCAAAATACCAAGTTGTGGATAAAATGGTAAATTACCGTTTCTGGATCCGAGGTAAGTTCGTGTGTTAATAATAATGCAATACCATACTTGAATTGTAATTTTCTATTATTATGGCATAAATTGTATGATTTAATATGTTTAGGAAAAGTTGATGGATGGTGTGTATGATATGGAAAATGTGATGCTTGTTGTGTTATGTGAAATTGAATGGCAAATTATTATTACATGAATTGAATGTTAAATTACTATTACAAGGGTTGTATGAATTGCTAAACGGTTGTACCTGATAAGATTTCGACAAGTAAGTTTGTACGTAAATAATTTATCGATTCTTCTTTATTTTACTATATTTTTTTATCATATGAAATGTGGCTGCCTATAGAATGAATTTTTTGTTGTAAATTGCAAATTGAAAAAGGACTATGAATAAATTTGCAAAACATTGGAAAGTGAGGAAATTCCCAGTTGAGCCTTTGAAATAGAAACGATACAAATGATCTATGGTGAGGTCTTATGTGTAGTACAAAGTGCAGGCTACTACGTGTACCGGATACTTGGTCGCATGTGTAGTACTAAGTGCAGGCTACTATGCATACCCGATAACTTTGATCACATGTGTAGTACTAAGTTCAGGCGACTACGTGTATCAACAGTTAGGTCACATGTGTAGTACTAAGTGCATGCTACTACGTGTACCCGATAATTGGTGGCATATGTAGTACTAAGTGCAGGCTACTATGCATACCATATAGCATTGGCTACAAGTGTGAAAATATGTGCAGACAACTAAGTATCAGTTATTATTCCGAAGAGTTCAATGGGAAAATTGATTGAGTAAAAATACACGTGAACATGATTATATGATGAATAAGTGCAGGTATATGTTTATGAAAATTATGAGCAATGTGCTCGATATTTGAGTGAACTTCGATAAGACAAAATGGATTAAGTGAAATTATGTAAGAGTGAATTTTGGTAGTAAAATAGTGTTGGACAGCAGCAGTTGTGTGACTTTGAAAATTCACCAAAAATTGTGTAAGTTGAATTAAATTTCAAATAATTTATTGAATTAAATATTAATGAGTCTATTTTCATATAAAAAAAAATAAGGGGAGCAAAAGAGGTCTATATTATGTGATATTCTAATTTTTGTGAGGCAGTGTCAGAATGAATTCGAGATCCCCTGTTCTGACTTGGAAAAATCATTAAAAATTGTAAAAAAAATAATTATGAGTTATAGTTTACATGAATAGAATCCTAAATGAGTATACTTTCAGCAGGAATGGACAAGAACATCATCTGAGTCCCGAAATATGAGATAAATAATTTTTAGTGAAGAGAGATCAGAACTGTTGGACAGCAAAATAGGGGAAACTTTAATGAATAAACTGTACTAATTGGCTGAACCAAAAAGTCTGAAAATTGTATGGGAGAAAGGTATATGAGTCTAGTTTTAGGTAAAATTAACAAAACCGAATTTAGAGTTTTTTAGCTCAAGATATGAATGATTTAGCAACTATAATTTGATAAAACAGCTTAACCTGAACATGTATAATTTGTACGATTATTGTGTTTTATCTTGAAAAACATGTTAGTAATTGCTTATTAATTTCATACGGACTTACTAGGCTGAAAGCTTACCCTACCTCTCCATTTCTTTAGTATTGGTAGGTCGACTCGGGGTTGGAGATCGTCGGAGGCAGAATCACACTATCAACCTATCACTTTTGCGAGAATTATTTCAAATATTTGAAATATCGAGTGAGTGGCATGTATAGGAAGTTCGTTTCATGTCATGTATTATTATTATGATTTGGCCAAACGTATTGGCCTACATTGAGCTATTGTATATGGCCATGAGATGTGGCCTTTATTCATTATGGTTTGTAAGTTTAAATTTTCATGTCATGTTCTATGCTTATGATGTGATGATATCGTTGGCTTGTTTGTTATGCATGATGGTAGGAAAATAATATGTTGGTATTAAAATAGAAGATGTAGAATGTTATTGAAACCATGTATGTTCATGTATGTGCTAATATCTTGTGTTGAGGTTGATAGCCATGAGAGTTGGCTATAGTCAAATGTGTTTAAAATGAATGACATGTTGTTGTATGATTATGAATGTGTAAGTGCTCATTTATGCATGTCATATGTCTTTGATTATGTGCCTATGCATGTGTTTGAAAAGTTTTGAATTAAATGAAATTTTATGGCCCGGTTTTGTATGAAAGTTGAAATTTAAGTCCGGTAATGCCTCGTATCCTGTTCCGTTGTCGGACATGGATAAGGGGTGTTACATTTAGTGGTATCAGAGCTATGGTTTAGTCGATTCTCGGACTAACCTAGCATGTGTAAAGTCTAGCTATGCATGCCACGGATCTATGATAGTGTGATGTCTCCTGACGCGATTGAGGACCATCTTGTTTAGACAGAGGTACACTCCAACCGAGCTGCACTGACCATGTTCAATGTGATGCGAAGGTAATTGAGTAAATTGTGATTATGATGAGTCTTGATTCAAAAAAAAAGTATGAATAAAAGTTCATAATATGTGTACGAGATAACATGTGAAATGAAAGTTCATGTTGTGATGAATACCCATACTTGCTTAATGCTTATATGATGTAGTGCATGTGGCTTACTTGATAAGATGAATGGGATAAATAGAAATTTGTAGAGGTATGGATAAAGGATTGTAATGAAATGAACTTATCTATGTTAAATTGTTTGAACTGAATTATATGATTGTAATGATATGTACATGATAATGCACGAAATGAAAGTTGCAATTGTGATACAAATATCTATGTTTGTTTGACCCTTATATGATGTCTTGAGCGTGACTTAATTGATTAAATGAATGGATAAGTAAAGCTATCCAGAAAACATAGGATGCATGCATAAGTATACTTGTCTAAATGGGATAACTAGAAAATTGGTGTAAAGCAACATGAATAAGGCATTGCTTGAATGAATGACATGATTTTGAAGATATTACTATGACGATGAAAGTTGTGTCATATGTACATGTATAAGAAAGTTGAGTCAGGGGCCCTACAACCCCTCCCCCTTACCGAAGTGGTGTTTATAATGGAATTTCATGAAATTTGTACTGAGTAAGTTTCCGGTTGAGAAACCATAGAGTTCAGTGCTAGAATAATTTTAAGTATGATTAGAGATAGAAGAATGAGTTGATAAGTAAAGTCAGAGCTAGAAAAATATTAGGTTGGCATAAGGATTATTAGAGTTATGCACTGTTCCAGTTAGAGAAGAAATTTATTTTGATAAATCGAATTACTAAGGTACAAGGTCGAGAAAAGTGTAAATCAAAATTTATTCAGAACCGGTCTTCTTTAGTGAAAGGTAATATGAAATTTGTGATGGCAGAAATAGTTGGGGAAATGATATCTAAAATGAGTAATATCTGAGTGTGACAGTTACGGCTGGACATATTTAGCTGTCTCTTCTAAGATGTTCTATGTGTTTATCCGTTCCCAGAAATATTTCTATGGCTGTTGATCTTTTGAAGAAATTCTTGTTATATGGGGATGTTTTCTAATCCTGATGTTAGACGAAAGCATTGGTAGCCTGACTGGTTTATAATTTGTATTGCTCTATTCCTTTGGGCATTCTGTTATATTCTTCCTGATAAAAATTGATGAGAGAATATGTATGATACTATGATTCTGTTTCTTCTTCTTGATGCTCCATTTGATATATATATATATATATATATATATAGGAAGATACATTGTTCTTGTTGCATTTGATTCCAGTGAGATTAAATGATGTTTTCTTCTGGATTTCTTTTCTCTGAGGAATTAACGAGATCTTCCATATTTTCTTATGAGTTTGATTTTTTATTTTCCGGTATATTATCATATCTTAGGTTTCTTTATTTTGGATTTCTTTATTCTGGGTTTCTCTATCTTGGATTTTTTAACTCGGTTTTCTTGTTATCTTTATTCCATAAATTTTCAATTATGACTTGTGTTTGAAGTGCATTCTTTGGCTTGTGATAATCATGTCTAATATGACTATACTTCTGATTTGATATTGGTAATGTGGTGATTTTAGTATTGGGATTTTTCTAATTTCCATGTAAGGATTTGACATCAGTAAAGGCATAGGTGATAAAAGCGCGAGTTTCAGTCGGTATGGTGGATTACTTCTCTCAAGTAAGTTAATCATAGTTAATGTCTTCAATTGAGATATTTTGGTTACTTGAGCTAATGCAATTGAGACTATTTTGATTAGCTTCATGAATGAATAGTAAAGGGTTGCATGATGAATTGTTTTGTAACTAGAAGAAAGGATTACTTGAAATGTCATTCACTGGTGATTAAGATTGACTCGAGTGTTCAATCTGTGTGAATTATTTATTTGAAAGATTCCATGTGACAATTATGTTAGGATTATTTTTCTCAAGTCTGATAATAGAATTTCATTTATGTACGGATAAAAGGCAAATAGTCTGAACGAGAAGTGTATATCTCTTAGAAAAATTTTGATATGAGTTAAAGCTACTACGAATGATGAGGTTTTCGTCTCGTGAAAGCTGAAAATTTTATTACATGTTGGAAAAATTCAGACAGATGAGAATATTGTTAACTAAAGTGTCTGAGCTCGACTAGTCTGCATTGAGTAAAGATTTCTTGATTTTCAGTAATGTAATGTTGTATGAATTGTGATGTGTTTCAAGACAATAAGGTAATGTGATAGTTTAGAGCATTCGATGCCACAGAAAATCAAAATTGTTAATGGGGTTAAAGCCGAGCATCAGGTTCTACCAGAATTATCTCTGCCAGTATTGATATTAGGAGAGAAATGAGAAGAATTATTCTCGAAGCCATATCAAAATTATTGTTGTAGCGGAAAGAGGAAAATGTGATGTATCTTATTGTTAAATGTGTAACACCCCGTACCCGAGACCGTTACCGGAGTCGAACACGAGGTGCTAACCGACTAATTCATTTACTCTCATGATTCAATTAAAAATTTTCCAGACGATCGGCTAACTGCGCCACTGTCACCTTAAAAATCATAACTTGAGTTCCACAACTCGAAAATCAGATTCGTAATTTTTCCCTGAAACTAGACTCATGTGTCCATCTATATATTTTTTTATTAGAATTTTTTGTCAGACCAATTAGTACAGTTTATTAGTTAAAGTCTCCCCTATTCCAGGGTTCGACTACACTGACCTTTATGCATTACGAATGGGATATCTCCATGTACAGGGCTTAAATACTGATGCCGTTTGTTTCTATAGAAACTAGACTCAAATAGGAATATATACATATATGGCATGACTCCTAATTATCTCTGGTTAATTTACAATGAATTTCCAAATTCGGAACAGGGATTCCAGAAACCGTTCTGTCCCTGTTTCACAAAAACCTAAATATCTCTTAACATACAACTCATATGACCGCTTCGTTTCTTCCATATGAAAGTAGATTCATCAAGGCTCATTTACATAATTTATTCACTATTTAATTCCATCTCTACTATTTTTAGTGATTTTTCAAATCCACATCACTGCTGCTGCCAGCATCTATTTTTAGGGTAGACTTTATCTAACACATAGTTTCTATGACTCAACTAACCCTCTTGCATATATAGTCCAAAATATAATCAAGATGAACCATTCTAATGGCTGATCGTTGCCAAACATTTCCATGCCTCTTAATGAGCATATACATATCGAATGATTATAACATTATGCTCAAAACATTTATAAGCCATTTTCGCATGGCTATCTAAAATTATACAAATTCAAAGGGTCCATGACCCACAACAAAAGGGGTAGTCCTATATATTGACCAAAATATCCTCTCACTACTAGTCTATTTCATACATGCCATAAGATATTCCAAAACGTAGCAGTACCAAACGGTGGGTAGTGATAGTGTGACTAGTTGTTGACGATCCCCGAGCCCGTAGCTTCCAATGAGATCTATAAAACAGAGGAAACAAAGTAAACAGAGTAAGCATTACAATGCTTAGTAAGTTTTAAGCAAGTCAACAGATAACAACCAAATCATAACATAGTTGTTCGTATTTTTATTTCACTCTTCCTTCGGCATACTATCCCTTTTCCGAATATGCACATCTCATCATATACAATAGGCGATAAACTCTCACATAAAAGTGAGCTCATGTGACATAGATATATCGTATGATTTCACATAACCTCTCACACTAAACCGATGTCACATAATCATAGGAATAGTCCCATAGATTGCTCTCGTGTGCATCATATATAAACTTGGAGTACATACTGTTTAACCTTTCGCATTATGTATATTTATAAGCAATTCTTATTACGAAGTCTTACCCGACATAATCTCCACACGTAGTCATCGGGTCTTACCCGACATAATCTCCACACGTAGTCATCGGGTCTTACCGGAACATATTTCCAAGTTTCATGTACATTTAATCACATGTTACAACATTCACATTAGCCATTCGGCTTTACCACACATACATATCACACATATATTTCACATTAGCCATTCGGCTTTACTACATATACATATCACACATATATTCCACATTAGCCCTTCGGCTTTACCACATATACATATCACACATATATTTCACATTAGCCATTCGGCTTTACCACATATACATATCACACATATGTTTCACATTCATCACATCGGCCATTAGGCCTTATCACATATATAGGCTTTACCACATATACATATCACACATATGTTTCACATTAGCCATTCGGCTTTACCACATATACATATCACACATATATTTCACATTCATCACATCGGCCATTAGGCCTTATCACATATGTGACAACCCGAATTAGGGCCTAATCGGAATAGTGGTTTCGTGACCACAAATCCGAGATAGAAATAATTGTTTTATAATTATTTTGGGGTTTATGATATGATTTCATGATTGTGTGAAAATTTCGTGATGAAATTCTATGCCTAAAGTGCTTAAATTGAAAGTAGGGACTAAATCGAATAAGGTGCAAAATTTGCATCCCGGAAGTTTTTAGTATGAAATTGTTTTGGAATATTAATTAGGAGGTCTTAAATAGCAATTTGACCAATTTTAAGTTCATGGACAAAATTAGGACATGGAAGGAATTTTGAAAGTTTAGTAAGGAGGGCATTTTGGTCATTTGGATATTAAATGAAATAAAATGGGAAAAATAACACAAAATTGATCATCATCCTCCTTAGTTGCTGCCAATTCTCCCTCTCTCCATAGCTAGGGTTTCTTCAATTTTCAAGCTCCATAGTAAGTGATTCCAAGCCCGCTTTTAATGTTCTTTACGCTTTTGGAATCCGGAAGCTCGATTAAGCTTATGCTAGTAATAATTTAACCTAGGGTTCATATTTGGAAAAATACCCATAGGTGAAATTTGTGTATTTTGATGTTTTATGATAGAATATGAGGTTTTAAATTATGTTAAATAACTTGTGCTACTCGGTTTTAAGTGAAAACGAGTAAAACGACATAATCCAGTAAAAATACCTATTGTTCATAACTATATGATAGAGTGAGAATTTGATGTTGTTGTAGAAGAGAAAATGTTCAGCATATCATAAAATATAAGAATAAGGGCTGAAATTAAATTCCGAGCCTAGGGGCAAAATTGTAATTTTGTAAAGTTAGGGGCAAAATGTAATTTTTCCATGATGTGATTTTTGGATTGAAATAAATAGTATGAGTATTAAATGAGCTAAATGTGTTATTATAGATCAAGAAAGACGCGGAATTGATCTCGAACGGGGGAAGGAAAAAGTTTTGGACTAAATTGCAAAATTTCCACATTTTGTACCAAGGTAAGTTTGTATGTAAATATTACAATAATTTCATGTACATTCTTATATTTCAGCCTATTATATAAATATACTAGCTGATGTTAAAATATAAATCGACTATTGGAAGAATGGAAATAAATATAGAGAGAGAGATCCCGGTTGAACATTCGGAGAGATCGAATGAAATAGAGGGAGCGTAGCTAGGTCACATGTATGATGCTGAGTGCACATCATGTGTACAAGAAAGCTACGAGACACCTCAGTAGTAGCTAGGTCACATGTGTGATACGAGATGTATCCCATGTAGACAAGAGAGCTACGTGAAAGATAAATGTAGCTAGGTCGCATGCGTGATTCCAAGTGAAGGACACCATGTAGACAAGAGAGCTACTGAGACAAATCGGTTAGGTCGCATGAGTGGTACTAAGTGTTCACCATGTGTACAAGAGAGCCGAACTAAACGAAGTATGATGGTGGAGCTGTGTCTTTGAAACCATTAAATATCGAGGATTGATCCGAATTGTTCAACGGGATGGTTTTGTGGTGATATTATGGTTTGGACCTACACTTATGGTGAATGAAATGTGGTGAAAATGATTTGTGGTATATACATATATAAGATAAAATGAGGTTAGCATAAAGAATGTGTGAAAGAGTGAAATTAGCATTAAAACTGTTTTTAGATGGTAGCAGTGACGTGATTTTGAAAAATCACCAAAAATAGGAGGAATATAATTAGAGGTTGAATGAGATGTGAAATTAAATTTTAATGAGTCTACTTTCATATAAAAGAAACAGAGCAAGCAAAGGAATTCTATATTTTGAGATGTTTACAATTGTATGTGACTTGCTCAGGATGAATACATGATCCCCTGTTCCAACTTTGAAAAAATCATTAAAAATTGTACAAAGCAAATTAAGAAATATAGTTTACATGCCTAAATTCCTTATTGAGACTAGTTTTAAATGAAACAGACTTCAGGGTTGTTTGAATTGCGTACTAAGAGAATATCAATTCGTAGTGAACAGAGGTCAGATCAGTCAAGCTGTGTAATAGGGGAAACTTTAACTAATAAACTGTACTAATCAGCTGAACCAAAAATTATAGAAAAAAATTAGCAAAAAGCTTTATGAGTCTAGATTCAGGGAAATTTTACGGATTTAAATTTCGAGTTTTGTAACTCGAGTTATGATTTATTTAGTGAATATGACGCAGCAGAGACAGCTTAATCAAAGTGGAATGAATAGTGAAGTTAAAGTAGATATACTTGAATTGTTGTGTAAACATGTTAGATTATTTATTTAGTATTTACATACTTACTTACTAAGTTATAAGCTTACTTTGTTTCTCTCTTTTGTCTTATAGTGTCCTTCGGCTTGCTCAGGAGTTAAGGATCGTGAAGATCTACCCGCACTATCATACTTTAGGGTATTTGAACTAAACGTTTTGAATTATGGCATGTATAGTAGGCTTAATTATTTTGTTACGTGTCATATTTGTCTAGGTTTAAAATATTAGTTACAAGATTTCGACCAGCTACTTTGTACAAGCCATTAAAGTTGGCTAATATTGTTCAAGACATATGTTATACGATGCACTATCAAATTGGATGACATATTTATATCTCAGTTATGTTTAATGGTATGTGTTATATTCTGGTAATACCTTGTATCTTGTTCCGGCGACGGTAACGGGTAAGGGGTGTTACATTTAGTGGTATCAGAGCTATGGTTTAGTCGGTTCTCGGACTAATAAAGTGTGTGTAAAAGTTTAGCTATACATGCCATAAAAATATTGTGATAGTGTGGTGACTCCTGATTATTCTAAACTGTGTTTTATTTTAATATAGTAATGGATCCTGAAGGAACTGCGGCTGATGATGCTGCTAGTAATGCGTCGGCTCCCGTACAAGGGACCGCGCCTGTGGAAAGTAGACCTGAGACATTGAGACAAGGAGATGAGGCTCGGGATGCCTTTCTCCAAATGATGAACAATTGGTATACTGAATTTATTCGACCAAATCCAAATGCTCAACCTCCTCCACCCCTCCTATACCTCGACGATTCCTGAGTCTGCTCAAGGTATAGATTTGGTAAGAATGAACAAGCCTCCGGTTGACAAGATTCAAAACAAGGGGCCAAGAGTTTAGAGCAAAGGTCGATGATGATCCCGAGAAAGCGGAATTCGGCTTGAAAATTCTACCCGTATTTGATGAGCTCTCATGTACACCCGAGGAATGCTTAAAGTGTCTTGATCACTTTTGAGAGATTCGACTTACCACCGGTGGAAGACTTTGGTTGCAGTGGTGCCAAAAGAAAAGTTACTTGGGATTTCTTCCAGAAGAATTTAGAAAGAAATACATAAGTCAGCGATTTATTGATCAAAAACGGAAGGAGTTCCTTGAATTGAAGCAGGGAAAATGTCATGTAGCAGTATGAACGCGAATTTGTAAGACTCAGCAAGTATGCCCAGAATGTGTGTCCACCGAGGCCATTATGTGTAGAAGATTTGAAGATGGCCTGAATGAGGACATTAAAGTGCTTGTAGGAATTTTGGAGTTGAAAGAATTTGTAGTATTGGTTGATCGAGCTCTTAAAGTCAAGAATTGAACAAAGAAAGAAGAAAAGCGCTATTGAGGCCCGAGATGTCGAAAAAGACAGATAAGCAAGCCATTTCAATCTCAACCAAAGAGGTCCAAAGAGACAAACCCTCGAATGACAGTTTCAATTGGGGATTCACAGAGATCGTGGTAGAGCATATTCGGGTCTAAAGCTCAAGCTACTCCGGTGGCAAGTGTGGGTAATGTGCGACCTAGAAAGCCCGAGTGTCAAGAATGTGGCAGCAACATTATGGTGAGTGTTGGGGACCGAGCGAGCTTGTTTCAAAGTGTTCTCATGAGCATTTTATTAGAGATTGTCCGGAGAAAGTTAAAGAAGAAAGATTTCAGAGTGCTAGATAGAATACCACCGCTAGTAGAGGTAGACCACCGAGAAATACAGGAGGTGGGACTAGTAGTAAAACTGTGATGAAAGATTTAACAAAGAAGATCGAAGCTAGAGCACTGCTAGAGCTTATGCTATACGTGCCCGAGAAGATGCATCATCTCCTCGATGTCATTATCGGTACATTTTCTCTATGATACTATTGTTATTGCATTGATTGATCCCGGTCCACTCATTCCTATATTTGCATGAATTTAGTATCCAATAAAAAGTTGCTGTTGAATTTATCGAGTTTACGATTAAAGTGTCGAACCCTTAGGCCAATATGTGCTAGTTGACAAGGTTTGCAAGAATTGCCCATTAATGATTCAAGGTCACTGTTTTCCTACCAACTTGATGCCTGTTACCATTTGGTGAGTTTGACGTTATCTTGGGAATGGACTGGTTAACATTGTATGATGCTAAGGTAGATTGTAAACAAAAGACACTAGAGTTGAAATGTGAAAATGGAGAAATTCTGTGGGTTGAAACAGATGAATCAAATAAATTGCCTATGGTGATTTCGCACTGCTCCGCATGTAAATACATGAGAAAAGGGTGTGAAGCTTATCTGGCTTATGTAATGAATATTGAGTTGCCTCAACTGAAATTTGAATCAGTACCGATAGTCTGTGAGTTTCCAGATGTATTTCCAGAGGAATTGCTTGGGTTGCCTCCGAACAGAGAGATAGATTTTGCCATTGATTTGTTGCCGGGTACTGCACCGATCTTGATTGCTCCATATAGAATGGCTCCGACCGAATTAAAAGAATTGAAGGCTCAATTGCAAGAGTTAACATGTAACACCCCGAACCCGAGACCATCGCCGGTGTCGGACACGAGGGGTTAACAAGCCAAGTTCACTTGTTTTGCCCATCCATTTGACATTTTCAGTCAGGCTGGAAAACTGCGTCACTGTCACCTTAAAAATCATATCTCGAGTTTCAAAACTCAGAAACTGGTTTCGTAAATTTTCCCTGAATTTAGACTCATATATCCATCCATGGATTTATTTCTAGAATTTTTGGTTGGGCCAATTGGTACAGTTTATTAGTTAAAGTCACCCATGTTACAGGGATCGACTGCTCTGACCTTCGCGCGGTATAACTTGAATATCTCTCTGTACAGGGCTTTAATGCTGGTGTAGTTTTTTCTAATGAAACTAGACTCAAAATGGAATCTGTACATATAAGGTATGTCTCCTAATTCTTTTTGGATAATTTATAGTAAATTTTTAAAGTTACGACAGGGAACCCAGAAACCGTTCTGGCCCTGTCTCACAATAGCTTTAATATCTCTTAACATGTAACTCCTATGACCATTTCGTTTCTTCCATATGAAAATAGACTCATCAAGGTTCATTTACATAGCTTATTCACTATTTAATTCCATTTCTACGAATTTTGGTGATTTTTCACATTCACGTCACTGCAGCTGGCAGCATCTGTTTTTAAGGTCGGTCTTACCTTTTTGGTAGTCTCCATGAACCAACTAGTCTTGCCATACATAGGTTCATATATGATCATTTTAACCATGCCAATGGCTGATCTTTTGACCAACATTCCCATTTCCAAGCCATAGCCACATCATGACACCAAATATATACATACAACCCACAATTAGACTAAGTCGATACTTCACTTTTACGAGCCATTTTCGCATGGCCGTATATATATACATCACAACATATTCAACCAACAAGGGTAGTCCTATACATGCCATTTCAAGTTCAACCAAAATTTATACCAAAATGGAGGCTTGATAGTGTGGATGACTTCGACTTCAACGATCCCAAATCCGATTGCTTCGAGCGAAATCTAGAAAACCGAGAGCCAAAGCAACGGGTAAGCATTTTATGCTTAGTAAGTCTCAAGGAATATAATCAACTCTAATTACAGCAATACATTCACATAGCCAAATGCATCATTTCATTAATACACATTCTTACTTCACACTTCATCATTATATAATTTCACAAAGTATCAATCAATTCAATAACTGAAATTCATTAGTCGATTGAGCGAATGTTGCTCAAACATGTCGACTTTCCAAAGCACATATAAACGTATCTTATTCCTTGGGCTTCTCGAGTGTACTAATTGAATTTATTACAGCAACCAACACTCACCTCCAGCCCAAGATTCTTCGAATATAACCGGATATAACCACGCACAAATGCCTTCGGGTCTTAGCCCGGATAGAATGTCTCGCACGAAAGCCTTCGGGTCTTAGCCCGGATGTAGCCACTAGCACAATTGCCTTCGGGTCTTAACCCGGATATAATTTCCAGCATAATTGTCTTCGGGGCTTAGCCCGGATATTATTCAATTTCTCATGTACACATACATCAATAATCATTGGACATACATATTTCATTTTCGTTACTAAGGCTCAAACGCACATATATTCACAAGCATATTCGCCTTCGGGACTTAGCCCTGGTATCATTCAATTTCTCATACACACATAAATCAATAATCATACACATCCACACTTCATCTCACATAATTCAAGTAAGGTCACTTCTTGAGAACTTACCTCGGATGTTGTCGAACGGCTTTTTCTGGCTATTCGATCACCTTTTCCTTCCCTTGTCCAATTGTGGCCCTCTTAGCTCTTGAGCTAATTCAAACAAATTCAATTTATTAAAACCTCATTGTGCTTGCTTATGGCGAATATGACAAGGAGTTTTAAATGGTCATATGGCCACTCTTTAGCTTGAATACACAATGGTCATGCACATTTTATACTACATCAAGCAATTCAATACAATTTATTTGAGCATCAAGGAAAAGCTAAGGCCTTCAATAGGCTACCCAAGGCCAATATTCATGTACATGTTGAGGTCAATTTTGCACTTAATACCTCACAAAAACAGCATGCATTTTACTAGTTAATGCTTTGCACATTGTGGCCCAAAACGTATAATATAGCATCAAGCACTTATATGTGTGCTAGGCAATTGTGCTTGCAATTTCACAAGCATTCTTCCACATCTTCTTCTTTAAACCAATATATTCATCACTTACTTCATAGCCAAAACATCATGTGCAAACATATATATACAATATGAGCATGGCCGAATTTCAAGATGTCCATAGCCATCCAAAAATACAAATTTTAACTAACATGCAAGAAGCATGAACCATGTTCATGAATGCATCATGGCCGAATATGAAAATCATGCTCCATTCAACTTCAATCATGGTTAAACACAAAAGAAAACTCAAAATCTTACTCAAGAGTAGACAATCCATCATTGCATGCATCATCATCAAGCTTCACACTTAGCATGCAATGGCTTTATCACCATAACAACTTTGGCCAAATACCATTTCCATGGCATAACAAGGATTTGAGCCATGGCTAACATACACATCAAATTAGTAACCAAACCATGCATGAAACTCCCAACACAACCTCATACATACCTTAATCTTGATGTAAACTTAGCCAAATCTCCCTCTAGGTCTCTTCCAACCCAAGCATGAAGCAAAAATCCTCCCCCTTTTCCCTTAGTATTTTCGGCCAAGAAGATGAGAAAGGATGAACAAATTTTTCTTTTCTTTCCTTAGGACATTCGGCCAAGCCTATGGAGAAGAATGAACACTTTCTTTTTTTTTTTTTTTTCATACTCTTATTTTATCATTTCTAACATCATCCATTAGTAAAACATGTTGGGAACATGTTTCCCTTGCCCATAATTTGTCATGGCCGCCATCCACCTTAGGGAATGGGATAATTGACATGCAACTCCATTTATTTCACTTCATGCATTATTAGGCCACTTAAAATACACCTATCACATTTTCAAGTCCTAGCACATGGGTCCTTTCTTATAAATTTGCACCTAATTAATAAAAATCGAGACACGAAATATTTACGCATACCAATTCCACATACAATAAGCACGGAATATAACACTTAATTATTCTTGTGACTCGGTTTCGTGGTCCCAAACCACTCTCCGACTAGGGTCACATTAGGGTGTCACAACTCTCCCCACTTAAGAGATTTTCGTCCCAAAAGCTTACCGTAAATAGGTTCGGATATCGCTCTCTCATAGAGTTCTCGGTCTCCCAAGTAGCTTCTTCTATCCCGTGCTCGAGCCATAACACTTTCACTAGCGGAACCCGCTTGTTTCGCAACTCTTTCACTTCTCGTGATAGGATACGAATCGGTTCTTCCTCATAACTCATATTAGCTTGAATTTCAATTTCGATGGACTAATCACGTGCGATGGATCGGATCTATAGCGTCAAGCATCAAACGTGGAAGACATCGTGAACCTTTTGAGTTCGGGGCAAAATCAAACGATATGCCACCGGACCGACTCGCTCGATATCTCATATGGCCCAATGAACCTCGGGCTCAACTTGCCCTTACGGCCGAACACGAGTATCTTTTTCCAAGGCGATACCTTGAGAAACACTTTATCACCGACCGATACTCGATATCCTTACGCTTCATATCCGCTGCGACTTCTCGACGATCGAAGGCTATCTTCGACTTTCACGGATTACTTTCACTTTCATTCAGCATCCCTAATCAAATCCACCCGAAAATCTTGCTTTCACCGAGCTCAAATAAAACAATGGTGTACGGCATTTACGCCCGTACAAAGCCTCGTAGGGTGCCATCTTAATACTTGATTGAAAGTCGTTGTTGTAAGCGAATTCAATCAACGGCAAATACCGCTCCCATGAACCACTAAACTCGAGGACGCAACATCTTAACATATCCTCAAGTATCTAAATTATCCGCCGGATTGACCATCGGTTTGGGGGTGAAAAGCGGTGCTGAAATGCAACTTGGTACCCAAAGCTTCTTGCAACTTTTTCCAAAATCGCGAGGTAAATCTCGGATCTCTATCCCACACGATGGAAATAGGCACCCGTGTAATCTCACAACTGAGAAATGTACAATTCCGCTAATTTGTCCATTGAAAAATCCGACGACGGGGACAAAGTGGGCCGACTTAGTCAATCGATCTACCACGACCCAAATCGCATCCTTCTTACTTGTCGACAATGGCGGTCCGGATACAAAGTCCATTGTGACTCGATCCCATTCCCACTCGGCATCGTGATTGGTCAAGTAATCTCAAGGCACCGATGTTCCGCTTTCACTTGTTGACATATTAAACATCTCAAACAAAGTCGGAGATGTCTCGCTTCATACCATGCCACCAAAACCGACGCTTTCAAATCATTGTACATCTTCGTACTCCCGGTGGATTGCCATTCGCTACAATGGGCTTCATTCGAATTATCGAAATGAGTTCAATTCTTTGGAACACACAGACGACTTTTGAACCTCAAACAATCGTCATCGCCGATTTGAAACTCCGAGTCCTTGTTCGAACACACGCAGCCCGCTTTTGCAACCAACTCGTCGTCGACTTTCTCGAGCTTCTCGAATTTGGTGTGTCAATAATGGTTTGGCTTTCAATTCAGCCACTAACACACCGTCGGATCGGACGGACAAGTGCACATTCATCGTCAGAAGTGAATAACGATTTACGACTCAAGGCATCCACAACCACATTCGCCTTTCCCGTGATAGTCAATGATCACTCATAATCCTTTAACACTCGAGCCAACGTCTTTGTCGCAGATTTAAGTCTCTTTGGGTCATCAAATATTTGAGACTTTTGTGATCCGAGTATACATGGCACCTTTCACCAAATAAGTAATGTCGCCAAATCTTTAAGGCGAATACAATGGCGCCAATTCGAGATCATGAGTCGGATAATTTTTCTCATGTGGCTTTAATTGCCTCGACGATAGGCCACAACTCGACCTTCTTGCATTAATACGCAACCTAACCCAAGTAGAGAGGCGTCGCTATAGATGACAAACTCCTTGCGGACTCGGGTTGCACTAGAATTGGGGCTTCACCAAATAAGTTTTCGTTGATCGAAACTTTTTGGCATTTCTCCGTCCATTCAACTTAACGCCCTTTTGGAGTAGCCACATCGACGTGGCTATCGTTGAGAAGCCTTTACAAATCGTCGGTAATAACCTAAGAAGCCCCAAAAAGCTCGAACCTCGAATATTTCTGAGGCTTCCAATTAAGTATGGCTGAAATTTTATTCGGTCGACTCGAATACCCGATGCAGATACCACATGACCCAAGAAGCTAACCTCTCTTAACCGTAACTCACACTTGTGAACTTAGCATATAATTGCTTATCCCGTAAAATTTGCAGACTAACCGCAGTGTTCAAAGATGTTCGGTCTCATTTCTTGAATAGACCAAGATGTCATCAATGAACACGACTACGAATCGATCCAAATATGGTCTAAAGATCCGATTCATTAAATCCATAAATACCGCAGGGCATTAGTGAGCCCAAACGGCATCACTAGGAACTCATAGTGACCATATCTCGCTCAAGGCGCCTTGGGTACGTCCGAATCTCGGATTCGCAATTGATAATAGCCCGATCTCAAATCTATTTTCGAGAACACCGAGGCTCCCTTCAGCTTGATCGAACAAGTCATCAATACGCGGCAACGGATATTTGTTCTTTATCGTCGCTTTATTAAGTCGACGATAGTCGATGCACGTACCGCATGGTTCCATCCTTCTTCTTCACGAACAATCTTGGCGCACCCAAGGCGAAAAACTAGGGCGAGCAAAACCTCTATCCACCAATTCTTGCAACCGAGCTCTCAACTCCTTTAATTCCGTTGGTGCCATACGACACGGAGCTATCGAAATTGGAGTGGTACCAGTACCAATTCGATGCCAAATTCTATTTCCGAACAGTGGTAAACCCGCAATTCTTGGGAAAACATCCGGTATTCACAAACCACGCACAGATTCGGGTTTCTTTTTGATTCCTTGTCATCGAAAGCACGACGCAAGGTATGCTTCGCACCTTTTCTTACATATTTCGGGCCAACATCGGCGATATTACAATTGGCAACCCTTTAAGTCCGTAGACTCAACCCGAATTATTTCATTATTCGCGACCTCAAATCGATAGTCTTGCTCTTGCAATTTACAACCGCATCGCATGGTCAACCAATCCAAACCAAGAATAACGTCGAACTCATCGAACGGCAAAAGCATCAAGTCCGCCGAAAAACAAGAACCTCGGAACACTAGGGACTTTTCTTGCACACTTTGTTGACAAGCACGTAATGACCCAAGGGTTTGACACCGAATTACAAACTCAAGAGACTCAATGGGCAAAGTCTTATCGGATGCTAAGGTTTCACATATATATGAATGAGTAGAACCAGGGTCAATCAAAGCAATCACATTTGTATTGAAAAGAGTGAAAGTACCGTAATAACATCCGGAGAGGCAAGATCCTCGCGCGCGATGGCATAAGTCCTAGCAGAGCACGAGCCTCGATCCGATGGTAGCATCTCTAGATCCTCTCCGACCGCCAACGACATTGCCCATATTTCTAGGTGGCCTACCTCGGCAAAGGTAGCACCCGGGTTTGCACTCGACTTACATTCTGCTCATGCATCCTGCAATCCTTCATAAAGTGGTCGGCCGATCCACACTTATAGCAGAGCGATCACGAAACCAACAGCTCCCGAATGCCATTTGCCAAAATGTGGACACTCCGCCTCTCTCGGCGATCATTTCCACCACCGGCGATCAAGTGACTCGTGTGGTCACAGGGTCAATCGCGTCCTCGCCTAGAAAAGCCCAAACGCTCTAGACCGGCTCGCATCATCTCGAAATCTCTTCGATGCTTGTTGAAGAGACTTTCCGAGGACCTCTTCGAATTCTCCAGTTCCCACATCAGCTTTTTGTTTCTCCTTTCTAAGCTCTTCGCTTTACAAGCTCGCTCAACAAGTACTACGAACTCTCGATCTCGAGAATGCCAACAAACATCCTTATATCATCATTCAACCCATCCTCGAGCGTTTACATAATAGCTTCGGACGAAATGCATTCTCGCAGACTGGCTAAGCCTCACAAACTTTCGTTCAGTAGTCGGTAACGGACATAGAACCTTGCTTAAGATCAAGAAATTCCTCCGCTTTTGGTCGATGAATCTCGATCGATATACTTTTTTCGAACTCGGTTTGAAAGAATTCCCAAGTCACTTGCTCTCTAGGCACCACGAAGTCGAGTACTCCACCAATAGTAGGCGGACTCGCGTAGCAAGGAGATGGTACACTTCAAGCACTCATCGGTGTACAGGATAGCTCATCAAGCACCGGATAGTGTTATCTAACCAAAATTCAACTCGCTCGGCATCATCATCATCCGTAGCCTTAAATTCAGTGGCCCCATGTTTTCAATCCTATCGATCGGGGCTTACTTGACCTTATTTGGTCAGTCACCGAAGGTATTGTAGGTGCGGGGTTGCATTTGTCGGGAATGGAGGTTGTGGAACAGTAGTGTTGGTTCGAATGTATTGATTAAACCATTCGCTCATCACACTATAAAAGGCTTGCCTAGCCTCGTCATTAGAATTGCTGGCCATAGGTTGAGAGTCCGCCGGCGCTGTCCCTTGCGCGAGCAGCGCCACACTCTCCACATCGTCACTATCGCTTCGTTGGGATCGGGATCCATTGCTATAAACAAACACAAAGTCAAATTGTCGTAAATCACCACACTATCGATTCATCATTTAATGGCATGTATAGCTAGACCCCAACACATCACGGTAGTCCTAGAATCGACTAAACCGTGGCTCGATACCAATAAATTGTAACACCCCGAACCCGAGACCATCGCCGGTGTCGGACACGAGGGGTTAACAAGCCAAGTTCACTTGTTTTGCCCATCCATTTGACATTTTCAGTCAGGCTGGAAAACTGCGTCACTGTCGCCTTAAAAATCATATCTCGAGTTTCAAAACTCGGAAACTGGTTTTGTAAATTTTCCCTGAATTTAGACTCATATATCCATCCATGGATTTATTTCTAGAATTTTTGGTTGGGCCAATTGGTACAGTTTATTAGTTAAAGTCACCCATGTTACAGGGATCGACTGCTCTGACCTTCGCGCGGTATAACTTGAATATCTCTCTGTACAGGGCTTTAATACTGGTGTCGTTTGTTTCTAATGAAACTAGACTCAAAATGGAATCTGTACATATAAGGCATGTCTCCTAATTATTTTTGGATAATTTATAGTAAATTTTTAAAGTTGCGAAAGGGAACCCAGAAACCTTTCTGGCCCTGTCTCACAATAGCTTTAATATCTCTTAACATGTAACTCCTATGACCATTTCGTTTCTTCCATATGAAAATAGACTCATCAAGGTTCATTTCCATAGCTTATTAACTATTTAATTCCATTCCTACGAATTTTGGTGATTTTTCACATTCACGTCACTGCAGCTGGCAGCATCTGTTTTAAGGTAGGTCTTACCTTTTGGTAGTCTCCATGAACCAACTAGTCTTGCCATACATAGGTTCATATATGATCATTTTAACCATGCCAATGGCTGATCATTTGACCAACATTCCCATTTCCAAGCCATAGCCACATCATGACACCAAATATATACATACAACCCACAATTAGACTAAGTCGATACTTCACTTTTACGAGCCATTTTCGCATGGCCGTACATATATACATCACAACATATTCAACCAACAAGGGGTAGTCCTATACATGCCATTTCAAGTTCAACCAAAAATTTATACCAAAATGGAGGCTTGATAGTGTGGATGACTTCGACTTCAACGATCCCAAATCCGATTGCTTCGAGCGAAATCTAGAAAACTGAGAGCCAAAGCAACGGGGTAAGCATTTTTATGCTTAGTAAGTCTCAAGGAATATAATCAACTCTAATTACAGCAATACATTCACATAGCCAAATGCATCATTTCATTAATACACATTCTTACTTCACACTTCATCATTATATAATTTCACAAAGTATCAATCAATTCAATAACTGAAATTCATTAGTCGATTGAGCGAATGTTGCTCAAACATGTCGACTTTCCAAAGCACATATAAACGTACCTTATTCTTTGGGCTTCTCGAGTGTACTAATTGAATTTATTACAGCAACCAACACTCACCTCCAGCCCAAGATTCTTCGAATATAACCGGATATAACCACGCACAAATGCCTTTGGGTCTTAGCCCGGATAGAATGTCTCGCATTTAATGCCTTCGGTCTTAGCCCGGATGTAGCCACTAGCACAATTGCCTTCGGGTCTTAACCCGGATATAATTTCCAGCATAATTGTCTTCGGGGCTTAGCCCGGATATTATTCAATTTCTCATGTACACATACATCAATAATCATTGGACATACATATTTCATTTTCACATTACTAAGGCTCAAACGCACATATATTCACAAGCATATTCGCCGGACTTAGCCCGGGTATCATTCAATTTCTCATACACACATAAATCAATAATCATACACATCCACACTTCATCTCACATAATTCAAGTAAGGTCACTTCTTGAGAACTTACCTCGGATGTTGTCGAACGGCTTTTTCGGCTATTCGATCACCTTTTCCTTCCCCTTGTCCAATTGTGGCCCTCTTAGCTCTTGAGCTAATTCAAACAAATTCAATTTATTAAAACCTCATTGTGCTTGCTTATGGCGAATATGACAAGGAGTTTTAAATGGTCATATGGCCACTCTTTAGCTTGAATACACAATGGTCATGCACATTTTATACTACATCAAGCAATTCAATACAATTTATTTGAGCATCAAGGAAAAGCTAAGGCCTTCAATAGGCTACCCAAGGCCGAATATTCATGTACATGTTGAGGTCAATTTTGCACTTAATACCTCACAAAAACAGCATGCATTTTACTAGTTAATGCTTTGCACATTGTGGCCCAAAACTTATAATATAGCATCAAGCACTTATATGTGTGCTAGGTCAATTGTGCTTGCAATTTCACAAGCATTCTTCCACATCTTCTTCTTTAAACCAATATATTCATCACTTACTTCATAGCCAAAACATCATGTGCAAACATATATATACAATATGAGCATGGTCAATTTCAAGATGTCCATAGCCATCCAAAATACAAATTTTAACTAACATGCAAGAAGCATGAACCATGTTCATGAATGCATCATGGCGGAATATGAAAATCATGCTCCATTCAACTTCAATCATGGTTAAACACAAAAGAAAACTCAAAATCTTACTCAAGAGTAGACAATCCATCATTGCATGCATCATCATCAAGCTTCACACTTAGCATGCAATGGCTTTATCACCATAACAACTTTGGCCAAATACCATTTCCATGGCATAACAAGGATTTGAGCCATGGCTAACATGCACATCAAATTAGTAACCAAACCATGCATGAAACTCCCAACACAACCTCATACATACCTTAATCTTGATGTAAACTTAGCCAAATCTCCTCTAGGTCTCTTCCAACCCAAGCATGAAGCAAAAATCCTCCCCTTTTCCCTTAGTATTTTCGCCAAGAAGATGAGAAAGGATGAACAAATTTTTCTTTTCTTTCCTTAGGACATTCGGCCAAGCCTATGGAGAAGAATGAACACTTTCTTTTTTTTTTTTTTTTTCATACTCTTATTTTATCATTTCTAACATCATCCATTAGTAAAACATGTTGGGAACATGTTTCCCTTGCCCATAATTTGTCATGGCGGGCCATCCACCTTAGGGAATGGGATAATTGACATGCAACTCCATTTATTTCACTTCATGCATTATTAGGCCACTTAAAATACACCTATCACATTTTCAAGTCCTAGCACATGGGTCCTTTCTTAAAATTTGCACCTAATTAATAAAAATCGAGACACGAAATATTTACGCATACCAATTCCACATACAATAAGCACAGAATATAACACTTAATTATTCTTGTGACTCGGTTTCGTGGTCCCAAACCACTCTCCGACTAGGGTCACATTAGGGTGTCACATAACAGCATAAGGGATTTGTGAGACCGAAGTTTCTCTCCCGGGTGCTCTGTATTATTCAGAAGAAGAAGGATGGTTCAATGAGACTTTGCATTGATTACCGTCACTTAATAAGGTGACTATAAAGAACAAGTACCCATTGCCGAGGATTGATGATTTATTCGATCGCTTAAAGGGGCCACAGTGTTTTCAAAGATTGATTTGAGGTCCGGTTACTACCAAATTGAGAGTTAAGGAGTCGATGTGCGAAACCGCCTTTAGGACAAGGTATGGACATTATGAGTTTCTTGTGATGCCTTTCGCTTAACAAATGCTCCAGCTATATTTATGGACTTAATGAATCGGATCTTCCTACCATATTTGGATAAGTTTGTAGTAGTGTTTATAGATGACATTTTAATTTATTCTCGAGATGAGTCCGAACATGCCGAACACTTGAGAACTATATTGCAGATCTTGAGAGAAAAGAAACTGCTTGCCAAGTTTAGTAAAAGTGAGTTCGCTTTGTGAAGTCGGATTTTGGGGCATATAGTCTCGGTGATGGTATTTGGGTGGATCCAAGCAAGATTTCTACGATCGTTGATTGAAACCGCCAAGAATGTATCCGAGGTTAGAAGCTTTTTAGGCTTAGCCGGTATTATAGGCGTTTTGTTGAAGGATTTTCGATGATTGCCTCTCCTATCACTAAGTTGTTGCAAAAGAATGTTAAGTTCGAATGGACTGATAAATGTCAACAAAGCTTTGAAAAGTTGAAAGCACGATTGACCAAGCACCAATTTTAGTACGACCGAGTCGAAAGGAGTTCGTAATTTATAGTGATGCATCATTGATGTGCCTTGGATGTGTGGTGATGCAAGAGGGTAAAGTGGTAGCTTATGCTTGAGACAGCTTAAAACCGCATGAGAAGAACTATCCTACACATGATTTGGAACCGCATTGTTGTTTTTGCCTTGAAGATTTGGCGACATTATTTGTACGGTGAAAAATGCCGAATTTTTACCGATCACAAAAGTTTGAAATACTTGATGAATCAAAAGGATCTGAATCTGCGACAATGAAGATGGCTTGAATTATTAAAGGATTATGATCTAGTGATTGATTACCATCCGGAAAAGCAAATGTAGTTCTTGGCCTTGAGCGTAAAATTTCTTTTTACTTTGAGAGCCATGAACACGGGTTAGCATTGTCGATGATGGGTCAATCTTAGCGAGATGAGAGCTAAACCGTTATTTCTCCGATTGATTTGTGATGCTCAAAAGAATGATAGTGAGTTGCGGATCAAGAGAACTCAATGCAAATCAAAGTTACGACTCGATTTTCGAGTTGGACCGGATGACTGCTTGATGTTTCGAGACGAGATATGTGTGCCGAAAAACGATAAATTGATTCGTAAAATATTACATGAGGCGCACAATGGTCGTTTATCGCTTCATCCTGGTAGCACAAAATGTATAATGATTTAAAGAAGTCAGATTGGTGGCGGTATGAAAAGGACATTTCAATTTGTAACCAAGTGTTTGATCATCAACAAGTAAAAGTGAACATCAAGTGCCTTCGTGATTACTTCAACCGTAATGGTGCCCGAGTGGAAATGGGACAAGATTACCATGGATTTTGTAACCGATTTGCCTTTAACTCCTAAAAAGAAGGATGTTGTTTGGGTAGTGGTTGATAGATTAACAAAGTCAGCCCACTTTATACCAAGACGCACTGATTACTCACTTGATAAATTAGCCAATTATATATTGCTGAAATTGTGAAGTTGCACGGAGTACCTATGTCTATAATATCGATAGAGATCCAAGATTTACCTCGAGATTTTGGAAAAAGTTACAAGAAGCTTTGGGTACAAAATTGAACTTTAGTACCGCATTTCATCCACAAACAGATGGTCAAACGGAAAGAGTAATCCGGTACTCAAGATATGCTTAGATGTTGTGTTTTAGAATTTGGAGGTAGTCGGAGAAATATCTATCTTTGATTGAGTTTACCTACAATAACAGCTTATCAATCAAGTATACAAATGGCACCGTCTGAAGCCTTGTATGGTCGTAAGTGTCGACTCCTTTATATTGGACCGAGCTTAGTGAGAAATGATTCATGGAGTTGATCTAGTTAAAGAAACCAAGAGAAAATAAAAGTAATTCGGGATTGCTTGAAAGTCGCTTCAGATCGACAAAAGTCATATGCGATTTAAAAAGAAAAGAGATTGAATTTCGTGGGTGATAAAGTGTTCTTGAAGGTGTCACCATGGAAAAGATTCTCGAGATTTAGTCGAAAAGGCAAGTTGAGTCCGCGTTTTATTGGGCCGTCGAGATTCTTGAGAGAATTGGACCAAGGGCATATCGGTTGGCCTTACCGCAGAGTTAGAAAGAATTCATAACGTGTTTCATGTATCAATGTTGCGACGTTATCGTTCGATCCTTCACATGTGATTTCCCAACGAAATTGAGATTCGATCGGATATGACCTATGAGGAGAAACCAATAAAGATTTTGGCTCGAGAGGTTAAACAGTTAAGAAATAAAAGTATAGATTTAGTGAAAGTATTGTGGCACGACATGGGATAGAAGAGGCTACGTGGGAACCCGAGGAAGCTATGAGGAAACAAGACCCAAACCTCTTTCTGGGTAAGATTTTCTGGGACGAAAATCTCAAAAGGGGGAGAATTGTGACAACCCTAATTAGGGCCTAATCGGAATAGTGGTTTCGTGACCACAAATCTGAGATAGAAATAATTGTTTTATAATTATTTTGGGGTTTATGATATGATTTCATGATTGTGTGAAAATTTCGTGATGAAATTCTATGCCTAAAGTGCTTAAATTGAAAGTAGGGACTAAATCGAATAAGGTGCAAAATTTGCATCCCGGAAGTTTTTAGTATGAAATTGTTTTGGAATATTAATTAGGAGGTCTTAAATATCAATTTGACCAATTTTAAGTTCATGGACAAAATTAGGACATGGAAGGAATTTTTGAAAGTTTAGTAAGGAGGGGCATTTTGGTCATTTGGATATTAAATGAAATAAAATGGGAAAAATAACACAAAATTGATCATCATCCTCCTTAGTTGCTGCCGAATTCTCCCTCTCTCCATAGCTAGGGTTTCTTCAATTTTCAAGCTCCATAGTAAGTGATTCCAAGCCCCGTTTTTAATGTTCTTTACGTTTTTGGAATCCTAAGCTCGATTAAGCTTATGCTAGTAATAATTTAACCTAGGGTTCATATTTGGAAAAATACCCATAGGTGAAATTTGTGTATTTTGATGTTTTATGATAGAATATGAGGTTTTAAATTATGTTAAATAACTTGTGCTACTCGGTTTTAAGTGAAAACGAGTAAAACGACATAATCCAGTAAAAATACCTATTGTTCATAACTATATGATAGAGTGAGAATTTGATGTTGTTGTAGAAGAGAAAACGTTCAGCATATCATAAAATATAAGAATAAGGGCTGAAATTAAATTCCGAGCCTAGGGGCAAAATTGTAATTTTGTAAAGTTAGGGGCAAAAATGTAATTTTTCCATGATGTGATTTTTGGATTGAAATAAATAGTATGAGTATTAAATGAGCTAAATGTGTTATTATAGATCAAGAAAGACGCGAATTGATCTCGAGCAGGGAAGGAAAAGTTTTGGACTAAATTGCAAAATTTCCACATTTTGTACCAAGGTAAGTTTGTATGTAAATATTACAATAATTTCATGTACATTCTTATATTTCAGCCTATTATATAAATATACTAGCTGATGTTAAAATATAAATCAACTATTGGAAGAATGGAAATAAATATAGAGAGAGAGATCCTGTTGAACATTCTGGAGAGATCGAATGAAATAGAGGGAGCGTAGCTAGGTCACATGTATGATGCTGAGTGCACATCATGTGTACAAGAAAGCTACGAGACACCTCAGTAGTAGCTAGGTCACATGTGTGATACGAGATGTATCCCATGTAGACAGGAGAGCTACGTGAAAGATAAATGTAGCTAGGTCGCATGCGTGATTCCAAGTGAAGGACACCATGTAGACAAGAGAGCTACGTGAAAGATAAATGTAGCTAGGTCGCATGCGTGATTCCAAGTGAAGGACACCATGTAGACAGGAGAGCTACGAGACAAATCGGTTAGGTCGCATGAGTGGTACTAAGTGTTCACCATGTGTACAAGAGAGCCGAACTAAACGAAGTATGATGGTGGAGCGTGTCAGTCAAACCATTAAATATCGAGGATTGATCCGAATTGTTCAACGGGATGGTTTTGTGGTGATATTATGGTTTGGACCTACACTTATGGTGAATGAAATGTGGTGAAAATGATTTGTGGTATATACATATATAAGATAAAATGAGGTTAGCATAAAGAATGTGTGAAAGAGTGAAATTAGCATTAAAACTGTTTTTAGATGGTAGCAGTGACGTGATTTTGAAAAATCACCAAAAATAGGAGGAATATAATTAGAGGTTGAATGAGATGTGAAATTAAATTTTAATGAGTCTACTTTCATATAAAAGAAACAGAGCAAGCAAAGGAATTCTATATTTTGAGATATTTACAATTGTATGTGACTTGCTCAGGATGAATACATGATCCCCTGTTCCAACTTTGAAAAAATCATTAAAAATTGTACAAAGCAAATTAAGAAATATAGTTTACATTCCTAAATTCCTTATTGAGACTAGTTTTAAATGAAATAGACTTCAGGGTTGTTTGAATTGCGTACTGAGAGAAATTCAATTTGTAGTGAACAGAGGTCAGATCAGTCGAGCTGTGTAACAGGGGAAACTTTAACTAATAAACTGTACTAATCGGCTGAACCAAAAATTATAGAAAAAAATTAGCAAAAAGATTTATGAGTCTAGATTCAGGTAAATTTTACGGATTTAAATTTCGAGTTTTGTAACTCGAGTTATGATTTATTTAGTGAATATGACGCAGCAGAGACAGCTTAATCAAAGTGGAATGAATAGTGAAGTTAAAGTAGATATACTTGAATTGTTGTGTAAACATGTTAGATTCTTTAATTAGTATTTACATACTTACTTACTAAGTTATAAGCTTACTTTGTTTCTCTCTTTTGTCTTATAGTGTCCTTCGGCTTGCTCAGGAGTTAAGGATCGTGAAGATCTACCCGCACTATCATACTTTAGGGTATTTGAACTAAACGTTTTGAATTATGGCATGTATAGTAGGCTTAATTATTTTGTTACGTGTCATATTTGTCTAGGTTTAAAATATTAGTTACAGTACTCGACCAGCTACTTTGTACAAGCCATTAAAGTTGGCTAATATTGTTCAAGACATATGTTATACGATGCACTATCAAATTGGATGACATATTTATATCTCGGTTATGTTTAATGGTATGTGTTATATTCTGGTAATACCTTGTATCCTGTTCCAGCGACGGTAACGGGTAAGGGGTGTTACAACATATATATACACCTTCACATTCATCACATCGGCCATTAGGCCTTATCACATATATACTCTTTCACATTCATCACATTGGCCATTAGGCCTTATCACATGTATATACACTTTCACATTCATCACATTGGCCATTAGGCCTTATCACATATATATACACTTTCACATTCATCACATTGGCCATTAGGCCTTATCACATATATATATACACTTTCACATTCATCACATTGGCCATTAGGCCGTATCACATATATACATCTCATACATATTTCATATTTTTCTTGTACATCAATTTCAGCAATAGCTCATAAGCAACTCAAATAATTTCATCAAAGTTTACAACAAAATCACCTATTCACTACAAGCAGTTTTCTTTTCCTGAGCAACAGTCACTAAATTGTTTATAACTGGAGCTACAAAACTCAAAATCAATTGCCGTTAATTTTCCCTGAATGTCGACTCATGTATCTTTCATCCATAAAATTTTCAGAATTTTAGGTTTGGCCAATCAATACCAGATTTTTCTTAAAGTTTCCCCTGCTTCACTGTTTGACCAATCTGACCACTCTTCACTACGAATCAAATTTTTCATTGTACAGAATTCATAATGTGTTTTATTTGATTCCATTTGAAACTAGACTCATTAAGGAGTCTAAGCATATAAATCTTATCTCATAACCATTTTTGTGCAAATTATGATGATTTTCCAAAACAGAACAGGGATTTCGAGTCATTCCGACACTGTCCCGCACAACTTTAAATATCTCTTTATAGGAAATTCCTTTGCTTCCACGGTCTCTTTTATAAGAAACTAGACCAACTAAGCTTTGATTACATGTTTTATTCAGCCTATAATTCCACACCAACAATTTATAGTGATTTTCTAAAATCACATTACTGCTGCTGTCCAAGCAATTTATTACAATTTGCTCTTAACTTTCCAAGTCCAAACACTTATGAACTTACTATTTGGGCTTAAGACATATCATGGCCACATCATATCTTATCAAATCAACTCATTATGTCCTATTATGATTGAATTTACTCAACGATTAATCGCCTAAAACTTACCTCGGATGTGGTCGAACGATTTCGCGGCTATTCGATCACTTCTTCCTTCCTTATCCAACTTGATCCTCTAGGCTCTTGAGCTTAATTAAACAAACAAATTGACTTAATCATTTGAGCATCGAAAAGAGGAATACAAGGCACTTAGCCCATATTTATACATTAGACATTAAAGTCACATACATGTGAAATCATGCATCAACTCAACATATTAACTCACATCCCTTTTAGTCGATTTTCCTAACCAAGATAAAGGCATCAATATGCTTGCCTCTAACCGAAAGCATGCAACACTAATCTTCTCATGTGGCCGAGTATGCATGTATATGTTGAGGCCAATTATGCTCAATACTTCCTACAAGTATGGTTACTCAGATTGATTATATCTCGTTTCATTTCAAATTCAAAACTCGCTAATACGCATTTATACACTAGAAAGCAAATACTAACATTTTGCATTTCATCTTACTACCATGGCGAATGCTCCTTCCACACCATTTACCTTCACAAAGCATAAATTTCATCATCCAAATTACAAGCTTACAACCTCATGAAGTTTAACCTCATAGTATCTATCAAACTCTCACTCATTAACTTCTATCATAATCTCCAACAACACCAAATAAACATATACTTCGTGGGTCTATGGTAGAACCAAGAAAGGAGCTCATAGATATTAAGATGTAAGCAACTACCATTATTTTGGTCATGATTAAACAAAGAACTCAATGTCTTACTCAAAAATACTAAAAAGAAAGTCCAAGAGCCATCAATCCACCATCACATATATCATTAGCAAGCTTCATATTTAACATGCAATGGCATTAACACAAAATCCACCTTGGCCAAATACCATCCCCATGATATAACAAAGGTTTGAACCATGGGCTAACAAGAGCATCAAGCTATCCACTAAAAACATGCATGAATCTCATGGCACAACCTCAAACATACCTTAATCTTGATGCAAGTATAGCCAAACCTCTTCCTAATCCTCTTCCAATCCAAACATGAAGCAAAATTCCTCCCTTCCCCTCTAGTATTTTCGGTCAAGAGAGAATGAAAAATGGATGAACAATTTTTTTTTCTTTTCTCTTCCTCAATGCACGGCAATGGGGGGGGTTCACTCACACACATTTTTTTTTCTTTCTTTATTACCCATACTAATTTGTTTATTGTTTCTCCCTAATGCACCAACAAAACATGTTTCATGACATGTTTAGCCCATACTCCCTTGTCATGGCCGGCCACCTCCTATAAAAAGAGGGATATTTGACATGCAAGGCCATTGTTTTGCATGCATGCTTTAATTAGTCATCACACATTTCCCCACCATACTTTCAAAGTTTTCTACTAGGTCCTTTCTAGTGAAATTCACATTTATAACTCTAAGTCAAACATCAAAAATGTCACACACGAATTAACACATATCATAAGCATCAAAATGAGCATTAAATTATTTTTATGCCTCGATTTTGTGGTCCCGAAACCACATTCCGACTAGGGTCAATTTTGGGCTGTCACAAAATGTCTGACAAGATCTGTAAATCATACCGGTATTCCATAAATTTCTGCTCATCAGATTCATGGAATTTCAGGTCTCTTTGATTGTTGGATTTTTTGGAAATTATAGTCTCCATTAACCAAAATGAGATTTGGGTTTTACGTCATAATATCAGGGGAAACCGAGAAGGCTTTAAAAATTTAAGAACAATTGAGAGTTGAGTCTGCAAGCTTTTAGATCGTATGAGAAAAAAATGTATTGGAGGCACAACTTAAGTGAAAGTTTTTTAGCATTGAATATGAAATTGAGGAATTTAAGTGAAAACCACTTTTTCGGTAAGATTTTCTGGGACGAAAATCCCTAAAGGGGGGAGAGTTGTAACATCCCGATTTTGGGCTTAGTCAGAACAGTGGTTTCGGGACCACAAATCTGACACGGAAAATTTTATTTTTATTATATTTTTATGGTCTACGATTTCACAAAATAATTTCGTGAAAATTTCGTTTGAAAATTTGGACATTTGGACACTCAATGTGGTCAAAAGGACTAAATTATAAAAAGTGCAAAAGTTGAGTTCTACATGTTAGAAGTGTCAAATTATTATGAATTTTTAAATTAAAGGTCCTTAAAATGGTAATTAGACCATTGATTAATTTTTGGACAAAAATGTACATGAAATGGGTGTAATAAAATATTTTTAAGTTAGGGGTATTTTGGTAAACTAATAATTAAAAGAATTAAAAAGGGAAATAAGCCAAATTAGCTATCATCTTCTTCATTCAACCGTTTCTACCAGCAGCAGCCATGGTTAGGGATTGTTCAAACTCCCAAGCTCGATTGTAAGTGCTCCCTAGCCCCATTTGTAAAGTTCTTTACATTTTTGAAATCTCGATAACTTGATTAAGCTTATTCTAGTAATATTTTAACCTAGGGTTTATATTTGGAAAAATACCCTTAGGTGAAATGTGTTTATTTTGTTGTTTTATGGTAGAACATAAAGCTTGAAATTGTGTTAAACAACTTTTACTAAGCGATTTTACGTGAAAACGAGTAAAACGAAATAATCAGTAAAAATACCTAATGTTCATAAGTACATGTTAAAGTGCAAATTTGATGTTGATATAGAAGGGAAAAATGATCAGAATGTCATAAAACATAAGAAAATAGGATGAATTTTAATTTACGAGCCTTAGGGAAAAAATGTAATTTTGCCAAAATATGATTTTGGGTCAATTTGAATAATGTAAGTCCTAATTAGGCTATATTTGTAATGATAGAGCAAGGAAAATTGAAATTCGGGCTAAAATCGGTAAAATACCAAGTTGTGGATAAAATGGTAAATTATCGTTTCTGGATCCGGGGTAACTTCATGTAACAACCCAAAATTGGGTCTAGTCGGAACAGTGGTTTCGGGACCACAAACCCAACGAGAAAAATTTTATTTTTATTATATTTTTATAGTCTATAAATTTATGGAAATATTTCATAAAAAATTTCGTTCGAAAATTTTGATGTTTGGGCACTCAATTTAGTCAGAAGGACTAAATTGTAAAAAGTACAAAAGTTGACTTCTTTATATATGAGGCGCCTAATTGTTATGAGTTTTAAATTGAAAGTCCTTATGTGATAATTAGTCCTTTAATAAGTTAATGGATGGATATTTGTTTGGTATTTTTGAAATTTGGTTGAAATAAAAAGGGTAATTTTGTAAATTAATTAAAATGACATAATAAGACAAAAATGATAAAAGCTGTCATCTTCTTTTTTATTCTTTCTTCTTCAACTGTGGAAAAGAACCAAAAATGGCAGCCATGGATGAGCTCCATTCGGCCAAGCTTCTATGGCTTATATAGGTACGGTTTTTGTCCCGTTTTTAATGATTTTTGTATTTTTGAGATCCCCGAAGCTTAAATTTTCTATTTCTACCAATTGATTGAAGAGAAATTAGAGTTTAAAAATTTACCCATTCATGATATGGTTGTGTTTTGAGGATTTATAGTAGATAATGAATGTTTGATGTGTTAAATACGAGTTTTATTCAATGAATTTCGGTAAAAATGTCAAAAGGGGTTAAATTGTAAAAGTTATAAATTGGTCATAAGTGTGTGAATTAGTGAAAATTTGGAGTTGTCATAGAAGATAAAAATGTTCAGCATGTCTTAAACCTTATAGAAATTGAATAAAAATTATTTTATGAGCCTAGGGGTAAAATTGTAATTTTTGAAAAGTTAGGGGGCATAATTGTAAATTTTCCAAAATTTGATATATGAATTAAATTGGTGTGCTGATAAAATGTGCTAAATAAGTGTTATTTGACATGTTAGATCAAGAAAACATGAAATTTTGGATTAAGATCGGGGAAGAACAAAGTTGTGTGCTCAGTCAGGAAAGTTAGTCGTTTCGGCATTTGAGGTAAGTTGGTATGATAATAATACTGCAATAATGTTGTAATTTATATTTGAAAGTTAAATTTAGTCAATTAATTGAATTATGTTAAATTAAATGATATGGTTCCAAGTTTATGAATTGATTTAAAAATATGTCTAGGGTACATGAAGTGCATTGAATTATCATACATAAATGTGATTTCTATGATTATGGATGTTATGAGCAATTGTAAGTTCATATGATTTTTAATAATGCAATGTGTAATTTAATGTTATTGCCTTGATATTAAATGAGATGTAAGTTTATATGTAATATATTTTATAATAATATTGGAAATATGTTTGTTGATAATTACTTGATTGGTGAAATTGTTGGAAAAGAGAGAGAAATTCTGTTTGAACCTTCGGAAAGATTGGATGATACAGATGATATGTAGCTAGGTCACATGTATGGTGCTGAGTGCACATCATGTGTACAAGAGAGCTACGGGACATTATGATGTAGCTAGGTCGCATAGGTGATACTATGTGCACACCATGTAGACAAGAGAGCTACGGGATATATGTAGCTTGGTCGCATGTGTGGTTCCAGGTGAAGGACACCATGTAGACAAGAGAGCTACGAGATAAACTGGCTAGGTCACATGGGTGGTACTAAGTGTTCACCATGTGTACAAGAGAGCCGAACTATATGATGGGTGCGGCTATGTACTAAAACCACCAAGTATCGAGGATTGATTCGAAGTGTTCAATGGGAGACTTACTATGTACTGCTTTGTGAGTTTTGTGATGGATAAGTGCAGGAACTTGGTTATGTGAATGATGTGTTCATTAAGTGATCGGGATGTGGTAAGGTTATAAACAAGTAAGTTATACATGAGGATGATTTTATGGTGACCTTATAATCATGGGCCTATACTTGTGATGTATGAAATGTGGTGAAAATGATTTTTGATATGTATGTTAAAATGAGGTTAATACAAAGAAAGTGTGAAAGAGTGAATTAGCAATAAAACTGTTTTGGACAGTAGCAGTGATGTGACTTTAAAAAATCACCAAAAATAGTAGGAATTTAAGTAGAGGCTGAATAAGATATGAAATTAAATCTTAATGAGTCTATTTTCATATAAAAGAAACAGAGCAAGCAAAGGATTCTATATTTTGAGATATTTATATTTTTGTGAAACTGGTTCAGAATGATTACGTGATCCCCTGTTTTGACTTGGTAAAATCATCATAAACTGTAAAAAAATAATTATGGGGCATGGTTTATATGCTTAGAAACCTTAATGAGTCTATTTTTTATTGGAATAATCAAAAACATTATTTGAATTCTGTACAATGAGATAACCTAGTTTTTATATAGAGAGGTCAGAATTGTCAGACAGTGAAATAGAGGAAATTTTAAGAAAAATATGGTATTGATTGGCAAAAACAAAAATTCTGAAAATTTTATGGTAGAAATTTATATGAGTCTAGTTTCAAGTAAAATTTACAAAACTTAATTTTGAGTTCTGTTTCTTAAGAAATAATTAAATTAGTGAGCATGATTCAGGAAAACAGCCTTAGCTGATCTTGTGTAAAAAGATGAAATCATGTGATTAATGATTCTATTTTTTTTTTGAGCATATTTATTGAGGAGTGGGATAATATTTTTAATTAAATTGCTTATTATTATTAATATGCCAACTTATTAAGCTTTTAATCTTACACCATTTTCCAATTTCTCTTAGTGTTGTCAGGTTGGCTCAGGTTTGGAGATCGTCAGAAGTATCATCACACTATTAGTTTATCAAATTAGAATAATGGTAATTCTTATTTATTGTCAAATAAGTGGCATGTATAGATAATTAGTTATTGATATTAAATAATATTATGATTTAGACAAATGTATAGGCTCATTTTTGCTTCATTGGATATAGCCATAAGATTTGGCTCATAATGGTTAAAGTTATGTAAACCTATTTCTAAGTGTCTGAAAGATTTCGGTTTGTTCCCGAACCAATTTCAATGATTGTTTTGGGACTCGTAGGCCCTTTTAAGGGACAAATTATATATGTTTGAAAAGTTTAAAATTGATGAAATTTTATGTCTCGATTTTAAACGGTTACAAGTACTCAAGTCCGGTAATACCTCATACCCTGTTTCGGCGTCAGATACGGGTAAGGGGTGTTACAGTTCATGTGTTAATAATAATGCAATACCATACTTGAATTGTAATTTTCTATTATTATGGCATAAATTGTATGATTTAATATGTTTAGGAGAAGTTGATGGATAGTGTGTATGATATGGAAAATGTGGTGCTTGTTGTGTCATGTGAAATTGAATGGCAAATTATTGTTACATGAATTGAATGTTAAATTACTATTACGTGGGTTGTATGAATTGCTAAACGGTTGTACCTGATAAGATTTCGACAAGTAAGTTTGTATGTAAATAATTTATCGATTCTTTTTATTTTATTATATTTTGTTATCATATGAAATGTGGCTGCCTATAGAATGATTTTTTTGTTGTAAATTGCAAATTGAAAAAGGACTATGAATAAATTTGCAAAATGTTGGAAAGTGAGGAATTTCTCGGTTGAGCCTTCGAAATAGAAATGATACGAATGATCTATTGTGAGGTCACGTGTGTAGTACTAATTGCAGGCTACTATGTGTACCGGATACTTGGTCGTATGTGTAGTACTAAGTGCAGGCTACTATGCGTACCCGATAACTTCGAGCACGTGTGTAGTACTAAGTGCAGGCTATTATGTGTATCAGACGGTTAGGTCACGTGTTTAGTACTAAGTGTAGGCTACTACGTGTACCGAATAATTGGTCTCATGTGTAGTACTAAGTGCAGGCTACTATGCGTACCAGATAGCCTTGGCTACAAGAGTGAAAATATGTGCAGGCAACTAAGTATCAGTTATTATTCCGAAGAGTTCAACGAGAAAATTGATTGAGTAAAAATACATGTGAACATGATTATATGATGAATAAGTGCAGGTATATGTTTATGAAAATTATGAGCAATGTGCTCGATATTTGAGTGAACTTTGATAAGACAAAATGGATTAAGTGAAATTAGGTAGGAGTGAATTTTAGTAGTAAAACAGTGTTGGACAGCAGCAGTTGCGTGGCTTTGAAAATTCACCAAAAATTGTGTAAGTTGAATTAAATTTCAAATAAATTATGGAATTAAATATTAATGAGTTTTTTTTCATATAAAAGAAACAAGGGGAGCAAAAGAGTTCTATATTATGTGATATTCTAATTTTTGTGAGACAGTGTCAAAATGAATTCGAGATCCCCTATTCTGACTTGGAAAAATCATTAAAAATTGAACAAAAATAATTATGAGTTATAATTTATATGACTAGAATCCTCAATGAGTCTAATTTCGTATGGATGGATGGGAACATCATCCGAGTCATGAAATATGAGATAAATAATTTTTAGTGAAGAGAGATCAGAACGTTTGGACAGCAAAACAGGGGAAACTTTAATGAATAAACTGTACTAATTGGCTAAACCAAAAATTCTAGAAATTTTATGGAAGAAAGGTATATGAGTAACAAAACTAAATTTGGAGTTTCGTAGCTCCAGATATAAATGATTTAGTAATTGTCACTCGATAAAACAGCTTAACCTGAACATGTGTAATTGTACGATTATAGTGTTTTATCTTGAAAAGCATGTTAGTAATTGCTTATTAATTTACTAGGTGGAAACCTTAACCCTCCTCTCCATTTCTTTAGTATTGGTAGGTCGGCTCGGGGTTGGAGATCGTCGGAGGCAGAATCACACTATCAACCTATCACTTTTACGAGAATTATTTCAAATATTTAAAATATTGAGTGTGTGGCATGTATAGGAAGTTCGTTTCATGTCATGTATTATTATTATGATTTGGCCAAATATATTGGCCTACATCGAGCTATTGTATATGGCCATGAGATGTGGCCTTTATTCATTATGGTTTGTAAGTTTAAATTTTCATGTCATGTTCTATGCTTATGATGTGATGATATAGTTAGGCTTGTTTGTTATGCATGATGGTAGGAAAATAATATGTTGGTATTAAAATAGAAGATGTTGAATGTTATTGAAACCATGTATGTGCATGTGTGTGCTAATATCTTGTGCTGAGGTTGATAGCCATGAGAGTTGGCTACAGTCAAATGTGTTTAAAATGAATGACATGTTATTGTATAATTATGAATGTGTAAGTGCTCATTTATGCATGTCATATGTCTTTGATTATGTGTCTATGCATGTGTTTGAAAAGTTTTGAATTAAATGAAATTTTATGGCCCTATTTTGTATGAAAGTTGAAATTTAAGTTCGATAATGCCTTGTATCCTGTTCCATCGTCGGATGTGGATAAGGGGTGTTACACATTTCATATCAGAGGATTACCAGTCCAGGATAAATCCTTTTTATAACATATGCTCAAATGAGCTAAGTCTGAATTACCCATTCGGGCTAAATCCTTTTCATATCACATACTCGAGAGGGCTATATTAGGATTACCCGTCCGGGCTAAATCCTTTATACATCACATTTACTTGTAACAATCACCTTATTCCATCGAAATTCAACATTCAATCAAAATATGTCATTTTAGCAACACTACTCAACTTGTCATTATTTCATTAAGTACATCCTCTCATACATCACTCATCACAACACATACAATTCAATTCAACATATTAAATCACATATTTAGGTTAAACGAACTTACCTCGAAAATGGTTCGGTTTTGTATTCTAACTATTCCAAAGCAATTTGTTTCCCTAGTTCTATTTTACTAGTCAGCCTTTCCGGGTCTATATGAAATAATTCAACTATTAATTTATAACATTTCAATACATTTGCATTTTGTTGCTTCCTAGGCAAAGTTACCATTTTACCCCAACTCTTTTCATAAATTCCAATCTTGTCCTTTAGCTCAATAATGAAATCCATGTAATCTAATCCTCTTTTCAAGACTAACTAACATGTATATACAACTTTTACAACACACATTTCCCATAAATTTTAGAATTTTCCACGGGTTTTCTCCATTTTTCATTTTAGTCCCTAAACCTAGTTTTCATGAAAAATTGCTTTGTAGAAGTTGTTTATCTATGAGGAACCTTTCATTTTCTACCATAAATTTCAAATATACAGCACATTCATCCATGGAAAAGTTTCCACACTTTGTTATCTTTTCAAATTAAACCCCTAAATAGAGAGATTAGCCTTTCTCGATTCTAAAAATACAAAAATCATTAAAAATGGGACTTGATTTCATACCTTATTGATCTTGGGAAGTTTTCATCCTCTCTCTTAGGGTTTCCATAAAACTTTGGGGAAGAAGATGAATAGGAAAGATGTTAATTTCTTTTTATTTAATTAATATCTTTAATTTTAGTGATTTCCAATTTAGTGCCTACCCTTTTCTAATTTTTCCATGGATGAGTCACTAATCTATCAACTAACCACTATTCAATGGCCTAATTACCTCATAAGGGCCCCATGTTTTGAATTCCATAGCTTTTTGATACCTACAGTTACTAGAACTCAACTTTTTCATTTTATGCAATTTAGTCCTTTTTCTTAATTACATACAAAATTGGTAAAATTTTTGTATCAAAATCTTCATATGACTTTCCTATAATCAAGCAAATGATGAAATAAAATAAAATAAATATCTATTTCTGGCTCGGATTTGTGGTCCCAAAATCACTATTCCGATCTCACTGAAATTAGGTTGTCACAACTCTCCCCCTTAAAATTTTCATCCTTGAAAATTTCTTACCAGAAAAAGATTTGGGTATTGTTTCCTCATAGTATCCTCCCAAGTAGCTTCCTCTAATCCATGTCGTTGCCAAAGAATCTTTACCAATGCTACATTTTTATTCCTTAACTCTTTCGTCTATTGAGCTAATATCTTAATCGGTTCCTCATTGTAAGTCATATCAGGCTGTATCTCAACCTCTGACGGAGGAATAACTTGTGAAGGATCTGACTGGTATCATCGCAACATAGACACATGGAGCACATTATGAATCTTATCAAGTTCTGGTGGTAAAGCTAATCGATACACAATCTGCCCGATTTTTTCAGTGATCTCATAAGACCGTATGAACTGTGGACTCAGTTTCCCTTTTTGACCGAATCGGAGAACTTTCTTCAAGGCAACACTTTCAAAAACACTTTATCACCAATCTGAAATTCTATCTCTTTTCATTTTAGATCGACATAGGACTTTTGACGGTATGAAGCTGTCTTCAAACTGTCCCGAATTACCTTCACCTTTTTTTTGGTTTCCTAGATCAATTCAACTCAATGTATCTTCTTCTCACTTAAATTTTTCCAATACAATCGAGCTCTACACTTGTGACCATATAGAGCCTCATACAGTGCCATCTTAATATTAGACTAATAACTGTTATTGTAAGCAAATTCAATCAAAGATAAATACTTTTCCCAGTTACCTCCAAACTCAGGTACACAACATCGAAACATATCCTCTAAAATCTGTATAACACGTTCAGACTGCCTATCTATTTGAAGGTGGAATGCAGTACTAAAATGTAAATGAGTACCCTGAGCTTCTTGCAACTTACTCCAAAATCGGGATGTAAACTGAGGATCTCTATCGGAGATAATGGAGATTGGCACTCCATGTAGTCTCACAATCTCAGTGACATATAATTCAACCAATCTATCCAAAGAAAAGTCCACACGCACTGGAAAAAAGTGTGCTGACTTTATTAAACGATCAACAATAACCCAAACAACATCTTTCTTTTTGGTGGCAGGGGTAACCCTATTACAAAAATCCATGGTGATTCTTTCCCATTTCCACTCGGGTATTGTAATTGGCTGCAACAGTCCCAAAGGTACTTGATGTTCGGCCTTTACTTGCTGACATATCAAACACTTTTATATAAATTCAGAAATATCCTCTATCATTCCAGGCCACCAGTACATCTTCTTTAAGTCATTATACATTTTATTAATATAAGGGTGGATAGACATCGTACCTTGATGAGCCTTATGTAGGATCTTCTGTACTAATTCTGAATTCTTTGGTACAAAAATTTTGTTTCTAAATAACAAACACCCATCAGAATCAATCTAAAATTTGAAATCAGGGTCTGACTCACTCTATATTCGTTTAGCCTATAATGTACTATCACACCTTTGAGCTTCACAGATTTGTTGTCGAAATGTTGGCCTAACTCTCAACTCAGCCATAATTGACTCACAATCAAACAAGAATATCTGGGCATTCAATGCCCGCAAAGTAAATAAAGATTTCTGGCTCAAAGCATCCGCCACTAAATTCACCTTTCCCAGATGGTAATCAATAAAAAGATCATAATCTTTCAACAGTTCTAACCATCATTGTTGTCTTAAATTTAGTTCCTTTTGTGTCATCAAATTCAAACTTTTGTGATCTGTAAAGATGCGACATTTTTTTTCCAAAAAGATAATGCCATTATATTTTCAATGCAAAGACAATGCCTGCCAGTTCAAGATAATGTACCGGGTAATTCCTTTCATGTGGTTTCAAATGTTTGGATGCATAAGCCACCACCTAACCATCTTGCATTAACACACATCCTAGACTATTCAACGAAGCACCACTGTAAACTACAAATTCCTTACCCAATTCAGGTTGGAATAATACAAGCGCTTTTGTCAATAAAGCTTTCAATCTATCAAAACTTTGCTAGCACTTATCTGCCAACTCAAATTTCACGGCTTTTTGTAACAATCGAGTCATCGAAGAGGCTATCATAGAAAATCCTTTAACAAACCACCTATAGTAACCTACTAGTCCCAGAAAACTTTGGGTTCTAAAACATTCCTCGGCGGCTTCCAATTTACAATAGTTGAGATTTTATTCGGGTCTACTCGAATAATTTCTGCCTATGCAATATGCCCAAGGAAACTAACTTCCCGTAACCAAAAGTCACATTTACCGAATTTAGTATAAAATTGCTTCTTGCGCAGAGTTCGCGGTATGATTCTCAAATGCTCAACATGCTCATTGTCATCCCGAGAATAAGCCAGTATATCGTCAATAAAAAAACTATCAACCTTACCAGATATGGTCTAAAGATTCAGTTCATCAAGCCCATAAACACTGTCAGGGAATTAGTCAATTCGAATGGCATCACCAAAAACTCATAGAGCTCATATCTGGTTCTAAAAGCTATCTTTGGCACATCTGAATCCTTTACTCGCAGCTGATAATACCCAGATCATAGATCAATCTTTGAAAATACCGAGGCACCCTTCAGTTGGTTAAATAAATCATCAATTCGGGGCAATGGATACTTGTTCTTTATCATAACTTTATTGAGTTGCCTATAATCAATGCACAATCTCAATGATCTGTCTTTCTTCTTTACAAATAAAACTGGTACATCCCATGGTGAAAAGCTGGGTCAGGCAAATCCTTTATCAATCAACTCTTGCATGTACCTTTAGCTCTTTCAACTCGGTAGGAGCCATTTTATATGGTGCCATAGATATCGATGTCGTCCCTGGCACAAGGTCTATAGAAAAATCTACTTCTCTAGCGGGAGGCAAACCTAGTAATTCTTTTGGAAATAATTTGGGAAATTCCTATACAACCGGTATTAATTGAATTTTTGACTCAGACACTTTGGTATCCAGTACATACCCTTTCTTAACATACTTTTGTGTTGATATCACTGAAATCACGTTAGACAACCTATCTAGTTTTTCAGATTATCCGAAGTAACTCACCATTCTGACATTTCAATACAAAGTATTTATGCTTACAATTTACCACTACATCATGCTGGTTTAACCAATCTATTCTCAATATTACATCAAACTCATCAAAGGTAACAACATCAAATTTGCTGGAAAGCAATGACCCTCTATCATTAACGGGCAATTTCTACAAATTTTATCCACTATGACATGATGAACCAAGGTGTTTGAAACTTTTATCACAAATTCGGTGAGTTCAACTAACATATTTTTAACTGACACAAATTTCATACATACATACGTATACGTTGAACCAGGAACAATTAAAGCAATAATATCATTATCGAGTAGAGAAAAAGTACCAGTTAGTGTGGATGCCTCTTCCCTTGTATGTATGGCATACGTTCTTACCGGAGCCCCTACCTCGGATCAAATTGTTAAATCCTTTGCAGCACCACGGCTGCCACTGGCACTCCCAAGGTGTCGCGACGGTCTACCTTTCGACATAGGATTACTTGGCTTAGGGTTCTAATCAATGTCTTTCTCAACTCTTTCCGGGCAATCCTTAAGAAAATGGTCAAGAGAACCATAATTAAAGCAAGCCTCACTTTTCATCTGGCACTCTCTAAAGTGGAACTTGTTACAGACATTGCATCGAGGTTTGGGATTGCCAACACTCCCAACACTGGTTGTTGAGGGAGATGAAGACCTCGGGTTAAAGTGTTTAGAGCTTATATCCTTTCCCAAATGGCCCACTATTGTGGTAAAATGCTCATGATAACTCCTCAACTTCTTTGGAGCTGATGAATGTGTCTTACTCATAAATCTTTTACTCAGAACTCGAACTTCTGTTTCTTCCTATATCTTTCTTTACTTATTTCCTCAGCTTTATGTGTTCGGCCAGCCAACACCATGAATCCTTTAATTCCAAAATCTCAATCAATAATTTGATGTCTTCATTTAACCCTTTTTCAAACCTTTTACACATATCAGTTTCAGTCTGAACCATTGTAACATCCTGATTTAGGGCCTAGTTAGAACAGTGGTTTTGAGACCACAAACCCGAAATAGAAATAATTACTCCATGATTTTTATGAGCTTTAGGATGAGAATGCAAGCTTATGTGAAAATTTCATGAAGAAATTCCATGTCTAAGGTATTGAATTTGACATTAAGGACTAAATTGAATAAGTTGCAAAACTTGCATTCTAGAAGCTTCTAGTATGAAATTGAGATGGATTTTGAATTAGAGGTCCTTAAATAGTAATTTGACCAAGTTCTAAAAATTTGGACAGGAATGGGCATGCATGGGTAAAATTTCAAATAAAGGCCTTAAGGGCATTTAGGTCATTTGGTAAATAAATGAATAAAAAGAGAAAATAATGTTAAAATTGTTGTTCATCTTCTTCACCATAGCCAAAATTCTCAAGCTCTCCATAGCTAGGGTTTCTTCAACTTTCAAGCTTGATAGTAAGTGCTACCTAGCCCCGTTTTTTATGTTCTTTATGTTTTTAAGATCCTTGAAGCATGTTCTATCTATTTCTACCCTTATTTTAAGCTAGGGTTTATGTTCAAAAATTTACCCAAGTGTGATATGGTCGTATTTTGGTGTTTAATGGAGGAATATGGAAGTTTGATGAATGATAAACATCTTTTGTTAGGTGGTTTTCCATGAAAACACCTAAATGGGACCAAGTTGTCAAAGATGTAAAAGTGAGTAGTAGAATAGTGAAATGAAGGAAAATGTAGGTTGTTATAAGCTAGAGAAACATTCGGCTAGGCTTAGAAAACCAAGGAAATGCATGTTTTTCATTATACATCATCTAGGTATGTTTGTGTAACCTAAATTGGATTATTCATAAACATGTTGATTTAAATGTTATGTTGAATTTAATGTGAAATGTACAAATAATGAACTATATAAAAATGTTCACAATCCCTAAATTGATTAAAAGAAGGTAAAAATCCATTTGAATATTGTACCCTAATGGATATGACATTTTTCACCAGAAATGGGATCCTGGATGTGTTGTAGAAAGGATTTAGCCCGGACGGGTAATCCATTAATCTCAGTATATAAAGGATTTAGCCCGGACGAGTAATCCTGAGTCAAATTCTCTCGAATAAATATGATGGAATGGATTTAGCCCGAACGGGAAATCTATTGGCTTCATTATATAAAGGATTTAACCCGAATGGGAAATCCTGAAATGAACCTATTAAGCTTATGTTTCAATTGGGATTTAGCCTGGACTGGTAATCCTTATTGACTGGATTTAGCCTGGACTAGTAATCCAGATTGACTCAAAAGGGAATTCTTTGTCATATTGAGGATTTAGCTTAGACTGGCAATCCAACAAAGCCTTTAGAGTTCATGGTATAAATAGAATTTAGCCTGGACTGGCAATTCTACTGTATACAATGTGACTCGAGATTGTACCAAAAAGGGGTGCTACTGTATATGGATTGATGAAATATCCATCGGGAAATCAATGATTCAATGGATAAATATATGTGAAAGTGACATGGGAGACATGAATCTAAATGTGTACTCGACATGATGAGCTCAATTATGTATCTTGGAATATTTATGACTAACTTAGTGATTAAGTGTATGTGTTTAGGGAAAATTGCCTAAATGGGAAGATATTATACTTTATAGAAATTATGTGATAAAATGACCGGTAAGTTTATTTTCCATTATACGAACTTACTAAGCATGTAATGCTTACCCCATTTTACCTTTCCCTGTCTTACAGAGCTTGGACTCGTGAAGGTTGGAGGACGATAGAAGCTTGGAGTCACACTATCAATAACCTCATTTTGGGTATAGAAAAACTATTCGTTTTGTTATAATGGCATGTATAGGGTAACTTATCTTTTGTTATACGTTTCATTTAAATTGGCCAAGTGTAATGGCTTTTCTTGGTTGATAACTCATTTTGTAAATGATCATGACATATGGCCAATTTGTGGTCATTGGGTTGTAACCCTAGTTAGTCATGTATGCATGTAAGATTTTCATCTTGTCGTGGTTGTTTGAATAATGGTATATTATGAATTGAGGTAGGTTTATAATTTATAAAAAATGGCTATAACAATGGCATAAAATTTTAAAGTTAGCAAGATGGCTATAAAACCTAATGGTCATATTGACAAGGAATGACCAAAAGAAGTAGCTGAATTGAGTTAAGGCTTTAAGGCATTAGAACATGATTTTTGGTTATGAATATGAGTATTTGAGTAGGTAGCTATGCTTGGTTTTAAACTAAGAAAAATGTATAAGTGAATGAGTCTTGGAGGGTGACAAGATGGCTTGGAAAATAGTATAAAAATTTGCCCACAAGGGCGGACACACCGGCGTGTGTCTAGACCATGTGCGACACACGGCCTGCCCCATGGGCATGTTGTTTAGTCGTGTGTCCCTTGTACCCTAATGTTTTCAAGTCAGTAAGTTTTGTATTAACCATACGGGTGGAGACATGGTCGTGTGTCTCAACTGTGTGGAGGAAATGGCCTAGCACACGGACGTGTGTCTTGCCGTGTGCCCCTAAATAAATGATGACGTCATAAGCAGAATTTCCAAGTTTTTGCACACGGGTTGTGACACGGGTGTGTCCTGGCCGTGTGAAGGGCATGGGCCAAGGGCACAAGCATGTGCCAGGCCGTGTGAAAACCGCTTTAGGTTCAAATTGAAAAAAAAATCTACACGAGTTAGGGACATGGCGTGTCCCGATATGTTTACCGTGTGAGTTGTATGGACCTTCAACACAGACGTGCTGCGAAGACACATGGGCGTGTCATTTGATCCACATAGGCATGTGGTTTCAAATTCAAGAAAACTCTGACAACATTTTAGAGTTCCCGATTTAGTCTCGAACCACCCCTAATGTATGTTTTGGGCCTCGTAGGCCCATATAAGGGACAAATTATATTGGTATGAAAGAAATTGTTTAAAGAAAAATTGTATTGCCTGGTTTTACGTGAATTCTTGAGTATATGTCCGGTAACGCCTGTAACAGCCCGATTTAAACCCTAATCAGAACGGTGGTTTTGAGACCACGAATTCGAGTCAGAAAAATATTTTAAAATAATTTTTGTGTTTATTCTGTGTGAATTTATATCTGTGAAATTTTCGTGATTTAATTTTGTCGTTTAGGTATCCGATTTAATAAAAGGACTTAATCGCATAAATTAAAAATTTTATAGTTAAAAGCATAAGGGCCAAATTGTTAGTGGCTTTCTAAGTTGTAGCTTTTATGTTTCAAATAATCCATTTGAATAGGTAATGTCTAGTTATGTCCTTGATTTAATACATTTTAATATTAAATAATAAAGGTTAAAAAGTAAAACAATGATAAGTTAATATATATGATATAATATATGATAATTAAAAAAAGTGTTCATATTATATGTCATTGCTGAAACTTAAATAAGGAAGAAAAAAAAAGAAAAGAACTAGGGTTTGGTTGCCTTCCAAGCTCAATCAAGGTAAGAGTTTAGCTTGGTTTTTGATAATTTCTACGTTTTTGAGATCGTTGCTTCAAGTACAACAAAACCCATGCTTGAATTTTTGAGTTTGATGAATATTTTGAGTTGTGACATTGTTGATAGCTTGTGATTTTTATTATTTGATGATGAAATATGAAAGATATGTTTTAGATTAACATATATTGTATTGGAGTTTTTGATGATTTTGAGTAATTAGGACTAAAATGTGAAATTAATGAAATATATGGGCTTGTATAGATATGGGTACCATTCGGTCAAACATGGGTACTTTGAAATTTTGTGTATTTTGTGTTTTTTGCAATATGGACTAAATTGTAAAAATTGTAAATGTTAGGGGTAAAATGGTAATTTTCCCATTTATGTGTTTTGGACTAAGTTGAATGAAAATATGTTTGAATGAGCTTAATTTGAATATGTTTAGATCAAGAACCAAAGAAATCGGATTTGGATCAGGGAAAAACGAAAGTTGTCTACTAGCAGCCCCGTCTCGTTTTACAACATCCGAGGTAAGTTTATAAGCAAATAGATGTACTAAAATTTAATTAAATGCAAAGTTTATATGATGAAATGAAATATATAAATTATTATGTGTAAATGCCGAATGTGTATAAGCAAGGTAACTATGTTTATGGAATTATTTCGACTAAGTTATGACGTCCTGAAGCCCCGTATGAACCTTAGAAATAGTTAGGATACATATGCCACGACATAGGATTTCGATATATGTGTGCGAGTAAGACCATGGCATCGTCATGCGATTTTGATATGTGTTTACGAGTAAGACCCTGTCTAGGACAGTGGACTCGTTATGTGGCTACATGTAAGACCACGTTTGGGATGTTGGCATTGTACGACTTGTGTGGTTATCCTAGTGTCCTATCCAATTCCGAATGGTTCATCGTGCAAAAGAAAATCGTGATCGGATGTGTAAATAAGCTAAAAGGCCAGGTATGGTTAGCTTGTTAGCTATTGAAAATAAGGTATGTGTGAGACTTGAAAATTGGTAAGTTTTAAGTGATACAAAGAATAAATATTTATGAATTAAGAAAGTATATTTGGTTTGAGCAAATGGTATGAATATTATGGAATTAATTTTGGATATGTATATATTTGATAATATATGTGTTCAGATATATAAGTAGTATATGTGTATAAAATTATAGTTGGATTCTTTCGCTTTTGTGAATTGGCAATTATGTGTTTGATTATATCATGATATTTTAACTTAGAAAGTTAATTGATATTTGGTTAATATGATGGTGGAAGCATTCAACCATGTAGAATTATGTAAGAAAATATAATTATTTATTTCACTTGTAAGTTGGAAGTTAAGTTTGACAATGTTAATATAACTTGGTTTAATTTAAAATAAATCGACTATATCTTGGAATTGTTTATTTGCTTTCGACTTACTAAGCTATATTAACGTACTCTGTGTATTTATATTACTTCGTTTTGTAGATTTTGGATTCAAGTTACAAGCTCAGGGATCGCCAGCAAAGTCTATCACACTATCGACCATTTTTGGTATTTTATAAGTTACATTATGGAACTATGGCATCTAAAGGCTGGATTATAATTTGAGAATGCCGAATGTTGGTTATGTGTATAAGCCATGCAAAAATGGCTAAACTTTTATCCTTAAAATTTAGCTATGTTAAGTTCGGTTTATGTTCACTTTGGTTTTATAGTTACATGCCATGTTTGTATAATGTTTGTATTAGGTACCACATGTGCTGAAAAATGGTTGCATGCTATGTCTCAATTCAGTTTTCCATGCTTTAGATTAAATATTCATTGAGTTTGATTATTGGTAATTATTGAGTATGCTACGTGGATAAAAATGGTTGACTATTTGATATGTATTTTATGTCAAAGGTGGCCATTGTTTTAGGTAAGTTGTATATATATTATATATATGCGCTTCATTTACAGGTTCAGCTATGGTTTATTGGAATTAAACATATATGATTGCTTATTAGTTTATTTAATATGTTTGTATGAGTAACTTGGTTATTATGAAATTCGGTATGTGTAACACCCCAAACCCAGCCCAGACGTTATGGCCAGATCTGAGGTGTCACATGGACTTACGACTTAGTATGCATTCGTTGGTTTAAGTGATTGGGGTGGTCTTTGTAAAAATAGTGGTTCAATGAAAAGCCGGTTTATCAATCTTTAGGCTATCCATTTGTTTTGCTTGTTGAATATTGAAAACGTTCATTAATTTTGAAAACCCGTGCAGCCTAACACTAGCAGTTTCGTCATAGTATAAATATAATCAGAAAATAAAACCATAGCGGAAAAAGAAATTTAAATAGCGGCCTTATTACAACTTAAAACCCAAAATTAAATCAGAATATAAAAATAATAAAAATAAACTAACTTAGAAAAACCAACTTTGCAGATGATGTGGCCACTCTGAATCCCTCACAACTCCAAGCCCACTATGGTTGGGGATTTCTGCGAGATGAAAATAAAGGTGAGTTCGATAAACTCGATGTGTAACATAACCCAACCATAGCCCAAAACATATCAAACCTCAGAGTCAAACTTATCTGGGCCTTGGCCCAGTACAGAAATCAGAATGAAACCCATAGGCCCATAGCAGAAACAGAACAAATATATCATGAATGCTGAAATCCCAACCCAAAGCCATCCATAACACCTCCGTACCAGCCTTACACCATGTGAGGAGACTACTCGACCCACCCAACTGCTACACACCATAGAAATTGCAACGAGGCTGCCAGATATTGTGACGAAATCACCAGATATAGATATTGTGGCTAGACATATATATATATATATATATGTGGCGAAGCCACCAGATTGCAGCGAGGCTGCCAGATATTTTGACGAAGTCACCAGAACAGATATATGTGGCGAGGCCACCGGATTGCAGCGAGGCTGCCAGAGCGCTTCCTCCATCAATATAAACCCATGTCCCATGCAACAGAAATAATATGTCATGGCATACGTATACAAAACAGAACATCATGCTTTTCAGAAAAAAATAACCCTAGGGGTAAAATCGTAATTTTGCATGCATAAGGGTATTTCAGTAATTATTACCTATTGCTAAGGTTTCATGCTCATTCTAACATTTTCCAAGTAATCAGAAGTACTTACCTCGTCTTTTTACCAAAATGGACCCGTTGGCCCATTGGCTCGTTTTCGGCCCATTAAGCCCAAAAATACCGTTGTGCACGAAAATGCACACTCTGCACTCTAATAATCCAAATGCACCATATTCATTAACAACTGTCTCACGATCGCTCACACGCTCGCGAGTTCATAAAATACCAACGTTTCAGTATTACGGCTTTTACCGATTCAGTCTAAGGGAGGGTGTCGTTTACACACCTGGTTGATGACGATTGATGATGATATCTCCCACGCGATAATCCTACAATAGATCACTAACACATTAGACTTACGAATTAACAATAACTATCATAAATCCACGTCAACTAACCCAATCATCACACAAGTTAGTCATTTACTTACGAAGGGCAAAATAGTCATTTTACCCTCTAGAGGTAAATCGATAGTCCTACCCTACAGGGGTATTTTAGTAATTCTACAACTTATCCACTTGGCCCTATGGACCCATTGGGACCACATGGCCCATTTCAACCCATCTCGGCCCGAAATAGCCGTCCTACTGCTAGAGTAATGAGAAATACACACTTGTTAGGAGACTGCAGTTAATCCGAACTCCAAACACTCTTAGCTGACGCCCAACCCAAACGAGCACGTCACAAAGTGAAAGGGATCAGCCAAGAAGGGTGTGCCTACTTTCCTCATGGTTTGCTGTATTTAAAGCCAGCTTTCCATCTACTCTTATGTTAGCTTCCCGATGTGGGATCCCTCCATCACCAGAGTTAAAAACCAACACCAACTCTTGATGTCCCAACATATCAAAATAATCAACCTTTGCGTGCCAAGGGATTTGAACCAAAGTCCTCTCACGTGCCAACTCATGCCACCACCACTAGGCCATCAACTATTTGTGTCATAAACCCAACACATTAAACTTTAAAGCGCACCTACTTGTTCTAGATTTATTGAAAAGAAAAACCAAAATATATTGCAAGAGCCAAGACTTGAACCTTGGACCCCTTGCTTCCTCTGTGGCGTCACTTCCTTGTCCCCTAAGTGGCGCCACCTTGCCACTACACCACACTCCTTTTTGTGTCATCTTTTACCCCTTTAATCTTAAAAGCCCAAACGCCATTGCATCACCTATTCATAAAATTAAAATTTCGAAGAATACCACGGATTTAACTTAAGTTTGGGCCTTCCAAAGGCCCACTAACCTACTAAAATATATATTAACCAACCAGAACACACAAATTTTAAAAAACACAAAAATAGAGAAAACCCGAAAATTAGGGCGTTACAACTCTACCCTCCTTAAAGAAATTTCGTCCTTGAAATTTTAACTGAATAAAACAGATGAGGATATTGTTGATGCATTGCCACTTCTGGCTCCCAAATAGCTTCCTCTTTGCCATGATTACACCACAACACCTTTACTAGCGGAACAGATTTCCTCCTCAAAATCTTAACATCTCGATCCAAAATCTGCACAGGCTCTTCCTCAAAAGTCAAGTCTGTTTGGACCTCGATCTTTGCAACCGGCACAACATGAGTAGGGTTAGAACGATACCACCTTAACATGGAGATGTGAAAGACATCATGAATCCTATCCAATTCTGGAGGTAGCTCCAACTGATAAGCCACTGGACCCACTCGCTTAAGAATCTGATAAGGCCCAATGAACTGCGAACTTAACTTGCCTTTCCTCCCAAACCTTAATATTTTCTTCCAAGGCGAAACCTTCAAGAAGACCATATCACCCACAGAGTACTCAATTTCCTTGTGCTTCAAATTTGCATATGACTTCTGTCTATCAGATGCTTCCTTCAACCGATCTCTAATCAACTTGACCTTATCCTCAGTGTCTGCCACCAACTCAGGTCCAAGAACCTGTCGTTCACCCAACTCAGTCCAACAACTAGGTGTACAACATCTTTGCCCATACAGTGCCTCATAAGGAGCCATTCAAATACTTGCCTGATAATTGTTGTTGTATGCAAACTCTGCCAATGGTAAGTAATCCTCCCAACTGCCTCGAAATTCGATAATGCATCCCCTCAACATGTCTTCCAGAATCTGAATAACCCTTTCCAAATGACCATCAGTCTGAGGATGAAAGGCTGTACTAAAGTTAAACCGCGTACCCAACGCCTCATGCAACTTTTGCCAAAACCGAGATGTGAATCTAGATCTCGATCAGAAATAATCGACACTGGCACTCCGTGAAGTTGCACTATTTTCGCCACATACAATTTGGCTAACTTTTGAAGTGAATAATCAGTGCGGACAGGTATGAAATGAGCAGATTTGGTCAACCTATCCACAATTACCCAAATCGAGTCCTTCTTCGACGGTGTCAAGGGTAACCCACTCACAAAATCCATGGTTACCCTCTCCCACTTCCAAAGTGGTACTTTCACTGGCTGTAAAAGTCTAGAAGGTAATTGATGTTCAGCTTTCACTTGCTGACAAGTCAGACATTTTCCCAAAACTTCCGTTACCTCTCGCTTCAATCCAGGCTACCAATACAACTCCTTTAAGTCGCGATACATTTTACTCCATCCAGGATGTATAGCACACAGACCTCCATGAGCTTCTTTCAGAATTGCTTGCCTCAAGTCAGAGTCTTTCAGAATACAAACTCTACCTCGGTAACACAGAACTCCCTCCCTGTTCAGTCCGAACTCAGAAGTATCCCCATTCTTAACCTACCAGAATCGAGAAACCAGGGACTCATCCCTCGACTGTTTTTCCTTAATCTCATCCACCCAGGTCGGCCTAACTTGCAGTTTTGCTAACAGACTACCATCGTCATATAGACTCAAACGAGCAAACATGGCTCTCAGATCAGATATAGTTCTACGACTTAGGGCATTAGCCACCACATTAACTTTTCCTGGGTGATACTCAATTGCGCAGTTATAATCTTTAAGCAACTCTATCCATCTCCGCTGCCTAAGGTTCAGCTCCTTCTGAGTCAGCAAGTACTTAAGGCTCTTATGATCTGTGTATATAATACAACTTTCTCTGTACAGGCATTGTCTCCAAATCTTAAGCGCAAAGATTACTGCTGCCAACTCCAAATCATGAGTAGGATAGTTAACTTTATGTGGTTTAAGCTGTCGCGATGCATAAGCAACCACTTTATCCTCTTGCATCAACACACAACCCAACCCTACATGTGATGCATCACTACATACAGTAAAATCTTTTCCAGACTCCGGCTAAATCAGTACAGGTGCCTCGGTTAGAACTTTCTTTAGCTTCTAAAAAGAGTCCTGTTGTTTCTCAGTCCAAACAAATAGTACTCCCTTACTTATAAGCTTTGTCAAAGGCCCTGCCATCACAGAAAATCCTTCCACAAACCTTCTATAGTACCCAGCTAAACCCAGAAAACTTTGAATTTTCGACACTAACCTCGGTGGCTTCCATTCCAGAATCGCTTCAATCTTTCGAGGGTCCACCTTGATCCTTTTAGCAAAGACAACATGCCCCAAGAAAGTTACCTCTCTCAACCAGAACTCACACTTACTGAATTTCGCATAAAGCTCCTTCTCTCTCAACACTTGCAGCACAATACGAAGATGCTCATCATGCTTCTCCTCAGTTTTAGAATAAACCAGAATATCATCGATAAAGACGAACACGAATTGATCCAAGTATGGCTGGAACACTTGATTCATCAGATCCATAAATGCCGCAGGTGCGTTCTTCAACCAAAATAGCATAACCAAGAACTCATAGTGACCATACCGAGTTCTGAATGCCGTCTTGTGAATATCCACCTCCTTAACCCTCAACTGATGATACCTAGATTGAAGGTCAATCTTGGAAAATACTGAAGCTCCTCTAAGTTGGTCGAATAAATCATCGATTCTCAGCAATGGGTACTTGTTCTTAACCGTCAGTTTGTTCAACTGTCGACAATCGATGCACATCCGCATTGACCCATCTTTCTTCTTTATGAACAACACTGGTGCTCCCCACGGAGACACACTTGTTCTAATAAAGCTTCTATCCAATAACTCTTGAATTTGGGCTTTCAGCTCCACCAACTCCTTCGGTGCCATCCTATAAGGTGCAATGGACACCGGTGCCATTCCAGGTAACAAGTCGATTCCAAACTCAACCTCTCGATTCAGGGGCAAACCCGGAAGCTTCTCTAGAAAAATAGCTTGCAAATCCTTGACGGTTCTAACTTTATCCACTGTCAAATCCTCAGTTTCTGATTGGCTTACAAATGCCAAATAAGCCTCACATCCATTTCGAATCCACTTCTTGGCTTTCAATGCTGACACCACATTAGACAGATAATCCCTACGCTCGCCTATCACTAAAACCTCCTCATCCTTTGTGGTCTTTAACATCATTTGTAATATCCTGATTTTGGGCCTAGTCGGAATAGTGGTTTCGTGACCACAAAATCCAAGATATAAATAATTATTTTATGATTATTTTAAGGTCTATGATATGATTGCATGATTGTGTGAAAATTTCGTGAAGAAATTTTATGCATAAAGTGCCTAATTTGAAATTTGGGACTAAATTGAATAAATTGCAAAACTTGTGTTCTATAAGTATTTTGCATAAAATTGAATTAGATTATTAATTAGAGGTCCTTAAAGAGTAATTTTACCGATTTCTAAGTCTATGGACAAAAATTGGACATGGATGGAATTTTTGGAAAGTTTAGTAGTAAGGGCATTTTGGTCATTTAGGGTAAAATGAATTAAAATACAAAATTAAAGCCAATTTTGCTCATCTTCAACCCCATGGCCGAATATAGCAAGGAGAAACCATGGCTAGGGTTTTCAAGCTTCCATGCTCGATTGTAAGTTCGTTCTAGCCTCGTTTTTAATGATTTTTACGTTTTTGGAGTCCGTAGCTCGATTTAGCTTATGCTAGCAATAATTTAACCTAGGGTTTATATTTGGAAAAATACCCATAGGTGAAATTTGTGTATTTTAGTGTTTTATGATAGAATATGAGGTTTTAAATTATGTTAGACAACTTGTGCTACTCGGTTTTAAGTGAAAAGCGAGCAAAAGGGCTTAATCGGTAAAAATACCTAATAGTCATAAGTACATGTTAGAGTGAGAATTTGATGTTGCCATAGAAGGGAAACATTATCAGCATGTCATAAAACATAAGAAAATAGGCTGAATTTTAATTTACGAGCTTTGGGGCAAAAGTGTAAATATGCAAAAGTTTAGGGGCAAAATTGTAATTTTTCAAAAATATGATTTTGGGTCAATTTGAATAATGTGAGTCCTAATTAGACTATATTTTAAATGATAGAGCAAGGAAAACTGAAATTCGGGCTAAAATGGGGAAAATACCAAGTTGTGGACGAAATGGTAAAAATAGCCATTTTCGCATACGAGGTAAGTTCATATGTAAATGTTGGTAACATAGTTATTATTTTAAATGTTTTAATGTTTTTTAAATGATATGATAATTATTATGAAATATTATACTTGTGATAATTGTTTGATAATATGTCAAATTATGTGATATACTTGGAAAATATGAAATACTACCGAGTATCGGTATCGGCATTCCGTAGAAGATGGTTGAGACACATGATCGTGAGATGTAACTAGGCATCCGAACTCGTTGAGTTGAGTCCGAGTTCACTTATGGATGCGAACGCCCGAGCTCGTTGAGTTGAGTCCGAGTTCACTTATGGGCGGGTTACATGGTAGCTTGGCTACATATGTGGCACTTATGTGCAAACTTTCCATGTATCCGAATTATATTCCGATGTGTTCAACGGGTAAAGTTCTACTCAAATGGAGGAATACTCAAGATGAAAGGGACGTATTGGTAAGTGTTGTGAAATGGATAATTTGAACAGGTATGTACTTAACCCTCGGGTTGAAAACTCGATATAACAACAATATGGTAAGATGATAAATGAAAAGGTGATATGAATGTCTTGGTGATGATTATGCAAATGATGTTTTATGTTTACTTATATGGTTATGTTACTTGCTATTTGCATGTGAGCTTACTAAGCATTTATGCTTACTCCTCCTTTTCATTCCTTGTAGTGTTGACAAGCTAGCTCGAAATCGAAAACGGTGGAGGCACGCTCACACTATCCGTATACCATCTTGACATAATGGCTTGTATATTTTGAGTATGGCATGTATAGCATTATAATCATTTTGTATATATGGTCTTATGATATGGTTATTGAGTGGTATGGAGATAGAAATGCTTGGTAATGATTAGCCATTGGAATGGCTAATCATGATCATATTTGGTATTATGTATGTCAAATTGCTAGCTAATCCATGGAAACCATGAAATAGGTAAAATTTACCATAAAATAGATTCAGACAGCAGCAGTGACGTGAGTTTAAAAATCACTAAAAATAGTAGAAATGGAATTAAATAATGAATAAGTTATGGAATCGAAGCTTGATGAGTCTATTTTCATATGGAATAAGCGAAACAGGTATATGAGCTATATTTTATGAGATGTTTAAATTTTTGTGAAACAGGGCCAGAGCGATTTCTGGATCCCCTGTTCTGACTTTGGAAATTCACCATAAATTTTACAAAGATAATTAGAAGTCATGGTTTATATGTACAGATTCCTTATTGAGTCTAGTTTTATTAGAGACAAACGGCATAGTCATTGAAGCTCTGTACAGGGAGATATCTGATTCGTAATACACTGAGGTCAGAGTAGTTGAACCCTGAAATAGGGGAGAATTTAACTAATAAACTGTACTAATTGGCCCAACCAAAAATTCTAGAAAAAATTTAGTAGATATATATATGAGTCTAGTTTCAGGAAAAATTTACGGAATTGGATTTCGAGTTTCGTAACTCGAGATATGATTTTTAAAGCGACTGTGATGCAGTTAGCCAGCTTGTCTGGAAATTTTAAAATGAATTGTATGAGCTGTTTAATTAATGAATTAAGTCCGTTAACACCTCGTGTTCGACTCCGCAACGGTCTCGGTGCACGGGTGTTACATTTAGTGGTATCGAGCAGGTTTAGTCGGTTCTCGGACTAACCTAGCATGTGTAAAAGTTTAGCTATACATGCCACTGATCTGTGATAGTGTGATGTCTTCCGACGCGTATAAGTACCGTCTTATTTAGACAGGGTACTCTCCAACCGAGCTGTGCCGACCATGTTCAATGTTATGTGAATATATTTGAGTAAAATTATGATTATGATAAGTCTCGGTTCAGAAAAAGTATGAATAAAAGTTTATGATACATATGTGATAATATGTGAGATGAAAGTTCATGTTGTGATAAATATCCATATTTGCTTAATGCTCATACGATGTAGTGTATGTGGCTTACTTGATAAGATGAACGGAATAAATAGAAAGTAGTAGAGGTATGAATAAAGGTCATAATATCATAATACGGATGAAAATGTCCTTGTCTTGATTGGACGTTGAATGTTGATGAATGTTAATGATATACAATTTTTTATGAGATAAAGGATTATAATGAAATGAACTTATCTATGTTAAATTGTTAGACTGAATTGTATGATTGTAATGATATGTACATGATGATGCACGAAATGAAAGTTGTGATTGTGATGCAAATATTTATGTTTGTTTGGCCTTATATAATGTCATGAGCATGAATTAATTTAATTAATTGAATGGATAAGTAAAGCTGTCTAGAAAACATAGAATGTATGCATAAGTATATTGTCTAAATGGGACAATAGGAAAATTGGTGTAAGCCAACATGAATGAATGACATGATTTTGATGATGTTACTATGATGATGGAAGTTGTGTCATATGTGTATGTATAAGAAAGTCGAGTCGAGGTCCTACAACCCTCCCCTTACCAAAGTGGTACTTATAATGGAATTTCATGAGATTTGTATTGAATAAGTTTCTGTTGAAAACCCAAAGAGTTCAAAGGATAGAATAATTATAAGTATGATCCGAGATTGAAAATGAGTTGATAAGTAAAGTCGAGCCGAAAGTATCGGATTGACGTAAAATTATTGGAGTTATGCCTTGTCCTAGTTAGAAAAGGAATTCTCCTTGGTAAATCGAATTACTCAAGTGCAAGGTCGAGAAAAGTGTAAATCGAAATTTATTCGAATTGGCCTTTTTAGTGAATGGTTTAATATAAAATTTGTGACTGCAGAACTAGTTGGGGAAATGATATTTCAAATGTGAATTATCCGAGTGTGACATTATGACCGGACAGATTAGCGATCTCTTTTGAGATGTTCTATGTGTTCACCCGTTCTCAGAAATATTTCTATGGCTATTGATCTTCTGAAGAAATTCTTGTTATATGGGAATGTCTTCTAATTTGGTGTTGGATGAAAGCATTGGTAGTCTGACTGGTTTATAATTTATATTGCTCTATTTCATCGGGTATTCTATTTCATTTCGTCTGATAAGAATTGATGAGAGAATTCATATGATATTATGATTCTGTTTCTTCTACTTGATGCTTCATCTGATATATATGTATGGGAAGATATATTGATCTTGTTATATTTGATTTCAGTGGGATTAAATAATGTTTTCTTTTGGACTTTCTTTCTTTGAAGAATTATCAGGGTATTCTATATTTTCTCTATGAATTTGGTTTTCGATTCTCCGGCATAGTATCGTATCTTGGGTTTCTTTATCCTGGATCTCTTTATTCTGGATTTCTTTATTCTGGGTTTCTCTATCTTGGATTTCTTTATTCGGTTTTCTTGTTATCTTTGTTCCATAATTTGTCAATTATGACTCATGTTCGAAGTACGTTCTTCAGCTCGTGATAATCATGTCAAATATGACTATACTTCTAATTTGATCTTGGTAATGTGGTGATTTTAGTATTGGGATTTTTCTAATTTACGTGTAAGGATTTGACATCGAGAAAGGCATAGGTGATAAAAGCGCGAGTTTTAGTCGGTATGGTAAATTATTTATTTGAAAGATTTCATGTGACAATTATGTCAGGATTATTTTTCCCAAGTTTGATAATAGAATTTCATTTTGTACGGATAAAAGAGTAAATAGTTTGAACGAGAAGTGTATATTTAATAGAAAGAGTTGAATATTAGTTTAAGTCACTACGAATGATAAGGTTTCCATCTTGTGAAAGCTGAAAAGTTTATTATATGTTGACAGAGTTCGGATAGATGAGAATATTGGTAACAAGGCGTCGAACTAGACTAGTCTACATTGAGCAATGACTTCGACTTTCGAAGAATGTATTGTTGTATAAATTGTGATGTGTTTCAAGACGGTGAGGTAATGTGATAGTTTAGAGCATCCGATGTTACATAAAATCGGAGTTGTTAAAGGGTTAAAGCCGAGCATTGGGATCTATCAAAATTATCCTTGTCAATGTTGATATTGGGATGGAAATGAGAAGGATTATTCTTGAGGCCATATCGTAATTATTTCTATGGCGGAAAAGGAAAATGGGATGTATCCTATTGTTAAATGTTTGGCGAGATATATAAATCACATCTGATTGAATGAATTCCTACTCATCGATTCATGGAATTTCAGGTCTCTTTAATTGTCGGTTTCTTGGAATTCGGTCTCCATTAAATCAAGTTGAGATCCGGGTTTTATGTCATGATATCATGGGAAATTAAGAAGGGTTGAAAATTTAAGAACAGTTGAGAGTTGAGACTGTAAGCTTTTAGATCATATGAGAAATTGAAGAGATGTATTGGAGGTATAGTCTAAGTGCAAGTTCTTGACACCAAATATGAGATTAAAAGTGAAGACCACTTTTTCGGTATGATTTTCGGGGACGAAAATCCTCAAGGGGGAGAGTTGTAATATCGATTTTGGGCCTAGTCGAATAGTGGTTTCGTGACCACAAAATCCAAGATATAAATAATTATTTTATGATTATTTTAAGGTCTATGATATGATTGCATGATTGTGTGAAAATTTCGTGAAGAAATTTTATGCATAAAGTGCCTAATTTGAAATTTGGGACTAAATTGAATAAATTGCAAAACTTGTGTTCTAGAAGTATTTTGCATAAAATTGAATTAGATTATTAATTAGAGGTCCTTAAAGAGTAACTTTACCAATTTCTAAGTCTATGGACAAAATTGGACATGGATGGAATTTTTGGAAAGTTTAGTAGTAAGGGCATTTTGGTCATTTAGGGTAAAATGAATTAAAATACAAAATTAAAAGCCAATTTTGCTCATCTTCAACCCCATGGCCGAATATAGCAAGGAGAAACCATGGCTAGGGTTTTCAAGCTTCCAAGCTCGATTGTAAGTTCGTTCTAGCCTCGTTTTAATGATTTTTACGTTTTTGGAGTCCCTTAGCTCGATTTAGCTTATGCTAGCAATAATTTAACCTAGGGTTTATATTTGGAAAAATACCCATAGGTGAAATTTGTGTATTTTAGTGTTTTATGATAGAATATGAGGTTTTAAATTATGTTAGACAACTTGTGCTACTCGGTTTTAAGTGAAAAGCGAGCAAAAGGGCTTAATCGGTAAAAATACCTAATAGTCATAAGTACATGTTAGAGTGAGAATTTGATGTTGCCATAGAAGGAAACATTATCAGCATGTCATAAAACATAAGAAAATAGGCTGAATTTTAATTTACGAGCTTTGGGGCAAAAGTGTAAATATGCAAAAGTTTAGGGGCAAAATTGTAATTTTTCAAAATATGATTTTGGGTCAATTTGAATAATGTGAGTCCTAATTAGACTATATTTTAAATGATAGAGCAAGGAAAACTGAAATTCGGGCTAAAATGGGGAAAATACCAAGTTGTGGACGAAATGGTAAAATAGCCATTTTCGCATACGAGGTAAGTTCATATGTAAATGTTGGTAACATAGTTATTATTTTAAATGTTTTAATGTTTTTTAAATGATATGATAATTATTATGAAATATTATACTTGTGATAATTGTTTGATAATATGTCAAATTATGTGATATACTTGGAAAATATGAAATACTACCGAGTATCAGATATCGGCATTCAAGTAGAAGATGGTTGAGACACATGATCGTGAGATGTAACTAGGCATCCGAACTCGTTGAGTTGAGTCCGAGTTCACTTATGGATCTGACATGAGCTCGTTGAGTTGAGTCCGAGTTCACTTATGGGCGGGTTACATGGTAGCTTGGCTACATATGTGGCACTTATGTGCAAACTTTCCATGTATCCAATTATATTCCGATGTGTTCAGCGGGTAAAGTTCTACTCAAATGGAGGAATACTCAAGATGAAAGGGACGTATTGGTAAGTGTTGTGAAATGGATAATTTGAACAGGTATGTACTTAACCCTCGGGTTGAAAACTCGATATAACAACAATATGGTAAGATGATAAATGAAAAGGTGATATGAATGTCTTGGTGATGATTATGCAAATGATGTTTTATGTTTACTTATATGGTTATGTTACTTGCTATTTGCATGTGAGCTTACTAAGCATTTATGCTTACTCCTCCTTTTCATTCCTTGTAGTGTTGACAAGCTAGCTCGGAAATCGAAAACGGTCGGAGGCACGCTCACACTATCCGTATACCATCTTGACATAATGGCTTGTATATTTTGAGTATGGCATGTATAGCATTATAATCATTTTGTATATATGGTCTTATGATATGGTTATTGAGTGGTATGGAGATAGAAATGCTTGGTAATGATTAGCCATTGGAATGGCTAATCATGATCATATTTGGTATTATGTATGTCAAATTGCTAGCTAATCCATGGAAACCATGAAATAGGTAAAATTTACCATAAAATAGATTCAGACAGCAGCAGTGACGTGAGTTTAAAAATCACTAAAAATAGTAGAAATGGAATTAAATAATGAATAAGTTATGGAATCGAAGCTTGATGAGTCTATTTTCATATGGAATAAGCGAAACAGGTATATGAGCTATATTTTATGAGATGTTTAAATTTTTGTGAAACAGGGCCAGAGCGATTTCTGGATCCCTGTTCTGACTTTGGAAATTCACCATAAATTTTACAAAGATAATTAGAAGTCATGCTTTATATGTACAGATTACTTATTGAGTCTAGTTTTATTAGAGACAAACGGCATAGTCATTGAAGCTCTGTACAGGAGATATCTGATTCGTAATACACTGAGGTCAGAGTAGTTGAACCCTGAAACAGGGAGAATTTAACTAATAAACTGTACTAATTGGCCCAACCAAAATTCTAGAAAAAATTAGTAGATATATATATGAGTCTAGTTTCAGGAAAAATTTACGGAATTGGATTTCGAGTTTCATAACTCGAGATATGATTTTTAAAGCGACTGTGATGCAGTTAGCCAGCTTGTCTGGAAATTTTAAAATGAATTGTATGAGCTGTTTAATTAATGAATTAAGTCCGTTAACACCTCGTGTTCGACTCCGGCAATGGTCTCGGGTACGGGGTGTTACATCATTCGCTTAGCAGCACAATCTAGAGTAGCCCTATGCTTAACAAGCAAATCCATTCCCAAAATGAGATCGAATTCTCCGAAAGGTAGCTCCATCAGATCTCCAGAGAAAACTTTTCCTTGAGTTTCTATAGGCACATCTCTATACAGTTTATCTACCCTAACCGAGTGACCCAAAGGACTTAGTACAGATACCCCACTCACGGTCTCCTCAGAGCGCACACCCAGCGACCTAGATATAGCACATTCAACATATGAATGGGTAGATCCAACATCTATCAACGCAGTGTATGGCATACTAGAAATCAAAAACGTACCAATTATGACGTCAGGTGCATCACCCTCCTCTCGGTGACGAGTTGTATACACCAACGCCGGCTGACGAGCCTCAACAAATCCAGCATTCCTGCCAGGTGCTCTTCTTCCTCGACCGTTTCCATTACCACCTCTGGCTTGCCCACGTCCTCTCGGAAACTGTGGTCTACCCCTCATTGGTTGAGCGACCCTCTGCTCTAAAACTTGAACCTGATCTGGTTCTTGGGGACAATTCTTAACCCTATGCTCCATAGATCCGCATCGAAAACAAGCACCAAAACATTTCTGACACTCGTCCATATGCATCTTCCCACAATTCATACAACCCTGCGGTCTAACAGCATTCATCGGTTCTACTTGAACTGGCTCCATTACCCTTGCTCTCTTAACATTCCTGTTCATACCACCTGAAAGTCTTGAATCTCTCCTAAAATGGTTCTGATCTTTCTCACGATTCTGTCTTTCTGTATGCTTCACTTCCTCAGCTATCTTAGCTTTCTCCATTAAAGCAGCGAAGTTACGCTCCCTCTGTGGAGCAATTAGCACCCTAAGTTCATCTCTCAGACCATCCTCGAAGCTTACGCTACGCTCATACTCTGTACCAACAATCCCAGAAGCATACCGGCTCAGTCTCAGAAACTCAGACTCATACTCAGCCACTTACTTACTCCCTTGGACCAGGTTCAGAAATTCTTTCCGGTGAGTGTCCACGTAACTAGCCCCAACATACTTTCCTTTGAAGGCTGTCTTAAATAGCTCCCAAGTCACACTGTTAGTAGGATTTCCATCTCTCACCGTGAGCCACCACTAATAAGCCTCATCCCTGAGTAACGATATGGCTCCTTCACTTACGCTCCCACAGGCGGTCAGACAGATCATCCATAATCTGCTCTGTGGCTTCTAACCAATACTCAACCACATTCGGAGCTACACCAGATACCCCCCTAAATATCTCTACTCCATTGTCCCGGAGTCGCTCAGAAATAGACCCCTGAATTTTGTTTCCCGTACTTGCCCTAGCAACCCTTTCCAAAACTCGGAGCATTGCCTGGGACAGAGCATCATCCCCGGCACCTCGATCATGATACTCTACCACCGTTGCCGGTGGTACCGGTGCATCTGCTGTCGGTACATGTCCTGAAGACGAAGATTCAGCTTGAGCATTACCTCGGCCACGTCCACGGCCTCTTCCACGAGCTGCTCGTGTACTCATTTCGTATTATCTGATTAAGAATTTTATGAATCAGTTTAAAATTTTAGTGTTTATTACAGATGTCTTATGAATAACAGTAATTCAGAGTTTGAGTTTGTTTCCTTTTAGGTAGCCTAGCTACACTCTCGGTCTACTTATCGAGTTTCTATAGTTCGGTGTTACCCTAACTAAAGTACCATGATAAGGTTTTGTACAAGCATATAATGAATATTTGAAACAATCGAAAGGCTCGAAAACTTACAAACTTGGGTAGGAGATTCGATGTGCCACCTTCTTAAAAACCTAATTTTAGAAAACCGATTTTAATCTTTAAAATCATCTATTTGTAAAGAGAAAATATTGGAAACATTCTCGAAAACAATTTATAATCAACTTCCAAAAAAAATGATTTTCGAAAACCTTTATTCAGTATTTCTTTACAAACTCCTATTTTTAGACCCGTTCCACAGCCGAGTTGTTACAACTTAGCTCTGATACCACTACATGTAACACCCCAAACCCGACCCAAACGTTATGGTCAAATCTAACGTGTCACATGGACTTACGACTTAGTATGCATTTGTTGGCTTAAGTGATTGGGGTGGTCTTTGTATAAACAGCGGTTGAATGAAAAGTCGGTTTATCAATCTTTAGGCTATCCATTTGTTGTGCTTGTTGAGTCTTGAAAACGTTCATTAATTTTGAAAACTTCATATGACCTAACACTAGCGATTTAGTCATAGTATAAATATAATCAGAAAATAAAACCATAGCGGAAAAAGAAATTTAAATAGCGGCCTTATTACAACTTAAAACTCAAAATTAAATCAGAATATAAAAATAAAAAAAAACTAACTTAGAAAAACCAACTTTGCAGATGATGTGGCCACTCCGAATCCCTCACAGCTCCAAGTCCACTATGTTTGGGGATTTCCTGCAGAGATGAAAATAAAGGGTGAGTTCGGTAAACTCAGTGTGTAACATAACCCAACCATAGCCCAAAACAGATCAAACCTCAGAGTCAGACTTATCTGGGGCTTGGCCCAGTACAAAAATCAGAATGAAACCCATAGGGCCATAGCAGATACAGAACAAATATATCATGAATGCAGAAATCCCAACCCAGAGCCATCCATACCACCCTCTATCAGCCTTACACCATGTGGGGAGACTACTCGACCCACCCAACCGCTACAGTCATACTCCCCTATTTGAGTTCTAGAAATTCTTTCTTTTTCTGGTCCAAGAACCTCTAAATGATATACTTTTTTCTAAACTTGATTTGGAAAAATTCCCATGTAACCCTTTTCTTCGATACCACAGAAGATATAGTTTTCCACTTGATAAGTTGTTTCTTTTAACAAGGGTACCGCACATTTTAAACATTCAGTTGGTGTGCACGATAACTCATCTAGAACCCGAATTGTGTTCTTTAGCCAAAATTCGGCTCTCTCAGGATCATCATCAGTCGTAGCTCTAAATTCCTCAGCCTCATACTTTCTAATCTTATCAACCGGAGCCTTACCATTTCTAAGAAATCTAGTACCCATAGGTGCTTCATCAGGCTGTGAAACAGATGGGGTAGGTCCTGGGACGGCAGGGTTCGATCTCATGTATTCACAAAACCATTCATTGTAACAGCCCAAAATTGACCCTAGTCGGAATGTGGTTTCGGGACCACAAAACCGAGGCATAAAAATAATTAAAAATTTATTATGATGCCTATAATATGTGTGTGCTCATGTATGACATTTTATGATGATTGATTTAGTGTTATAAAGGTGAATTTCACTAGAAAGGACTTGTGTGAGAAAATTTAGAATTGAGATAGGCAAATGTGGAAGTGGTCTATTGATGCACACTAGGAAATGTTGTCCTTGCATGTCAAATTCCCCAAATTTGACTATAGTGGCCGACCAAGGTGGGCATGATGGGCAAGGAAAACATTTTTCCAACATGTTTGGCTAGTGAGTTATGTAGGAAGTATTATAATAAAATAAGCATAAAAAATGAAAAAAAAAAAGAAAGATGAGCTTGGATGCCCTTGTTGCCGTGAGTGTGGAGAAAGAAAGAAGAATTTTTGTTCATCATTTTCATTTCCTTTGGGCTGAAAATTCTAAGGAGGAAGGAAGGAATTCTTGTTTCATGTTGGTTTGGAAGAGGTTTAGGAGGAGGTTTGGCCATACTTGTACCTAGATTAAGGTAAGTTTGATGTTTTGCCATGAGATTCATGTATATTTTAGTTGCTAGCTTGATGTTCTTGTTAGCCCATGGTCCAAATCTTTGTTATGTCATGGGAATGAAATTCGGCCAAAGTGAATATGGTGTTAATGCCATTGCATGCTAAATATCAAGCTTGATAATGATTCATGTGATGGTAGATTGAGGATTCTTAGATTTTCTTTTAGCATTTTTGAATGAGATACTAAGTTCTTTGTTTAACCATGACCAAATTGAAACGGTATGGTGTTGTGGTATTCGGCCATGTTGTATCCATAAGTATGATTCATGCATGTTGCATGGTAAGTAAGATTTAAGCTTTGGATATGTGTGTATATTTGGATATAAGCCACTTGAGAATTCGGCCATTGCACCTACATGAATATATGTTTGCACATGATGAATTGGTATGACATGTATACTATTTTAAGGCGTCTATTTGCTTGTGATGTTGTTTGGTTATGAAATAAATGAGAGATGTGTATAGAACTACAATATGTAATCGTTAATTAGGAAAATGTATGCTGTTTTTTTGTGTAGTATTAAGTGTAAAATTTGCCTCCACATAGACATGCATATTCGGCCAAAGGAAGTAGATTGGTGTGCATGTATTCGGTTAGAGGCAACCATATTGAAGCCTTATCTTGGCTTAGATTGCTGACCAAATGGGTAATAAGTGAGGATGGTTGCGAATATACAAACATACATATGCATGTGTAATTGAATTATGAATGTTTAGCAAGAGGGTTAAACTAGTTGATTTATTGATTAAGCTCAAGGAGTTAAAGAAGGAGAATCAAGCAAGGGAAAGACGAAGGTCATCGAGTAGCCGACTTGGACTGTTTTACCCAACACAAGGTAAGTCATTAAGCGTATATTTGGTGTTGATTTAAATGATCAATATATATATGCAAATGTGTTTAAATGAGTTGGTGTGTAAATGGAAATGTATGTGTATGGAATGATGCCATTGTTGAATGTATAAAGGCAGCAAAATACATAAGGTATTGGTCTCGGCACTAAGTGTGCGGGTATAAATGGACACGGTGACAAGATTGGCACTAAGTGTGCGGGTTTAAATTGTACAGCACTAAGTGTGCGAGTTTGATTATATAGCACTAAGTGTGCGAGTTGAATACATATAGCACTAAGTGTGCGGATTCACTATATGTTCTTGCATTACAATTGGCACTGAGTGTGCGACATTATTGAGCTAATCCGGACAGCGGATCGGGTAAGTACCTCGAGCTCTTGACGAATAGAAAATATGTTCATGCTCGGGGTTGAATTTGGTAAGCCTTAAATCTACGTGATGATTGAAATTGTATGGTTGTGGTGGAAAATGAGTTAATGTGTAAAATGCTTGATTATCTTGTTGTGTAGAATATGAAATGTGGATGTATGACTTGATACGAGATTGGACCGAAAGGTCCGAGGTATTATGGTATAGATTCGATATGGACGAGTACCTAGCCTCATTTGTTGTACATGTAGTAGTAACTTTATCAGTGGATTGATGAATGCTTATGACTTACTGAGTTGTAAACTCACTCGGTGTTTTTCTTGTCACCCATTTTAGGTCTCTTGGACTCGTATTGTTGCGTGCTCGGAACCGTCGTTGAAGTCATCACACCGGCTGAAATCTTGTGGTATTGTTTTTTTTGTTGTTGAAGAACATTTGGCATGTATAGGCTATTATATTTTGTCGAATTGTGGGTTGTAAACTTTAAGCCATGTGAAAATGGCCTATGTGGTCGTCGAGTGGGATGCTAGAACCTATAGCCACGAGTCTTAGAAACTCAAATTTTGTTAAGGTGGCCATAATTTGTGTCATGTATGATGGATGATTAAGGCCAAGGAAAAATTCATGAAATTGGCATAGTCTACTGCAGTAACTGTTGCGGACAGCAGCAGTGAGATGAGATTGAAAAATCACTAAAAATAGTAGAAGTAGAATTAAATAGTGAGTAAATTATGGAACTGAACCTTGATGAATCTATTTTTATATGGACGAAACGAAACGACCATATGAGCAGTATACTGGGAAATATTAAAGTTCTCGTGAGACAGGGCCAGAACGATTTCTGGGTCCCCTGTCGCGACTTTGAAAATTTACCATAAATTATCCAGAAAGAATTAGGAGTCATTCCTTATATGTACAGATTTCATTTTGAGTCTAGTTTCATTAGAAACAAACGGAACCAGTATTAAAGCCCTGTACAGAAAGATATTCAAGTTGTAACGCGCGGAGGTCAGAGCAGTCGATCCCTGTAACATGGGTGACTTTAACTAATAAACTGTACCAATTGGCCCAACCAAAATTCTAAAAATAAATCCATGGATGGGTATATGAGTTTAAATTCAGGAAAATTTACGAAACCAGTTTCCGAGTTTTGGAACTCGAGATATGATTTTAAAGGCGACGGTGACGCAGTTTTCCAGCCTGTCCAGAAATGCCAAATTGGTCGGTACTTTAAGAGGATTTGTCTCGTTAACCCCTCGTGTCCGGCAATCGCGTCGGTCACGAGTTAGGGTGTTACAATTTTATTGGTATCAGAGCTATGGTTTAGTCAGTTCTAGGACTACCATAGCGCGTGTGAGTCTAGCTATACATGCCAAATTGTTAGCGCTTAATAATGTGATGACTTCGACGGTTGGAATTTTGTTTTGATTAGCAATGGAACCCGGGTTAGAGACCCTTGGCGGATGACGTTGAAAGTGTAGCGGCTGCTCCTGCGCAAAGGACACCGCCTGTTGAGCCTCGATCATCCGCGAATAATCAAAATGAAGGGCGAAACAAGCCTTCTTCACCATGATGAATGAGTGGGTCGCGCAATATGCCCGAACCAACTCGGCTGTCCAACCATCCCAATTTAAATACTCCACCCCAAGAGCCCGCAATGCCTCCGATTCTCGATCTGTGAGGCTGAGTAAACCACCGTGGACTTGATTAGGAAGCGTGGGGCGAGGAGTTCAAGGCCATAGTTCTTGATGATGCCGAAAAGGCGAGTTACGCTCGATAACACCATTAGAGTGTTAGATAATCATCATGCACACCGACGAATGTCTTAAGTGTGCTATATCCTTGTTGCGAGACTCACTTTACTATTGGTGGAGGACTTTAATTTCCATAGTCCCAAATGAACGAGTTACTTGGGATTTCTTCCAATCCAATTTCGAAAGAAATACATTAGTCAACGGTTCATCGATCGAAGCGTAAGGAATTCTTGGAACTCAAGCAAGGCGGATGATCAGATCGAATCTGAACATGAGTTCGTAAGACTTAGTCGGTATGCTCGGAGTGTGTGGCTGATGAGGTTGCGATGTGCAAAAGATTTGAAGAAGGATTGAATGAAGAGTTAAAGTTACTAGTGGGAATTTTGGAGATAAAGGAGTTCGTGACACTAGTCGAGCGAGCACGCAAGGCGGAAGAACTTGGGAAGGAGAAGAAGAAGGCTGAATTTGAAGCAAGAGATTACCGTAAAAGATCGACGAGTAAAGCTCCATTCTCGGCTGTAAAGAGGTTCGGGAGGACACCAAGAAGTCGAGGACGATCGCGGAATTTCCATTAGAGCCCGACCATTGACGGACTCCCAGCTACTTCAAGAGCTAGTGTAGGCAATAATCGTCAAGAGACACGAATGCCCCCAATGTGGAAGACGACACCTAGGTGAATGTTGGGGTAAGTCATTAATAGGGCTGTTTATGGATGCGGTTCAAGGACCACTTCATTAGAGATTGCAGAGCTAGATGAGAGGAATAAGGCGCAAGGTGCAAGACCTAGTGGAGCGACGGTGGAGGTAGGCCCCGAGAATCTCTGGAGGTAGGGGTGGTAATCGAGAGAGGAGCCTCTAACACGGCTGTCCGATCCGAGACCCGTACTCTGCTAGAGCATATGCCATCCAGCGCGAGAGGAGGCATCCTCCCCGACGTTATCATGGTACTTTTACTCTCTTTGATACTATTGTGATTGCATTGATTGACCCCGGCTCTACTCACTCATATGTATGTGAAACCTTAGCATCCAAAGAAGACTCTACTGTTGAGTCTCTCGAGTTCGTAATTCAGTGTCAAACCCTTTGGGTCAATCGTGCTCGTTGATAAAGTGTGCAAGAGATGCCCCTAACAATTCGAGAATCTGTTTTCCGTACCGATCGATGCTTCTACCATTTAATGAATTGATGTTATTCTTGGTATGGATTGGTGACCGTACATGATGCAAATGGTGGATCGCAAAGGAAAACCATTGATTTGAGGAGTGCAAATAATGAGGTAGTCCGAGTCGAGTCTCTTGATTTAAAAGGAGCGCCAGCGATAATATCTTCTATGACCGCTTCGGAGGTATGTGAAAAGGGTGTGAAACATACCTTGCGTATGTGGTTGGAAGTAAAGAGACGGAAAGGAAACTTCGAATCGGTACCGGTGGTTTGTGAGTATTCGGATGTTTTTCACGAGGAGTTACCGGATTGCCACGGTTCGAGAAGTGGAATTGGCATCAAAGTTGTACCGGGTACTACGCCGATTTCAATAGCCCGTATCGTATGGCATTAACGGAATTAAAGGAATTGAAGGTTCAATTGCAAGAATTGACGGATAGAGGTTTCGCTCGACCGAGTTTTTCTCCATAGGGCGCTTTTGTATTGTTTGTGAAGAAGAAGGACGGAACCATGAGGTTGTGCATCGACTATCGTCAACTCAATAAAGTGACGATAAAGAATAAGTATCCATTGCCACGAATTGACGATTTGTTTGATCAATTAAAGGGAGCCTCGGTGTTTTCAAAGATAGATTTGAGGTCGGGTACTATCGGTTGAGGTCCGAGAATCGGACATACCCAAAACCGCTTTTAGAACGAGGTACGGTCACTACTGAATTCTTGGTGATGCCGTTTGGGCTCACTAATGCCCTACGGTGTTTATGGATTTAATGAATAGAATTTTCGAGCCATACTTGGATCGGTTCGTAGTTGTATTTATCGATGACATTTTGGTCTATTCGAGAGATGAAACCGAGCATCTTTGAACACCGAGGCTAGTGTTGCAAATCTTACGGGATAAGCGCTATCATAAAGTTCAAGAAATGTGAATTTTGGTTGAAAGAGGTTAGCTTTTGGGGCACGTGGTGTCCGCGACGGTGTCGGGTGGACCGAACAAAATTACGCCATAGTCGATTGGAAACCACCAAGGAATGTTACCGGTTAGGAGCTTTTGGGGCTTGCGGTTATTACCGACGATTTGTAAAGGTTTCTCGACGATAGCCACGCCAATGACGGCTACTCCAAAAGGATGTTAAGTTCGAATGGACGGAGAAATGTCAGAAAAGTTTCGATCAACTGAAAGCTTATTTGACTGAAGCCCCAATTCTAGTGCAACCCGAATCGGGCAAAGAGTTTGTCATTTATAGTGACGCATCTCTACTTGGGTTAGGTTGCGTATTAATGCAAGAAGGTCGAGTTGTGGCCTGCGCGTCGAGGCAATTAAAGCCACATGAGAAAAATTATCCGACTCATGATCTCGAATTGGCCGCCATCGTATTCGCCTTAAAGATTTGGCGACATTACTTATTTGGTGAAAGGTGCCATGTATACTCGGATCACAAAAGTCTCAAATATTTGATGACCCAAAGAGACTTAAATCTGCGACAAAGACGTTGGCTCGAGTACATTAAAGGATTATGAGTGATCATTGACTATCACCCGGAAAGCGAATGTGGTTGCGGATGCCTTGAGTCGTAAATCGGTATTCACTTTACGACGATGAATGTGCACTTGTCGTCCGATCCGACAGGTGTGTTAGTGGCTGAATTGAAAGCCAAACCATTATTGACACACCAAATTCGAGAAGCTCGAGAAAGTCGACGACGAGTTGGTTGCAAAGCGGGCTGCATGTGTTCGAACAAGGACTCGGAGTTTCAAATCGACGATGACGATTGTTTGAGGTTCAAAAGTCGTCTGTGTGTCCCAAAGAATTGAACTCATTTCGATAATTTTGAACGAAGCCCATTGTAGCCGAATGGCAATCCACCCGGAGTACGAAGATGTACAACGATTTGAAACGTCGGTTTTGGTGGCATGGTATGAAGCGAGACATCTCGATTTTGTTTGAGATGTTTAATATGTCAACAAGTGAAAGCGGAACATCAAGTGCCTTGAGATTACTTCACCGATCACGATACCCGAGTGGAAATGGGATCGAGTCACAATGGACTTTGTATCCGGACCGCCATTGTCGTTGAGTAAGAAGGATGCGATTTGGGTCGTTGTCGATAGACCGACTAAGTCGGCTCACTTTATCCCCGTCGTCTGGATTTTTCAATGGACAAACTAGCCAAATTGTACGTTTCTCGAGTTGTGAGATTACACGGGTGCCTATTTCCATCGTGTCGGATAGAGATCTGAGATTTACCTCGCGATTTTGGAAGAAGTTGCAAGAAGCTTTGGGTACCAAGTTGCATTTCAGCACCGCTTTTCACCCCCAAACCGATGGTCAATCCGAGCGGATAATTCAAATACTCGAGGATATGTTGAGATGTTGTATCCTTGAGTTTAGTGGTTCATGGGAGCGATATCGCCTTTGATTGAATTCGCTACAACAATAGCTTTCAATCAAGTATTAAGATGGCGCCTTACGAGGCTTTATCTGATCGTAAATGCCGTACCCCATTATTCTGGTGAACTTAGTGAAGGTAAATTCTTGAGGTTGATTTGGTTAAGGATGCCGAGCAAAGAGTTCGAGTAATTCGTGAAAGTTTGAAAGTCGCCGGATCGCCAAAAGTCGTATGCGGATTTGAAAAGAAAAGATATTGAATATCGGGTTGGAGACAAGGTCTTTCTCAAAGTTTCACCTTGGAAGAAGGTGCTTAGATTTGGCCGTAAGGAAAATTGAGCCCGAGGTTCATCGGGCCATATGAAATATCTGAGCGAGTCGGTCCGATCGCGTATCGTTTGATTTTGCCCCCGAACTTGAAAGGATTCTAGCGTCTTCCATGTTTCGATGCTTGACGCTATAGATCCGATCCATCGCACGTGATTAGTCCATCAGAAATTGAAATTCAAGCTAATATGAGTTATGAGGAAGAACCGATTCGTATCCTATCACGAGAAGTGAAAGAGTTGCGAAACAAGCGGGTTCCGCTAGTGAAAGTGTTATGGCTCAAGCACGGGATAGAAGAAGCTACTTGGGAGACCGAGAACTCTATGAAAGAACGATATCCAAACCTATTTACCGGTAAGATTTTCGGGGACAAAAATTTCTTAAGTGGGGGAGAGTTGTAACAGCCCAAAATTGACCCTAGTCGGAATGTGGTTTCGGGACCACAAAACCGAGGCATAAAAATAATTAAAAATTTATTATGATGCCTATAATATGTGTGTGCTCATGTATGACATTTTATGATGATTGATTTAGTGTTATAAAGGTGAATTTCACTAGAAAGGACTTGTGTGAGGAAATTTAGAATTGAGATAGGCAAATGTGGAAGTGGTCTATTGATGCACACTAGGAAATGTTGTCCTTGCATGTCAAATTCCCCCAAATTTGACTATAGTGGCCGGCCAAGGTGGGCATGATGGGCAAGGAAAACATGTTTCCAACATGTTTGGCTAGTGAGTTATGTAGGAAGTATTATAATAAAAATAAGCATAAAAAATGAAAAAAAAAAAGAGAAAGATGAGCTTGGATGCCCTTGTTGCCGTGAGTGTGGAGAAAGAAAGAAGAATTTTGTTCATCATTTTCATTTCCTTTGGGCTGAAAATTCTAAGGAGGAAGGAAGGAATTCTTGTTTCATGTTGGTTTGGAAGAGGTTTGGGAGGAGGTTTGGCCATACTTGTACCTAGATTAAGGTAAGTTTGATGTTTTGCCATGAGATTCATGTATATTTTAGTTGCTAGCTTGATGTTCTTGTTAGCCCATGGTCCAAATCTTTGTTTTGTCATGGGAATGAAATTGACCAAAGTGAATATGGTGTTAATGCCATTGCATGCTAAATATCAAGCTTGATAATGATTCATGTGATGGTAGATTGAGGATTCTTAGATTTTCTTTTAGCATTTTTGAATGAGATACTAAGTTCTTTGTTTAACCATGACCAAATTGAAGCGGTATGGTGTTGTGGTATTCGCCATGTTGTATCCATAAGTATGATTCATGCATGTTGCATGGTAAGTAAGATTTAAGCTTTGGATATGTGTGTATATTTGGATATAAGCCACTTGAGAATTGACCATTGCACCTACATGAATATATGTTTGCACATGATGAATTGGTATGACATGTATACTATTTTAAGGCGTCTACTTGCTTGTGATGTTGTTTGGTTATGAAATAAATGAGAGATGTGTATAGAACTACAATATGTAATCGTTAATTAGGAAAATGTATGCTGTTTTTTTGTGTAGTATTAAGTGTAAAATTTGCCTCCACATAGACATGCATATTCGGCCAAAGGAAGTAGATTGGTGTGCATGTATTCGGTTAGAGGCAACCATATTGAAGCCTTATCTTGGCTTAGATTGTTGACCAAATGGGTAATAAGTGAGGATGGTTGCGAATATACAAACATACATATGCATGTGTAATTGAATTATGAATGTTTAGCAAGAGGGTTAAACTAGTTGATTTATTGATTAAGCTCAAGGAGTTAAAGAAGGAGAATCAAGCAAGGGAAAGACGAAGGTCATCGAGTAGCCGACTTGGACTGTTTTACCCAACACAAGGTAAGTCATTAAGCGTATATTTGGTGTTGATTTAAATGATCAATATATATATGCAAATGTGTTTAAATGAGTTGGTGTGTAAATGGAAATGTATGTGTATGGAATGATGCCATTGTTGAATGTATAAAGGCAGCAAAATACATAAGGTATTGGTCTCGGCACTAAGTGTGCGGGTATAAATGGACACGGTGACAAGATTGGCACTAAGTGTGCGGGTTTAAAATTGTACAGCACTAAGTGTGCGAGTTTGATTATATAGCACTAAGTGTGCGAGTTGAATACATATAGCACTAAGTGTGCGGATTCACTATATGTTCTTGCATTACAATTGGCACTGAGTGTGCGACATTATTGAGCTAATCCCGGACAGCGGATCGGGTAAGTACCTCGAGCTCTTGACGAATAGAAAATATGTTCATGCTCGGGGTTGAATTTGGTAAGCCTTAAATCTACGTGATGATTGAAATTGTATGGTTGTGGTGGAAAATGAGTTAATGTGTAAAAATGCTTCGATTATCTTGTTGTGTAGAATATGAAATGTGGATGTATGACTTGGTACGAGATTGGACCGAAAGGTCCGAGGTATTATGGTATAGATTCGATATGGACGAGTACCTAGCCTCATTTGTTGTACATGTAGTAGTAACTTTATCGATGGATTGATGAATGCTTATGACTTACTGAGTTGTAAACTCACTCGGTGTTTTCTTGTCACCCATTTTAGGTCTCTTGGACTCGTATTGTTGCGTGCTTTCGGAACCGTCGTTGAAGTCATCACACCGGCTGAAATCTTGTGGTATTGTTTTTTTGTTGTTGAAGAACATTTGGCATGTATAGGCTATTATATTTTGTCGAATTGTGGGTTGTAAACTTTAAGCCATGTGAAAATGGCCTATGTGGTTGTCGAGTGGGATGCTAGAACCTATAGCCACGAGTCTTAGAAACTCAAATTTTGTTAAGGTGGCCATAATTTGTGTCATGTATGATGGATGATTAAGGCCAAGGAAAAATTCATGAAATTGGCATAGTCTACTGCAGTAACTGTTGCGGACAGCAGCAGTGAGATGAGATTGAAAAATCACTAAAAATAGTAGAAGTAGAATTAAATAGTGAGTAAATTATGGAACTGAACCTTGATGAATCTATTTTTATATGGACGAAACGAAACGACCATATGAGCAGTATACTGGGAAATATTAAAGTTCTCGTGAGACAGGGCCAGAACGATTTCTGGGTCCCCTGTCGCGACTTTGAAAATTTACCATAAATTATCCAGAAAGAATTATGAGTCATTCCTTATATGTACAGATTCCATTTTGAGTCTAGTTTCATTAGAAACAAACGGAACCAGTATTAAAGCCCTGTACAGAAAGATATTCAAGTTGTAACGCGCGGAGGTCTGAGCAGTCGATCCCTGTAACATGGGTGACTTTAACTAATAAACTGTACCAATTGGCCCAACCAAAATTGTAAAAATAAATCCATGGATGGGTATATGAGTTTAAATTCAGGAAAATTTACGAAACCAGTTTCGAGTTTTGGAACTCGAGATATGATTTTAAGGCGACGGTGACGCAGTTTTCCAGCCTGTCCAGAAATGCCAAATTGGTCGGTACTTTAAGAGGATTTGTCTCGTTAACCCCTCGTGTCCGACACCGGCGTCGGTCACGAGTTAGGGGTGTTACAATTTTATTGGTATCAGAGCTATGGTTTAGTCAGTTCTAGGACTACCATAGCGCGTGTGAGTCTAGCTATACATGCCAAATTGTTAGCGCTTAATAATGTGATGACTTCTGACGGTTGGAATTTTTGTTTTGATTAGCAATGGAACCCGGGGTAGAGAGACCCTTGGCGGATGACGTTGAAAGTGTAGCGGCTGCTCCTGCGCAAGGGACACCGCCCGTTGAGCCTCAGTCATCCGTGAATAATCAAAATGAAGGGGCAAAACAAGCCTTCTTCACCATGATGAATGAGTGGGTCGCGCAATATGCCCGAACCAACCCGGCTGTCCAACCATCCCCGAATTTAAATACTCCACCCCAAGAGCCCGCAATGCCTCCAGTTACTGATCCTGTGAGGCTGAGTAAACCACCTGTGGACTTGATTAGGAAGCGTGGGGCCGAGGAGTTCAAGGCCATAGTTACTGATGATGCCGAAAAGGCCGAGTTACGCTCGATAACACCATTAGAGTGTTAGATGAATCTGTCATGCACACCGACGAATGTCTTAAGTGTGCTATATCCTTGTTATGAGACTCGACTTACTATTGGTGGAGGACTTTAATTTCCATAGTCCCAAATGAACGAGTTACTTGGGATTTCTTCCAATCCAATTTGAAAGAAATACATTAGTCAACAGTTCATCGATCGAGCGTAAGGAATTCTTGGAACTCAAGCAAGGCGGATGATCAGATCTCGAATCGAACATGAGTTCGTAAGACTTAGTCGGTATGCTCGGAGTGTGTGGCTGATGAGGTTGCGATGTGCAAAAGATTTGAAGAAGGATTGAATGAAGAGTTAAAGTTACTAGTGGGAATTTTGGAGATAAAGGAGTTCGTGACACTAGTCGAACGAGCACGCAAGGCGGAAGAACTTGGGAAGGAGAAGAAGAAGGCTGAATTTGAAGCAAGAGATTACCGTAAAAGATCGACGAGTAAAGCTCCGTTCTCGGCTGTAAAGAGGTTCGGGGAGGACACCAGAAGTCGAGGACGATCATGGGAATTTCCATTAGAGCCCGACCATTGACGGACTCCGAGCTACTTCAGAGCTAGTGTAGGCAATAATCATCAAGAGAGACCTGAATGCCCCAATGTGGAAGACGACACCTAGGTGAATGTTGGGGTAAGTCTTAATAGGGCTCATATGGATGCGGTTCAAGGACCACTTCATTAGAGATTGCACGGAGCTAGATGAGAGGAATAAGACGCAAGGTGCAAGACCTAGTGGAACGACGGTTGGAGGTAGGCCCCGAGAATCTCTCGGAGGTAGGGGTGGTAATCGAGAGGAGCCTCTAACACGGCTGTCCGATCCGAGACCCGTACTCTGCTAGAGCATATGCCATCCGCGCACGAGAGGAGGCATCCTCCCCGACGTTATCACCGGTACTTTTACTCTCTTTGATACTATTGTGATTGCATTGATTGACCCGGCTCTACTCACTCATATGTATGTGAAACCTTAGCATCCATAGAAGACTCTACCGTTGAGTCTCTTGAGTTCGTAATTCAGTGTCAAACCCTTTGGGTCAATACGTGCTCGTTGATAAAGTGTGCAAGAGATGCCCCTAACAATTCGAGAATCTGCTTTTCCTACCGATCGATGCTTCTACCATTTAATGAATTCGATGTTATTCTTGGTATGGATTGGTGACCGTACATGATGCAGTGGTGGATCGCAAAAGGAAAACCATTGATTTGAGGAGTGCAAATAATGAGGTAGTCCGAGTCGAGTCTCATCGATTTAAAAGGAGCGCCAATGATAATATCTTCTATGACCGCTCGGAGGTATGTGAAAAGGGTGTGAAACATACCTTGCGTATGTGGTTGGAAGTAAAGAGACGGAAAGGAAACTCGAATCGGTACCGGTGGTTTGTGAGTATTCAGATGTTTTTCCCGAGGAGTTACTGGATTGCCACCGGTTCGAGAAGTGGAATTGGCATCAAAGTTGTACCGGGTACTACGCCGATTTCAATAGCCCCGTGTCGTATGGCATTAACTTAATTAAAGGAATTGAAGGTTCAATTGCAAGAATTGACGAATAGAGGTTTCGCTCGACCGAGTTTTTCTCCATGGGGCGCTTTTGTATTGTTTGTGAAGAAGAAGGACGGAACCATGAGGTTGTGCATCGACTATCGTCAACTCAATAAAGTGACGATAAAGAATAAGTATCCATTGCCACGAATTGACGATTTGTTTGATCAATTAAAGGGAGCCTCGGTGTTTTCAAAGATAGATTTGAGGTCGGGTACTATCGGTTGAGGGTCCGAGAATCGGACATACCCAAAACCGCTTTTAGAACGAGGTGCGGTCACTACTGAATTCTTGGTGATGCCGTTTGGGCTCACTAATGCCCTACGGTGTTTATGGATTTAATGAATAGAATTTTCAGGCCATACTTGGATCGGTTCGTAGTTGTATTTATCGATGACATTTTGGTCTATTCGAGATGAAACTGAGCATCTTGAACACCGAGGCTAGTGTTGCAAATCTTACGGATAAGCGGTTATACATAAAGTTCATAAATGTGAATTTTGGTTGAAAGAGGTTAGCTTTTTGGGGCACGTGGTGTCCGTGACGGTGTCGGGTGGACCCGAACAAAATTCGCCATAGTCGATTGGAAACCACCAAGGAATGTTACCGAAGTTAGGAGCTTTTGGGGCTTGCTGTTATTACCGACGATTTGTAAAAGGTTTCTCGACGATAGCCACGCCAATGACGGCTACTCCAAAAGGATGTTAAGTTCGAATGGACGGAGAAATGTCGAAAAAGTTTCGATCAATCGAAAGCTTATTTGATGAAGCCCCAATTCTAGTGCAACCCGAATCGGGCAAAGAGTTTGTCATTTATAGTGACGCATCTCTACTTGGGTTAGGTTGCGTATTAATGCAAGAAGGTCGAGTTGTGGCCTATCGTCGAGGCAATTAAAGCCACATGAGAAAAATTATCCGACTCATGATCTCGAATTGGCCGCCATCGTATTCGCCTTAAAGATTTGGCGACATTACTTATTTGGTGAAAGGTGCCATGTATACTCGGATCACAAAAGTCTCAAATATTTGATGACCCAAAGAGACTTAAATCTGCGACAAAGACGTTGGCTCGAGTGTTAAAGGATTATGAGCTGATCATTGACTATCACCCGGGAAAGGCGAATGTGGTTGCGGATGCCTTGAGTCGTAAATCGGTATTCACTTTACGACGATGAATGTGCACTTGTCCGTCCGATCCGACGGTGTGTTAGTGGCTGAATTGAAAGCCAAACCATTATTGACACACCAAATTCGAGAAGCTCAGAAAGTCGACGACGAGTTGGTTGCAAAACGGGCTGCATGTGTTCCGAACAAGGACTCGGAGTTTCAAATCGACGATGACGATTGTTTGAGGTTCAAAAGTCGTCTGTGTGTCCCAAAGAATTCGGAACTCATTTCGATAATTTTGAACGAAGCCCATTGTAGCCGAATGGCAATCCACCCGGGGAGTACGAAGATGTACAACGATTTGAAACGTCGGTTTTGGTGGCATGGTATGAAACGAGACATCTCTGATTTTGTTTCGAGATGTTTAATATGTCAACAAGTGAAAGCGGAACATCAAGTGCCTTCAGGATTACTTCAGCCGATCACGATACCCGAGTGGAAATGGGATCGAGTCACAATGGACTTTGTATCCGGACTGCCATTGTCAGTGAGTAAGAAGGATGCGATTTGGGTCGTTGTCGATAGACTGACTAAGTCGGCTCACTTTATCCCCGTACGTACGGATTTTTCAATGGACAAACTAGCCAAATTGTACGTTTCTCAGATTGTGAGATTACACGGGGTGCCTATTTCCATCGTGTCGGATAGAGATCCGAGATTTACCTCGCGATTTTGGAAGAAGTTGCAAGAAGCTTTGGGTACCAAGTTGCATTTCAGCACCGCCTTTCACCCCCAAACCGATGGTCAATCCGAACGGATAATTCAAATACTCGAGGATATGTTGAGATGTTGTATCCTTGAGTTTAGTGGTTCATGGAACGGTATCGCCTTTGATTGAATTCGCTTACAACAATAGCTTTCAATCAAGTATTAAGATGGCGCCTTACGAGGCTTTATACTGATCGTAAATGCCGTACCCCATTATTCGGTGAACTTAGTGAAGGTAAATTCTTGAGGTTGATTTGGTTAAGGATGCCGAGCAAAGAGTTCGAGTAATTCGTGAAAGTTTGAAAGTCGCCGGATCGCCAAAAGTCGTATGCGGATTTGAAAAGAAAAGATATTGAATATCGGGTTGGAGACAAGGTCTTTCTCAAAGTTTCACCTTGGAAGAAGGTGCTTAGATTTGGCCGTAAGGAAAATTGAGCCCGAGGTTCATCGGGCCATATGAAATATCTGAACGAGTCGGTCCGATCGCGTATCGTTTGATTTTGCCCCGAACTTGAAAGGATTCACAACGTCTTCCATGTTTCGATGCTTGACGCTATAGATCCGATCCATCGACGTGATTAGTCCATCGAAATTGAAATTCAAGCTAATATGAGTTATGAGGAAGAACCGATTCGTATCCTATCACGAGAAGTGAAAGAGTTGCGAAACAAGCGGGTTCCGCTAGTGAAAGTGTTATGGCTCAAGCACGGATAGAAGAAGCTACTTGGGAGACCGAGAACTCTATGAAAGAACGATATCCAAACCTATTTACCGTAAGATTTTGGGGACAAAATTTCTTAAGTGGGGAGAGTTGTAACACCCAAAATTGACCCTAGTCGGAATGTGGTTTCGGGACCACAAAACCGAGGCATAAAAATAATTAAAATTTATTATGATGCCTATAATATGTGTGTGCTCATGTATGACATTTTATGATGATTGATTTAGTGTTATAAAGGTGAATTTCACTAGAAAGGACTTGTGTGAGGAAATTTAGAATTGAGATAGGCAAATGTGGAAGTGGTCTATTGATGCACACTAGGAAATGTTGTCCTTGCATGTCAAATTCCCCCAAATTTGACTATAGTGGCCGGCCAAGGTGGGCATGATGGGCAAGGGAAAACATGTTTCCAACATGTTTGGCTAGTGAGTTATGTAGGAAGTATTATAATAAAAATAAGCATAAAAAAATGAAAAAAAAAAGAAAGATGAGCTTGGATGCCCCTTGTTGCCGTGAGTGTGGAGAAAGAAAGAAGAATTTTTGTTCATCATTTTTCATTTCCTTTGGGCTGAAAATTCTAAGGAGGAAGGAAGGAATTCTTGTTTCATGTTGGTTTGGAAGAGGTTTGGGAGGAGGTTTGGCCATACTTGTACCTAGATTAAGGTAAGTTTGATGTTTTGCCATGAGATTCATGTATATTTTAGTTGCTAGCTTGATGTTCTTGTTAGCCCATGGTCCAAATCTTTGTTTTGTCATGGGAATGAAATTCGGCCAAAGTGAATATGGTGTTAATGCCATTGCATGCTAAATATCAAGCTTGATAATGATTCATGTGATGGTAGATTGAGGATTCTTAGATTTTCTTTTAGCATTTTTGAATGAGATACTAAGTTCTTTGTTTAACCATGACCAAATTGAAACGGTATGGTGTTGTGGTATTCGGCCATGTTGTATCCATAAGTATGATTCATGCATGTTGCATGGTAAGTAAGATTTAAGCTTTGGATATGTGTGTATATTTGGATATAAGCCACTTGAGAATTCGCCATTGCACCTACATGAATATATGTTTGCACATGATGAATTGGTATGACATGTATACTATTTTAAGGTGTCTATTTGCTTGTGATGTTGTTTCGTTATGAAATAAATGAGAGATGTGTATAGAACTACAATATGTAATGCGTTAATTAGGAAAATGTATGCTGTTTTTTGTGTAGTATTAAGTGTAAAATTTGCCTCCACATAGACATGCATATTCGCCAAAGGAAGTAGATTGGTGTGCATGTATTCGGTTAGAGGCAACCATATTGAAGCCTTATCTTGGCTTAGATTGTTGACCAAATGGGTAATAAGTGAGGATGGTTGCGAATATACAAACATACATATGCATGTGTAATTGAATTATGAATGTTTAGCAAGAGGGTTAAACTAGTTGATTTATTGATTAAGCTCAAGGAGTTAAAGAAGGAGAATCAAGCAAGGGAAAGACGAAGGTCATCGAGTAGCCGACTTGGACTGTTTTACCCAACACAAGGTAAGTCATTAAGCGTATATTTGGTGTTGATTTAAATGATCAATATATATATGCAAATGTGTTTAAATGAGTTGGTGTGTAAATGGAAATGTATGTGTATGGAATGATGCCATTGTTGAATGTATAAAGGCAGCAAAATACATAAGGTATTGGTCTCGGCACTAAGTGTTCGGTATAAATGGACACGGTGACAAGATTGGCACTAAGTGTGCGGGTTTAAATTGTACAGCACTAAGTGTGCGAGTTTGATTATATAGCACTAAGTGTGCGAGTTGAATACATATAGCACTAAGTGTGTGGATTCACTATATGTTCTTGCATTACAATTGGCACTGAGTGTGCGACATTATTGAGCTAATCCGGACAGCGGATCGGGTAAGTACCTCGAGCTCTTGACGAATAGAAAATATGTTCATGCTCGGGGTTGAATTTGGTAAGCCTTAAATCTACGTGATGATTGAAATTGTATGGTTGTGGTGGAAAATGAGTTAATGTGTAAAAATGCTTCGATTATCTTGTTGTGTAGAATATGAAATGTGGATGTATGACTTGGTACGAGATTGGACCGAAAGGTCCGAGGTATTATGGTATAGATTCGATATGGACGAGTACCTAGCCTCATTTGTTGTACATGTAGTAGTAACTTTATCAGTGGATTGATGAATGCTTATGACTTACTGAGTTGTAAACTCACTCGGTGTTTTCTTGTCACCCATTTTAGGTCTCTTGGACTCGTATTGTTGCGTGCTCGGAACCGTCGTTGAAGTCATCACACCGGCTGAAATCTTGTGGTATTGTTTTTTTGTTGTTGAAGAACATTTGGCATGTATAGGCTATTATATTTTGTCGAATTGTGGGTTGTAAACTTTAAGCCATGTGAAAATGGCCTATGTGGTCATCGAGTGGGATGCTAGAACCTATAGCCACGAGTCTTAGAAACTCAAATTTTGTTAAGGTGGCCATAATTTGTGTCATGTATGATGGATGATTAAGGCCAAGGAAAAATTCATGAAATTGGCATAGTCTACTGCAGTAACTGTTGCGGACAGCAGCAGTGAGATGAGATTGAAAAATCACTAAAAATAGTAGAAGTAGAATTAAATAGTGAGTAAATTATGGAACTGAACCTTGATGAATCTATTTTTATATGGACGAAACGAAACGACCATATGAGCAGTATACTGGGAAATATTAAAGTTCTCGTGAGACAGGGCCAGAACGATTTCTGGGTCCCCTGTCGTGACTTTGAAAATTTACCATAAATTATCCAGAAAGAATTAGGAGTCATTCCTTATATGTACAGATTCCATTTTGAGACTAGTTTCATTAGAAACAAACGGAACCAGTATTAAAGCCCTGTACAGAAAGATATTCAAGTTGTAACGCGCGGAGGTCAGAGCAGTCGATCCCTGTAACATGGGTGAATTTAACTAATAAACTGTACCAATTGGCCCAACCAAAATTCTAAAAATAAATCCATGGATGGGTATATGAGTTTAAATTCAGGAAAATTTACGAAACCAGTTTCGAGTTTTGGAACTCGAGATATGATTTTAAGGCGACGGTGACGCAGTTTTCCAGCCTGTCCAGAAATGCCAAATTGGTCGGTACTTTAAGAGGATTTGTCTCGTTAACCCCTCGTGTCCGACACCGGCGTCGGTCACGAGTTAGGGGTGTTACATTCATCCATCATTTCGAAAAAGGTTGCTTTTGCCTCTTCTCGGCCCTCAGACATGGGCCTCTTACTATTAGTAGTTGTAGTTCGTTGAACAGAAGCTTGAGCAATGCTCTCAGCTTCCTCAGATTCTATTCTAGCTTGGTTGTAACACATTAATATACGAAAATACATTTAAAAATGGTCAGGAGATATCACACTATCACAATTTATATAATGGCATGTATAGCTAAACTCATACTTGCTACGTTAGTTTAAGAATCGACTAAACCATAGCTCTAATACCACTAAATGTATCACTCCGAACCCGTATCCATCACCGAAACAGGGTTACAGAGTATTACCGGAGTTCACAGAATCAATACAGGTAAAATTTAAACAAAATACTTATCATAAACAAAAACATTCACATTGTCCCTTAACCAGACCCTCGAGGCCCTATATGAACAGTAGGAGCAAATCGGACTAATTCAGAAACTCATAAAATTTCTCAAAAAAATTCAAACTTTTCCTCTATGAATAGTACCCACACGCCCATGTGGTCTAGGGACACGCCCGTGTGACCAGGCCTTGTGGCTCACACGGTCATAAGATATGCCCATGTCCAGGCCATGTGCTCACACATGCTCGTGTCCCTTACCCCGTGTAACTCTCTGACTTGCAAAGCATTAACAAATTAGAGTCACACAGCCAAGTCTCACGCCCGTGTGCTAGGCCGTGTGGCAAATTTTATTTTCAAAAAATAGGTGTAATTTTCACACGGCCATGTAACACGCCCGTGTTCAAGGTTGTGTCAACAACACAGATGAGACAGACGCCCATCTGTCTACCTGTGTGCTCAATCTAGAGCATTCTGTTTCTAAATTCTTAGACACAGAGGACACAGGGCCTAACCGCACACCTATAGGGCAAGCTTTGTGTCACACATGACATAGACACACGCCCGTCTGTCTGCCCGTGTGGACAAAATAAAGCCATTTCCTAGCTTTATTTTCTCACCCAATTTGCTAAATTCTTGGTCCAATTCATGCATACATATATCTGCCCATCCCAAACACCACAATTAATCCAAGTTTCAACATTCAACATGGCATTTTATCACATGCAATATGTGTTTATCATCTGTCCCATGGTGAGTATGTATTTCACACACAAGCTAAACCATCTAATATAATCATGCACCTTTAAACTGCAACACCCTAAACCCGGCCTAGACGTTATGGTCGAATCTGGCGATGTCACATTGAAGTGTTTTTCACAAAATAATTTCATTGTAAAACCCATTCTATATTAAACCTCTTTACGATCTAAACAAAGACTTAGGATGTCTTGTTCATTGTTACGATTTAGGTTGTCTTAGAAAAATGTTAATAATGTTAAATTGTTATTGCTCTTTAAAACATTATTCCTTGAGGAAGCTTTGAAATCGTGTTGTGTAAACGTGGTGTTTTGAAAAAACATTTATCTTTTGAAAACTCGCGCCCTATTTCTAGCATATATAAATCAAAATTAAAACCCAAATTAGAGAATAAAAACTTAAAGAGGCCTTATTACATAAAAATACCTAAATTAAAAATACATATAACTTTAAAATCTAATAAGGAAGTCTATGCAGTTGTATGGCCACCTTTGAGTCCCTCGCAGCAGAGACCCGCCTAGGATTGGCGATTACCTGTGCAGATAAACAGAAGGGTGAGTTTACAAAAACTCAGTGTGTAATCCCCTAATATACAAACAGTCAATTATGTAACAGTGTATCTAACACCCCTTACCCATACCCGAGGCCGAGATAAGGTACGAGGCGTTACTGGACAAACATACAAACATTAAACTAAAATACGGACCGTAAAATTTCATTCATATTTCAAAAAGTTCAGTCACTTACACATAGCCCCTTATTTGAGTCTACGAAACCCAAAACATACTTTAGAAAGGGTTCGGGACTAAACCGAGAACTTACGAAAATCTTGGAAATTTCATGCTTTAAGGCGCCACACGCCTGTGTCCCAAAGTCGTGTTCCATACACGGCTGAGACACATGGTCGTGTCTCTGCCTGTGTGGAATATACCTAGGCTATTTTCCAAGTTTTGGTCAACCTTAATCTCTTACACACTTATACAAAATCAAAAGCATATAACATGGTATTCATTTAATGATTAAATATTCTCAATTAAACCACAAACATAACATTTGTATGTCATCATACATGTGCCTCTCATACTCATTTTACCTTGTTTATTATAGTACCACTTATACATTTATACCAAGATTATCATCTTACCAAATATCTTCAGCTTAATCATCAAGCATTCATATTTAAAACTAGATCATATTTTTATAAAATACCACAATTCAGATGCGCAAAATAACATGTTTGCCTGAAACATTTCAATTTAACTCCACACCCAACAAGCATTACATTGAGACTAGTCATATATATATATATATATATATACATGTCATGATACATATCATTCTCTTTCTGTTTTCTTATAAACACATATCATTTATTCCATTATATCAATATTTCATATACCATAGTTTCCATGTATTCCACATATATTTATTTCCCTCCTCCTCTCCATTCCACATCCTTAATGTATATAGCATTCTTGTAAGTACGATTTCACAATTTACTAATAAATGTTCACATCAAACTGTCTACACGAGTCATAGTCATTTAATTATTTATAATTCGAGATACAGAGCTCCAAATTAAGATCCGTAAATTTCCCCTGAAACTAGACTCACATATCGTTCCACCATAAAATTTTCATAATTTTTGGTTTATCCAATTAGTACAGTTTATTCATTAAAATTTCCCCTGTTTCACTTTCTGACAGTTCTGACCTCTCTTCACTAAAAAATAATTATCTCATAGTACAGAACTCGGATAATGTTCTTGTTGATTTATCTTGAAAATAGACTAATTATGGATTTTAAAATATAATTTTGAGCCTCTAATTATTTTTCTCCAAATTTTGTGATTTTCCAAAGTCAGAACAGGGGATCACGTAATCATTCTGAATCAGTCTCACGAAAACATAAATATCTCAAAATATAGAACTCCTTTTATTTCTATGTTTCTTTTATATGAAAATAGACTCATTAAGCTTTAATTTGATATCTCATTCAGTCTCTGATTCAATTTATAATATTTTTGGTGATTTTTCAAAATCACGTCACTGCTACTGTCCAAAACAGTTTTATTGCTAATTCACTCTTTCACACTTTCTTTGTATTAACCTCATTTTAACATTTATATCACAAATCATTTTCACCACATTTCATACATCACAAGTATAGGCCCATGATCACAAGATCACCATAAAATCATCCTCATGTATAACTTACTTGTTTATAACCTTACCACATCCTGGTCACTTAATGAACACATCACCTTACCACATCCTGGTCACTTAATGAACACATCATTCACATAACCAAGTTCCTGCACATATTCATCACAAAACTCACAAACCAATACTTAGAGAGTCTCCCGTTGAACACTTCGGATCAATCCTCGATACTTGGTGGTTTTAGCACATAGCTCCACCCATCATATAGTTCGGCTCTCTTGTACACATGGTGAACACTTAGTACCACCCATGTGACCTAGCCATTTATCTCGTAGCTCTCTTGTCTACATGGTGTCCTTCACTTGGAACCACGCATGTGACCTAGCTACATATATCCAGTAGCTCTCTTGTCTACATGGTGTACACATAGTATCACCCATGCGACCTAACTACATCATAATGTCTTGTAGCTCTCTTGTACACATGATGTGCACTCAAGACTATACATGTGACCTAGCTACATACCATCTCAGATCATCCAATCTTTTCAAGGTTCAATCGGGATTTCTCTCTTTTCCAACAATTTCACCAATCAAGTAATTATCCACAAACATATTTCCAATATTTTTATAAAATATCATAATACAAGTAATAGTAATGTATTACTTACATATAAACTTACATCTCATTTAATATCAACGCAATAACATTAAATTACACATTGTCTTATTAAAAATCATATGAACTTACAATTTCCCATAATATCCATAATCATAGAAATCACATTTATGTATGATAATTCAATGCACTTCATGTACCATAGACATATTTTTAAATCAATTCATAAACTTGGCACCATAATCATTTAATTTAACATAATTCAATTAATTCACTAAATTTAACTTTCAAATATAAATTACAAAGATTATTGTTGTATTATTATCATACCAACTTACATACTTTCAACACCTCGGAGATCATAGTAAATATATCAATTTTACATTGAAACATGCATAAATTAATACTTATTATACATATGAACTTACATTGATATTAAAACGGCCATTTTACCAACTTTCTCAATTTTCGATTTTTCTCTCATTCTAGGTTCAAATCTCGTTTTCCGGGATCTAAATCATCATATTTTACTTATTTAATTAATGTACTATTCAAAACAGTCCTTAACTCAAACTTTGGAAAAATTACAATTTTACCCCTAAACTTTTGCATATTTACACTTTTGCCCCTAGGCTCGGGAATTAAACTTCATCCCTTATTCTTATGTTTTATGACATGATGATCACTTTTCCCTTCTATGGCAACATCAAATTCTCACTCTAACATATATTTATGACTATTAGGTATTTTTACCGATTAAGCCATTTTGCTCGTTTTCACTTAAAACCGAAGGTTGCAAGTTCAGAACATAATTTAAAACCTCATATTGTATCATAAAACACCAGAATACACAAATTTTACCTATGGGTATTTTTCCAAATATGAACCCTAGGTTGAATTATTGCTAGCATAAGCTAAATCAAGTTACCGGGACTCCAAAAACGTAAAGAACTTGAAAACAGGGTTAGAACGGACTTACAATTGAGCTTAGGAAGCTTGAAAACCCTATCCATGGAGTCTCCCTTGGTATACACGTCCATGATGAAGAAGATGAGCAAAATTGGCTTTTAATTTTGTATTTTAATTCATTTTACCCCTAAATGACCAAAATACCCTTACTACTAAACTTTCCAAAAATTCCATCCATGTCCAATTTTTGTCCATAACTTAGAAATTGGTCAAATTTCTATTTAAGACCTCCTAATTAATATTTCAAATCAATTTCATATTAGAAACTTCTAGAATGCAAGTTTTGCAACTTATTCAATTTAGTCCCTAACTTCGAATTAAGCACTTTATGTATAGAATTTATTCACGAAATTTTCACACAATCATGCAATCATATCATATACCTCAAAATAATCATAAAATAATTATTTATATCTCAAATTTTGTGGTCCCAAACCTCTGTTCCAACTAGACCCAATTTTGGGCTATTACAACTCTCCCCTTCGAGATTTTCGTCCTCGAAAATCTTACCGAGTGAGGTTTAGTATCTTTCTCATAATTTCCAGCATTACTAACTAATTTTTTCAAGACGATACTTTCGAAACACTCTATCATCAATTTGAATCCCAAGATAACTCAGTAAACTCTGATATTTCTCTAACTCTGTCCTTCACTTGTCAACCATTCTCAGACTCTGGTCATATCTATAATTATTTTATCACTGAACTCTTTGATTCCGCACTTAGGAACATAGTCAACATGATTCTCATGAATTTCCGTTATATACACCTCATCGGTAAGGGGGTGAGGTCGTACAGTCTCTAACTCGATTCTGACATATATCTATATGACACATTTTTTTCATTATCCGCATATGTCATTATAATCATACTATCCACTTCAAACAATTTATTATTCATACCTGTCTTACATAAAATTCCCAATTATCTCATTTCAAACAAGTGCACTCACTCATACATTCTATGAATTTTGAATAACTTTAATCATCACATTTACTAATTAATTTAGTCAAGCATGCAACAAAGATATGAAGGCCAAACAAATATGAATAAATATATCACTATATAAACTTTCATCACACCTATTATCACATATACATATATCACGAATTCTTATTCATACCTTTCCAAGTTTAACACATCATAGCTACACTTTATTCAAATACTTCAATATCGCTATCAAATGGTCAGATGTAGCTCGGTTGGAGAATATTTCATTTTAAATAAAATAGTCCTTATTAGTGTCGGGAGACATCACACTATCACATATTTGTGGCATGTATAACTAAACTCTTACACTTGCTATGTTAGTCCGAGAATCGACTAAACCTGCTCTGATACCACTAAATGTAACACCCCTTACCCGTGTCCGGGAGGGTTAAGGTACAGGCGCTACTGCACAAACATACAAACATTAAACTAAAATACGAGCCATAAAATTTTATTCATATTTCAAAGCGTTCATTCTCTTACACATAGTCCCTTATTTGAGTCTACGGAGCCCAAAACATACTTTAGAAAGGGTTTGGGACTAAACCGAGAACTTACGAAAATCTTGGAAATTTCATGCTTTAAGGCTCCACACACCCGTGTCCCAAAGTCGTGTTCCATACACGGTTGAGACACATGGTCGTGTCTCTGCCTGTGTGGAATATACATAGGCTATTTTCCAAACTTTGGTCAACCTTGATCTCTTACACACTTATACAAAATCAAAAGCATATATTTAATGATTAAACATCCTCAATTAAACCACAAACATAGCATTTTTATGTCATCATACATGTGTCTCTCATACTCATTTTACCTTGTTTATTATAGTACCACTTATACATTTATACCAAGATTATCATCTTACCAAATATCTTCACTTAATCATCAAGCATTCATATTTAAAGCTAGATCATATCTTTATAAAATACCACGACTCGGATCATAAAATAGCATGTTTGTCTGAAACATTTCAATTCAATTCCATACCCAACAAGCATTACATTGAGACTAGTCATATATATATATATATATATACACATGTCATGATACATAACATTCTCTTTTGTTTTCTTATAAACACATATCATTTATTTCATTATATCAATATTTCATATACCATAGTTTCCATGTATTCCACATATATTTATTTTCCTCCTCCTCCTCTCCATTCCACATCCTTAATGTATATAGCATTCTTGTAAGTACGATTTCACAATTTACTAATAAATGTTCACATCAAACTGTCTACACGAGTCATAGTCATTTAATTATTTATAATTCGAGATACAGAGCTCCAAATTAAGATCCGTAAATTTCCCTGAAACTAGACTCACATATCGTTCCACCATAAAATTTTCATAATTTTGGTTTATCCAATTAGTACAGTTTATTCATTAAAATTTCCCCTGTTTCACTTTCTGACAGTTCTGACCTCTCTTCACTAAAAAATAATTATCTCATAGTACAGAACTCGGATAATGTTCTTGTTGATTTATCTTGAAAATAGACTAATTATGGATTTTAAAAATATAATTTTGAGCCTCTAATTATTTTTCTCCAAATTTTGTGATTTTCCAAAGTCAGAACAGGGGATCACGTAATCATTCTGAATCAGTCTCACGAAAACATAAATATCTCAAAATATAGAACTCCTTTTATTTCTATGTTTCTTTTATATGAAAATAGACTCATTAAGCTTTAATTTGATATCTCATTCAGTCTCTGATTCAATTTATAATATTTTTGGTGATTTTTCAAAATCACGTCACTGCTACTGTCCAAAACAGTTTTATTGCTAATTCACTCTTTCACACTTTCTTTGTATTAACCTCATTTTAACATTTATATCACAAATCATTTTCACCACATTTCATACATCACAAGTATAGGCCCATGATCACAAGATCACCATAAAATCATCCTCATGTATAACTTACTTGTTTATAACCTTACCACATCCTGGTCACTTAATGAACACATCACCTTACCACATCCTGGTCACTTAATGAACACATCATTCACATAACCAAGTTCCCGCACATATTCATCACAAAACTCACAAACCAATACTTAGAGAGTCTCCGCTGAACACTTCGGATCAATCCTCGATACTTGGTGGTTTTAGCACATAGCTCCACCCATCATATAGTTCGGCTCTCTTGTACACATGGTGAACACTTAGTACCACCCATGTGACCTAGCCAGCTTATCTCGTAGCTCTCTTGTCTACATGGTGTCCTTCACTTGGAACCACGCATGTGACCTAGCTACATATATCCCGTAGCTCTCTTGTCTACATGGTGTACACATAGTATCACCCATGCGACCTAACTACATCATAATGTCTTGTAGCTCTCTTGTACACATGATGTGCACTCAAGACTATACATGTGACCTAGCTACATACCATCTCAGATCATCCAATCTTTTCAAGGTTCAATCGGATTTCTCTCTTTCCAACAATTTCACCAATCAAGTAATTATCCACAAACATATTTCCAATATTTTATAAAATATCATAATACAAGTAATAGTAATGTATTACTTACATATAAACTTACATCTCATTTAATATCAACGCATAATAACATTAAATTACACATTGTCTTATTAAAATCATATGAACTTACAATTTCCCATAATATCCATAATCATAGAAATCACATTTATGTATGATAATTCAATGCACTTCATGTACCATAGACATATTTTTAAATCAATTCATAAACTTGGCACCATAATCATTTAATTTAACATAATTCAATTAATTCACTAAATTTAACTTTCAAATATAAATTACAAAGATTATTGTTGTATTATTATCATACCAACTTACATACTTTCAACACCTCGGAGATCATAGTAAATATATCAATTTTACATTGAAACATGCATAAATTAATACTTATTATACATATGAACTTACATTGATATTAAAACGGCCATTTTACCAACTTTCTCAATTTTCGATTTTCTCTCATTCTAGGTTCAAATCTCGTTTTCCGGGATCTAAATCATCATATTTTACTTATTTAATTAATGTACTATTCAAAACAGTCCTTAACTCAAACTTTGGAAAAATTACAATTTTACCCTAAACTTTTGCATATTTACACTTTTGCCCCTAGGCTCGGAATTAAACTTCATCCCTTATTCTTATGTTTTATGACATGATGATCACTTTTCCTTCTATGGCAACATCAAATTCTCACTCTAACATATATTTATGACTATTAGGTATTTTTACCGATTAAGCCATTTTGCTCGTTTTCACTTAAAACCGAAGTTGCACAAGTTCTGTAACATAATTTAAAACCTCATATTGTATCATAAAACACCAGAATACACAAATTTTACCTATGGGTATTTTTCCAAATATGAACCCTAGGTTGAATTATTGCTAGCATAAGCTAAATCAAGTTACCGGGACTCCAAAACGTAAAGAACTTGAAAAGCGGGGTTAGAACGGACTTACAATTGAGCTTAGGAAGCTTGAAAACCCTATCCATGGAGTCTCCCTTGGTATACACGTCCATGATGAAGAAGATGAGCAAAATTGGCTTTTAATTTTGTATTTTAATTCATTTTACCCCTAAATGACCAAAATACCCTTACTACTAAACTTTCCAAAATTCCATCCATGTCCAATTTTTGTCCATAACTTAGAAATTGGTCAAATTTCTATTTAAGACCTCCTAATTAATATTTCAAATCAATTTCATATTAGAAACTTCTAGAATGCAAGTTTTGCAACTTATTCAATTTAGTCCCTAACTTGAATTAAGCACTTTATGTATAGAATTTATTCACGAAATTTTCACACAATCATGCAATCATATCATATACCTCAAAATAATCATAAAATAATTATTTATATCTCAAATTTTGTGGTCCCAAACCTCTGTTCCAACTAGACCCAATTTTGGGCTATTACAACTCTCCCCTTCGAGATTTTCGTCCTCGAAAATCTTACCGAGTGAGGTTTAGTATCTTTCTCATAATTTCCAGCATTACTAACTAATTTTTTCAAGACGATACTTTCGAAACACTCTATCATCAATTTGAATCCCAAGATAACTCAAGAACTCGATATTTCTCTAACTCGTCCTTCACTTGTCAACCATTCTCAGACTCTGGTCATATCTATAATTATTTTATCACTGAACTCTTTGATTCCGCACTTAGGAACATAGTCAACATGATTCTCATGAATTTCCGTTATATACACCTCATCGGTAAGGGGGTGAGGTCGTACAGTCTCTAACTCGATTCTGACATATATCTATATGACACATTTTTTTCATTATCCGCATATGTCATTATAATCATACTATCCACTTCAAACAATTTATTATTCATACATCTTACATAAAATTCCCAATTATCTCATTTCAAACAAGTGCACTCACTCATACATTCTATGAATTTTGAATAACTTTAATCATCACATTTACTAATTAATTTAGTCAAGCATGCAACAGCATATGAAGGCCAAACAAATATGAATAAATATATCACTATATAAACTTTCATCACACCTATTATCACATATACATATATCACAATTCTTATTCATACCTTTCCAAGTTTAACACATCATAGCTACACTTTATTCAAATACTTCAATATCGCTATCAAATGGTCGATGTAGCTCGGTTAGAGAATATTTCATTTTAAATAAAATAGTCCTTATTAGTGTCTGGAGACATCACACTATCACATATTTGTGGCATGTATAACTAAACTCTTACACTTGCTATGTTAGTCCGAGAATCGACTAAACCTGCTCGATACCACTAAATGTAACACCCTTACCCGTATCCGAGGAGGGTTAAGGTGCAGGCGTTACTGCACAAACATACAAACATTAAACTAAAATACGAGCCATAAAATTTTATTCATATTTCAAAGCGTTCATTCTCTTACACATAGTCCCTTATTTGAGTCTACGGAGCCCAAAACATACTTTAGAAAGGGTTTGGGACTAAACCGAGAACTTACGAAAATCTTGGAAATTTCATGCTTTAAGGCTCCACACACCCGTGTCCCAAAGTCGTGTTCCATACACGGTTGAGACACATGGTCGTGTCTCTGCCTGTGTGGAATATACATAGGCTATTTTCCAAACTTTGGTCAACCTTGATCTCTTACACACTTATACAAAATCAAAAGCATATATTTAATGATTAAACATCCTCAATTAAACCACAAACATAGCATTTTTATGTCATCATACATGTGTCTCTCATACTCATTTTACCTTGTTTATTATAGTACCACTTATACATTTATACCAAGATTATCATCTTACCAAATATCTTCAGCTTAATCATCAAGCATTCATATTTAAAGCTAGATCATATCTTTATAAAATACCACGACTCGGATCATAAAATAGCATGTTTGTCTGAAACATTTCAATTCAATTCCATACCCAACAAGCATTACATTGAGACTAGTCATATATATATATATATATATACACATGTCATGATACATAACATTCTCTTTTTGTTTTCTTATAAACACATATCATTTATTTCATTATATCAATATTTCATATACCATAGTTTCCATGTATTCCACATATATTTATTTTCCTCCTCCTCCTCTCCATTCCACATCCTTAATGTATATAGCATTCTTGTAAGTACGATTTCACAATTTACTAATAAATGTTCACATCAAACTGTCTACACGAGTCATAGTCATTTAATTATTTATAATTCGAGATACAGAGCTCCAAATTAAGATCCGTAAATTTCCCCTGAAACTAGACTCACATATCGTTCCACCATAAAATTTTCATAATTTTGGTTTATCCAATTAGTACAGTTTATTCATTAAAATTTCCCCTGTTTCACTTTCTGACAGTTCTGACCTCTCTTCACTAAAAAATAATTATCTCATAGTACAGAACTCGGATAATGTTCTTGTTGATTTATCTTGAAAATAGACTAATTATGGATTTTAAAAATATAATTTTGAGCCTCTAATTATTTTTCTCCAAATTTTGTGATTTTCCAAAGTCAGAACAGGGGATCACGTAATCATTCTGAATCAGTCTCACGAAAACATAAATATCTCAAAATATAGAACTCCTTTTATTTCTATGTTTCTTTTATATGAAAATAGACTCATTAAGCTTTAATTTGATATCTCATTCAGTCTCTGATTCAATTTATAATATTTTTGGTGATTTTTCAAAATCACGTCACTGCTACTGTCCAAAACAGTTTTATTGCTAATTCACTCTTTCACACTTTCTTTGTATTAACCTCATTTTAACATTTATATCACAAATCATTTTCACCACATTTCATACATCACAAGTATAGGCCCATGATCACAAGATCACCATAAAATCATCCTCATGTATAACTTACTTGTTTATAACCTTACCACATCCTGGTCACTTAATGAAAACATCATTCACATAACCAAGTTCCTGCACTTATTCATCACAAAACTCACAAAGCAATACATAGAGAGTCTCCCGTTGAACACTTCAGATCAATCCTCGATACTTGGTGGTTTCAGCACATAGCTCCACCCATCATATAGTTCGGCTCTCTTGTACACATGGTGAACACTCAGTACCACCCATGTGACCTAGCCAATTTATCTCGTAGCTCTCTTGTCTACATGGTGTCCTTCACCTGGAACCACGCATGCGACCTAGCTACATATATCCCGTAGCTCTCTTGTCTACATGGTGTACACATAGTATCACCCATGCGACCTATCTACATCATAATGTCTTGTAGCTCTCTTGTACACATGATGTGCACTCAGCACCATACATGTGACCTAGCTACATACTATCAGATCATCCAATCTTTCCAAGGTTCAACCGGATTTCTCTCTCTTTTCCAACAATTTCACCAATCAAGTAATTATCCACAAACATATTTCCAATATTATTATAAAATATCATAATACAAGTAATATTGATGTATTACTTACATATAAACTTACATCTCATTTAATATCAAGGCAATAACATTAAATTACACATTGCCTTATTAAAATCATATGAACTTACAATTTCCCATAATATCCATAACCATAGAAATCACATTTATGTATGATAATTCAATGCACTTCATGTACCATAGAAATATTTTAAATCAATTCATAAACTTGGCACCATAATCATTTAATTTAACATAATTCAATTAATTCACTAAATTTAACTTTCAAATATAAATTATAGTATTATTGATGTATTATTATCATACCAACTTACATACTTTCAACACCTCGAAATCATAATAAATATATCAATTTTACATTGAAACATGCATAAGTTAATGCTTATTATACATATGAACTTACCTCGATACTAAAACGGCCATTTTACCAACTTTCCCAATTTTCGATTTTTCTCTCATTCTAGGTTCAAATCTCATTTTCCGGGATCTAAAATATCATATTTTACTTATTTAATTAATGTAATATTCAAAACAGTCCTTAACTCAAACTTTGGAAAAATTACAATTTTGCCCCTAAACTTTTGCATATTTACACTTTTGCCCCTAGGCTTTGGAATTAAACTTCATCCATTATTCTTATGTTTTATGACATGCTGATCACTTTTCCCTTCTATGGAAACATCAAATTCTCACCCTAACATATACTTATGACTATTAGGTATTTTTACCGATTAAGCCCTTTTACTCGTTTTCACTCAAAACCGAGTAGCACAAGTTGTCTAACATAATTTAAAACCTCATATTCTATCATAAAAGAGAAAAATAAACACATTTCACCTATGGGTATTTTTCCAAATATGAACCCTAGCTTAAATTATTGCTAGAATAAGATTAATCAAATTACCGGGATTCTAAAAACGTAAAGAACTTGAAAAGCGGTGTTAGAACGGGCTTACTATTGATCTTGGAAAGCTTGAAAACCATAGCCATGGCTTTCCCCATGCTAGTTTCGGCCTCCATGAAAAAGATGAGTCAATTTTGACTTTATTTTCCCTTTTTATTTCTTTTAATTACCAAATGACCAAAATGCCCTTCCTTACTAAACTTTCAAAAATTCCATCCATGTCCAATTTTTCTCCATCACTTAGAAATTGGTCAAATTTCTATTTAAGACCTCATAATTAATATTTCAAAGCAATTTCATACTAGAAACTTCTAGAATGCAAGTTTTACAACTTATTCAATTTAGTCCCTAACTTCAAATTGAGCACTTTATGCATAGAATTTCTTCACGAAATTTTCACACAATCATGAAATCATATCATAGACCTCAAAATAATCATAAAATAATTATTTTTTTCTCGGATTTTGTGGTCCCAAAACCTCTATTCCAACTAAACCCAAATTTGGGCTATTACAGTGTAAAAGTCCAGTTTTGACCCCAGTTAGAATAGTAGTTTTGGGACCACAAATCTGAGTCAGATAAATGTTTTAATATTATTTTCCATGCTTAAAATATATGAATTAGCATGTGTGAAAGTTTCGCCTGAAAATTTAATCGTTTGTGTGTTTAATTTTGAAAAAAGACTTAATCGCGTAGAATGTAAAAGCTGTGTGATAGATGTAAAAGTGCCTATTTGACTTGGCTTTATAATTGTGAGGTACTTATGTGGTTATTTGACCATTGGAAGTCTGAATGGACATAAAAGGGCATGTGTTAGGTGAATGAATAATTTTATAACAAAGGGCAAAATGGTCATTTTGTTCTTGTGTTAATACTAATAAAACAAAAAACAAGAAAACATGTTAATTTATGTGTTCATCCATTGAAATTGAAAAGAAAATAAAAGAGAAAATCTCACTTAGGGTTCGGCACTTTGAATTGGTGAATGAGGTATGTGTTTTGCTCGATTTTTTATTATTTCTACGTTTTTGTAATCGTTGCTTCGTGTATTATCAAACCCATGCCTCAATTTTTGATTTTTTTGGTGATTTTGAAATGTGCCATGGATGAATTCATGAGATTTGTGATGTTATATGATGAAATATGAAAGCCTGATGTTGGGTTTACATGTTTTGTCTTTGGAGTTTTGATGAATTTGAGTAATTTGGGCTAAATGGTAAAATGTCATTTTGAGGGACAAAAATGTGAAATAAATGAAATGTATGGACTTGTATGAGAGCTAGGAAAAATTCGTCTAAGCCTGTGTACAAGCAAATTTTGTATATTTTGTGATTTTGTGAATTACAGACTAAAGTGTCGAAATGTGAAAATGTGAGGCTAGTTTGCAAAATGCCCTAAATATGTGTCTATGGATTGTTTCGAATTATTTGGTGAATAAAAGGGTTAATTTTGAATACATATAGATCAAGAAAAGAGGAATTCAGACTTAGACTGAGAGAAGTCAGATATTATAGAGTAAACAGTCCGAGTCAGCAATTCCGAGTACAAGGTAAGTTCGGACATAAAACCTGATGTTATAAGTATATTTTACTGTTTTGATTATACATAGATTGTAGATATATTTGGTTTGAATGAATACAATGATAAATTAATGGTATTTGGCACTAAGTGTGCAATTTAAATTAGCTTCGACTATATGAGGCACTAAGTGTGCGATACCGAAATAGCATCAGTTAATTGAGATGGCAATAAGTTTACGAAATTATCATAGCTTCGGCTAATCTTTAAAGCACTAAGGGCACGTTTGGTTCACTGGAATGGAATATGACTGTAATGGAATAGAACTATAATGGAATAGAGCTATAATGGAATAGGGCTGTAATCAGTAATTCAATTGTTTGGTTAAATGTAATGGAATAGAACTGTAATAGTATTATTATGTTTGGTTGAATGGAATAGATATGTAATAGCATAAAGAAAAAAACTAAAATGACCATAATACCCTTAGCAAATTTTTTTAGATATGGGTATTAAATTTTAATAAGATTATTATTAAATATAATTTAATAAAATAAATAATTTAATCATATTTTAATATAACAATTATTAAATATAATTTAATAACATTCTTAATATAATTATTTTATATTAAATCATACTAAAATGTTTTTTATTTTTATATTTAATTATATTAAAACATTTAAAAAATTATTTACTATATTTTAAAATAGTACACCATTATTTGAATGCATTGCTTCTCAATTTATCTCAATTTTATGATTTCAACTAAAGTTTCATTTGTTATTTACATAATTTTTATATAAAACTTTTTACGTGTTATAATCCAAAATTAATTAATTGTATTAAACACATTTTTATTACAAATAAAAGAAAAAGTCACAAAGCATCCAAAAGAAAAATAACATCTTTTTATTTTTTCTTTTTTCAACTAAAAGAAACAAAAAATGTTTGTTTATCTACATTATAAAATTGGAAAATGTGATGTTAATGAGAAAGTTTTGCATCAATAATTTCTTTAAAGGAAATGATTAAACAAATTATACCAAATGATATAACCCCAAAAGGCTCAAGATTTGGCAATTTAAGTTTCCCTGGAATTGCCAATTTATCTGCTTAGTTACTTTGTCCACCAAATGCCAATACTCCCCCAACAGCTTTGCCAACCGGTTCGATATCGAAGAGATAAATACAATTTATTCCAACTGTTGAAGAAAATAATACAAAATTCATTAAACTCTAGACATCATCAGTAATGGGAAGATTATTATACCATAGCAGTACCTTTGAAAAACTCAACACCAAGGTTTTCTGCAACAAAATTGAGGTATCTCAAAACTGTGAACTTGTTCATCCTTTTCAGCCAACAGGGTTTTAGTACAAGAACTAAGCTACTCCAGGCAAGCCAAAAGTATCCGCAAGGAATATCGATGGGATACTGATAAGCATATAACTTAATTCTGACACAAAACTAGAATACAAGAAAGTGAAGTTGAAATAAAACTGACACTAGCATAAGGATACTTCTTTACTTTTCCACTCGCTCACCCAAAATGGAAAACCTAAGGCTTTGATTGGTTGCAAAAATCTAGAAGAAAACAATAAACAGGACCATGTTTCCAACAAAGCACATCATTATTTTCATTTGACACTAGTATCCCTTGAATACAAAAATGGAGATTAACCCATTAAGATAATACGGTACCTAAAAAATGCCAAGCTACCTATTTTTCCTCCAGAATAACTTTCGTGCAATAAAAAAACGATGACAACTCTCCTTGCTTTGCCAAACCAAAGCCCTGCCATCTTATTCTACCAAATTTGTCAAGCAGGAAAATGTACCTTCAAACAAGTGAAAAAGCATCTTCTCAGACTAAAAAAACAAAACTGTATGAATATTAGTTATGTTATTGATTAGGATATAAGAAACTTTTGATTACCCAGTTAGAAGGTTCAGAATCTTAAGTTCCTTTCTGAAGTAATAATGATCACCAAATGAATAAACAATATGCCTCTGAAGAGTATCCTTTGCTCCATCACTAGATTTCCTCATAAATCGAAGGAGCAGTTGTTTAATGGGATTCAAGCATAAGAGCTAAGAGTCTATAAAAGATACCTAATAACAGCAAATATATTAGCATTTAGCAACACATAATAATTTCCAAACACGATTATTTTAACAAATAACTTATATAAAACATAAAATCAACTGCCAAGAATTTCCATTCAAATACAGTAAATAAAAGGAGAACTACATTATTAATTATAGGCTGATCTGATAAGCTATAAGCTCAACTAGGACGGTCATAACTCATAAGTCATACCAGCATGGTTATCTTCTATTCTTGTTCGCTGTTTTATTTGTTTGTTATTATTATTGACTACAGATGCATGTAACTATAAGTTCTTTCTAGCAACAGAAAACTGAGAATCATTGATTCACCACACATGCTAAAAAGGAATGAAAAGTTAAATAGCAAAAATATAGAACCTCATATAGCTACACGCTTTTGGACTCACTAAAGGGTATCATAAAAAGGTCTGCTTCAAGAATTGACCATAGCCTGACAAGGAAAAGGAGTTAAAATACATCATCAACAACAATAACTAGAAACAAGAGAAAAGAAAAGTTAGCAACCAACAACATCTTTTGTTTCTCATGTTTTTGTTGTTTTCATGATTGCAATTTAGTGCTAACCTCTCCATTGCCATGGAGTTGCTGTTATGCCTCTTATCACAATTTTAAAGCAATGCACTATCTATTCAACATTCTCTTATCATGATAAAAATGGAAGATTTATAACATCATTGAGAAATACATAAATTTAATCCAAAACAAATATAGAAAAAGGAAACCATACCTGAGAGTTTGCTCTAAATGATAGACAGACTAAAGATGCTTCAGGGACAGCCAACTTGTTAGCATCAATGCCACTTGCATCAAAAACAATCGGCAAGTTTGATTTTCTACCATCAGAATATATAAATCCATGGTAGGAAACTCCCTTACTGCAATTCCAGGAATTAGGATCTTATTTGCCCATGCAATCTGCAAGAAAAGAAAAAAAACTAACAATTATAATGTTTATAGAAAGTAACATTAATTTTACTTAGAAAATAGTTGCAATTCAACTAATTTGAATAAATTTGCAAATGATATAGCCTATATATATAAAAAGAACAAATCAATTAATACCTTACCACCATGTTGTTTTAGCTCAGACATATCATCAAAATATCCTCTATTCAATTCATCAGCATTGCCCTAAATCAAATTAAAACAATTATTTATATTAAATTTCATGGAAAAAAGAGCACGTAACAAAATTTCAATAAACAAACAAAGCTTAAACTTATAGTCTTGCTCGTTCTTTCTCCATTTTTTCCTTGCTTGCAAGCTGCACACACAAGACAAAAAGTTAAAAAGAACTATAACTTAAAAAATAAAATATTTTAGAGTTAAAAAGGGGGAGATAAAGGAATTGCCTTGTAAATATCGAAGAAGCGAATGGATGATTTTGAAGCGACAAGTTGAGGAGGTGAAGGGGAAATCTTTGGGTCATGACTTAGAAGGTATTGACAATTTGAAATTAAAGCTCGTGCCTAGTTTATCACTCAGTTAACCGTCAGTATTTTCGGTTTTCGATTTAAATTTCAATTCCCCCTCTAAGAACCCTCTTGCTCTTTCAAACAATCGATGGAATTTTATAGATCAAGAAAAAGAAATGGAAAAGATGAAAAGAAAAACTCTATTGAGAGAAAGAAAAAGAAAACAGAAAAAAGAAGGCAGAAAAATTGGAAAAGAGGAATATGGAAGGAACGGAGGGAGAAAGTGGGGAGCGTTTCAGGTGAGAAAATGGGAGAGGGCAAAGTGGGGAGAGTTTTTGTGGTGAAGGTCTCTTTGAACACCGAATCAGTAATCGGTGGTGAGGAAACATAATAGAAATTAGGCAATTTTACTGCATAGGCTTGTAATGGAATAAGCCTGTAATAGGGCATTCCATTCACTGCATAGGCTTGTAATGGAATAAGCCTGTAGTAGGGCATTCCATTCAACCAAACAGATGTTTAGGGTGGGCCCATGAAATAGGGTTGTAATGGCTATGCCATTACATTGAACCAAACATGGCATAAGTGTGCAGATGTTTAAAGCATTGGTAATATTGGGAAAGCCTTAAAATATCTGAACAAGAGGTGACAATGAAAATGAATGAATTCGGGAAAGTTCAGGTACGTATGATACCTATGTGGTAGATGGTATTATTCTTATAAAGTTCATTGAATTGGTAAAAACATATGGATGGTGTTGGCTTAAAATTGATAGATGAATTGAGAAGTTATAAATACTTATGTGTTGATGTTTTATATTCTATATACCGTTGATGATTACTCTGTGTACGTTTACATTGTTTTATAGATATTGAAGCTACTGTGAGCTCAGAGATCGTCGAGGATCGTCACTACACTATCGAATCTCATTTTGGTACCTTTTGAAAATGTATATAATAAAGTATGGCATGTATAGGCTAGAAGTACTTTGGATAGGTTTTGTAATGTTTGTATTTAGCCATGTGATATGTTTTGGTATGGTTATGGATATGTTATGGTTTTGGTAAAGGATATGTGATGCAATATGTTATATTTGATATGTTTGAGTTGGATAAAAAAAATGGTAAATGATGGTAAGTTTTGACAAGTTTTAGCATGGAATTGAATGATGTATAGAAAGAAATGTTTTGACAAGATTTTGACTTGTTTGATATAGATTGGTAAAGCTTATGAGTATGTATCTGATTGGCTATGATATGTCATGAATAGCTTATGTTGTGGTTGTGAATTGGTCATATAATGTTATGTAAATATGCTTGGTTTGGTACTTATAGGTTTGACCCAATTGGGGTGGCAAGTTGGCTATTCAAATGGCTCATTTTGTCCACACGGGCAGGGACACAGGAGTGTGTCTTAGCTGTGTGTGACACACGGTTATGTTGCACGGCCGTATGTCCCCTAGGGTACCCTACAATTGTAAGTCAAATTCGACCACAGCTAAGGCATTTGGGCGTGTAGCGAGCCATGTGGCTCAAGTCAATTCGACCACGGCCAAAGCACATGGGCGTGTCTTGTTGCTGTGTGAACAAGTCAGTATGTATACCCTGTTTTGACACGGCCTAGACGCACGAGCATGTCTAATGCCGTGTAAGGCACACAACTTGTTCACATGGGCGTGTGACCTGTACTTCTTTGAAAATGTTTAAGTTTTTTTTTAAAAAAATTTGTATGTGCTTGGTTTAGTCCCGAATCCTTTCTAATGCAAGTTTTAGGTCTCGATGATCTATATAAGGGACTCTATATTGATATTTGATCTTTGATGCTTTGATGCTTATAAAATGTATGTTAAATGTTCTGATTTGTCTGGTAATGCCTTTAACCCTAGTCCGGTAACGGATACAGGTTGAAAGTGTTACAAATAGGCTAATACAGTCTGGGCCTGCATCAGTAACAATTCAATCTCAGTTAGTACCTTAGCCCATTACAGCATTAGAATCAGTGTGGGCCTTAGCCCAATTTAGTAGCGGTCATAGTACAGAAATGAAATTACAAATCCTACCCCACCAGCCTCTACACACCACTTCATCCAACCTTGCACACCCATCCCTACATACCAAAAATAACACCAGTGACGACACTAACAAAAATTGCAGTAGAGCTACCAGAACAGTACACTTCCTCCAATCATAATAACCCATCCCCATGCAACATATCATAATATCATGCATGTATGCAACATATATAAAATGCCATGCTCAATATAGTCATACACATCATAGGGGCATACAAGTCATTTTACCTCATAGGGGAAAAATAGTCATTTCATCAGATTAAAGTCTAGGTATACTTACTGACCCAATAGTAGGTTCACAGTCTTCTCGGGCGACTCGTGCAACCTTAACAGTCAAACAGTGAAAATGGGCCCAAGGCTCGTAATGCGGCCCATGTGGGCCCACACGCCCGTGTGGTGCACGAAGCCCAAAAATGGCCTTCGCCGTGTGAACTATACAGCTTGGTCCAATAATCTCCATGCATCCGTGTGGTTTATCCGTGTGGGGCCGACGAGCCTATGGGGCCCACACAACCCATTTTGGTCCAACGTGGCCCAAACGGCCTAAGCCGATGAAATCGCTCATGGTGGCTTCTATGATCAAATGCCCACGTTTATGCGTTTGAACTACCACACAAGCGAGCACATGCTCGTGTAGTGTTGACGATCACCTATTTCGGCTTTTGCCAATTTACGATAATGGCAGTGTGATTACGGACCTGTTAACGAAAGTGCGCAACTGGTCCACAAGTACTCCAATCTATTTCAAACAGAACCTTCGATTAATAGCCTAAAATTGAATTAAAGAAAACCCAAATCAAAAGACTCATTCATAAAATTACCTATCACTCGCCTTGGTCGATCGATTGAGGCTTGCACAAGAGGTTGGTTGTAACCCCTACTGTTACCTGTATTCCAACAGAGACTTGTTATCTATAACCATCCTTGCAAATAGTTGGACTAAGTATGTAACAACTTACCGGAAGCGTTGAACTAAGAATGAGGGACAGCGGTATTCGGCCAAAACCCAACTCGAGGCATGAGATGGAACAATCGCACCCCTAAATGTAATTGGCAGAGAAGAGATTTATTAAAAGAAAGATCACAATGGTAGATAGAAACAAGAGGGAAATCATTTGCACTTACCGCTTTTTCAGAGAACACCTACTAAACCGAAAACAGTAATAAAAGAGTAAAGGGGAAGTATTCGGCTTATACAAAACGTGAAAGGAGAAGAGAATCAAAGGAAAGAAATGAGGGGAAGAGAAGAAAATATTCAGTTTTACCAATGCCAGGGGAAATCTCGATAAAAACCGAAAGAATAGAAGAGAAGAGGAAGGGAATATTCGGCCAATGACCCAAGGAGAAGGTAAAAGTTGATAACCGATTGGGAGGTGGAGAATAAAGGTTCGGCAAGGGTGAAGAAATTTAAGAGAAGAAGAGTGAAGGAGAAAAGACAGTCGATCAATCAAGCACAAAATTGGAAAGCAAAACCACAATAGGCTAACACGAAGAGTACCCGAGTGGTCACAAGTATATTCGGCTACCAAGCAAACAATAACCAAAAGAGCAAAAAAATGAAATGAAGCAGAGGGTTAATAGTTATCGAAAATGGAGAACAACCCAGATTACACTTTCGGCACTAAGAGCAAAACTCTCCTATAGCCGAATGGCTAGGGACACCAAAACAAACCGAATGGTTGAGGTGAATCCCATTTCGAAACCACCACTCCCCCATGCCTTGATCCACTCCTCAAATCTCTCCCCACATCTCTCCACAAATCACTCAATTCAAAGTCCTAATAAACACCTCAATTTCAGTCAACCTAGGATAGTTCCACGGCACTTGTAGCAAAATAAAATGCTCCTTTTGCACTGCCAAGCCACGAACCACAGACCCCAAGGAACACTCCACACACCACTATCCCCTAGACTAGGAGGCATTTGATGTCACGTCTTACTCACATTAAGTTAAAAACGTACTCACTAAAGGCAATGGTTTGATCAAGTAAAAACAAAACTTTGTACAAGCAAAGGCTTAACTCAGGACTTCTTCATCACTTCTCAGGACACTTAACCACTAAAGTAAACATACATTTGCGCAACACAACAACAAAAATAAATGCTTAGATTTTGGGGCGTTACATAAACCTTAGCATATTATGGCATCATATGCATTCATAGCTTCAAGCCCACTCAGTTAAGCACATACATGAATTTCCAAAACATAACATCATACATAACCATCATAAACCATCATTAGCCATTCCAATAGCTAAGTTACAAAATGCCATTCACAAGCCATTATTTGGCCAATTAAGCTTATACATGCCATTATAGTTAAAATAAGATTCTCACTATACCAAAATACAATAGTGGATAGTGTGATAACGCTCCGTCTGACTTCCAACCTTCGTGAGCTTGAGTGCACTATAAAATAGGGAAAAATAAATGGAGTAAGTAATTAATGCTTAGTAAGTTCGTATAACAAAAAAATAAACTTACTAGTCATTTTTATCATTACAAGAATACATATATACATTCCAACAATCATGGGCATGTTTACCTAAATATATATACACTCCATCAAACTTGTTAGTTACATAACATCACATAAATATCAAGTATACATAGATGAGCTCATCATATCATAACTTCCATACAATTTTCACCTTTACATATTCAGACATCATTTTCGATGAACTATTGAAATTTTAATGGACACTCAAGTGGTATACTTTTAGTACACTAGATATCAATATACCAAGTCTTGTCAATGGTGCCTATTAAGTCTAGATTACCCGTCTGGGCTAAATCCTTTATACATCACATTTACTTGTAGCAATCACCTTATTCCATCAAAATTCAACATTCAATCAAAATATGTCATTTTAGCAACATTACTCAGTACATCCTCTCATACATCACTCATCACAACACATACAATTCAATTCAACATATCAAATCACATATTTAGGTTACACGAATTTACCTTGACAATGGTTCGATTTTGTGTTCCAACTATTCCGAAACCTTTTGTTTCCCTAGATATATTTTCGTAGTTGGCCTTTCCAGGTCTATATTTAATAATTCAACTATTTGTTTATAACATTTCACATACATTTGCATTTTGCTGCTTCCTAGGCAAAGTTACCACTTTACCCCTACTCTTTTCATAAATTTTGATTTCGTCCCTTAGCTCAATAATGAAATCCATGTAATCTATTCCTCTTTACAAGACTAACTAACATGTATATACAACTTTTAAAACACACATTTCCAATATATTTTAAAATTTTCCATGGGTTTTACCCATTTTTCATTTTAGTCCCTAAACCTAGTTTTCACGAAAAAATGCTTTGTAAAAGTTGTTTATCTATGAGTAAACCTTCATTTTCTACCATAAATTTCAAATATACAGTAGATTCATCCATGGAAAAGTTTCTACACTTTGTTATCTTTTCAAATTAATCCCCTAAATAGAGAGATTAGCATTTCCCAATTCTAAAAATACAAAAATCATTAAAAACGAAACTTGATTTCATACCTTATTGAGCTTGGAAAGTTTTCTTGGGGAAGAAGATGAATAGAAAAGATGTTAGTTTCTTTTTTTTAATTAATATCTTTTAATTTTAGTGATTTCCAATTTAATCCCTACCCTTTTCTAATTTTTCCATGGATGAGTCACTAATCTATCAACTAACCACTATTCCACGGTCTAATTACCTTATAAGGACCCCAAGTTTTGAATTCCATAAATTTTTTATACCTATAGTTACTAGAATTCAACTTTTGCATTTTATGCACTTTTGTCCTTTTTCCTAATTAAACACAAAATCGGTAAAATTTTTGTATCAAAATCTTTGTACGACTTTCCTATCATCATGCAAATCATAAAATAAAATAAAATAAATTTCTATTTTTGGCTCAAATTTGTGTTCCAGAAACCACTGTTCCGATCTCACCGAAATTGGGTTGTCACACCTTGAAATGGCATATTGTTTGATTGATTTGAGAGTATTGAATTGGTCATTATATGCATGATTTGGTAAGGTTTAGATGCTTTGAGAATATGCACTAAAGGTCTTTAGGTAAATGCATGTGTTGGTGATGGAAATGGTTTGATTTTGGGAAAATTCATGCTCATACAACTTGAGACACGAGCTTGTGACTTAGCCGTGTGTGACACACGGCCTAGGATGCAACCATGTGTCCCCTGTAGGTTTTAATGCATGTATGTTAGGCAGTTACACGGCCTAGCACACGGCCTGGCACATGGGCGTGTGGGGCTGTTTCGAAAGTTACACAGCCTGGCACACGTGCTTGTGACTTGGCCGTGTGACCCTACTCATAGAGTTACACGGGTGAGGACACGAGTTGGGACACTACCGTGTGTCCTTAATTCAATTGTTATATGGCCTAAGACTCAGGCGTGCCTCTCAGCCATGTTAGGCATAATGTTGTGTAACCCTTACAACCAAATTTTTCTAAATTTTTCTTATACTTATCAATTGTTTCCAATTTGGTACCGAATCATTTCTAATGTATTTCTAGGGTTTCAAGGGCTCTATTTAGGGATTATATGCATATGGATGATTGTTGTATGATTTGTTTATATTCATGTATGATATTTATATTTAATTGTTTCATTTGTTCGGTAATACTTTGAAACCCTAATCCAGTAACGAATACGGGTTAGGGGTGTTACATGCATTATTGGTTGCTAGACCATAATACTAGTAGCATTGTCTGCATCACTTGTGACACTGTTCACAAATTGGAGTGTTTGGATGGACGAGTTTTGGGAAACTCGATTGAGGAGTATAGCAATGATGGGTAGGATGTTTTAAATAAACCTGCATAATTGTTTTTATAAAAACCACATTGCCATGGTCATGTGCATAAAATGAAATATTTACTTGATTGACGACTATGTGTTTATTGCCATTTATTTGTTAAAAGACTCGCATTGGGCTATAAAAGCTCACTACTTTAGTTTCATAATCTTTCAGATAATAACTCAAGCTTAGGGCTTGGATTCAGCATACAATGGAGCCTCTCAGATGGTTTTTAATAAATGAGTTAATAAATTATTAGGATGTTATTTGGGTGTTTCTGTATTTTACAACTTTAAAATTGTGATGCATGCATGTAAACTGATGAGATTTCCAAAATTTTACATTATCGAGTTTATCCAAATTATTTATTATTTACTTGGTTTTAAACAAAATTATAACTCATGATTTTCTAAGTAATTTTGAAAGTCTGTTGCGAAAGATTTTTTTACCCAATACCATTTTAATAAATAATAAAATGTAAATTTCTTGATTTAAATAAATTTAAACGACATTACGATAAAATATTTCCTTTTGCATGTAATTATGTTTTAATAACTATTTCCAAAGAAACAAAATCACCCAATCTTTAAATTTTAAAGTTTTCAATAAAAACAACTAAAACCTAGTTATGTTCATTAAGTAAAGAAGAAATGATTTCGAAAGTTGTTAACGTAACTTCCGAGAGTCGACCATAACGTGTAGGTCAATTTTGGGTCATTATAGAAACATTAGACAAGTATGGTTTTGGAAAGGATTTCTTAATGATCTATCCACCATGGAACAAGCTCGGAGGTAAATAAAAAATTATCGGGTCATATTGAAAGAAATTTCCCCAAACAAGCAAGGTGTTTATTTCTATTTTAGTATTATTTATTTGAACCCTGGCTAGGAGGGCTATGTTTTGTGTAATGTAGAAACTAAGTTCATTCGAACTTACAAGGGTTTGACCTATGATTGTAAGATTCCTTGGATAAGGAACTTGAGGAGGGACCCAACCAGATTGTATGAGATCAAGAAGTTTCATTAGGAAGGTGTCATGTACATACGATAATGGGGGTACCATTTTAGCTTTCACCAAGGGGTGAATATGTTGTAACTGGTTGGTTCCTCTAGAGTTTGAAGTTGAGACAATAAACTTGTATTTTAAATTTTATAATCTCTGTTGTATAGGGTTTTTAAAAATAAATAGGTAATATAGTCTAAATTTAAAAGTTAATGAGTTCTAAGTATGTACAATAACCCGATTCAATTGTGACACCCTTACTTGTATCCGATGATCGGATCGGGTGAGGGTGTTACACAGAGGCCATATTCATATCTAGTGGCCTATCATCCTCATGGCTTTGCCTTAGCTCCACCTTTAAACATCAAGCATTCATGTTCAAACATCATCGCCTTATTTCCATATCATACAATTACTTCAAGGCTGTGACCATTTCGATTGGTCATGAAGCATTTATCATACACATATGTCTTAACACCAATCATGCATGTCCCACAAGCATAAACACTTCATCACATCACAAGCATTACAACTTATCATGGATAACTAGGCTTACAAGCCACAATCATTATAAGTCACATCTCTTGGCTATATACAATGAGCCAATATAAACCAATACATTTGGCTAATCATAACAACAGCTATCATAAAAATTAAGTCCCTATACATGCCACTCACTTGTGTACGCTTAACATATACATGTTAACACTCCAAAGGTGATGGCTTGATAGTGTGATGCTGCCTCCAACGATCTCCAAACCCGAGTTAATCTGACAACACTAAAGAAATGAAAGGGAGGGGGTAAGCTTTATAGCTTAGTAAGCCCGTACGAAAATAATAAAGAATTTATTAACATGCTTTTACCAAATTCTTATAACATATTCTTAGGGTAACACAATCGAATTAACACATAATTCCACTATTTGCTCATATTCCAGTCAAGCTATCTACTCGAGTCTTAGTCACTAAATTATTTATAACCTGAGCTATAGAACTCTAAATTAAGATCCGTTAATTTTTCCTAAACCTAGACTCACATATCTTTTTACCATAAAATTTTTATAATTTTTGGTCTACCAATAAGTATAGTTTATTCTGTAAATTCTCCCCTATTTCACTGTCTAACAGTTCTGACCTCTTTTCACTAAAAATTAATTATCTCTTAGTATAGGATTCAGATGATGTTCCTGTTTGTTTTTTTTTGAAAGTAAACTCATTAAGAATTTTAAGAATATAAATTATAACCCAAAATTTTTTTTACAATTTTTTAATTATTTTCCCAAAGTAGAACAGGGATTCTGAAATCATTCTGACTTTGTTTCACAAAAATTCAAATATCTCATAATGTTAAATACTTTAGCTTACAACGGTTCTTTAATATGAAAATAGACTCAATAAGCTTTGATTGCATCTCTTATTCAGCCCTAACTCGATTCCCACAATTTTTGGTGAACTTTCAAAGTTGGACTACTGCTGCTGTCCTAAACTATTTTAGTGCAATTTAGTGATAACTATCATATGATGACATAATAAACATAATCATAAACATAAACATAAGTTTATTTATCATTCAAAACCTTTGACTCACTTATCACCCATATACCTCTTTATCATGAAACATTATATATCAAGGCATTACACGAGAGTTTAGTGTACATACCTATACCAACTCGTAATTCAGCATATAATCATAACTTCCTTAACATGTCCTCCTTAGGGCTTTCATCACATGATCCATTACATTACCCATTGATCACTTGGAATACTATTGGATATGCAGAAAACTTGCACATAAGTGCCACATAAACATTCGTAGCCAAAGCTACCTCATAACATGTAACGCTCGCGATGGAGCTATTCACGGGGTTTCTCATATAGGCTATCGGTCAGGAATTAACTACACAGGCTGCTTACAAAAGCTGTCAGGTATCTGAACCACTCAAGATTACCTTGCTAGTGGTAGAACACACAAGACCAGCACCCAGAACCAATTTACATGTATCGCATCCATTATGAACTCAGACCAGTCAACAAGCTTGGACGCCTCACATATATCATGAACGTAGACCAACTCAACAAGTTCAGATTTCTCATATATACATCACGAACTCGGGCCACTCAATGAGCTCGGATTTTTTAATTCCTAGTGACATTTCACTTATATCCTAAACTATTCCTAAGGTTCAAACGAGACTCTTTCTCATAGACACATGACATCTCCATCGTACTTGCTCGTAATATCGTGATTAATAACCATGATATCATTCAGGCTTACAAAGTTACTGTAACAGCCAATTTTTAGGGTTAATCGAAATAGTGGTTTTGGGGCTACCAAATCCGATGAGTAGGTTTGTAAATATTATATTTAATATTTATGAGTTAATTGTGATTTCAAAAAGGTTTTTGATATTGTGATTTTTGACCCTAAGGTCAAGTGGGTTTAGAAAATCAAGTATCGGGACTTTGTTTCTATAAAATGAGTCATAAATATTTCTATAAATATTTACAGAGTGGCAATAAGATGGTATTAAAGTTTCGTTGAAAGATTTTGTCGTTTCGATTGCTAATTAAGCAAAAAGGACTAAATCGCGCAAAGCGTAAAAGTTGAGTTCCATTAGTTAAAGGTATTAAATGGCTATGGAATTAAATATTGGGAGTCCTTAAGTGGTAATTATCCCATAAATGTTGATAGTGGAATTCTATGGCTTGGTATAATGGATATTAATAAAGTTTTTAAAGGGCATATTTGTAAATGGATTATTAAATGATATTTTAATAAAACAAAAGGTGATTTTATTCATCATCTTCATTCTTAGCCAATTATGGCAAGAATAAAAACCATTTTTGGTGCTCAAATATTCGGCCAACTTGCCTAGCTTGCATGTTAGTCCATTTCGTCTCGGTTTTTAATAATTTTTACATTTTTGATATCATTGTTTCGTAATCTAGTTAGCCCGTATCTCCGATTTCAAAATTGTTAAAGATTTTGAAAGTTTCCATTGATAAATATTGTGATTTTTTATGTTAGATGATGAATTTGGAATGTTGATTTATATTTAAAAGTAATTTGTTAAGTGATTTTGATGAATTTTTTTTATTTGGGACTAATTTGTCAAATTGATAAAAGTACAAAGATTTAATGTGAAATTGTTGCATAAATGGATTGTGTTGGATACTATGAACATTTGGATAGCTTGGTTTTGTGTTAAAAATGGTTAATTTGCATGTTTTGGGCTTAGGGACTAAATTGCATAAAAGTAAAACTTTAGGGGCAATTTTGTAAAAATGTCAAAATGACCAAATTGTATGAAATGAAGTGTTTTACTGTCTAAATTAATTTATTGAATAAAATTATTAATTTAGATCAAAATCGGGTTGAAAATCAAGGAAAATGGAAAAATTACCAAAATGCCCCTAAACTTTGGTATCTCTACAACTTAGCCAGGTAAGTTTGTATGTTAATAAGCATTATTGTAATATCCTAAACTAGGGCTTAATCAGAATAGTGGTTTCGTGACCACAAATCCAAGATAGAAATAATTATTTTATAATTATTTTGATGATTATGATATGATTGCATGATTGTGTGAAAATTTCGTGATGAAATTCTATGCCTAAAGTGCTTAAATTGAAAGTAGGGACTAAATCGAATAAGTTGCAAAACTTGCATTCTAGAAGTTTTTAGTATGAAATTGTTTTGGCATATTAATGAGGAGGTCTTAAATAGAATTTGACCAATTTTAAGTTCATGGACAAAATTAGGACATGGAAGGAATTTTTTGAAAGTTTAGTAGTAAGGGTATTTTGGTCATTTAGTTATTAAAATGAATTAAAAACAAAATTAAAAGCCAATTTTTGTCCATCTTCTTCATTAGGCCGAAATTTCAAGGGTTCTCCATAGTTAGGGTTTGTTTCAAGCTTCCAAGCTCCATAGTAAGTGATTCCAAGCCCCGTTTTTAATGTTCTTTACGTTTTTGGAATCCGTTAGCTTCTGTTAAGCTTATGTTAGCAATAATTCAACCTAGGGTTTATATTTGGAAAAATACCCATAGGTGAAATTTGTGTATTTTGATGTTTTATGATAGAATATGGGGTTTTAAATTATGTTAGACAACTTGTGCTACTCGGTTTTGAGTGAAAACGAGTAAAAGGGCTTAATCGGCAAAAATACCTAATAGTCACAAGTATATGTTAGAGTAAGAATTTGATGTTGCCATAGAAGGGAAAAATGATCAGCATGTTATAAAACATAAGAATAAGGAATAAAGTTTAATTCCCGAGCCTAGGGGCAAAAGTGTAATCATGCAAAAGTTTAGGGGCAAAAGTGTAATTTTTTCAAAGTTCGTATTAAATGCTATTTTGATGAATGTATGTATTAAATAAGATTAATTTGGCATTATATATCAAGAGAAACGAGATTCAAGTCGCGATCGAGGAAAAGAAAAGATTGTGGACTAAATTGCAAAATCTTTATATTTTGGTACCAAGGTAAGTTCATGTGTAAATGTAGTAACATAATTGTCATTTTAAGCAATTTAATGTTGTTTATATGATATGATGCTGATTATTATCATGAAAATATTATGCTTTGTGGTTATTGTTGAATAATATGTAATTATGTGAATTACTTGATGAGTATGAACTATCACCGAAGTATCGATTTCGATATTCCATGGAAGACAGCAAAGATGTGTGATCGAGGAAAACGCCCGTTTGAACCTTAGGAATAGATTAGGATACAAGTGACATGTCACTAGGATGGTTGAGCATCCGAACTCGTTGAGTTGAGTCCGAGTTCACTTATGGATGCGAATGTCCGAACTCGTTGAGTTGAGTCCGAGTTCGTGAGATGTAACTAGGCATCCGAACTCATTGAGTTGAGTCCGAGTTCACTTAGGGCCGGGTTACATGATTTCTTGATTACATATGAGACACTTATGTGCAAATTATCCGTGTATCCGAGTTGTATTCCGATGTGTTCAACGGGTGAATTTCTAGTGAAATGGAAGAACACTTAAGATGCAAGCGACGTTTTGGTAAGTGTTGTGAAATGGACACTTTAGACAGGTATGTTCTTAACCCTCGGGTTGAAAATAGATACAACAACGATAAGGTGGTAAGATGATGAATGATGTTTAGAAATGTGATATATGTTTTGGTGATACCATGCTAAAGTTGTTTGGTATATTTGTATTGTTATGTTACTTGTTATTTACATATGAACTTACTAAGCATTTATGCTTACTCCTCCTCTTTATTTATTGTAGTTTTGAACAAGCCACTTCGAGAATCGGGACGGTCAAGGTTCGATCACACTATCTAAAGGACTTTCATCTGGGTAAATGGCTTGTAAAACTTAAGTATGGCATGTATAGCAATATACTTATTTTGTGTAAATAATTTTATGATATAGCCATGATTGGTTGAGAAAATGTTTGATATTGATAAGTCATGGTGATGGCTAATTTAGATCATGTTTGATATTATGGAAGTGTAATAGGTTATCTAGTTCATAAAAAATCATGGAAAGATGAAACTTGCCTTAAAATAGAATATTGCTGCAGCAATGACATGAATTTGAAAAATAACTAAAAATTGTATAAATCGAACTAAATGATGAGTAAGTTATGAAATTGAAGCTTAATGAGTCTATTTTCATTTGGATTGAACAAAACAGGCATATAAATTATATTTTATGAGATATTTAAACTTTTGTGAAACAGGGCCAGAGTGATTTCTGGATCCCCTGTTCTGATTTTAAAAATTCATAATAAATTTTACAAAAATAATTAGAAGTTTTTATTTATATGTAAAGATTCCTTATTGAGTATAGTTTTAATAAAAAGAAACCTAATAGTCATTGAAATTCTGTATAGAGAGATATCTGATTCGTAATACACAGAGGTCAGAGAAGTCAAACCCTGAAACAGGGGAGACTTTAACTAATAAACTGTACTAATTGGCCCAACCAAAAATTCTATAAAAAAATTAGTAAATATATATATGAGTCTAGATTTAGGTAAAATTTACGGATCTTGATTTTGAGTTTCGTAACTCGAGATATGATTTTTCTTGTAACTGTGACGCAGGTAGTTAGAAAGCTGTGAATGTAGAAACAAATGATTTGAAGTTCTTAATTTGATAAATTATATTCGGTAACCCCTCAAGCTCGACTCCGGCGACGGTTTCAAGCGTGGGGGCATTAAAATTATTATAATTGAGTTTTAATCTTTATATTGAATGGTTGATGAGTATAATTGTACAAAAATATTTGAGATAGCTTCGGCTATTAATTGACACTTAGTGTGCAAGATCGGGATAGCTTCGGCTATGCATTGGCACTTAATGTTTGAGATCAAGATAGCTTCGACTATGCATTGGCACTTAGTGTGCGTGATTGAGTTAGCTTCGGCTATGTATTGGAACATAGTGTGCAAGATTCCCGAGTAACCAATATTACTCCATATAGTTCAACGGGTAAATGAAAGATGTGATTGAGTATGAGATTGGTACGAGATGGTACAGGTATGTACAGAAATTGGTAGGAGATGGTACAGGTATGTATGAAAATTCAATTGAGTATTGAATCTATGAAAATTGTGAGTTCATGATCATTATGGAAATTAATATGGAATAATAATGTTATTAATGGTTTGGTAATATATTATGTTATATCACTTGAACAGTGATTGAATAATAAATTTGGTTGATGATTACGTGTTAGACTTTTCGGTCAAAATGAATTGTGATATGCTCCATTTTATTCATTTGAATTGTGGCTCAATGGTTATGAGAAAAGGGTAAAGATTGGCAAATTCTTAGATTTGAATTGCTATTGAAAACATGGAAAAGAATGAGTTTTGGATGATTTAAATATATTTAGCCATATACTTGATATGTGAATACACATAAGTAATGTAAACTTATGTCATAATGTTTTATGATAATTTGCTAGTTCATGTGATGTTTAAAATTTAAAAGTAATGTTGTTTAGGCTAAGGCCAAGATGTAACGCCCCAATTTTCGGGTTTTCTGTGTTTTTGTGATTTTTAAAATTTGTGTGTGTTCTGGTTGGTTAAAATATATATTTTAGTAGGTTAGTGGGCCTTTGGAAGGCCTAAACTTAAGTTAAATCTGTGGTATCCGTGGTAGTTTTCGTTATTTTAATTTTATGAACAGGTGATGCAATTGGCGTTTGGGCTTTTAAGAGTAAAGGGGTAAAAGATGACACAAAAAAGGAGTGTGGTGTAGTGGCAAGGTGGCGCCACTTAGGGGATGAGGGAGTGACGCCATAGAGGAAGCAAGGGGTCCAAGGTTCAAGTCTTGGCTCTTGCAATATATTTTGGTTTTTCTTTTCAATAAATCTGGAAGCAAGTAGGTGCGCTTTAAAGTTTAATGTGTTGAGTTTATGACACAAATGAGTTGGTGGCCTAGTGGTGGTGGCGTGAGTTGGCATGTGAGAGGACATTGGTTTGAATCCCTTGGTACACAAAGGTTGATTATTTTGCTATGTTGGGATGGCAAGAGTTGGTGTTGGTGTTAAACTCTGGTGATGGAGGGATCCCACATCGGGAAGCTAACATAGGAGTAGATGGAGAGCTGGCTTTAAATAGAGCAAACCATGAGGAGAGTAGGCATACCCTTCTTGGCTGATCCTTTTCGCTTTGTGACGTGCTCGTTTGGGTTGGGCGTCAGTTAAGAGGGTTTGGAGCGCAGATTAATTGCAGTCTCTTAACGGGTGTGTATTTCTCATTACTCTAGCAGTAGGACGGCTATTTCGGGACGCGATGGGCTGAAATGGGCCATGTTGTCCCAATGGGTCCGTAGGCCCAAGTAGAGATGTTGTAGAATTACCAAAATACCCCTATTTTGTAAAATTACCAAAATACCCCTAGTTTGTAAAATTACCAAAATACCCCTAGTTTGTAAAATTACCAAAATACCCTAATTTGTGAAATTACTGAAATACCCTCGACTTGTAAAATTACCAAAGTACCCCCGATTTACAGAATTGTCGTTTTACCATTGATTTATAAAATTACCGAAGTACCCTTGTAGGGTAGAATTATCGAAATACCCTTGTAGGGTAGGACTACCGATTTACCCCTGGAGGGTAAAATGACTATTTTGCCCCTCGTGCGTAAATAACTAACTTGTGTGATGATTGGGTCAGTTGACGTGGATTTATGTTAGTTAATGTTAATTCGTAAGTCTAATGTGTTAGTGATCGATTGTACGATTATCGTGTGGGAGATATCGTCATCAACCAGGTGTGTAAACGACACCCTCCCTTAGACTGAATCGGTAAAAGCCGAAATATCGAAACGTTGGTATTTTGTGAACTCACGAGTGTGCGAGCGCTCGTGAGACAGTTGTTAATGAATATGGTGCATTTGGATGATTAGAGTGCAGAGTGTGAATTTTCGTGCACAACGGTATTTTTGGGCTTAATGGGCCGAAAATGAGCCAATGGGCCAACGGGCCCACTTTGGTAAAAAGACGAGGTAAGTACTTTTGATTACTTGGTAAACGTTAAAATAAGCATGAAACCTTAGCAATAGGTAATAATTACTGAAATACCCTTATGCATGCAAAATTACGATTTTACCCCTAGGGTTATTATTTTTTTTCTGAAAAGCATGATGTTCTGCTTACAGATCGTATGCCATGACATATTATTTCAGTTGCATGGGACATGGGTTTATATTGATGGAGGAAGCGTTCTGGTAGCCTCGCTGCAATCTGGTGGCCTCGCCACATATATCTGTTTTGGTGACTTTGTCACAATATCCGCGCACTTTGTTGCAATCTGTGGTTTCACCACATACACACACACACACACACACACACACACACACACATATATATATATATATATATATATATATATATATATATATATATTCTGGTAGCCTAGCCACAATATTTGTATATGGTGACTTCGTCACAGTATCTGGCAGCTTCGCTGCAATTTCTATGGTGTGTAGCGGTTGGGTGGGTCGAGTAGTCTCCCCACATGGTGTAAGGCTGGTATGGAGGTGTTATGGATGGCTCTGGGTTGGGATTTCTGCATTCATGATATATTTGTTCTGTATTTGCTATGGGCCTATGGGTTTCATTCTGATTTCTGTACTGGGCCAAGGCCCAGATAAGTCTGACTCTGAGGTTTGATCTGTTTTGGGATATGATTGGGTTATGTTACACACTGAGTTTACCGAACTTACCCTTTATTTTCATCTCTACAGGAAATCCCCAACCATAGTGGGCTTGGAGCTGTGAGGGATTCGAAGTGGCCACATCATCTGCAAAGTTGGTTTTTCTGTGACAGCCTTAAAACGACCCTAGTCGGAATGTGGTTTCGGGACCACAAAACCAAGGCATAAAAATAATTTGATATTTATTTTGATGCCTATAATATGTGTTAACTCATGTGTGACATTTTGATGCTTTAATTTAGAGTTATAAATGTGAATTTCACTAGAAAGGACCTAGTAGAAAACTTTGAAAGTATGATGGAGAAATGTATGATGACTAATTAAAGCATGCATGCAAAACAATGGCCTTGCATGTCAAATACCCCCTTTTTACAAGTGATGGCCGGCCATGACAAGGAGTATGGGCTAAACATGTCATGAAACATGTTTTGTTGGTGCATTAGGGGAAACAATAAACAAATAAGCATGGGTAGTAAAGAAAAAAAAAATGTGTGTGTGTGAGTGAAACCCCCATTGCCGTACATGGAAGAAAAGAAAAGAAAAAATTTTGCTCATCCATTTCATTCTCTCTTGACCGAAAATACTAGAGGGAAGGAGGAATTTTGCTTCATGCTTGGGTTGGAAGAGGATTAGGAAGAGGTTTGGCTATATTTGCATCAAGATTAAGGTATGTTTGATGTTGTGCCATGAGATTCATGCATGTTTTTGGTTGTTAACTTGATGTTCTTATTAGCCCATGGTTCAAATCTTTGTTATATCATGGGGATGGTATTTGGCCAAGGTGGATTTTGAGTTAATGCCATTGCATGTTAAATATGAAGCTTGATGATGATACATGTGATGGTGGATTGAGGACTCTTAGATTTTCTTTGAGCATTTTTGAATGATATACTAAGTTCTTTGTGTAATCATGACCAAAATTATGGTGTTGTGATGTATTCGCCATGGTGCATCCCCAAGTGTGATTTATGCTCTTTGCATGGAGAGTAAGATTTGTGTTTCAAATCATGTTCATGTTTAGTTACAATCAACTTGAGATTCGGCTCTAGCATACATATATGTATATATGTTTGAGCATGATGTATTGGTATGACGTATATACTATCTTAAGGTATATACTTACTTATGATGATGTTTTGGTTATGAAGGAAATGATAGATGTGTATTGAGTTACAATATGGAAAGGTATTAGTTAGTAAAATGTATGCTGTTTTTGTGTGGTAATAAGTGCATAAATGGCCTCAACATGGACGTGCATATTCGCCACATGAAGGGAAATTGGTGAGCATGTATTCGGTTAGAGGCAACCATATTGAAGCCTTATCTTGGCTTAGATTGTTGACTAAATGGGTAATAAGTGAGGATGGTTGCGAATATACAAACATACATATGCATGTGTAATTGAATTATGAATGTTTAGCGAGATGGTTAAACTAGTTGATTTATTGATTAAGCTCAAGGAGTTAAAGAAGGAGAATCAAGCAAGGGAAAGGCGAAGGTCATCGAGTAGCCGACTTGGACTATTTTATCCAACACAAGGTAAGTCATTAAGCATATATTTGATATTGCTTAAATGATTGTAATATCTATGCAATTGTGTTTAATGAGATGAAATATATACAAATGTATGTGTATGAAAAGATGATAATGTTGAACGTAAAAGAGATAGTGAAATGTGTAGGAAGTTTGCTTCGGCACTAAGTGTGCGAGGAATAGATGTGTACGGTGACGAGATTGGCACTGAGTGTGCGAGCTTGTAATGTACGGCACTAAGTGTGCGAGTTTGGACTATATGGCACTATGTGTGCGGGCTTGAATCATATGGCACTAAGTGTGCGTGATTGAGTATTAAGCACTATGTGTGCGAACTCTACACATATCTCCGATTGAACATTTATATGGAGGCGTGACTTTATCGAGATGAGTATGGACAGCGGAAAGAGTAAGTACCTTGAGTTCATGGCTAATAGATGCTATGTTCATGCTCGGGGTGGAGTTGGTAAGATTTAAATCTATGTGATGATTTCAATTGCATTCCCGTAAATAAGGTATCGTGGAATAGATGAAAGTTCATTTGATTGCATGATTGTTGCGGAAACGAAATGATGTATGGAAATTGCTTCAAATATCCTATTGAACAGTATATGAAATGTAAATGTATGACTTGGTATGAGATAGATCCGAAAGATCTAAGGAACTATGGTATAGTTCAGTATGGCTGGAACATTTGGCCTTGTTTCATTATTTCATTTTATGATAATTGTATTAATGGATGGTTGTGGAATGCTTATGACTTCTGAGTTATAAACTCACTCGGTGTTTTCTTGTCACCCATTTTAGGTTCCTTGGGCTCGTCTCCTTTTGGGTGTTCAGAATCACAACAGAAGTCATCACACCGCGAGCAATCTTTGGTATTGTCTTCTTAGTCGACTTAGGAGAACATTTGGCATGTATGAGCTATTTTGTTTTGTTAAATTTTGGGTTGTAAACTTTAAGCCATGTGAAAATGGCCTATGTGGTCGTTTGAGTGGGATGCTAGAATCTATAGCCACGAGTCTTAGAAACCTTAATTTTGATAAGGTGGCCATAATTTGTGTCACGTATGATGGATGAGTAGTAAGGCTAAGGAAGGATTCATGAAATTGGCATAGTCTACTGCAGTAACTGTTGCGGACAGCAGCAGTGATATGAGATCGAAAAATCACTAAAAATAGTAGAAGTGGAATTAATAGCTAAACAAAATTACGTACTCGAAGCTTGATGGGTCTATTTTCATATGGATGAAACAAAACGACCATATGAGCTGTATTTTAAGAGATATTAAAGTTCTCGTGAAACAGGGCCAGAACGGTTTCTGGATCCCCTGTTCCGACTTTGGAAAATCATTGTAAATTAACCAGAGATAATTAGGAGTCATGCCATATATTTGTAGATTCCTCTCTGAGTCTAGTTTCTATAGAAACAAACGTCATCAGTATTGAAGCCCTGTACAGGGAGATATCAAATTCGTAACGCACAAAGGTCAGTGTAGTCGATCCCTGCAACAGGGGAGAATTTAACTAATAAACTGTACTAATTGGCTCGACCAAAAATTCTAGAAAAAAATCTGTAGATGGACATATGAGTCTAGTTTCAGGGAAAAATTACGAAACTGATTTTCGAGTTGTAAAACTCAAGATATGATTTTTGAAGCGACTAGTACACAGATTGGCAGCTTGTCTGGGAAATTCTCAATAAGTGGTTTGAAGTCATTAACACCTCGTGTTCGACTCGTGACGGTCTCGGGTTCGGGTGTTACAATTTTATTGGTATCAGATCTATGGTTTAGTCGGTTCTAGGACTACCGTAGCGCGTGTGAGTCTAGCTATACATGCCAATGTATTAGTGCTTAAAAATGTGATGACTTCTGACGGTTGAAATTTTTGTTTTGATTAGCAAATGGAACCCGGGGTAGAGAGACCCTTGGCGGATGACGTTGAAAGTGTAGCGGCTGCTCCTGCGCAAGGGACACCACCTGTTGAGCCTCAGTCATCCGCGAATAATCAAGATGAAGGGGCGAAACAAGCCTTCTTCACCGTGATGAATGAGTGGGTCGCGCAATATGCCCGAACCAATCCGGCTGTCCAACCATTCCCAAATTTAAATAATCCACCCCAAGAGCCCATAATGCCATCAGTTGCTGATCCTATGAGGCTGAGTAAACCACCCGTGGACTTGATTAGGAAGCGTGGGGCCGAGGAGTTTAAGGCCATAGTTACTGACGATGCTGAAAGGGCTGAGTTCTGGCTTGATAGCACCATTAGAGTGTTTGATGAACTGTCATGCACACCCGATGAATGTCTTAAGTGTGCTATATCCTTGTTGCGAGACTCAGCCTACTATTGGTGGAGGACCTTAATTTCCATAGTCCCAAAGGAACAAGTTACTTGGGATTTCTTCCAAATGGAATTTCGAAAGAAATACATTAGTCAACGGTTCATCGATCAAAAGCGTAAGGAATTCTTGGAGCTCAAGCAAGGTCGTATGATTCAGATCTCGAATCTGAACATGAGTTCGTAAGACTTAGTCGGTATGCTCGGGAGTGTGTGGCTGATGAGGTTGCTATGTGCAAAAGATTTGAAGAGGATTGAATGAAGAGTTAAAGCTCTGGTGGGTATTTTGGAGATAAAAGAATTTGTAACACTAGTTGAGCGAGCACGCAAGGCGGAAGAGCTCGAAGGGAGAAGAGGAAGGCTGAATTTGAAGCTAGAGATTATCGTAAAAGATCGACGGGCAAGGCTCCATTTTCTACTGTAAAGAAGTTCGAGAGGACACAAATAAGTCGAGGCGCATCGGGGATTTCCATTAGAGCACGACCATCGATGGACTCACGAGCTACCTCGGTAGCTAGTGTGGACAATAATCGTCAAGAAAAGCCCGAATGCCCCCAATGTGGAAGATGACACATAGGTGAATGTTGGGGTAAGTCTGTTAATAGGGCCTGTTATGGATGCGGTTTGAGGGACCACTTCATTAGAGATTGCACGGAGCTAGATGAGAAGAATAAGATGCAAGGTGCAAGATCTAGTGGGACGACGGCTAGAGGTAGACCCCCGAGGATTTCAGGAGGTAGGGGTGGTAATCAGAGAGGGGTCTCTGATACGGTTGTTCGATCTGAGACTCGTGCTCCTGCTAGAGCATATGCTATCCGCGCACGAGAGGAGGCATCCTCCCCTGACGTTATCACTGGTACTTTCACTCTCTTTGATACTAGTGTGATTGCATTGATTGACCCTGGCTCTACTCATTCATATGTATGTGAAACCTTAGCATCCAGTAAGACTCTACCTGTTGAGTCTACTGAGTTCGTAATTCGGGTGTCAAATCCCTTGGGTCGTTACGTCTTTGGTCGACAAAGTGTGTAAGAAATGCCCCCTAGTCATTCGAGGTTCCTGTTTTTCGACGGACTTGATGCTTTTGCCGTTCGATGAATTTGATGTTATTCTTGGGTTGGATTGGTTGACCGTGCATGATGCGGTTGTGAATTGCAAAAGCAAGACTATTGAATTGAGATGCGCAAATAACGAGATGATCCGAGTTGAGTCTACGGACTTGAAGGGGTTGCCAGCTGTAATATCATCAATGTTGGCCCAGAAATATGTAAGAAAAGTGTGCGAAGCATACCTTGCGTATGTACTTGATGATAAGGAGTTAGAAATAAAACCGAATCTGTGCGGTGGTTTGTGAATACCGGATGTTTTCCAAGAATTACGGGTTTGCCACTGTTCGGAGATAGAGTTTGGTATTGAGCTTGTACAGGGACCACACCGATTTCGATAGCTCAGATCGTATGGCACCAACGGAATTAAAGGAGTTGAAAGCTCGGTTGCAAGAGTTGGTGGATAGAGGCTTTGCTCGCCTTGAGTTTTTCACCTTAGGGTGCACCGGTGTTGTTTGTGAAAAGAAGGACGGAACCATGAGGTTGTGCATCGACTATCGTCAACTTAATAAAGTGACAATAAAGAACAAATATCCGTTACACAGTATCGATGATTTGTTCGATCAACTGAAGGAGCCTTAGTGTTTTCAAAAATAGATTTGAGATCGGGCTATTATCGATTCATGAATCCGAGATTCGGATATACCCAAAACCGCCTTGAGCGAGATATGGTCACTCTGAATTCTTAGTGATGCCGTTTGGGCTCACTAATGCCCTGCGGTATTTATGGATTTGATGAATCGGATCTTGATTATATTTGGATCGGTTCGTAGTGGTGTTCATTGACGACATCTTGGTCTATTCAAGAGATGAGACCGAACATGCGAGCACCCGAGATTAGTGTTGCAAATTTTACGGGATAAGCGATTATATGCTAAGTTCACAAGTGTGAGTTCGGTTAAGAGAGGTTAGCTTCTTGGGTCATGTGGTATCTGCATGACGGTATTCGAGTCGACCAGAGTAAAATTTCAACTATACTTAACTGGAAGCCTCAGAAATATTCTTGAGGTTCGAGCTTTTTGGGACTTGCTTACTACCGACGGTTTGTAAAAGGATTCTCGATGATAGCCACACCCATGACGAAACCGCTTGAAGGATGTCAAGTTTGAATGGACGGAAAAGTGTCGAAAAAGTTTCGATCAATTGAAAACTCATTTAACGGAAGCTCAATTTTAGTGCGGCCGAATCGGCAAAGAGTTTGTCATTTATAGTGACGCCTCCCTACTTGGGTTAGGTTGCGTATTAATGCAAGAAGGTCGAGTTGTGGCCTCGCGTCGAGACAATTAAAGCCACATGAGAAAAATTATCCGACCCATGATCTCGAATTGGTCGCCATCGTTGTGACAACCTTAAAATGACCCTAGTCGAAATGTGGTTTCGGGACCACAAAACCGAGGCATAAAAATAATTTAATATTTATTTTATTGCCTATAATGTGTGTTAACCCATGTGTGACATTTTTATGCTTTGATTTAGAGTTATAAATGTGAATTTCACTAGAAAGGACCTAGTAGTAAACTTTGAAAGTATGATGGGGAAATGTGTGATGACTAATTAAAGCATGCATGCAAAACAATGGACTTGCATGTCAAATTCCCCCAATAGCTAGTGGCCGGCCATGACAAGGAATTATGGGCAAAAATCATGTCATGAAACATGTTTGGTAAGTGGGTTATGTTGGAATAAATAAAATAAGGAGTATGGAATAAAAAAAAATGTGTGTGTGTGAAGGCTTCTCCTCCCCATTCCCGTGTAGGTAGGAAAGAAAACAAAAATTTTGTTCATCCATTTTCACTCTCTTTTGGCCAAAATACTAAGGATAAGGAGGAGTTTTGCTTCATACTTGGTTTGGAAGAGGATTAGGAAGAGGTTGGCTATACTTGCATCAAGATTAAGGTATGTTTGAGGTTGTGCCATGAGATTCATGCATGTTTTTAGTTGCTAGCTTGATGTTCTTGTTAGCCCATGGTTCAAATCTTTGTTATGCCATGGGAATGAAATTGCCAAAGTGAATATGGTGTTAATGCCATTGCATGCTAAATATCAAGCTTGATAATGATACATGTGATGGAGGATTAAGGATTCTTAGATTTTCTTTTAGCATTTTTTTGAATGAGATACTAAGTTCTTTGTTTTACCATGACCAAATTGAAATGGTATGGTGTTGTGGTATTCGCCATGTTATATCCATAAGTATGATTCATGCATGTTGCATGGTAAGTAAGATTTAAGCTTTGGATATGTGTATATATTTGGATATAAGCCACTTGAGAATTGGCTCTAGCATATATATATGTATATATGTTCGCATTACGATGTATTGGTATGACATATATGCTATTTCAAGGTGTATATTTGCTTGTGATGATGCTTCGATTATGAAGTAAATGAGAGATGTGCAATGAGTTACGATATGTAATGCGTTAGTAGTAAAATGTATGCTGTTTTGTGTGGTATTAAGTGTATAATTGGCCTCAAATTGGACATGTATATTCGGCCACATGAGGGGAAATTGGTGTGCATGCATTCGGTTAGAGGCAAGCATATTGATGCCTATTCTTGGCTTAGAAAATTCGCTAAGAGGAATATTAACTAATGTGTTGAGTTCGATTCATGATTTCGTACATATGCGACTTTGATGCCTAATGAGTATATATATTGGCTAAGTATCTTGAATTCCTCTTCGATGCTCACATGATAAAACCAATTTATTTGTTAAATTAAGCTCAAGAGCAAAAGGAGCTAAATCCGATAAGGGAAGGAAAAAGTCGTGGAATAGCCGTCGAAATCGTTCGACCACGTCCGAGGTAAGTTCTTGAGCAATAAAGCTTAAATTCGAATTGATTAGATCATGTTTAAAGCAAATTAAAATCATGCTCTTTGTGTGTGGCTATTGAGCCGAAATTACAAATGTGATAAGTGACTTGTGTCTGAATTTTGCTAATGAAAATGAAATGTGAATGTGTTATGGTTTATTGATAAATGTACATGGTTATTCGAATGATATCCGGCTAAGTCCCAAGGCTTTGTGCTAAGTGACTAAATCCGGACTAAGATCCGATGGCATACGTCACGAGTTACTAAATCCGGACTAAGATCCGAAGGCTTTCGAGCAAGCTACTAAATCCGGGTTGAGTCCGAAGGCATTCGTATGAGTTACTATAACCGGGCTATGTCCCAAGGCATTTGAATGTGTAGCCATATCCGGTTAAACTCAAAGATACGTGATTCAAGAATGAATGAACTGCTATAAAATTTCAGCTAATACGCTTGAAAATTCCAGCAACGAGGTATGTTCGTATGTGCTTTGGAATAGTTGATTCCTTGAATAATATTCGCTCAATCGAGAAATGAGCTTTGGCATTTGGCTAAGATGAACCCTTATGTATGAATATAGGGGTTGGAATGTGAAATAAGTATGATATTGAGAATTTGTGCATATGAAATTATCCGTTAGCTATATGAATGTTATGCTTTTGTTGTCTGGAATCCCTTGCTCTAACTTACTAAGCATAAATTGCTTACTCCGTTTCTCTGTTTCTCTGTCTATAGATTTTGGCTCGTCACCATCGGACTCGGATTTCGGAAGTCAAGTCTCCCACACTATCAAAGTCCCTTTCGGTATATATTTTGGTTGGATTTTGAAATAGCATGTATAGGACTACCCTTACATTGCGTTTTAAGTACTTTTGTAATGTATGTGTGTACGACCATGCGAAAATGGCTCGTAAAAGTGGAGTATGGCATTAGACCATTTGTGCTTATGTATATATGTATGGTTTTATGATGTGACTACGGACTGAATGGAAGTGTGAGCAAATGATCAGCCATTGGAATGGCTAAAATGATTATATGTGGACCTATGTATGACAAAACTTTAGTTGGTCCATAGAAACCACGAAATAGGTAAGGTTTACGAAAAACAGATCTTGATAGCGAGAGTGGTGTGGATTTGAAAAATCACTAAAAATTGTAGGAATGGAATTAAATAGTGAATAAATTATTTAAATGAACCTTGATGAATCTACTTTCATATGGAAGAAACGAAACGGTCATATGAATTATATGTTAAGAGATATTAAAGTTCTCGTGAAACAGGGCCAGAACGGTTTCTGGATCCCCTGTTCCGACTTTAGAAATTCATTTTAAATTAACCAGAGATAATTATGAGTCATGCCATATATGTATAGATTCCTCTCTGAGTCTAGTTTCTATAGAAATAAACGGCATCAGCATTGAAGCCCTGTACAGGGAGATATCAAATTCGTAATGCACGAAGGTCAGTGTAGTCGATCCCTGCAACAGGGGAGACTTTAACTAATAAACTGTACTAATTGGCTTGACCAAAAATTCTAGAAAAAATATGTTGATGGAATTATGAGTCTAGTTTCGGGGAAAAATTACGAAACTGATTTTCAAGCTTTAAAACTCAAGATATGATTTTTGAAGCTACAGTGACACAGTAACCAGCTAGTCTGGAAAATTTTTATGGACTGTGAAAACAATTTAGCTGAGTTTGTGTGCACCTTGTGTTCGACTCCGGTAACGGGCCCGGGTACGGAGTGTTACAATCGTATTCGCCTTAAAGATATGGCGACATTACTTATTTGGTGAGAAGTGCCATGTGTATTCGGATCACAAAAGTCTAAAATATTTGATGACTCAAAGAGACTTAAATCTGCGACAAAGACGTTGGCTCGAGTTGTTAAAAGATTACGAGCTTGTCATTGATTATCACCCGGGAAAGGCTAATGTGGTTGCGGACGCCTTAAGCCGGAAATCACTGTTTGCTTTACGAGCAATGAATGTACACTTGTCTATTCTACCCGACAATGTGTTAGTAGCCAAATTAAAGGCCAAACCATTTTTGACTCATCAAATTCGTGAAGCTCGTAAAGTTGATGATGAGTTGGTTGCAAAAGCGGGCTGAGTGTGTTCGAACAAGGAATCGGAGTTTCATATTGGTGATGACGATTGTTTGAGGTTCGAAGTCGTCTGTGTGTTCCAAAGAATTGAACTTATTTCAATGATTCGAACGAAGCCCATTGTAGCCGAATGGCAATCCACCCGGGAGTACGAAGATGTACAACGATTTGAAACGCGGTTTTGGTGGCATGGTATGAAACGAGACATCTCCAACTTTTTTCGAGATGTTTAATATGTCAACAAGTGAAAGCGGAACATCAAGTGCCTTCGTGAGATTACTTCACCGATTACGATACCCGAGTAGAAATGGGATCGAGTCACAATGGACTTTGTGTCCGGACCGCCATTGTCGTGAGCAAGAAGGATGCGATTTGGGTTGTTGTTGATAGACCGACTAATTCGCTCACTTTATCCCGTGCGTCTGGATTTTTCATTGGATAAACTAGCTGAATTGTATGTTTCTCAGATTGTGAGATTACACGGGGTACCAATTTCTGTGGTGTCGGATAGAGATCCGAGGTTCACCTCGCGATTTTGGAAGAGATTGCAAGAAGCTTTAGGTACCAAGTTGCATTTCAGCACCGCCTTTCACCCCCAAACCGATGGTCAATCCGAGTGGATAATTCAGATACTTGAGGATATGTTGAGATGTTGCATCCTCGAGTTCAGTGGTTCATGGGAACGGTACATACCTTTGATTGAATTTGCTTACAACAATAGTTTTCAATCAAGTATTAAGATGGCGCCTTACGAGGCCTTGTACGGGCGTAAATGCCGTACACCATTGTTTTGGACCGAGCTCGGTAAGAACAAAATTTTTGGAGTGGATTTGATTAAAGATGCTGAACAGAAAGTAAAAGTAATCCGTGAAAATCTGAAGATAGCCTCCGATCGTCAGAAGTCGTACGCGGATCTGAAACGAAAAGACATTGAGTATCAAGTGGGAGATAAAGTGTTTCTTAAAGTTTCACCTTGGAAAAAGATACTCGATTTGGTAGTAAAGGCAAATTGAGCCCGAGGTTCATCGGGCCATATGAGATATCCGAACGAGTCGGTCCGATTATGTATCGTTTGATTTTGCCCCGAACTTGAAAAGATTCACGACGTCTTTCATGTTTCGATGCTTGACGCTATAGGTCTGATCCGTCGCACGTAATTAGTCCATCGAGGTTAAAATTCAAGCCGATATGAGTTATGAAGAAGAACCGATTCGTATCCTAGCTCGTGAAGTGAAGGAGTTGCGAAACAAAAGGGTTCCGTTAGTAAAAGTGTTATGGCTCAAACACGGGATGGAAGAAGCTACTTGGGAACCCGAGAACTCTATGAAGGAGCGATACCCAAACCTATTTACGGTAAGATTTTCGGGACGAAAATTTCTTAAGTGGGGAGAGTTGTGACATCCTTAAAACGACCCTAGTCGAATGTGGTTTCGGGACCACAAAACCCGAGCATAAAAATAATTTGATATTTATTTTGATGCCTATAATATGTTTAACTCATGTGTGACATTTTGATGCTTTAATTTAGAGTTATAAATGTGAATTTCACTAGAAAGGACCTAGTAGAAAACTTTGAAAGTATGATGGGGAAATGTATGATGACTAATTAAAGCATGCATGCAAAACAATGGCCTTGCATGTCAAATACCCCCTTTTTACAAGTGATGGCCGGCCATGACAAGGGAGTATGGGCTAAATATGTCATGAAACATGTTTTGTTGGTGCATTAGGGGAAACAATAAACAAATAAGCATGGGTAGTAAAGAAAAAAAATGTGTGTGTGTGAGTGAAACCCCCATTGCCGTACATGGAAGAAAAGAAAAGAAAAAATTTTGCTCATCCATTTCATTCTCTCTTGACCGAAAATACTAGAGGGAAGGAGGAATTTTGCTTCATGCTTGGGTTGGAAGAGGATTAGGAAGAGGTTTGGCTATATTTGCATCAAGATTAAGGTATGTTTGATGTTGTGCCATGAGATTCATGCATGTTTTTGGTTGTTAACTTGATGTTCTTATTAGCCCATGGTTCAAATCTTTGTTATATCATAGGGATGGTATTTGGCCAAGGTGGATTTTGAGTTAATGCCATTGCATGTTAAATATGAAGCTTGATGATGATACATGTGATGGTGGATTGAGGACTCTTAGATTTTCTTTGAGCATTTTTGAATGATATACTAAGTTCTTTGTGTAATCATGACCAAAATTATGGTGTTGTGATGTATTCGCCATGGTGCATCCCCAAGTGTGATTTATGCTCTTTGCATGGAGAGTAAGATTTGTGTTTCAAATCATGTTCATGTTTAGTTACAATCAACTTGAGATTCGGCTCTAGCATACATATATGTATATATGTTTGAGCATGATGTATTGGTATGACGTATATACTATCTTAAGGTATATACTTACTTATGATGATGTTTTGGTTATGAAGGAAATGATAGATGTGTATTGAGTTACAATATGGAAAGGTATTAGTTAGTAAAATGTATGCTGTTTTGTGTGGTAATAAGTGCATAAATGGCCTCAACATGGACATGCATATTCGCCACATGAAGGGAAATTGGTGAGCATGTATTCGGTTAGAGGCAACCATATTGAAGCCTTATCTTGGCTTAGATTGTTGACTAAATGGGTAATAAGTGAGGATGGTTGCGAATATACAAACATACATATGCATGTGTAATTGAATTATGAATGTTTAGCGAGATGGTTAAACTAGTTGATTTATTGATTAAGCTCAAGGAGTTAAAGAAGGAGAATCAAGCAAGGGAAAGGCGAAGGTCATCGAGTAGCCGACTTGGACTATTTTACCCAACACAAGGTAAGTCATTAAGCATATATTTGATATTGCTTAAATGATTGTAATATCTATGCAATTGTGTTTAATGAGATGAAATATATACAAATGTATGTGTATGAAAAGATGATAATGTTGAACGTAAAAGAGATAGTGAAATGTGTAGGAAGTTTGCTTGGCACTAAGTGTGCGAGGAATAGATGTGTACGGTGATTTAGATTGGCACCGAGTGTGCGAGCTTGTAATGTACGGCACTAAGTGTGCGAGTTTGGACTATATGGCACTATGTGTGCGGGCTTGAATCATATGGCACTAAGTGTGCGTGATTGAGTATTAAGCACTATGTGTGCGAACTCTACACATATCTCCAATTGAACATTTATATGGAGGCGTGACTTTATCGAGATGAGTATGGACAGCGGAAAGAGTAAGTACCTTGAGTTCATGGCTAATAGATGCTATGTTCATGCTCGGGTGGAGTTGGTAAGATTTAAATCTATGTGATGATTTCAATTGCATTCCGTAAATAAGGTATCGTGGAATAGATGAAAGTTCATTTGATTGCATGATTGTTGCGGAAGCGAAATGATGTATGGAAATTGCTTCAAATATCCTATTGAACAGTATATGAAATGTAAATGTATGACTTGGTATGAGATTGATCCGAAGATCTAAGGAACTATGGTATAGTTCGGTATGGCTGGAACATTTGGCCTTGTTTCATTATTTCATTTTATGATAATTGTATTAATGGATGGTTGTGGAATGCTTATGACTTCTTGAGTTATAAACTCACTCGGTGTTTTCTTGTCACCCATTTTAGGTTCCTTGGGCTCGTCTCCTTTTGGGTGTTCAGAATCAGAAACGAAGTCATCACACCGGCGAGCAATCTTTGGTATTGTCTTCTTAGTCGACTTAGGAGAACATTTGGCATGTATGAGCTATTTTGTTTTGTTAAATTTTGGGTTGTAAACTTTAAGCCATGTGAAAATGGCCTATGTGGTCGTTTGAGTGGGATGCTAGAATCTATAGCCACGAGTCTTAGAAACCTTAATTTTGATAAGGTGGCCATAATTTGTGTCACGTATGATGGATGAGTAGTAAGGCTAAGGAAGGATTCATGAAATTGGCATAGTCTACTGCAGTAACTGTTGCGGACAGCAGCAGTGATATGAGATCGAAAAATCACTAAAAATAGTAGAAGTGGAATTAATAGCTAAAAAAAATTACGTACTCGAAGCTTGATGGGTCTATTTTCATATGGACGAAACAAAACGACCATATGAGCTGTATTTTAAGAGATATTAAAGTTCTCGTGAAACAGGGCCAGAACGGTTTCTGGATCCCCTGTTCCGACTTTGGAAAATCATTGTAAATTAACCAGAGATAATTAGGAGTCATGCCATATATGTGTAGATTCCTCTCTGAGTCTAGTTTCTATAGAAACAAACGAAATCAGTATTGAAGCCCTGTACATGGAGATATCCAATTCGTAACGCACAAAGGTCAGTGTAGTCAATCCCTGCAACAGGGGAGACTTTAACTAATAAACTGTACTAATTGGCTTGACCAAAAATTCTAGAAAAAAGTATGTAGATGGACATATGAGTCTAGTTTTAGGGAAAAATTACGAAACTGATTTTCGAGTTGTAAAACTCAAGATATGATTTTTGAAGCGACTAGTACACAGATTGGCAGCTTGTCTGGGAAATTCTCAATAAGTGGTTTGAAGTCTGTTAACACCTCGTGTTCGACTCCGGCGACGGTCTCGGGTTCGGGGTGTTACATTTTCTAAGTTAGTTTATTTTTATTATTTTTATATTCTGATTTAATTTTAGGTTTTAAGTTGTAATAAGGCCGCTATTTAAATTTCTTTTTCCGCTATGGTTTTATTTTCTGATTATATTTATACTATGTCGAAACTGCTAGTATTAGGCTGCGCGGGTTTTCAAAATTAATGAACGTTTCCAAGACTCAACAAGCACAACAAATGGATAGCCTAAAGATTGATAAACCGGCTTTTCATTCAATCGCTATTTTTACAAAGACCATCCCAATCACTTAAACCAAAAGATCTCGGGCTCGATCTGGTTTAGTATCAAGGTGATTCTATTTTTGTTCCTAAATATAGAATGCATACTAAGTCGTAAGTCCATGTGACACGTCAGATCTGGCCATAACGTCTGGGCTAGGTTTGGGGTGTTACATTTAGTGGTATCAGAGCCAAGTTGCAACAACTTGGCTGTGGAACGGGTCTAAAGATGGGAGTTTGTAAAGAAACACTGAATAAAGGTTTTTGAAAATCTTTTTTTTTTGGAACTTGATTATAAATGATTTTAAAGATTAAAATCAGTTTTCTAAAATTAGGTTTTTTTGAAGGTGGCACACCGAATCTCCGGCCCAAGTCTGTAAGTTTTCTGAGCCTTTCTGATTGTTTCTAAAATATTTGTTATATGCTTGTACAAAACCTTATCATGGTACTTTAGTTCGGGTAACACTGGAACTATAGAAACTCTGATAAGTAGACTGAGACTGTAGCTAGGCTACCTCAAAAGGAAACAAACTCAAACTCTGAATTACTGTTATTCATAAGACATCTGTAATAAACATTGAAATATTAAACTGATTCATAAAATTCTTAATCAGATAATACGAAATGAGTACACGAGTAGCTCGTGGAAGAGGCCGTAGACGTAGCCGAGGTAATGCTCAGGCTGAATCTTCGTCTTCAGGACATATGTCAGCAGCAGATGCACCAGTACCACTGGAAACGGAGGTAAAGTCTCATGATCGAGGTGCCGGGGACGATCCTCTGTCCCAAGCAATGCTCTGAGTTTTAGAAAGGGTTGCTGGGGCAAGTACGGGAAACAAAATTTGGGGGTCTATTTCTGAGCGGCTCCAGGCCAATGGAGCAGATATATTTAGGGGCGTATCTAGTGTAGCTCCGAATGTGGCTGAGTATTGGTTAGAAGCCACAGAGCGGATTATGGATGATATGGACTGCTCTGTAGAGTAGAAGCTCAAGGGAGCCATATCGTTACTCAGGGATGAGGCTTATCAGTGGTGGCTCACGGTGAGAGATGGAACTCCTGCTGACAGTGTGACTTGGGAGCTGTTTAAGATAGCCTTCAAAGGAAAGTATGTTGGGGCTAGTTATGTGGATGCTTGCTGGAAAGAATTTTTCAACCTGGTCCAAGGGAGTAAGTCAGTGGCTGAGTATGAGTCTGAGTTTCTAAGACTGAGCCGGTATGCTTCTGGGATTGTTGGTACAGAGTATGAGCGTAGCGTACACTTCGAGGACGGTCTGAGAGATGAACTTAGGGTACTGATTGCTCTGCAGAGGGAGCATAACTTCGCTGCTTTAGTGGAGAAAGCCAAGATAGCTGAGGAAGTGAAGCATATAAAAAGACAGAATCGTGAGAAAGATCGGAACCGTTTTAGGAGAGATTCAAGACTTTCAAGTGGTATGAACAGGAGTGTTAAGAGAGCAAGGGTAATGGAGCCAATTCGAGCAGTACCGATGAATGCTGTTAGACCGCAGTGTTGTAGAAATTGTGGGAAGATGCATATGGGCGAGTGTCAGAAACGTTCTGGTGCTTGTTTCTGATGCGGATCTATGGAGCATAGGGTTAAGGATTGTCCCTAGGAACTAGATTAGGTTCAAGTTTTAGAGCAGAGGGTTGCTCAACCAGTGAGGGGTAGACCACAGTTTTCGAGAGGACGTGGGCAAGACAGAGGTGGTAATGGAAACGGTTGAGGAAGAGGAGCACCTGGCAAGGGTGCTGGATTTGCTGAGGCTCATCAGCCGGCGTTGGTATATGCAGCTCGTCACCGAGAGGAGGGTGATGCACCTGACGTCATAACTGGTACGTTTCTGATTTCTAGTATGCCGTACACTGCATTGATAGATGTTGATCTATCCATTCATATGTTGCATGTGCTATATCTGGGTTGCTGGGTGTGCGCTCTGAGGAGACCGTGAGTGGGGTATCTGTACTAAGTCCTTTGGCTCACTCGGTTAGGGTAGATAAACTCAATAGAGATGTGCCTATAGAAACTCAAGGAAAAGTTTTCTCTGGAGATCTGATGGAGCTACCTTTTGGAGAATTCGATCTCATTTTGGGAATGGACTGGCTTGTTAAGCATAGGGCTACTCTGGATTGTGCTGCTAAGTGAATGATGTTAAAGACCACAAAGGATGAGGAGGTTTTGGTGATAGACGAGCGTATGGATTATCTGTCTAATGTGGTGTTGGCATTGAAAGCCAAGAAGTGGATTCAAAAGGGATGTGAGCTTATTTGGCATTTGTAAGCCAATCGAAAACTGAGGATCTGATATTGGATAAAGTTAGAACCGTCAAGGATTTTCAAGATGGTTTTCCAGAGGAGCTTCCGGGTTTGCCCCCGAACCGAAAGGTTGAGTTTGGAATCAACTTGTTGCCTGGAATAGCACCGGTGTCCATTGCACCTTATAGGATGGCACTGAAGGAGTTGGTGGAGCTGAAAGCCCAAATTCAAGAGTTATTGGATAGAGGCTTCATTAGATCAAGTGTGTCTCCGTGGGGAGTACCAGTGTTGTTCGTAAAGAAGAAAGATGGGTCAATGTGGATGTGCATCGATTATCGGCAATTGAACAAATTGATGATTAAGAACAAGTACCCACTGCCGAGAATCAATGATTTATTCGACCAACTTAGAGGAGCTTCAGTATTTTCCAAGATTAACCTTCGATCTAGGTATCATCAGTTGAGGGTTAAGGAGGTGGATATTCATAAGACGACATTCAAAACTCGGTATGGTCACTATGAGTTCTTGGTTATGCCATTTGGGTTGACGAACGCACCTGCGGCATTTATGGATCTGATAAATCGAGTGTTCCAGCCATACTTGGATCGATTCGTGGTCATCTTTATCGACAATATTCTGGTTTATTCTGAAACTGAGGAGAATCATAATGAGCATCTTCGTATTGTGCTGAAAGTGCTGAGGGAGAAGGAGCTTTATGTGAAATTCAGTAAGTGTGAGTTCTGGTTGAGAGAGGTAACTTTCTTGGGGCATGTTGTCTCTGCTGAAGGGATCAAGGTCAGTGTCGAAAATTCGAAGTTTCCTGGGTTTAGCTGGGTACTATAGAAGGTTTGTGAAAGGATTTTCTGTGATGGCAGTGCCTTTAACAAGGCTTATAAGGAAGGGAGTACCGTTTGTTTGGACTGAGAAACAACATGAATCTTTTGAGAAGCTGAAGAAAGTTCTGACCGAAGCACCTGTACTGATTCAGCCGGAGTCTGGAAAACATTTTACCGTATGCAGTGATGTATCACATGTAGGGTTGGGCTGTGTGCTGATGCAAGAGGGTAAAGTGGTTGCTTATGCATCACGACAGCTTAAACCACATGAAGTTAACTATCCTACTCATGATCTCGGAGTTGGCGTGTAATTTTTACGCTTAAGATTTGGAGACATTACCTGTACGGAGAAAGGTGTATTATATGCACGATCATAAGAGTCTTAAGTACTTATCGACTCGAAGGAGCTGAACCTTAGGCGCAGAGATGGATAGAGTTGCTTAAGGATTATGATCTGCGATTGAGTATCACCGAGCAAAGCTAATGTGGTGGTGATGCCCTAAGTCGTAGAATCAGATCGATCCGAGAGCCATGTTTGCTCGTTTGAGTCATGTATGACGACGGTAGTCTGTTAGCGAACCGCAAGTTAGGGCGACTGGGTGGATGAGATTAAGGAAAAACAATGAGGATGAGTCCTGGTTTCTCGATTCCGGCAGGTTAAGAATGGGGATACTTCTGAGTTCAGACTGAATAGTGAGGGAGTTCTGTGTTACCAAGGTAGAGTTTGTATTCCGAAGGACTTTGACCTGAGGCAAGTAATTCTGAAAGAAGCTCATGGATGTCTGTGTGCTATGCATCCTGGAGGGAGTAAAATGTATCGCGACTTAAAGGAGTTGTATTGGTGGCCTGGATTGAAGCGAGAGGTAACAGAAGTTGTAGGAAAATGTCTGACTTGTCAGCAAGTGAAAGCTGAACATCAATTACCTTCCGAACTTTTGCAGCCAGTGAAAGTACCACTTTGGAAGTGGGAGAGGGTAACCATGGATTTTGTGAGTGGGTTACCCTTGACACCATCAAAGAATGACTCGATTTGGGTAATTGTGGATAGGTTGACCAAATCTGCTCATTTCATACCTGTCTGCACTGATTATTCACTTCAGAATTTAGCCAAAGTGTCGATTATTTCTGATCGAGATCCTAGATACACATCTCGATTTTGGCAAAAGTTACATGAGGCGTTGGGTACACGGTTGCACTTTAGTACAGCTTTTCATCCTTAGACTGATGGTCAGTCAGAAAGGGTTATTCAGATTCTGGAAGACATGTTGAGGGGATGTGTTATCGACTTTCGAGGCAGTTGGGAGGATTACTTACCGTTGGTAAAGTTTGCATACAACAACAGTTATCAGGCAAGTATTCGAATGGCTCCTTATGAGGCACTGTATGGGCGAAGATGTCGTACACCTAGTTGTTAGACCGAGTTGGGTGAACGACAGGCTCTTGGACCTGAGTTGGTGGCAGATACTGAGGATAAGGTCAAGTTGATTAGAGACCGGTTGAAGGAAGCATCTGATAGACAGAAGTCATATGCAGATTTGAAGCGCAAGGAAATTGAGTACTCTGAGGGTGATATGGTCTTCTTGAAGGTTTCACCTTGGAAGAAAATATTAAGGTTTGGGAGGAAAGGCAAGTTAAGTCCGTGGTTCATTGGGCCTTATTGGATTCTTAAGCGAATGGGTCTAATGGCTTATCAGTTGGAGCTACCTCCAGAATTGGATAGGATTCATGATGTCTTTCACGTCTCCATGTTAAGGCGGTATCATTCTGACCCTACTCATGTCGTGCCTGTTGCAGAGATCGAGGTCTAAATAGACTTGACTTTTAAGGAAGAGCCTGTGCAGATTTTGGATCGAGATGTTAATATTTTGAGGAGGAAATCAGTTCCACTAGTAAAGGTGTTGTGGCGTAATCATGGCAGAAAGGAAGCTACTTGGGAGCCAGAAGTGGCGATGCGTCAACAATATTCTCATCTGTTTGATTCAGGTAAAATTTTGAGGACGAAATTTCTTTAAGGAGGGTAGAGCTGTAACGCACCAATTTTTGGGTTTTCTGTGTTTCTGTGATTTTTAAAATTTGTGTGTGTTCTGGTTGGTTAAAATATATATTTTAGTAGGTTAGTGGGCCTTTGGAAGGCCCAAACTTAAGTTAAATCCGTGGTAGTTTTCGAAAATTTAATTTTATGAATAAGTGATGCAATTGGGGTTTGGGCTTTTAAGAGTAAAGGGGTAAAAGATGACACAAAAAAGGAGTGTGGTGTAGTGGCAAGGTGGTGCCACTTAAGGGGCAAGGAAGTGACGCCATAGAGGAAGCAAGGGGTTCAAGGTTCAAGTCTTGGCTCTTGCAATATATTTTTGTTTTTCTTTTCAATAAATCTGGAAGCAAGTAGGTGCGCTTTAAAGTTTAATGTGTTGAGTTTATGACACAAATGAGTTGATGGCCTAGTTGTGGTGGCGTGAGTTGGCATGTGAGAGGACTTTGGTTCGAATCCCTTGGCACGCAAAGGTTGATTATTTTGCTATGTTGGGACGACAAGAGTTGGTGTTGGTTTTAAACTCTGGTAATGGAGGGATCCCACATCGGGAAGCTAACATAAGAGTAGATGGAGAGCTGGCTTTAAATAGAGCAAACCATGAGGAGAGTAGGCATACCCTTCTTGGCTGATCCCTTTCGCTTTGTGACGTGCTCGTTTGGGTTGGGCGTCAGCTAAGAGTGTTTGGAGCGCGGATTAACTGCAGTCTCTTAACGGGTGTGTATTTCTCATTACTCTAGCAGTAGGACGGCTAATTCGGGCCGCGATGGGCTAAAATGGGCCATGTGGTCCCAATGGGTCCGTAGGCCCAAGTGGATAAGTTGTAGAATTACCAAAATACCCCTAGTTTGTAAAATTACCAAAATACCCCTGGTTTGTAAAATTACCAAAATACCCCTAGTTTGTAAAATTACCAAAATACCCTTAATTTGTGAAATTACTGAAATACCCTCAACTTGTAAAATTACCAAAGTACCCCCTCGATTTACAGAATTGTCGTTTTACCCTCGATTTACAAAATTACTGAAGTACCCTTGTAGGGTAAAATTATCGAAATACCCCTATAGGGTAGGACTACCGATTTACCCTTGGAGGGTAAAATGACTATTTTGCCCCTCGTGCGTAAATGACTAACTTGTGTGGTGATTGGGTTAGTTGGCGTGGATTTATGTTAGTTATCGTTAATTCGTAAGTCTAATGTGTTAGTGATCGATTGTACGATTATCACGTGGGAGATATCATCATCAATCGTCATCAACTAGGTGTGTAAACGACACCCTCCCTTAGACTGAATCGGTAAAAGCCGAAATACCAAAACGTTGGTATTTTGTGAACTCGCAAGCGTGCGAGCGCTCGTGAGACAGTTGTCAATGAATATGGTGCATTTGGATGATTAGAGTGCAGAGTGTGCATTTTCGTGCACAACGGTAATTTTGGGCTTAATGGGCCGAAAATGGGCCAATGGGCCAACAGGCCCACTTTGGTAAAAAGACGAGGTAAGTACTTTTGATTACTTGGTAAATGTTAGAATAAGCATGAAACCTTAGACATAGGTAATAATTACTGAAATACCCTTATGCATGCAAAATTACGATTTTACCCCTAGGGTTATTATTATTTTTTTCTGAAAAGCATGATGTTACATTTACAGATATGTATGCCATGACATATTATTTCTGTTGCATGGGACATGGGTTTATATTGATGGAGGAAGTGTTACGGCGGCCTCATTTGCAATCTGGTGGCCTCGCCACATGTGACAACCAAAATAGACCCTAGCCTAATGTGGTTTCGGGACCACAAAACCGAGGCATAACAATAATTTAAAATTTATTTCGATGCCTATAATATGTGAGTATTCATGTATGACATTTTTGATGATTGATTTAGTGTTATAAAGGTGAATTTCACTAGAAAGGACTTGTGTGAGAAAATTTAGAATTGAGATAGGCAAATGTGGAAGTGGCCTATTGATGCACACTAGAAATGTTGTCCTTGCATGTCAAATTCCCCAAATTTGACTATAGTGGCCGGCCATGGTGATGAATATGGGCAAAAGAAAACATGTTTCAAACATGTTTTGCTAGTGGTGCATGTTAGAAATAATAAAATAAGAGTATGAAAAAAAAGGAAAAAAAAGTGTTCATCTTTCACCATTGCTCTTGGTCGAATGTCCTAAGGAAAGAAAAGAAAATTTTGCTCATCCATTTTCACTTCTTGGCCGAAAATACTAAGGAAAAGGGGAGGATTTTTGCTTCATGCTTGGTTTGGAAGAGATCTAGAAGGAGATTTGGCTAAGTTTGCATCAAGATTAAGGTATGTATGAGGTTGTGTTAGGGGTTTCATGCATGTCTTGGTTGCTAACTTGATGTGCATGTTAGCCATGGCTCAAATCTTTGTTATGCCATGGAAATGGTATTTGGCCAAAGTTGTTATGGTGTTAATGCCATTGCATGCTAAATATCAAGCTTGATAATGATTCATGTGATGGTAGATTGAGGGTTCTTAGATTTTCTTTTAGCATTTTTGAATGAGATACTAAGTTCTTTGTTTAACCATGACCAAATTGAAACGGTATGGTGTTGTGGTATTCGGCCATGTTGTATCCATAAATATGATTCATGCATGTTGTATGGTGAGTAAGATTTAAGCTTTGGATATGTGTGTATATTTGGATATAAGCCACTTGAGAATTCGGCCATTGCACCTACATGAATATATGTTTGCACATGATGAATTGGTATGACATGTATACTATTTTGAGGTGTCTATTTGCTTGTGATGTTGTTTCGGTTATGAAATAAATGAGAGATGTGTATAGAACTACAATATGTGATGCGTTAATTAGGAAAATGTATGCTGTTTTTTTTGTGTAGTATAAGGTGTAAAATTTGCCTCCACATAGACATGCATATTCGCCAAAGGAAGTAGATTGGTGTGCATGTATTCGGTTAGAGGCAACCATATTGAAGCCTTATCTTGGCTTAGATTGTTGACCAAATGGGTAATAAGTGAGGATGGTTGCCGAATATACAAATATACATATACATGTGTAATTGAACTATAAATGTATAGCAAGATGATTAAACTAGTTTATTTATCTATTAAGCCCGAGAAGTTAAAGAAGGAGAAACAAGCAAGGGCAAAGCCAAGGACATCGAGTAGCCGGGTCGAAACCGTTATACTCAACACAAGGTAAGTCCTTAAGCACTTGTTGTGAGAACTCCTTGGATAGATATTTTCTGAGTGATTCTCCTATTTATTATTATGATTATATGTACAAATTGAATTTAGTAAGTTGCTTTACCATGATGAATTGACATAAGGCACAATGTGTGCAAAGACCATATGGCACTATGTGTGCGATTCACTATGGCACTATGTGTGCGATTCACTATGGCACTATGTGTGCGATTCACTATGGCACTATGTGTGCGATTCACTATGGCACTATGTGTGCGATTCACTATAGCACTATGTGTGCGATTTACTATGGCACTATGTGTGCGATTCACTATGGCACTATGTGTGCGATTCACTATAGCACTATGTGTGCGATTTACTATGGCACTATGTGTGCGATTCACTATGGCACTATGTGTGCGATTCACTATAGCACTATGTGTGCGATTTACTATGGCACTATGTGTGCGATTCACTATGGCACTATGTGTGCGATTCACTATGGCACTATGTGTGCGATTTACTATGGCACTATGTGTGCGATTTACTATGGCACTATGTGTGCGATTTGCTATAGCACTATGTGTGCGATTTGCTATAGTCACATTCGGTTGTGGAAATAAATTGTGCATGAACGAGGTAAGTGATTGAGTTACTAACTAAATATCGAAATTGGGATTATACGGTTATGCGCATAAAGTTATCTAGTGCATTGTTGTTCCAACTTGAGGAAACAGTTCAAATCGATTGGGCTGACTTGTCGTTTGATTTGGTTGAAGGATTGGGCATGAGATCGAACCAAAAATCTTAGAAATTGCAGTATAGTTTGATATGGCTGGAAACATCTATTTTGTATTATTTGATTATTCACTTATGATTGTTATTGTTGATGGTAGAGTAGTGCTTACGACTTACTGAGTTATGTACTCATTTGGTGTGCTTATTTGTTGTTTATTTAGGTTCTTGATCCATTTTGCGTGCTCGGGACTGTCATCGAAGTCATCACACCGTCTAGCGACTTTTTGGTATCTTCTTCTTAGATGGTTTAAGAAAACATTTCGGCATGTATAGGCTATTATGTTTTGTTTGAACTCGGTATGTAAAATATTGCCTAGCCATGCGAAAATGGCTTATGAATGTTTTGAGCATAATGTTATAATTATTTGGTATGTATATGCTCATTAAGAGGCATGGAAGTGTTTGGCAATGACCAGCCATTAGAATGGGTCATCATGCTTATATTTTGGACCATATATGAAAAAGGGGTGGTTGAATCATAGAGACTATGTGTTAGAGAAAGTCTATCCTAGAATATGATGCTGGCAGCAACAGTGACGTGGATGTGAAAAATCACTAAAATAGTAGGAATAGAATTAAATAGTGAATAAATTATGTAAATGAACCTTGATGAGTCTATTTTCATACGGAGGAAACGAAACTGTTATATGAGTTGTATGTTGAGAGATATTTGGGTTTTAGTGGAACGGGGCCAGAACGGTTTCTGGATTCCCTGCTCGGACTTTGAAAATTCATTATAAATTAACCAGAAATAATTAGGAGTCATACCATATATGTATGAATTCCTCTTTGAGTCTAGTTTCTATAGAAACAAACGGTACCAGTATTGAAGTCCTGCACAGGGAGTTATTTGAGTTGTAACGCGCGAAGGTCAGTGTAGTCGGCCCCTGTAACACGGGTGACTTTAACTAATAAACTGTACCAATTGGCCCAACCAAAATTCTAGAAAAAAATCTGTAGACGGAAATGTGAGTCTAGTTCCAGAAAAAATTACAAAACTGATTTTCGAGTTCTAAAACTCAAGTTATGATTTTTTAAGCGACTAGTACACAGATTGGCAGCTTATCCGGAACTTTTCAATAAGTGGTTTGAAGTCCATTAACACCTCGTGTTCGACTCCCATGACGGTCTCGGTTCGGGTGTTACAATTTTATTGGTATCGAGCCATGGTTTAGTCGGTTCTAGGACTACCATGGCACGTATGAGTCTAGCTATACATGCCTTAATGTTAATGTTTAAACGTGTGATGACTTGACGGTTAAAATGTTTTTTTGTTTTGATTAGTAAATGGATCCCGGCAGTAGAGAACCTTGGCGGATGACGTCGAAAGTGTAGCGGCTGCTCCTGCACAAGGGACGCCGCTGTTGAACCTCGGTCATCTGCGAATAATCAAGGTGAGGGGCTAAACAAGCCTTCTTTACCATGATGAATGAGTGGGTCGCGCAATATGCCCGAACTAATCCAATGTCCAACAAATCCAATTTGAATAATCCACCCAAAGAGCCCGTAATGCCATCGATTCATCGACCTGTGAGGCTGAGTAAGCCACCAGAGATTTGATTAGGAAGCGGGGCTGAAGAGTTCGGGCCGTAATTATCGATGATGCCGAAAGGGCCGAGTTACGGCTTGACAACACCATTCGTGTTTGATGAACTATCATGCACACCGATGAATGTCTAAAGTGTGCTATATCCTTGTTGCGGGACTCACCTACTATTGGTGGAGGACCTTGATTTCCATAGTTCCAAACGAGCGAGTTACTTGGGATTTCTTTCAAGCGGAGTTTGAAAGAAATATATTAGTCAACAGTTCATTGATCAAAAGCGTAAGGAATTCACGGAACTCAAGCAAGGCCGCATGACGATGTCGAATCTGAACATGAGTTCGTAAGACTCGATCGGTATGCCCGGAGTGTGTGGCTGATGAGGTTGCTATGTGCAAGAGGTTCAAGAAGGGTTGAATGAAGATCTAAGATTACTAGTGGGTATTTTGGAGATAAAAGAATTCGTAACACTAGTTGAACGAGCACAAGGCGGAGGAACTTGGAAAGGAGAAGAAGAAGGCTGAATTTGAAGCTAGAGACTATCGCAAAAGATCGACGGGTAAAGCTCCGTTTTGGTGTAAAGAAGTTCGGGGAGGACACCAATAGATCGAGGACGATCAAGGGGATTTCCATTAGACCCGACCATTGACGGACTCCGAGCTACTTGGTAGCTAGTGTGGGCAATAACCGTCAAGAGAAATCAATGCCCCAATGTGGGAGAAGACACATAGGTGAATGTTGGGGTAAGACTACCAATAAGGCTTATTACGGATGCGGTTCAAGGACCACCTCATTAGAGATTGCACGGGCTCGATGAGAAGAATAGGATGCAAGGTGCGAGACCTAGTGGAATGACAACTAGAGGTAGACCACCAAGAATTTCGGGAGGTAGGGGTGGTAGTCGAGAGGGCTACCGATCTGATTGCTCGATCTGAGACTCGCGCTCTGCTAGAGCATATGCCATCCGCGCACGAGAGGAGGCATCCTCCCCGACGTTATCACCGTACTTTCACTCTTTTCGATACTAATGTGATTGCTTTGATTGACCCCGGTTCTACTCATTCTTATATATGCGAAACCTTAGCATCCAAAAAGACTTTGCCTATTGAGTCTCTTGAGTTTGTAATTCGGTGTCAAACCCTTGGGTCATTACGTGCTTGTCAACAAAGTGTGTAAGAAAAGTCCCCTAGTGTTTGAGGTTTTTGTTTTTGGCGGACTTGATGCTTTTGCCGTTCGGCGAATTTGACGTTATTCTTGGGTTGGATTGGTTGACCATGCACGATGCGGTTATAAATTGCAAGGGCAAGACTATCGATCCGAGGTGCGCTAATAACGAGATTGTTCGGGTTGAGTCTACGGACTTAAAGGGGTTGCCACCGTAATATCGTGATGTTGGCCCGAAATATGTAAGAAAAGGGTGCGGCGTACCTTGCGTATGTGCTCGATGACAAGGAGTCGGAAGGAAACCCGAATTTGTGCGATGGTTTGTGAATTCCGGATGTTTTCCTGAAGAATTACCGGTTTACCACTGTTCGGAAATAGAATTTGGCATCGAATTGGTACCGGTACCACTCCAATTTCGATAGCTCCGTATCGTATGGCACCAACAAATTAAAGGAGTTGAAAGCTCGGTTGCAAGAATTGGTGGATAGAGGTTTTGCTCGCCGAGTTTTTACGCCTTGGGGTGCGCCGGTGTTGTTCGTGAAGAAGAAGGATGGAACCATGCGATTGTGCATCGACTATCGTCGACAACAAAGCGACGATAAAGAACAAATATCCGTTGCCACGTATTGATGACTTGTTCGATCAATTGAAGGAGCCTCGGTGTTCTCGAAAATAGATTTGAGATCGGGCTACTATCAATTGCGAATCCGAGATTCGACGTGCCCAAGACCGCCTTGAGCGAGATATGGTCACTATGAGTTCCTAGTGATGCCGTTTGGGCTCACTAATGCCCTACGGTATTTATGGATTTAATGAATCGAATCTTTAGACCATATTTGGATCGATTCGTAGTCGTATTCATTGATGACATCTTGGTCTATTCAAGAAATGAGACCGAACATCTTTGAACACCGCGGTTAGTCTTGCAAATTTTACGGGACAAGCAATTATATGCTAAGTTCAGCAAGTGTGAGTTACGGTTAAGAGAGGTTAGCTTCTTGGGTCATGTGGTATCTGCATCGGGTATTCGAGTCGACCGAATAAAATTTCAGCCATACTAAATTGGAAGCCTCAGAAATATTCTTGAGGTTCAAGCTTTTTGGGGCTTGGTTATTACCGACGATTTGTAAAAGGCTTCTCAACGATAGCCATGCCGATGACGGCTTACTCCAAAAGGATGTTAAGTTGAATGGACGGAGAAATGCCAAAAGGTTTCGATCAATGAAAACTTATTTGGTGAAGCCCCAATTCTAGTGCAACCCGAGTCCGCAAGGAGTTTGTTATCTATAGCGACGCCTCTCTACTTGGGTTAGGTTGCGTATTAATGCAAGAAGGTCGAGTTGTGGCCTATCGTCGAGGCAATTAAAGCCACATGAGAAAAATTATCCGACTCATGATCTCGAATTGGCGCCATCGTATTCGCCTTAAAGATTTGGCGACATTACTTATTTGGTGAAAGGTGCCATGTATACTCGGATCACAAAAGTCTCAAGTATTTGATGACCCAAAGAGACTTAAATCTGCGACAAAGACGTTGGCTCGAGCTGTTAAAGGATTATGAGTGATCATTGACTATCACCGGGAAAGGCGAATGTGGTTGCGGATGCCTTGAGTCGTAAATCGTTATTCACTTTACGAGCAATGAATGTGCACTTGTCTATCCGATCCGACGGTGTGTTAGTGGCTGAATTGAAAGCCAAACCATTATTGACACACCAAATTCGAGAAGCTCGAAAAAGTCGATGACGAGTTGGTTGCAAAAGCGGGCTGCGTGTGTTCGAACAAGGACTCGGAGTTCCAAATCGACGATGACGATTGTTTGAGGTTCAAAAGTCGTCTGTGTGTCCCAAAGAATTGAACTCATTTCGATAATTCAAATGAAGCCCATTGTAGCCGAATGGCAATTCACCCGGAGTACGAAGATGTACAATGATTTGAAACGTCGATTTTGGTGGCATGGTATGAAGCGAGACATCTCCGACTTTGTTTGAGATGTTTAATATGTCAACAAGTGAAAGCGGAACATCAAGTGCCTTGAGATTACTTCACCAATCACGATACCCGAGTGGAAATGGGATCGAGTCACAATGGACTTTGTATCCGGACCGCCATTGTCGACAAGTAAGAAGGATGCGGTTTGGGTCGTGGTAGATCGATTGACTAAGTCGGCCCACTTTGTCCCCGTGCGTCGCACGGATTTTTCAATGGACAAATTAAGCGGAATTGTACGTTGCTCGGTTGTGAGATTACACGGGTGCCTATTTCTATCGTGTCGATAGAGATCCGAGATTTACCTCGCGATTTTGGAAAAAGTTGCAAGAAGCTTTGGGTACCAAGTTGCATTTCAAAGACCGCCTTTCACCCCCAAACCGATGGTCAATCCGGCGGATAATTCGAGATACTTGAGGATATGTTAAGATGTTGCGTCCTCGAGTTTAGTGGTTCATGGGAGCGGTATCTGCCGTTGATTGAATTCGCTTACAACAACACTTTCAATCAAGTATTAAGATGGCACCCTCGAGGCCTTATGCGGTCGTAAATGCCGTCGCCATTGTTTTGGACCGAGCTCGGTGAAAGCAAGATTTTCGGGTGGATTTGATTAGGGATGCTGAGCAGAAAGTGAAGGTAATCCGTGAAAGTCGAAGATAGCCTCCGATCGTCGAGAAGTCGACGCGGATCTGAGGCGTAAGGATATCGAGTATCGTGGGTGATAAAGTGTTTCTCAAGGTATCGCCTTGGAAAAAGATACTCGAGTTTGGCCGTAAGGGCAAGTTGAGCCGAGGTTCATTGGACCATATGAGATATCGAGCGAGTCGGTCCAGTGGCATATCGCTTGATTTTGCCCCGAACTCAAAAGGTTCACGATGTCTTTCACGTTTGATGCTTGACGCTATAGATCCGATCCATCGCACGTGATTAGTCCATCGAAATTGTAATTCAAGCTAATATGAGTTATGAGGAAGAACCGATTCGTATCCTATCGCGAGAAGTGAAAGAGTTGCGAAACAAGCGGGTTTCGCTAGTGAAAGTGTTATGGCTCAAGCACGGGATAGAAGAAGCTACTTGGGAGACCGAGAACTCTATGAAAGAACGATATCCAAACCTATTTACGGTAAGATTTTCGGGACGAAAATTCCTTAAGAGGGGGGTTGTGACAGCCAAAATAGACCCTAGCGGAATGTGGTTTCGGGACCACAAAACCGAGGCATAACAATAATTTAAAATTTATTTCGATGCCTATAATATGTGAGTATTCATGTATGACATTTTTGATGATTGATTTAGTGTTATAAAGGTGAATTTCACTAGAAAGGACTTGTGTGAGAAAATTTAGAATTGAGATAGGCAAATGTGGAAGTGGCCTATTGATGCACACTAGGAAATGTTGTCCTTGCATGTCAAATTCCCCAAATTTGACTATAGTGGCCGCCATGGTGATGAATATGGGCAAAAGAAAACATGTTTCAAACATGTTTTGCTAGTGGTGCATGTTAGAAATAATAAAATAAGAGTATGAAAAAAAAGGGAAAAAAAAGTGTTCATCTTTCACCATTGCTCTTGGCGAATGTCCTAAGGAAAGAAAAGAAAATTTTGCTCATCCATTTTTCACTTCTTGGCCGAAAATACTAAGGAAAAAGGGGAGGATTTTTGCTTCATGCTTGGTTTGGAAGAGATCTAGAAGGAGATTTGGCTAAGTTTGCATCAAGATTAAGGTATGTATGAGGTTGTGTTAGGGTTTCATGCATGTCTTGGTTGCTAACTTGATGTGCATGTTAGCCATGGCTCAAATCTTTGTTATGCCATGGAAATGGTATTTGGCCAAAGTTGTTATGGTGTTAATGCCATTGCATGCTAAATATCAAGCTTGATAATGATTCATGTGATGGTAGATTGAGGGTTCTTAGATTTTCTTTTAGCATTTTTGAATGAGATACTAAGTTCTTTGTTTAACCATGACCAAATTGAAACGGTATGGTGTTGTGGTATTCGGCCATGTTGTATCCATAAATATGATTCATGCATGTTGTATGGTGAGTAAGATTTAAGCTTTGGATATGTGTGTATATTTGGATATAAGCCACTTGAGAATTCGGCCATTGCACCTACATGAATATATGTTTGCACATGATGAATTGGTATGACATGTATACTATTTTGAGGTGTCTATTTGCTTGTGATGTTGTTTCGGTTATGAAATAAATGAGAGATGTGTATAGAACTACAATATGTGATGCGTTAATTAGGAAAATGTATGCTGTTTTTTTTGTGTAGTATAAGGTGTAAAATTTGCCTCCACATAGACATGCATATTCGGCCAAAGGAAGTAGATTGGTGTGCATGTATTCGGTTAGAGGCAACCATATTGAAGCCTTATCTTGGCTTAGATTGTTGACCAAATGGGTAATAAGTGAGGATGGTTGCCGAATATACAAATATACATATACATGTGTAATTGAACTATAAATGTATAGCAAGATGATTAAACTAGTTTATTTATCTATTAAGCCCGAGAAGTTAAAGAAGGAGAAACAAGCAAGGGCAAAGCCAAGGACATCGAGTAGCCGGGTCGAAACCGTTATACTCAACACAAGGTAAGTCCTTAAGCACTTGTTGTGAGAACTCCTTGGATAGATATTTTTGAGTGATTCTCCTATTTATTATTATGATTATATGTACAAATTGAATTTAGTAAGTTGCTTTACCATGATGAATTGACATAAGGCACAATGTGTGCAAAGACCATATGGCACTATGTGTGCGATTCACTATGGCACTATGTGTGCGATTCACTATGGCACTATGTGTGCGATTCACTATGGCACTATGTGTGCGATTCACTATGGCACTATGTGTGCGATTCACTATAGCACTATGTGTGCGATTTACTATGGCACTATGTGTGCGATTCACTATGGCACTATGTGTGCGATTCACTATAGCACTATGTGTGCGATTTACTATGGCACTATGTGTGCGATTCACTATGGCACTATGTGTGCGATTCACTATAGCACTATGTGTGCGATTTACTATGGCACTATGTGTGCGATTCACTATGGCACTATGTGTGCGATTCACTATGGCACTATGTGTGCGATTTACTATGGCACTATGTGTGCGATTTACTATGGCACTATGTGTGCGATTTGCTATAGCACTATGTGTGCGATTTGCTATAGTCACATTCGGTTGTGGAAATAAATTGTGCATGAACGAGGTAAGTGATTGAGTTACTAACTAAATATCGAATTGGGATTGTACGGTTATGCGCATAAAGTTATCTAGTGCATTGTTGTTCCAACTTGAGGAAGCAGATTCAAATCGATTGGGCTGACTTGTCGTTTGATTTGGTTGAAGGATTGGGCATGAGATCGAACCAAAAATCTTAGAAATTGCAGTATAGTTTGATATGGCTGGAAACATCTATTTTGTATTATTTGATTATTCACTTATGATTGTTATTGTTGATGGTAGAGTAGTGCTTACGACTTACTGAGTTATGTACTCATTTGGTGTGCTTATTTGTTGTTTATTTAGGTTCTTGATCCATTTTGCGTGCTCGGGACTGTCATCGAAGTCATCACACCGTCTAGCGACTTTTTGGTATCTTCTTCTTAGATGGTTTAAGAAAACATTTCGCATGTATAGGCTATTATGTTTTGTTTGAACTCGGTATGTAAAATATTGCCTAGCCATGCGAAAATGGCTTATGAATGTTTTGAGCATAATGTTATAATTATTTGGTATGTATATGCTCATTAAGAGGCATGGAAGTGTTTGGCAATGACCAGCCATTAGAATGGGTCATCATGCTTATATTTTGGACCATATATGAAAAAGGGGTGGTTGAATCATAGAGACTATGTGTTAGAGAAAGTCTATCCTAGAATATGATGCTGGCAGCAACAGTGACGTGGATGTGAAAAATCACTAAAAATAGTAGGAATAGAATTAAATAGTGAATAAATTATGTAAATGAACCTTGATGAGTCTATTTTCATACGGAGGAAACGAAACTGTTATATGAGTTGTATGTTGAGAGATATTTGGGTTTTAGTGGAACGGGGCCAGAACGGTTTCTGGATTCCCTGCTCGGACTTTGAAAATTCATTATAAATTAACCAGAAATAATTAGGAGTCATACCATATATGTATGAATTCCTCTTTGAGTCTAGTTTCTATAGAAACAAACGGTACCAGTATTGAAGTCCTGCACAGGGAGTTATTTGAGTTGTAACGCGCGAAGGTCAGTGTAGTCGGCCCCTGTAACACGGGTGACTTTAACTAATAAACTGTACCAATTGGCCCAACCAAAAATTCTAGAAAAAAAATCTGTAGACGGAAATGTGAGTCTAGTTCCAGAAAAAATTACAAAACTGATTTTCGAGTTCTAAAACTCAAGTTATGATTTTTGAAGCGACTAGTACACAGATTGGCAGCTTATCCGGAACTTTTCAATAAGTGGTTTGAAGTCTGTTAACACCTCGTGTTCGACTCCGGCGACGGTCTCGGTTCGGGGTGTTACACCACATATATCTGTTCTGGTGACTTCGTCACAATATCTGGCAGCCTCGCTGCAATCTGGTGGCTTTGCCACATATATATATATATATATATATATATATATATATCTGTTCTGGTGGCCTAGCCACAATATCTGTATCTGGTGACTTCGTCACAATATCTGGCAGCTTCGCTGCAATTTCTGTGGTATGTAGCGGTTGGGTGGGTCGAGTAGTCTCCCCACATGGTGTAAGGCTGGTACAAGGGTGTTATGGATGGCTCTGGGTTGGGATTTCTGCATTCATGATATATTTGTTCTATATCTGCTATGGGCCTATGGGTTTCATTCTAATTTTTGTACTAGGCCAAGGCCCAAATAAGTCTGACTCTGAGGTTTGATCTGTTTTGGGCTATGGTTGGGTTATGTTACACACTGAGTTTACCGAACTCACTCTTTATTTTCATCTCTGCAGGAAATCCCCAACCATAGTGGGCTTGGAGCTGTGAGGGATTCAGAGTGGCCACATCATCTACAAAGTTGGTTTTTCTAAGTTAGTTTATTTTTATTATTTTTATATTCTGATTTAATTTTGGGTTTTAAGTTGTAATAAGGCCGCTATTTAAATTTTCTTTTTCCGCTATGGTTTTATTTTCTGATTATATTTATACTATGTCGAAACTGCTAGTATTAGGCTGCGCGGGTTTTCAAAATTAATGAACGTTTCCAAGACTCAACAAGCACAACAAATGGATAGCCTAAAGATTGATAAACCGACTTTTCATTCAACCGCTGTTTTTACAAAGACCACCCCAGTCACTTAAACTAATGAATGCATACTAAGTCGTAAGTCCATGTGACACGTCAGATCTGGCCATAACGTCTGGGCCGGGTTTGGGGTGTTACACAAGACATGTTGGATTGACTTAAATGGATTATGCTTATAAATTGAAGTTATAAGCTTTATTTCTTTGAATTACGAACTTACTAAGTTTTGTATTATTTTTCTATGTTTTGTAGTGCTTCAGATGTTTGCTTGGGTTGGAAGTCAACGAAGATTGCATCACACTATCTGGTTATTAACTTACTATATTATTACACTTTGGGGTTTGGATATATGGCATGTATAGGCTAGTGTTAAGATGATATGATTTGCGTGGTGATTTTAGCCATGTGATTTGACTTGTAAATGTTGATGTGTATTGGCCATTTAAGTTGTCTTAAAGTATGTGTTTGATAAATGATATATGTGATGTATATATAATGCTTTTTCTTTTGCATATTTCGGTATGAAGTATAGATGATGAATTGATATGTTCAAGAAGCATGATTTAGTTGTTGGAAAGGTGAGGAAGTGGAATTAGAAGTTATGAATGTTTTTTATGACATTGGTATAATGATTTGGCATGTTTTGAATGCCTTTGAATGCATTGAAATGGTATGAGATGATGTGGTTTAGGTATGCTTGTGGAGGGTGAGAAATGTGGCTTAAACCAAGCCTATTTTCACTCTACACAGCCGAGCACACAGACGTGTGGCTCAACCGTGTATGACACATGGCCTTGGTACACGGCCGTGTGTCCCTTGGGGTAGCCCTTCGAATTAAGTCAGTATACCTTATAGACTTGACACGGTTGAGACACACGGGCATGTCTACTGGCCGTGTGAGGCAAATGGGCTGTCACATGGGCGTGTGGTCGGCCGTGTGACCCAAGTAAATCTATATGCCCTGTTTCCCATGGCCAGAGTCATGGATGTGTCACTTGGCCATGTGAGTGACACGGCCAGGGCACACGGGTGTGTGACCCCTGCAGAGATGAAAAATTTTCTAAGTTACCAAAAAGTTTTAAAATGTCATCGGTTTAGTCTCAAACCTTCCGAGCATGCTTTAAGGCTATGATGAGCCTAGTAAGGGACAATTTGATTTCGATTGTAAGAGTTTTAAATTGTATGCAAGATTTATGACTTGAAAGTGTTTAAATCTAATGAAGTAAGTCCGATAATGCCTCGAACCCTGTTTCGACTTCGGATATGGGTAAAGGGTGTTACAGTTACCATTAGGCATGGCATACATAATAGGCATAAAATAATTATGCATAATATCAACACATCAAAACATACAACATTGCGATATTATTTACACATGTACTTACAATTCATGTAATATCAAGCTTTAACATTGCATTATTATTAACGTATGAACTTACCTCGAATCCGAGCACGGCTAATTATTCCATTTTAGTCTATAATCTCGTACTTTCCCGATTTAAGCCCGAATCTCAATTTTCTTGATCTAACATTTCAAATGTAGCTTATTTAGGACTCATTTTATTCATATAGACCCAAAAATCATACTTTTAAAAATTTACATTTTTACCCCTACTTTCTCATATTTACACTTTTGCCTCAAAGCTCATAAAATGATTTTTATTCAATTTCTTTGTACTTTAAGCCTAACTGAATAATTTTCATAACTATAGCAGCCCACAATTTCCACTAGAACACACTTTTATGATAAATTTTATAACTTTTATGATCTAGTCCTTTAGGCATTTTCACCGAAAATCACTTAGCAAAAGTTGTTTATTTAACACTCAACATTCATTTTCTGCCATTAGACATCAAAAAACATGCATATCACTCATGGGTAAATTTTTAAATATGAACCCTAGCTCAAAATAATGGTAGAAATAGGTAAATTGAGTTACCGGGACTTCAAAAATGTAAAGAACATTAAAAATGGGGCTAGGATGCACTTACTATGGAGCTTGGAAGCTTGAACCAAACCCTAGCCATGGCTTCCATGGTAGTTTCAGCTGGTACATGAAGAAGATGGACAATTTGGCTTATTTTGGCTTATTAATTCTTTTAATTATTACATTACCAAAATGCCCTTAATGAAAAACTTTTAAATACATATCATACCATGTCCATTTTTGTCCACTAATAACAAAATGGTCTAATTGCCATTTAAGGACCTACAATTTAAAATTTCATAATAATTAGACACCTCTAACATGTAGAACTCAACTTTTGTACCTTTTACAATTTAGTCCTTTTGACTAAATTGAGTGCCCAAAGGTCAAAATTTTCGAACGAGATTTTCATGAACTCATTCCGTGAAATTGTAGACCATAAAAATATAATAAAAATGAATTTTCTTACATCAGATTTGTGGTCTCAAAACCACTGTTCTGACTAGCCCTAATTCGGGATGTTACAACTCTCCCCTATTTAGAGATTTTCATGCCCGAAAATCTTACTAGAAGAGAGGTTAGCTTACACATAAACTCCACTATCACATAATCATTGCCTAAGAACTTTTACTCAGGCTATGCTTAACACTTTGCTATTTAATTTCTCATACTAGAGTCATGAGCAATTCTTCGCCATACGACACATCAACTAAATCTTTATCTCTATCCGCTTAAAGAGAACTAGCATGCTAATAAATCTGACAATCTCAGGGATACATGATTCCATTGATACGTTAAGCGAGAATTCAACACTTATCGAAATGATTTGTAGATTTCATCAAACATTTAACAACAAGCCACAAAACATCTTTCTCTTTCAAAGATAAGAATAATCCTGATAACGATTCATGTATCCAAACACAAAGATCAGAAATGTCGAGATCCAAACTCGAGTACCAATACATCACTCCTGTGAGTTTTCTTGCAAAATATCTGTATAAGCTTTGGATTTTTTACCCAAGCACTTGTAATCACATTTTTTTTTTCTCAAAGATCATACAATAACTAACTCAAGTCATCTACGCTATCTCAAACTTAGATCTAGCAATAACATCAGATGCTTTGAGCTATCATATTACCTTTTTGTCTTATAACGCCTCATAAACCATTCAACTACATATTGCTGAAAATCCAGAAGTCTCTACCCAATGCAGAGTGAACTAGTTCAAAGGCTTCGGTTAACAATGTCCTCGACCGCTCAAAACCTTGCTAACATGTAATAGATCATGCAACTTTCACAAGGTGATAACTCTATCAATCAGAACAATTTTATTTCATATCATTGTTTTCTAGAGTATAACTTCTTCATTCTGAACATCCATCTTTTACCCATGAGGAAGTGAATCTTATTCCCAAACATGAATATCTCGTTTAATCTTTCAAACAATAATCAATACAGATTGCATGACCAAGTCGGTCTTAATTGTCACTTGATAATACTCCAAGAAATCCTTTCTTCCAGTTGACAGAACAATTCAACATGTAATCATTCAAAATCCACTTATCATGCCAATCAAAGTCCATTCCAATTGTATTAGCTCAAGGTAGTATAAATATTCTGAATCAAAAGCATTAATTTGATTAACTTACTTGAGAAAAAAAATTCCACCATACAAATTGTAACTAGCAATTTCACCACTTATGCCTTTGCCGATATCAACTCTTCGCATGAAAATTTAGTGAAATCCAAATACTGGAATCATCATGTTACCATAATCAACCAAAAGTATGATCATAATTAACATAGTCCTCATAGGCCAAAGAACAAATTTTAGATATGAGCCACAATCGACAATTTACGAAATAGAGATGACATGAAAACCAAGATAAAGAAGTCCAATACAAAGAAATCCAAAATAAAGAAATCCAGATACAAAAATCCAAGATACAATATCATAATGAAAGACCCAGAACAACGCTCATAAGAAAAATATGAAGGATCTCAATAATTCTTCAGAGAAAAGAAGTCCAGAAGAATACATCAATCCAACCCACTAGAATTAAATGCAACAAGGATAATATACCTTTCCATATATATATTGAACAGAACATCAATTAGAATAAAAAGAATTATAACATCATGTGTATTATATCATAAAGTCCCAATAGATGAAATGTAATAGAATGCCAGAGGGAAATAGAGCAATACAAATTATATACTAGTCAGACTATCAATACTTTCGTCTATACATCATGGTTAGAAAACATTCCCATAGAAAAATGATTTTATCATAGGAGTAATGGCCATAGGAATAATCCCAAGAATAATTAAACATATAGAATACCTCAAAAGAAGCTGCCAAAATCTGTTCAGCCATAACTGTCACACTCAGACATCTTACCTTTCAAATATTATTCCCTCAACTATTTCTGTCATTGCAAGTCTCATATTATGATCTTCCTTGAAGAAGATAAGCTCAGAAGAAATTTCGATTACTGAATTCTTTCAAAGTCGTGACTGAATAAGTCGATTTACCAAAGTTAATTTCTTCTCTCGTTGTGTCATTTCATAAACCAAATAATCTTTAAATCAATCTGATATCTTTCTAGTTCTGTCTTTACTTATCAATCCATTTTAATCTCTGATCATATTTATAATCATTCTACAACTGAACTCTTTGGTCTTATACTTGTGAGCTTATTCAACATTGATCTCATAAAATCCTTTACAAAACACCACTCTGGTAAGAGGGTGGGGTCATCAGGTACCTAACTCGTCTCTCATACACATATACATATAACACTATTTCATCATCATAGTAACATTTTCACAAGCATATCATTCACTTCAAGCAAATTATTATTCACACTTGTATAGCATAAACCTTCCAATTATCTTGTTTAAACTAGTGCACTTATGCATGCATTCTATGTATTCTAAATAACTCTACTTATCCCAATCGTTCAATCAAACAAGTTAGGCACATAACATCATATAAGGGCCAAACAAACATGGATAAGTATATCACAGTCTAAACTTTTATCTCGCACATCATCATATACATATCATTACAATCATGTAACTTAATTCAATCAAATTAGCACATTTACTTAAGCTATACAAGTTCACCCATTATAGTTATCCAAACAAGTATACATGAACATTCATTCTATCAATAAGGTTGGTAAGTTACCAAAATACATACATTCACTTGAGCAAATCAGTCATATACATCATAAGGCTATCAATTAAACATAGATAAACTCATTACAATATATCCCTTTATCTCATTCATGGATATCATTGCAATCCATCAACATTCAATGTCCAATCAAGACAATGACATTTTTACCTGTAACATGATATAGTAAACCTTTATTCATACCTTTATGAAATTTTTTTATCACATGCACTTAATCAAACAAGTCAAGTGCAAAATATCATATGAACATCAAACAAGCATAGGTACTCATCGTAACATGAACTTTCATCTCACATGTTATCACGTACATATCATGAACTTTTATTAATACTTTTTTTTTGAATTTAAACTCATCATAACTGTAATTTACTCAAATACCTTAGCTTCACATTGAACATGGTCGGTGTAGCTCAGTTGGAGAGTACCTTTTTCTAAACAAGATAGTTCTCATTCGCGTCGGGAGACATCACACTATCACAGATTGGTGGCATGTATAGCTAGACTCTCATGCATGCTAGGTTAGTCCGAGAACCAACAAACCATAGCTCTGATATGACTAAATGTAACACCCCTTACTCGTGTCCGATGTCAGGATAGGATACGAGGCATTACCGGACTTAAACATGCACATACATGTCAAACTAGGTCATAAAATTTCATCCAATTTAAAACCATTCATACATATACATATCGTCCCTATTACGAGCCTACAAGGCCCAAAACATACATTGAGAGTGGTTCAGGACTAAATCAAGAACTTTGCAATGTTTTGGAAAAACTTAGAAAAATTTTCATGAAACAGGGTCACACGCCTGTGTGGACACAGGGACACGCCCGTGTGCCTCAACACCCCCGTGTCCTCAATCTGTGTAACTCTCAGTTTATGATGTCAGAAAAACAAATTGAACCACAGGGCCAAGCCACATGCCCGTGTGCAAGGCCCTATCATCCATGCGACTGAGACACACGACCGTGTCTCTGCCTGTATGGCTAGTACTTAGGCTATTTCCCAAGCCTTTTGTTACCATTAATCCCTCACATCTTTACACACATCAAAGATATACATCATGGCATCATTTTAATGATTTAACATACTTCACTAAGGTATATTCTTGACATTAACATGCTATCATTCAAGAGTTACACATACTCATATAATATCAAGTTTAGACACAACCATCCATATTCATTGACCTTGTCAAGTGACCTTATTTAAACATCAAGCATTCATGTTCAAACATCATCGTCTTATTTCCATATCATACAATTACTTCAAGGCTGTGACCATTTCGATTGATCATGAAGCATTTATCATACACATAAGTCTTAACACCCATCATGCATGTCCCACAAGCATAAACACATCATCGCCTCACAAGCATTAGAACTTATCATGGATAACTAGGCTTACAAGCCACAATCATTATAAGTCAATATAAGCCAGTACATTTGGCTAATCGTTAACAACATCTATCATAAAAATTAAGTCCCTATACATGCCACTCACTTGTGTACGCTTAACATATACATGTTAACACTCCAAAGGTGATGGCTTGATAATTTGATGCTGCCTCCGACGATCTCTAACCCGGAGCTAACCTGACAACACTAAAGAAATGAAAGGGAGGGGTTAAGCTTTATAGCTTAGTAAGCCTGTACGAAAATAATGAACAATTTATTAACATGCTTTTACCAAATTCTTATAACATATTCTCAGGGTAACACAATCGAATTAACACATAATTCCACTATTTTCTCATATTCCAGTCAAGTTGTCTACTCAAGTCATAGTCGCTAAATTATTTATAACCTGAGATACAGAATAGTAAATTAAGTTCTGTTAATTTTTCCTGAAAATAAACTCATGTATCTTTTTATCATAAAATTTTCAGAATTTTTGGTCTAGCTAATAAGTACAGTTTATTCTTTAAATTCTCCCTTGTTTTGCTCTCGACAGTTCCAACCTCTCTTCACTAAAAATTAATTATCTCTTAGTTTGAGATTCAGATAATGTTTCGTTTATTTCTATTAAAATTAAACTCATTAATAAATTTAAGCATATAAATTATAACCCATAATTCTTTTTGTACAATTTTTTATTGATTTTCCAAAATTAGAACAGTGGATTCCGAAATCAGTTTAACTCTGTCTCACAAAAATTAAAATATCTCATAATATGAAATTCTTTAGCTTACAACGGTTCCTTTAAATCAAAATAGACTGAATAAGCTTTAATTGCATATCTTATTCAGTAACTAGATCAATTCCCACAATTTTTGGTGAAATTTCAATGTCAGACTATTGTTGCTGTCCGAAACTATTTTAGTGCAATTTCACGATAACTATCATATGATAACATAATAAACATAATCATAAACATAAACATAAGTTTATTCATAACTCAAAACCTTTGACTCACTTATCACCCATATACCTCTTTATCATGAAACATCATATATCAACGCATTACTCATGAGTTTAGTGTACATACATGTACCAACTCGTAATACAACATATAATCATAACTTACTTAACATGCCCTCTTTAGGACTTTCATCAAATGATCCATTATGTTACCCGTTGAACACTTGGATTACTATTGGATAGGCAAAAAACTTGCACATAACTGCCACATAAACATTCGTAGCCAAAGCTACCTCATAACATGTAACACTTGCGATGGAGCTACTCACGAGGCTGCTCATATAGGCTATCGGTCAGGGCGTAACTACACAGGTTGCTCAAAAAAGCTATCAGATGTCTGAACCACTCAAGATTACCTAGCCACCGGTAGAGCACACAAGACCAGCACCCAGAACCAAATTACATGTATTGCATCCATTATGAACTCGGACCACACAACGAGCTCGGATGCCTCAAATATATCACGAACTTGGAGCAACTTAACAAGTTTGGATTTCTCATATATATATCACAAACTCAGACCACTCAACTAGCTCGGATTTCTTAATTCCTAATGACATATCACTTGTATTCTAAAATATTCCTAAGGTTCAAACGGGATTCTTTCTCAAAGACACATGACATCTCCATCGTACTTACTCGTAATGTCGTGAATAACGACCATGATATCATTCATGCTTACAAAGTTACCATTAGGCATGGCATACATAATAGGCATAAAATAATTATGCATAATATCAACACATCAAAACATAATACATTGCGACATTATTTACACATGTACTTACAATTCATGTAATAACAAGCATTAACATTGCATTATTATTAACGTATGAACTTATCTCGAATCCGAGCACAGCTAATTATTCCATTTTAGTCCATAATCTCGTACTTTCCCGATTTAAGCCTAAATCTCAGTTTTCTTGATCTAACATTTCAAATGTAGCTTATTTAGGACTCATTTTATTCATATAGACCCAAAAATCATACTTTTACAAATTTACATTTTTATCCCTAAACTCTCATATTTACACTTTTGCTCCAAAGCTCATAAAATGATTTTTACTCAATTTCCTTGTACTTTAAGCCTAACTGAATCATTTTCATAACTATAGCAGCCCACAATTTTCACTAGAGCACACTTTTATGATAAATTTTATAACTTTTACGATTTAGTCCTTTTAATCATTTTCACCGAAAATCACTTAGCAAATGTCGTTTATTTAATACCAAACATTCATTTTCTACCATTAGACATCAAAACAAATGCATATCACTCATAGGTAAATTTTTATACATGAACCATAGCTCAAAATAATGGTAGAAATAGGTAAATCAAGTTATCAGGACTTCAAAAATGTAAAGAACATTAAAAACGGGGCTAGGATGCACTTACTATGGAGCTTGGAAGCTTGAACCAAACCCTAGCCATGCCTTCCGTGGTAGATTCGGCTGGTACATGGAGAAGATGGACAATTTGGCTTATTTTGGCTTATTAATTCTTTTATTAGATAACCAAAATTCCCTTAATGAAAAACTTTTAAAAACATATCATACCATGTCCATTTTTGTCCACTAATAACAAAATGGTCTAATTAACATTTAAGGACCTCCAATTTAAAATTTCATAACAATTGGACACCTCTAACATGTAGAACTCAACTTATTCACTTTTTACAATTTAGTCCTTTTGACTAAATTGAGTGCCCAATGTCAAAATTTTCGAACGAGATTTTCACGAAATCATTTCGTGAAATTGTAGACCATAAAAATATTATAAAAATGAATTTTTGTACGTCAAATTTGTGGTCCCGAAACTACTGTTCCGACTAGGCCCTAATTCGAGATGTTACATCATTGGCATTACATGAAACATGAAAAGTAAATGTGGTCATGGGTCATTTGTCTTTGTGATGAACGACAAAATTACTACTAAATAGTAATTGACTTTTCATGGGGGAAGATGTAGTGGTTACCATGAAATAAAATAGGATCATATTGGGAGAACAGATTTTTCTCAAAGAGATTAATGATATCCTATTAGCAAAACACACTTATGATAAGGTCATTGGACAAGCAGTGATCAAGTAGCTTTCGTAATGGTATGTAATTGGGGTGAACTGAGTCATGACACTATAGTGGAATGACTTCGTGACTAAATGAGTTTATAATTAATAGGTGAAAAGTTGAAACTTAATTATAAATTATTTGAGACCTAATTACATATGTCCAATCGATCCTTCTGCTAGCTCGTTGAAAACATAAATGAATTGCATGTTGAATCAAATGAATAGAAATTATAAAGTTAAAAAGATAAGTTACATTTGAAAATGAATGTGGTTTCTCACTAAGTATGGAAATGACTTGAGAATTAATTTAAGTTTTTTTTCAAATTATTATTGAATTAATTGAAGTTCGAAAATGGAATTAAATTAATTGGTAATTGTGAAGGAACTAAATGGTAATGCTGCAGAATGCTAGTTCCTAATTATCTTCTCAGCACAATGCTTAAATAGGAAGGGTTCATCCCAATAGTAATGCTTGGCATCATAAAGGAATTTCTGTCTTCTTTGGCTATTGAGATCAGGTGGCATCACACCACTTACTAAAATGTTCACTATATCGGCAAACCAAGGTAATGCCATGGCAACTAGCAACTGCTCATCTGGAAAGCCTTCTTTAATAAGTTTGTCATTACCATATTCATTTCCAGATTCTAGCCTTGACAAGTGATCAGCCACTTGATTTTTAGTCCCTTTTCGATCCCTAATTTCCAAGTTGAACTCCTGCAACAAGAGTATCCACGTAATCAATCTTGGCTTGACATCTTTCTTGCTCACCAAATACTTAATAAAAGAGTGATCCGTGTAAATTGTGACCTTGGTATGAACTACATAAGAGCGAAATTTATCAAATACGAACACCACAGCCAAATAAATTCTTTTCCGTAGTAGTATTGTTAAGTTGCACAACCATTAGGGTTCTGCTCACATAATATATTGCACGTAGTACTTTGTCTTTCCTTTACCCCCAACACTATTCCCACAACGTAATTGTTGGCGTTACACATGAGTTCAAAAGGCAATGTCCATTCTGAAGCTATTACAACCAGTGCTACTATCAACTATTTCTTCAATTTGTCAAAAGCTACCAAGTAATGTTCATCAAAATTGATAAGTCTATTTTGCTCTAGCAATGTGCATAAGGGTCTATATATCTTCGAGAAATCGTTAATGAATCTTCTATAAAATCCCACATGACCTAAAAAACTTCTAATACCCTTGACACTGGTGGGAGGTGGCAATTTTTCTATTACTTTAATTTTTGTTCTGTCCACTTCAATCCCTCGCTAGGATATCCTATGCCCTAGAACAATTCCTTCACAAACCAAGAAGTGGCATTTTTCCCAGTCCAAAACAAGATTTGTTTCTTCACAACGGAACAAAACCAATTCCATTCCAAATTTTTTACGCAATCCTCAAAATCATTGCCAAACATAGAGAATATGGCCATCATACAATGCTGAAAGGTTGTTGGGGCATTACATAACTCGAATGGCTTTCATCTAAATGCAAAAGTTCCATATAGACACGTGAAAGTTGTAACACCCAAATACCCGTATCCATTGCTAGAGTAGGGTCACATAACATAACCTGCTCAACTCCTCTATAGAACACTTCGCGTACATAAGAATCAGATTTGCACTTTTAAGTTTCAATAATTTCGAATCCAATGTAATTAAATAATTATAACAATAATAACATGTTTCCATGAGTAACTTCTATAGTATGCGCATACAAAAGGGTAAAAGTGTAAAGTCTTGAGCTTAATGAATAACATCATACAACTAAAACTTTTCTATTCATTTAGTGATTTTTCTCCTCTTGACCGAATACACATAAATAATATATATCTCAAATACTTAACATGTTAGTTCAAGCATAACATAATCACACTCATATCACAAATATGAACTTATATGTCAAGTTGATTAACACTTCAAGATTTATATCTAAACGATTATTAAATCCATACATAGGACTTTAGCCATATTCGCATGGCTTTATATACAATACTATCAAAGTAGCAAACCTCCCAAAATATTATCCTATACATGCCATAATGTCTACTAGAGTTTTAAACAAAGGTACCAAAAAGGTTGTCAAAAGATGCGATGACTTCGTAACGGTTCCAAGCTTTCCTCGACAAGATGATCTATACAAAACCAATAAACACATCAAGTGAGTTATTAACTCAGTAAGTCGTAAGAAATTTCAAGAATGTAATAACCCGATTATCTTAGCAAAATAAAATTTCAATCCAATACTAGCTGAATTCAACCATGATATCATAAGGAAATCTTATGTCACATACGTACATTATGAATTTGGTACATACTTACCCGAATTCACTATGTCCTACACCATTTAATCACAAATTGAAAATACCATGGTAAATGTCATATACAAATCATTGGCGTATATGTAAATGACATACAATGTCCAATTATTTAAATAAAGCACAAACCAAGCCGCTCCATCTATCAATCCAATCTCCAATCCATTTAGATTCATTTATCACTACTTTAAATCTTTGTTCAATTATATACTAATTGAGCCAATTACCTTTCACTTCTTTCTCTCTTCCCAAGCATTATATATTAATACACATATTAGAATCAAATCCCATGTCTAGTATCCATGCACATTTCATTACTCCCAATTTAATGTTTTAATGAATTTTCATTTGCACAAGTAGTGCTCCACGATCGATATCGCACATTTAATGCTTGATTTGAAAGTCCGTACACATAGTGCTCTTACTTATTCGCACACATAGTGCCACGTTTTCTCGCACACATAGTGCCATGTAATCTCACACACATAGTACCGCATAGCCTTGCACACATAGTGCTGTATTTTCTTATCTATAGCTACCACAATATCATATATAGGTCAATATTTTCACATTCGATTTTCAAAAACTCATACATACCATGGTTTCTTATCCAACTTATTTTGTGTCATTTATGTGCAATGTTAACCATAGCTTAAATTACTTAAGGACTTACTTTTTAGTCGGATGAAGAACTCCGATCGGCTACTCAACTGCTTTAGCTTTCCCTTTGGCAAAACTTGGCTCCCTTCGATCTTGAGCTCCAACTCCAACTAGCAAAAGAAGGTGCCGAATTGCCTTAGTGTAATTTCTCTTTTTCTTTCCTTTTGTTTCAATTTTGCAAGAAAAAGAAAATGAACACTTATGTTTCAATTTCTTCTTTTCTTCATCTTTTTATTTTTAATTCATATTATTTATGATGTTTTAATCACTTATCAATTTAATATTTTAATTAAATTAAACTTAGTGGAGGGACATCATTACTTGGCCGGCCACTTAATGCATATTGGGCATTTTGACATGCAAACCCAAACTTTCATACTTTGAAATTATTTGGTCCTCACACATTTATCTAACATATTTTCTAGGTTTCTCAACTAAGTCCTTTCAAGTGAAATTCACATTCATATGACTAAATTAAAACATCAAAATTTTCACACATGCACTATCACACATAGAAGATATGAAAATTAATTTTTAATAAATTTTATGACTCAATTTTGTGGTCCCGAAACCACATTCTGACTAGGGTAAAATTAGGGCTGTCACAACTCTTCCCCACTTAGAAATTTTCGTCCTCGAAAATCTTACCAGCGAATAAATTTGGTTAACTTTATTTCATAGTCTTCGAGCTCCCAAGTAGCTTCTTCTACTCCATGTTTGACCCATAATACTTTTACTAAAGAAATCATCTTATTCTGCAATTCTTTCACTTCTTGAGCTAAGATACGGATCGGTACTTTCTCATAGCTCAAATCCGATTGAATCTCAATTTCAGATGGATTAACCACATGTGAAGGATCAGATCTATACCGTCTAAGCATTGATACATGGAACAAATTATGAATCTTTGCGAGTTCAGGTGGTAGAACCAATCTATAAGCAACCAGCCCTATCTGTTCTGCTATCTCGTACGGTCCAATAAATCTTGGGCTCAATTTGCCCTTACGGCCAACTCGGAGTACTTTTTTCCAGGGTGAGACTTTCAAAAATACTTTATCACCAATTTGATACTCAATATCTTTGCGTTTCAAATCTGCATATGATTTCTGATGATCCAATGCTGCTTTCAAACTATCACTAATCACTTTCACTTTTTCTTCAGCTTCTCTGATCAAATCAACCCCGTATATCTTATTTTCACTGAGTTCGGTCCAATACAGTGGTGTGCGGCATTTACGATTGTATAAAGCCTCGTATGGTGCCATCTTGATACTTGATTGGAAGCTATTGTTGTATGCGAATTCAATCAAAGGTAAATATCGTTCCCACGAACCACTGAACTCGAGAATGCAACATCTCAACATATCTTCGAGTATCTGAATAACTCATTCAGATTGACCATCTGTCTGGGGATGGAAAGCAGTGCTAAAATGTAACTTAGTACCCAACGCTTCATGCAATTTTCTCCAGAACCGAGATGTAAATCTAGGGTCTCTATCAGAAACAATAGAAGTAGGTACTCCATGTAGTATAACAATTTGAGAAACATATAATTCTGCCAATCTATCGAGTGAAAAATCCATACGAATAGGGATAAAATGAGTGGACTTTGTCAATCTATCAACAATAACCCAGATTGAGTCTTTCTTGCTCTGCGTCAACGGTAAACCAGATACAAAGTCCATCATTACTCGATCCCATTTCCACTCAGGTATCATGATCGGCTGTAGTAATCTCTAAGGCACCTGATGCTCCACTTTCACTTGTTGACGTATCAAACATTTAGAAACAAAGTCAGAAATGTCTCTTTTCATGCCATGCCACCAATATTGTCTTTTTAGATCGTTGTACATTTTCGTGCTACCAGGATGGACCGACATTCGGCTACTATGGGCCTCACTCAAAATCATCGAAGTAAGTTCTGAATTTCTCGGGACACATAATCGACCTCTAAATCTTAAACAATCATTGTCGTTGTGACATCCCTAAATCGACCCTAGTCGGAAAGTGGTTTCGGGACCACCAAACCGAGTCATAATAATAATTAACCATCATAATTGATGCTCATTATATGTATATATGCATGTGTGAAAATTTCGTGTTTGGATTTTGTTAATAGTAAGTGAATTTTTATCAAATAGGACTTATGTGAGAAAATTTAGAAATGTGCTAGGCAATTGTAAGGTGGCCTATTAATACATGTGGGAAAATAGTTGTCCTTGCATGTCAAATAACCCACTTCCTAAGGTGAGTGGCCGCCATGACAAGAATATGGGCAAGGGAACATGTTTCCAACATGTTTAGTTAGTGGATTATGTAGAAAAAATAAAGAAATGAAAAAAAATGAGCATGGATGCCCCCTTTGTTGCCGTGAGTAGAGGAAAAGAAAGGAAAAAATTGTTCATCCATTCTCAAAATCTTGGCTGAAAATACTAAGGGAAAAAGGAAGGATTTTTGCTTCATGCTTGGTTTAGAAGAGAACTAGAAGGAGATTTGGTCATACTTGTGTCAAGATTAAGGTATGTTTGAGGTTGTGTCATGAGATTCATGCATGTTTTAGTTGCTAACTTGATGTTCATGTTAGCCCATGGTTCAAATCCTTGTTATGCCATGGAAATGGTATTTGGCCAAGGTTGATATTGTGTTAAAGCCATTGCATGCTAAATGTGAAGCTTGTTGATGATACATGTAATGATGGATTGATTACTCTTGAAATTTCTTTTAGCATTCTTGAGTAAGACATGGAGTTTTCTTTGTTTAACCATGACCAAAAATTGAAAGGGGGATGGTGTGGGATGTATTCGGCCATGGCATGCTCATAAGTGCGATTTATGCTTGTTGCATGATAGGTAAAAATTTGTGTTTTGATATATGTGTATATGTGTTTGTACATGATGTTACAAATGAATGTGAAAATATATGCTAGATTGGGAAAATTTGATTAAATGTCCATGAGATGAAATTAGGTGATTAAAAGATGTTAGTTGACATTGTACATATATATATATTCGGCCATTAAAGTGAGTATGTAGGTAATGTTGAATCAAGTTTTGGTGCATAATCGGTTAGGTGTATAATCGACCAAATGGGCGATTAGTAAGAATGGTTGCGAATATACAAGCATACATATGCATGTGTAGTTGAATTATGAATGTTTAGCAAGATGGTTAAACTAGTGATTTATTGATTAAGCTCAAGGAGTTAAAGAAGGAGAATCAAGCAAGGGAAAGACGAAGGTCATCGAGTAGCCGACTTGGAACTATTTTACCCAACACGAGGTAAGTCATTAAGCACGATTTGATATTGCTTAAATGATTGTAAAATTTATGCAATTGTGTTTAATGGGATGATATATATATATAAATGAAAATGTATGTGTATGGAGTGATGACAATTGTTGAATGTAAAAGAAATAGTGAAATGTGTAGAAAGTTTGCTTTCGGCACTAAGTGTGCGGGCAATACGTGTGTACGGTGATTTAGATTGGCACTAAGTGTGCGTGCTGGAAATATATGGCACTAAGTGTGCATGCTGGAAATATATGGCACTAAGTGTGCGAGCTCAAGGGCATGGCACTATGTAAAAGGGCTTAAATCGCATGGCACTAAGTGTGCGAAATCGAGTATTAAGCACTCGTGTGCGTATTTATATATATATATAAATATCTCCAATCGAACAATTATATGGAGGGTGTGTCTCCATCGAGTGAGTATGGACAGCGGATCGGTAAGTACCTTGAGCTCATGACGAATAGGTAATACGCTCATGCTTGGGGTTGAAGTTGGTAAGCCTTAAATCTATGTGATGATTGAAATTGTATGGTTGTGCTGGAAAATGAGTTAATGTGTAAAAATGCTTCGATTATCTTGTTGTGTAGAATATGAAATGTGGATGTATGAATTGGTACGAGATTGGACCGAAAGGTCCGAGGTATTATGGTATAGATTCGATATGGACGAGTACCTAGCCTCATTTGTTGTACATGTAGTAGTAACTTTATCGATGGATTGACGAATGCTTATGACTTACTGAGTTGTAAACTCACTCGGTGTTTTCTTGTCACCCATTTTAGGTCTCTTGGACTCGTATTGTTATGCGTGCTCGAACCGTCGTTGAAGTCATCACACCGCTGAAATCTTGTGGTATTGTTTTTGTTGTTGAAGAACATTTGGCATGTATAGGCTATTATATTTTGTCGAATTGTGGGTTGTAAACTTTAAGCCATGTGAAAATGGCCTATGTGGTCGCCGAGTGGGATGCTAGAACCTATAGCCACGAGTCTTAGAAACTCAAATTTTGTTAAGGTGGCCATAATTTGTGTCATGTATGATGGATGATTAAGGCCAAGGAAAAATTCATGAAATTGGCATAGTCTACTGCAGTAACTGTTGCGGACAGCAGCAGTGAGATGAGATTGAAAAATCACTAAAAATAGTAGAAGTAGAATTAAATAGTGAGTAAATTATGGAACTGATCCTTGATGAATCTATTTTTATATGGACGAAACGAAATGACCATATGAGCAGTATACTGGGAGATATTAAAGTTCTCGTGAGACAGGGCCAGAACGATTTCTGGGTCCCCTATCGCGACTTTGAAAATTTACCATAAATTATCCAGAAATAATTTGGAGTCATGTCTTATATTTACAGATTCCATTTTGAGTCTAGTTTCATTAGAAACAAACGGTACCAGTATTAAAGCCCTGTACAGAAAGATATTCAAGTTGTAACACGCGGAGGTCAGAGCAGTCGATCCCTGTAACATGGGTGACTTTAACTAATAAACTGTACCAATTGACCCAACCAAAAATTCTAAAAATAAATCCATGGATGGATATATGAGTCTAAATTCAGGGAAAATTTACGAAACCAGTTTCTGAGTTTTGGAACTCGAGATATGATTTTTAAGGCGACGGTGACGCAGTTTTCCAGCCTGTCCAGAAATGCCAAATTGGTCGGTACTTTAAGAGGATTTGTCTCGTTAACCCTCGTGTCCGACAATCGCGTCGGTCACAAGTTAGGGGTGTTACAATTTTATTGGTATCGAGCTATGGTTTAGTCGGTTCTAGGACTACCATAGCGCGTGTGAGTCTAGCTATACATGCCAAATTGATAGTGCTTAATAATGTGATGACTTCGACGGTTGAAATTTTTGTTTTGATTAGCGATGGAACCCGGTAGAGAGACCCTTGGCGGATGACGTTGAAAGTGTAGCGGCTGCTCTGCGCAAGGGACACCGCTGTTTAGCCTCACCATCCGCGAATAATCAAAATGAAGGGCGAAACAAGCCTTCTTCACTATGATGAATGAGTGGGTCGCGAATATGCCCGAACCAACCCGGCTGTCCAACCATTCCCGAATTTAAATACTCCACCCCAAGAGCCCGCAATGCCTCCAGCCATCGATCCCGTGAGGCTGAGTAAACCACCGTGAACTTGATTAGGAAGCGTGGGGCCGAGGAGTTCAAGGCCATAGTTACCGATGATGCCGAAAAGGCCGAAGTTCGCTCGATAACACCATTAGAGTGTTAGATGAATCGTCATGCACACCGACGAATGTCTTAAGTGTGCTATATCCTTGTTAAGAGACTCACTTACTATTGGTGGAGGACTTTAATTTCCATAGTCCCAAATGAACGAGTTACTTGGGATTTCTTCCAATCCAATTTCAAAGAAATACATTAGTCAACGGTTCATCGATCGAAGCGTAAGGAATTCTTGGAACTCAAGCAAGGCCGGATGATCAGATCTCGAATACTGAACATGAGTTCGTAAGACTTAGTCGGTATGCTCGGAGTGTGTGGCTGATGAGGTTGCGATGTGCAAAAGATTTGAAGAAGGATTGAATGAAGAGTTAAAGTTAGTAGTGGGAATTTTGGAGATAAAGGAGTTCGTGACACTAGTCGAACGAGCCTCCAAGGCGGAAGAACTTGGGAGGAGAAGAAGAAGGCTGAATTTGAAGCAAGAGATTACCGTAAAAGATCGACGAGTAAAGCTCCGCTTCTCGGCTGTAAAGAGGTTCGTGGAGGACACCAAGAAGTCGAGGACGATCAAGGAATTTCCATTAGAGCCCCACCATTGACGGACTCGAGCTACTTCAGAGCTAGTGTGGGCAATAATCGTCAAGAGAGACCTGAATGCCCCAATGTGGAAGACGACACCTACGTGAATGTTGGGGTAAGTCTGTTAATAGGGCTCATTATGGATGCGGTTCAAGGACCACTTCATTAGAGATTGCACGGAGCTAGATGAGAGGAATAAGACGCAAGGTGCAAGACCTAGTGGAACGACGGTGGAGGTAGGCCCCGAGAATCTCTGGAGGTAGGGGTGGTAATCGAGAGGAGCCTCTAATACGGCCGTCCGATCCGAGACCCGTGCTCTCGCTAGAGCATATGCCATCCGCAGCACGAGAGGAGGCATCCTCCCCGACGTTATCACCGGTACTTTTACTCTCTTTGATACTATTGTGATTGCATTGATTGACCCCGCTCTACTCACTCATATGTATGTGAAACTTTAGCATCCAAAGAAGACTCTACCGCTGAGTCTCACCGAGTTCGTAATTCGAGTGTCAAACCCTTTGGGTCAATACGTGCTTGTTGATAAAGTGTGCAAGAGATGCCCCTAATAATTCGAGAATCTCGCTTTCCTACCAATCTGATGCTTCTACCATTTCATGAATTCGATGTTATTCTTGGTATGGATTGGTCGACGTACATGATGCAAGGTGGATCGCAAAAGGAAAACCATTAATTTGAGGAGTGCAAATAATGAGGTAGTCCGAGTCGAGTCTCATCGATTTAAAAGGAGTGCCGCAATAATATCTTCTATGACCGTCAAGATATGTGAAAAGGGGTGTGAAACATACCTTGCGTATGTGTTTGGGAGTAAAGAGACGGAAAGGAAACTCGAATCGGTACCAGTGGTTTGTGAGTATTCAGATGTTTTTCCTGAGGAGTTACCGGGATTGCCACCGGTTCGAGAAGTGGAATTCGCATCGGTTGTACCGTACTACGCCGATTTCAATAGCCCCGTATCGTATGGCATTAACTAATTAAAGGAATTGAAGGTTCAATTGCAAGAATTGACGGATAGAGGTTTCGCCGACCAAGTTTTTCTCCATGGGCGCGACTGTATTGTTTGTGAAGAAGAAGGACGGAACCATGAGGTTGTGCATCGACTATCGTCAACTCAATAAAGTGACGATAAAGAATAAATATCCATTGCCACGAATTGACGATTTGTTTGATCAATTAAAGGGAGCCTCGGTGTTTTCAAAGATAGATTTGAGGTCGGGTACTATCATTGAGGGTCCGAGAATCGGACATACCCAAAACCGCTTTTAGAACGAGGTACGGTCACTACTGAATTCTTGGTGATGCCGTTTGGGCTCACTAATGCCCTCGGTGTTTATGGATTTAATGAATAGAATTTTCAGCCATACTTGGATCGGTTCAGTAGTTGTATTTATCGATGACATTTTGGTCTATTCGAAGATGAAACCGAACATGTTTGAACACCGAGGCTAGTGTTGCAAATCTTACGAGATAAGCGCTTATACGCAAAGTTCAAGAATGTGAATTTTGGTTGAAAGAGGTTAGCTTTTGGGGCACGTGGTGTCCGTGATCGGTGTCGTGGTGGACTGAACAAAATTTCGCCATAGTCAATTGGAAACCTCCAAGGAATGTTACCGGGTTAGAGCTTTTTGGGGCTTGCTTGGTTACTTACCGACGGTTTGTGAAAGGATTCTCGATGATAGCCACACCCATGACAAAACCGCTTGTAAAGATGTCAAATTTGAATGGTCGGAAAAGTGTCGAAAAAGTTTCACCAATTGAAAACCCATTTGACGAAAGCTCCAGCCTAGTACAAATTAATCTGCAAAGAGTTTGTCATCTATAGTGATGCCTCCCTACTTGGGTTAGGTTGCGATTGATGCAAGAAGGTCGAGTTGTGGCCTATGCGCCGAGACAATTAAATCCACATGAGAAAAATTATCCAACCCATGACCTCGAATTGGTCGCCATCGATTCGCTTTAAAGATATGGCGACATTACTTATTTGGTGAGAAGTGCCAAGTGTATTCGGATCACAAAAGTCTCAAATATTTGATGACTCAAAGAGACTTAAATCATGACAAAGACGATGGCTCGAGTTGTTAAAAGATTATGAACTCGTTATTGATTATCACCCGGGAAAGGCCAATGTGGTTGCGGATGCCTTAAGTCGGAAATCACTGTTTGCTTTACGAGCGATGAATGTACACTTGTCTATTCTACCCGACAATGTGTTAGTAGCCGAATTGAAGGCCAAACCATTGTTGGCTCATCAAATTCGGGAAGCTCAGAAAGTTGATGAGGAGTTGCTTGCAAAACGGGCTGAGTGTGTTCTGAACAAGGAATCAGAGTTTCAAATTGATGATGACGATTGTTTGAGGTTCAGAAGTCGTCTGTGTGTTCCAAAGAATTCGGAACTTATTTCGATAATTCTAAATGAAGCCCATTGTAGTCGAATGTCAATCCACCCGGGTAGTACTAAAATGTACAATGACCAAACGCCAATTTTGGTGGTCCGGATGAAACGAGACATTTCGAATTTGTTTCAAGGTGTCCGATATGTCAACAAGTGAAAGCGAACATCAAGTGCCATCGGGATTACTTCACCGATCATGATACCCGAATGGAAATGGGATCGAGTCACAATGGACTTTGTATCCGGACCGCCATTGTCGTGAGTAAGAAGGATGCGATTTGGGTCGTTGTCGATAGACTAACTAAGTCGGCTCACTTTATCCCCGTGACGCACGGATTTTTCAATGGACAAATTAGCGGAATTGTACGCTTTCTCGATTGTGAGATTACACGGGTGCCTATTTCTATCGTGGTCGGATAGAGACCCAAGATTTACGTCGCGATTTTGGAAGAAATTGCAAGATGCTTTGGGTACCAAGCTGCATTTTAGCACCGCTTTTCATCCCCAAACCGATGGTCAATCCGAACGGATAATTCAAATACTCGAGGATATGTTGAGATGTTGCATCCTTGAGTTTAGTGGTTCATGGAACGGTATTTACCTTTGATTGAATTCGCCTACAACAATAGCTTTCAATCAAGTATTAAGATGGCGCCTTACGAGGCTTTATACGGTCGTAAATGCCGTACCCATTATTCTGACCGAACTTAGTGAAGGTAAATTCTTCGGTTGATTTGGTTAAGGATGCCGAGCAAAAGTTCGAGTAATTCGTGAAAGTTTGAAAGTCGCTTGGATCGCCAAAAGTCGTATGCGGATTTGAAAAGAAAAGATATTGAATATCGTGTTGGAGACAAGGTCTTTCTCAAAGTTTCACCTTGGAAGAAGGTGCTTAGATTTGGTCGTAAGGGCAAATTGAGTCCGAGGTTTATCGGGCCATATGAAGTATCCGAACGAGTTGGGCCAATCGCATATCGATTAATTTTGCCCCCTGAGCTCGAAAGGATTCACAACGTTTTTCATGTCTCGATGCTTCGACGATATAGGTCTGATCCATCGCACGTAATTGCTCCATCTGAGATTGAGATTCACCTAATTTGAGCTATGAAAAGGAACCGTTCGCATTATGAGGCGTGAAGTAAAAGAGTTGCGCAATAGGAAAATCCCGTTAGTAAAGGTGTTGTGGCATAAACACGGAATGGAAGAAGCCACTTGGGAACTTGAGGACTCTATGAAAGAGCGATACCCGAGCCTATTTACCCGGTAAGATTTTCGGGGACGAAAATTTCTAGGGGGGGAGAGTTGTGACATCCCTAAATCGACCCTAGTCGGAAAGTGGTTTCGGACCACCAAACCGAAGTCATAATAATAATTAACCATCATAATTGATGCTCATTATATGTATATATGCATGTGTGAAAATTTCGTGTTTGGATTTTGTTAATAGTAAGTGAATTTTTATCAAATAGGACTTATGTGAGAAAATTTAGAAATGTGCTAGGCAATTGTAAGGTGGCCTATTAATACATGTGGGAAAATAGTTGTCCTTGCATGTCAAATAACCCACTTCCTAAGGTGAGTGGCCGGCCATGACAAGAATATATAAGGGAACATGTTTCCAACATGTTTAGTTAGTGGATTATGTAGAAAAAATAAAGAAATGAAAAAAAATGAGCATGGATGCCCCCCTTTGTTGCCGTGAGTAGAGGAAAAAGAAAGGAAAAAATTGTTCATCCATTCTCAAAATCTTGGCTGAAAATACTAAGGGAAAAAGGAAGGATTTTTGCTTCATGCTTGGTTTAGAAGAGAACTAGAAGGAGATTTGGTCATACTTGTGTCAAGATTAAGGTATGTTTGAGGTTGTGTCATGAGATTCATGCATGTTTTAGTTGCTAACTTGATGTTCATGTTAGCCCATGGTTCAAATCCTTGTTATGCCATGGAAATGGTATTTGGCCAAGGTTGATATTGTGTTAAAGCCATTGCATGCTAAATGTGAAGCTTGTTGATGATACATGTAATGATGGATTGATTACTCTTGAAATTTCTTTTAGCATTCTTGAGTAAGACATGGAGTTTTCTTTGTTTAACCATGACCAAAAATTGAAAGGGGATGGTGTGGGATGTATTCGCCATGGCATGCTCATAAGTGCGATTTATGCTTGTTGCATGATAGGTAAAATTTGTGTTTTGATATATGTGTATATGTGTTTGTACATGATGTTACAAATGAATGTGAAAATATATGCTAGATTGGGAAAATTTGATTAAATGTCCATGAGATGAAATTAGGTGATTAAAAGATGTTAGTTGACATTGTACATATATATATATTCGCCATTAAAGTGAGTATGTAGGTAATGTTGAATCAAGTTTTGGTGCATATTCGGTTAGGTGTATAATCGACCAAATGGGCGATTAGTAAGAATGGTTGCCGAATATACAAGCATACATATGCATGTGTAGTTGAATTATGAATGTTTAGCAAGATGGTTAAACTAGTGATTTATTGATTAAGCTCAAGGAGTTAAAGAAGGAGAATCAAGCAAGGGAAAGACGAAGGTCATCGAGTAGCCGACTTGGAACTATTTTACCCAACACGAGGTAAGTCATTAAGCACGATTTGATATTGCTTAAATGATTGTAAAATTTATGCAATTGTGTTTAATGGGATGATATATATATATAAATGAAAATGTATGTGTATGGAGTGATGACAATTGTTGAATGTAAAAGAAATAGTGAAATGTGTAGAAAGTTTGCTTTCGGCACTAAGTGTGCGGGCAATACGTGTGTACGGTGATTTAGATTGGCACTAAGTGTGCGTGCTGGAAATATATGGCACTAAGTGTGCATGCTGGAAATATATGGCACTAAGTGTGCGAGCTCAAGGGCATGGCACTGTGTGTAAAAGGGCTTAAATCGCATGGCACTAAGTGTGCGAAATCGAGTATTAAGCACTCGTGTGTGCGTACTATATATATATATATAAATATCTCCAATCGAACAATTATATGGAGGGTGTGTCTCCATCGAGTGAGTATGGACAGCGGATCGGTAAGTACCTTGAGCTCATGACGAATAGGTAATACGCTCATGCTTGGGGTTGAAGTTGGTAAGCCTTAAATCTATGTGATGATTGAAATTGTATGGTTGTGCTGGAAAATGAGTTAATGTGTAAAAATGCTTCGATTATCTTGTTGTGTAGAATATGAAATGTGGATGTATGAATTGGTACGAGATTGGACCGAAAGGTCCGAGGTATTATGGTATAGATTCGATATGGACGAGTACCTAGCCTCATTTGTTGTACATGTAGTAGTAACTTTATCAGTGGATTGACGAATGCTTATGACTTACTGAGTTGTAAACTCACTCGTGTTTTCTTGTCACCCATTTTAGGTCTCTTGGACTCGATTGTTATGTGTTCGGAACCGTCGTTGAAGTCATCACACCGCTGAAATCTTGTGGTATTGTTTTTGTTGTTGAAGAACATTTGGCATGTATAGGCTATTATATTTTGTCGAATTGTGGGTTGTAAACTTTAAGCCATGTGAAAATGGCCTATGTGGTCGCCGAGTGGGATGCTAGAACCTATAGCCACGAGTCTTAGAAACTCAAATTTTGTTAAGGTGGCCATAATTTGTGTCATGTATGATGGATGATTAAGGCCAAGGAAAAATTCATGAAATTGGCATAGTCTACAGCAGTAACTGTTGCGGACAGCAGCAGTGAGATGAGATTGAAAAATCACTAAAAATAGTAGAAGTAGAATTAAATAGTGAGTAAATTATGGAACTGATCCTTGATGAATCTATTTTATATGGACGAAACGAAACGACCATATGAGCAGTATACTGGGAGATATTAAAGTTCTCGTGAGACAGGGCCAGAACGATTTCTGGGTCCCCTGTCGCGACTTTGAAAATTTACCATAAATTATCCAGAAATAATTTAGAGTCATGTCTTATATTTACAGATTCCATTTTGAGTCTAGTTTCATTAGAAACAAACGGTACCAGTATTAAAGCCCTGTACAGAAAGATATTCAAGTTGTAACACGCGGAGGTCAGAGCAGTCGATCCCTGTAACATGGGTGACTTTAACTAATAAACTGTACCAATGGGCCCAACCAAAAATTCTAAAAATAAATCCATGGATGGGTATAGGAGTCTAAATTCAGGGAAAATTTACGAAACCAGTTTCTGAGTTTTGGAACTCGAGATATGATTTTTAAGGCGACGGTGACGCAGTTTTCCAGCCTGTCCAGAAATGCCAAATTGGTCGGTACTTTAAGAGGATTTGTCTCGTTAACCCCTCGTGTCCGACAATCGCGCCGGTCACGAAGTTAGGGTGTTACAATTTTATTGGTATCAGAGCTATGGTTTAGTCGGTTCTAGGACTACCATAGCGCGTGTGAGTCTAGCTATACATGCCAAATTGATAGTGCTTAATAATGTGATGACTTCGACGGTTGAAATTTTTGTTTTGATTAGCGATGGAACCCGGTAGAGAGACCCTTGGCGGATGACGTTGAAAGTGTAGCGGCTGCTCCTGCGCAAGGGACACCGCCTGTTGAGCCTCACCATCCGCGAATAATCAAAATGAAGGGCGAAACAAGCCTTCTTCACTATGATGAATGAGTGGGTCGCGAATATGCCCGAACCAACCCGGCTGTCCAACCATTCCCGAATTTAAATACTCCACCCCAAGAGCCCGCAATGCCTCCAGCATCGATCCCGTGAGGCTGAGTAAACCACCGTGAACTTGATTAGGAAGCGTGGGGCCGAGGAGTTCAAGGCCATAGTTACCGATGATGCCGAAAAGGCCGAAGTTCGCTCGATAACACCATTAGAGTGTTAGATGAATCGTCATGCACACCGACGATTGTCTTAAGTGTGCTATATCCTTGTTATGAGACTCACTTACTATTGGTGGAGGACTTTAATTTCCATAGTCCCAAATGAACGAGTTACTTGGGATTTCTTCCAATCCAATTTCAAAGAAATACATTAGTCAACTGTTCATCGATCGAAGCGTAAGGAATTCTTGGAACTCAAGCAAGGCCGGATGATCAGATCTCAATACGAACATGAGTTCGTAAGACTTAGTCGGTATGCTCGGGAGTGTGTGGCTGATGAGGTTGCGATCGCAAAAGATTTGAAGAAGGATTGAATGAAGAGTTAAAGTTACTAGTGGGAATTTTGGAGATAAAGGAGTTCGTGACACTAGTCGAACGAGCCCGCAAGGCGGAAGAACTTGGGAGGAGAAGAAGAAGGCTGAATTTGAAGCAAGAGATTACCGTAAAAGATCGACGAGTAAAGCTCCGTTCTCGGCTGTAAAGAGGTTCGTGGAGGACACCAAGAAGTCGAGGACGATCATGGAATTTCCATTAGAGCCCCACCATTGACGGACTCCCGAGCTACTTCAGAGCTAGTGTGGGCAATAATCGCCAAGAGAGACCAATGCCCCCAATGTGGAAGACGACACCTAGGTGAATGTTGGGGTAAGTCTGTTAATAGGGCCTGTTATGGATGCGGTTCAAGGACCACTTCATTAGAGATTGCACGAGCTAGATGAGAGGAATAAGACGCAAGGTGCAAGACCTAGTGGAACGACGGCCGGAGGTAGGCCCCGAGAATCTCTCGGAGGTAGGGGTGGTAATCGAGAGGAGCCTCTAATACTACCGTCCGATCCGAGACCCGTGCTCTGCTAGAGCATATGCCATCCGCATACGAGAGGAGGCATCCTCCCCGACGTTATCACCGGTACTTTTACTCTCTTTGATACTATTGTGATTGCATTGATTGACCCCGCTCTACTCACTCATATGTATGTGAAACTTTAGCATCCAAAGAAGACTCTACCCGTTGAGTCTATTGAGTTCGTAATTCGAGTGTCAAACCCTTTGGGTCAATACGTGCTTGTTGATAAAGTGTGCAAGAGATGCCCCTAATAATTCGAGAATCTCTGCTTTCCTACCGATCCGATGCTTCTACCATTTCATGAATTCGATGTTATTCTTGGTATGGATTGGTGACAGACATGATGCAAGGTGGATCGCAAAAGGAAAACCATTAATTTGAGGAGTGCAAATAATGAGGTAGTCCGAGTCGAGTCTCATCGATTTAAAAGGAGTGCCAAGAATAATATCTTCTATGACCGTCAAGATATGTGAAAAGGGTGTGAAACATACCTTGCGTATGTGTTTGGGAGTAAAGAGACGGAAAGGAAACTCGAATCGGTACCAGTGGTTTGTGAGTATTCGATGTTTTTCCCGAGGAGTTACCGGATTGCCACCGGTTCGAGAAGTGGAATTCGCATCGGTTGTACCGGTACTACGCCGATTTCAATAGCCCCGTATCGTATGGCATTAACTAATTAAAGGAATTGAAGGTTCAATTGCAAGAATTGACGGATAGAGGTTTCGCCGACCGAGTTTTTCTCCATGGGGCGACTGTATTGTTTGTGAAGAAGAAGGACGGAACCATGAGGTTGTGCATCGACTATCGCCAACTCAATAAAGTGACGATAAAGAATAAATATCCATTGCCACGAATTGACGATTTGTTTGATCAATTAAAGGGAGCCTCGGTGTTTTCAAAGATAGATTTGAGGTCGGGTACTATCATTGAGGGTCCGAGAATCGGACATACCCAAAACCGCTTTTAGAACGAGGTACGGTCACTACGAATTCTTGGTGATGCCGCTTGGGCTCACTAATGCCCTCAAGGTGTTTATGGATTTAATGAATAGAATTTTCAGCCATACTTGGATCGGTTCAGTAGTTGTATTTATCGATGACATTTTGGTCTATTCGAAAGATGAAACCGAACATGCTGAACACCGAGGCTAGTGTTGCAAATCTTACGAGATAAGCGCTTATACGCAAAGTTCAAGAATGTGAATTTTGGTTGAAAGAGGTTAGCTTTTGGGGCACGTGGTGTCCGTGATCGGTGTCGTGGTGGACTGAACAAAATTTCGCCATAGTCAATTGGAAACCTCCAAGGAATGTTACCGGTTAGGAGCTTTTTGGGGCTTGCTTACATTACCGACGGTTTGTGAAAGGATTCTCGATGATAGCCACACCCATGACAAAACTTCTTCGTAAAGATGTCAAATTTGAATGGACGGAAAAGTGTCGTAAAAGTTTCACCAATTGAAAACCCATTTGACGAAAAGCTCCAGTTCTAGTACAAACGAATCGGCAAAGAGTTTGTCATCTATAGTGATGCCTCCCTACTTGGGTTAGGTTGCGATTGATGCAAGAAGGTCGAGTTGTGGCCTATGCGCCGAGACAATTAAAGCCACATGAGAAAAATTATCCAACCCATGACCTCGAATTGGTCGCCATCGATTCGCTTTAAAGATATGGCGACATTACTTATTTGGTGAGAAGTGCCAAGTGTATTCGGATCACAAAAGTCTCAAATATTTGATGACTCAAAGAGACTTAAATCATGCGACAAAGACGATGGCTCGAGTTGTTAAAAGATTATGAACTCGTTATTGATTATCACCCGAAAGGCCAATGTGGTTGCGGATGCCTTAAGTCGAAATCACCGCTTGCTTTACTGAGCGATGAATGTACACTTGTCTATTCTACCCGACAATGTGTTAGTAGCCGAATTGAAGGCCAAACCATTGTTGGCTCATCAAATTCGGAAGCTCGTAAAGTTGATGAGGAGTTGCTTGCAAAACGGGCCGAGTGTGTTCTCAACAAGGAATCGAGTTTCAAATTGATGATGACGATTGTTTGAGGTTCGAAGTCGTCTGTGTTCCAAAGAATTGAACTTATTTCGATAATTCTAAATGAAGCCCATTGTAGTCGAATGTCAATCCACCCGTAGTACTAAAATGTACAATGACCAAACGCCAATTTTGGTGGTCCGGTATGAAACGAGACATTTCAATTTGTTTCAAGGTGTCCGATATGTCAACAAGTGAAAGCGAACATCAAGTGCCATCGGGATTACTTCACCGATCATGATACCCGAATGGAAATGGGATCGAGTCACAATGGACTTTGTATCCGGACCGCCATTGTCGTGAGTAAGAAGGATGCGATTTGGGTCGTTGTCGATAGACTAACTAAGTCGGCTCACTTTATCCCCGTGACGCACGGATTTTTCAATGGACAAATTAGCGGAATTGTACGCTTCTCGATTGTGAGATTACACGGGTGCCTATTTCTATCGTGGTCGGATAGAGACCCAAGATTTACGTCGCGATTTTGGAAGAAATTGCAAGATGCTTTGGGTACCAAGTCGCATTTTAGCACCGCTTTTCATCCCCAAACCGATGGTCAATCCGAACGGATAATTCAAATACTCGAGGATATGTTGAGATGTTGCATCCTTGAGTTTAGTGGTTCATGGAACGGTATTTACCTTTGATTGAATTCGCCACAACAATAGCTTTCAATCAAGTATTAAGATGGCGCCTTACGAGGCTTTATACGGTCGTAAATGCCGCACCCCATTATTCTGACCGAACTTAGTGAAGGTAAATTCTTCGGTTGATTTGGTTAAGGATGCCGAGCAAAAGTTCGAGTAATTCGTGAAAGTTTGAAAGTCGCTTGGATCGCCAAAAGTCGATGCGGATTTGAAAAGAAAAGATATTGAATATCGTTGGAGACAAGGTCTTTCTCAAAGTTTCACCTTGGAAGAAGGTGCTTAGATTTGGTCGTAAGGGCAAATTGAGTCCGAGGTTTATCGGGCCATATGAAGTATCCGAACGAGTTGGGCCACCGATATCGATTAATTTTGCCCCGAGCTCGAAAGGATTCACAACGTTTTCATGTCTCGATGCTTCGACGATATAGGTCTGATCCATCGCACGTAATTGCTCCATCTCGAGATTGAGATTCAGCCTAATTTGAGCTATGAAAAGGAACCGTTCGCATTATGAGGCGTGAAGTAAAAGAGTTGCGCAATAGGAAAATCCCGTTAGTAAAGGTGTTGTGGCATAAACACGGAATGGAAGAAGCCACTTGGGAACTTGAGGACTCTATGAAAGAGCGATACCCGAGCCTATTTACGGTAAGATTTTCGGGACGAAAATTTCTAAGTGGGGAGAGTTGTGACATCCCTAAATCGACCCTAGTCGGAAAGTGGTTTCGGGACCACCAAACCGAGTCATAATAATAATTAACCATCATAATTGATGCTCATTATATGTATATATGCATGTGTGAAAATTTCGTGTTTGGATTTTGTTAATAGTAAGTGAATTTTTATCAAATAGGACTTATGTGAGAAAATTTAGAAATGTGCTAGGCAATTGTAAGGTGGCCTATTAATACATGTGGGAAAATAGTTGTCCTTGCATGTCAAATAACCCACTTCCTAAGGTGAGTGGCCGCCATGACAAGAATATATAAGGGAACATGTTTCCAACATGTTTAGTTAGTGGATTATGTAGAAAAAATAAAGAAATGAAAAAAAAATGAGCATGGATGCCCCCCTTGTTGCCGTGAGTAGAGGAAAAGAAAGGAAAAAATTGTTCATCCATTCTCAAAATCTTGGCTGAAAATACTAAGGGAAAAAGGAAGGATTTTTGCTTCATGCTTGGTTTAGAAGAGAACTAGAAGGAGATTTGGTCATACTTGTGTCAAGATTAAGGTATGTTTGAGGTTGTGTCATGAGATTCATGCATGTTTTAGTTGCTAACTTGATGTTCATGTTAGCCCATGGTTCAAATCCTTGTTATGCCATGGAAATGGTATTTGGCCAAGGTTGATATTGTGTTAAAGCCATTGCATGCTAAATGTGAAGCTTGTTGATGATACATGTAATGATGGATTGATTACTCTTGAAATTTCTTTTAGCATTCTTGAGTAAGACATGGAGTTTTCTTTGTTTAACCATGACCAAAAATTGAAAGGGGATGGTGTGGGATGTATTCGCCATGGCATGCTCATAAGTGCGATTTATGCTTGTTGCATGATAGGTAAAATTTGTGTTTTGATATATGTGTATATGTGTTTGTACATGATGTTACAAATGAATGTGAAAATATATGCTAGATTGGGAAAATTTGATTAAATGTCCATGAGATGAAATTAGGTGATTAAAAGATGTTAGTTGACATTGTACATATATATATATTCGCCATTAAAGTGAGTATGTAGGTAATGTTGAATCAAGTTTTTGGTGCATATTCGTTAGGTGTATAATCGACCAAATGGGCGATTAGTAAGAATGGTTGCCGAATATACAAGCATACATATGCATGTGTAGTTGAATTATGAATGTTTAGCAAGATGGTTAAACTAGTGATTTATTGATTAAGCTCAAGGAGTTAAAGAAGGAGAATCAAGCAAGGGAAAGACGAAGGTCATCGAGTAGCCGACTTGGAACTATTTTACCCAACACGAGGTAAGTCATTAAGCACGATTTGATATTGCTTAAATGATTGTAAAATTTATGCAATTGTGTTTAATGGGATGATATATATATATAAATGAAAATGTATGTGTATGGAGTGATGACAATTGTTGAATGTAAAAGAAATAGTGAAATGTGTAGAAAGTTTGCTTTCGGCACTAAGTGTGCGGGCAATACGTGTGTACGGTGACAAGATTGGCACTAAGTGTGCGTGCTGGAAATATATGGCACTAAGTGTGCATGCTGGAAATATATGGCACTAAGTGTGCGAGCTCAAGGGCATGGCACTGTGTGTGGGCTTAAATCGCATGGCACTAAGTGTGCGAAATCGAGTATTAAGCACCGTGTGTGCGCATTCTATATATATATATAAATATCTCCAATCGAACAATTATATGGAGGGTGTGTCTCCATCGAGTGAGTATGGACAGCGGATCGGTAAGTACCTTGAGCTCATGACGAATAGGTAATACGCTCATGCTTGGGGTTGAAGTTGGTAAGCCTTAAATCTATGTGATGATTGAAATTGTATGGTTGTGCTGGAAAATGAGTTAATGTGTAAAAATGCTTCGATTATCTTGTTGTGTAGAATATGAAATGTGGATGTATGAATTGGTACGAGATTGGACCGAAAGGTCCGAGGTATTATGGTATAGATTCGATATGGACGAGTACCTAGCCTCATTTGTTGTACATGTAGTAGTAACTTTATCGATGGATTGACGAATGCTTATGACTTACTGAGTTGTAAACTCACTCGGTGTTTTCTTGTCACCCATTTTAGGTCTCTTGGACTCGTATTGTTATGCGTGCTCGAACCGTCGTTGAAGTCATCACACCGCTGAAATCTTGTGGTATTGTTTTTGTTGTTGAAGAACATTTGGCATGTATAGGCTATTATATTTTGTCGAATTGTGGGTTGTAAACTTTAAGCCATGTGAAAATGGCCTATGTGGTCGCCGAGTGGGATGCTAGAACCTATAGCCACGAGTCTTAGAAACTCAAATTTTGTTAAGGTGGCCATAATTTGTGTCATGTATGATGGATGATTAAGGCCAAGGAAAAATTCATGAAATTGGCATAGTCTACTGCAGTAACTGTTGCGGACAGCAGCAGTGAGATGAGATTGAAAATCACTAAAATAGTAGAAGTAGAATTAAATAGTGAGTAAATTATGGAACTGATCCTTAATGAATCTATTTTTATATGGACGAAACGAAACGACCATATGAGAAGTATACTGGGAGATATTAAAGTTCTCGTGAGACAGGGCCAGAACGATTTCTGGGTCCCCTGTCGCGACTTTGAAAATTTACCATAAATTATCCAGAAAGAATTAGGAGTCATGTCTTATATGTACAGATTCCATTTTGAGTCTAGTTTCATTAGAAACAAACGGCACCAGTATTAAAGCCCTGTACAGAAAGATATTCAAGTTGTAACGCGCGGAGGTCAGAGCAGTCGATCCCTGTAACATGGGTGACTTTAACTAATAAACTGTACCAATTGGCCCAACCAAAATTCTAAAAATAAATCCATGGATGGGTATATGAGTCTAAATTCAGGGAAAATTTACGAAACCAGTTTCCGAGTTTTGGAACTCGAGATATGATTTTTAAGGCGACGGTGACGCAGTTTTCCAGCCTGTCCAGAAATGCCAAATTTGTCGGTACTTTAAGAGGATTTGTCTCGTTAACCCCTCGTGTCCGACACCGGCGTCGGTCACAAGTTAGGGGTGTTACAGTCGTCAATTTGAAACTCTGAACACATATTAGAATCACATTGAGCTCGTTTAGCAACCAATTCGTCATTGATTTTCTGTGCTTCACAAATTTACCGTATTAACACTGGTTCTGCTTTTAATTTCGCTACTAGCACATCATCAGCGGAAATAGACAAATATACATTCATTGCTCGAAAAGCAAATAGAGATTTTTGACTTAGGGCATCAGCCACCACGTTTGCCTTACCTGGATGATAATAAATGACAATTTCGTAATCCTTTAATAATTCAAGCCACCGTCGTTGTCTCAGATTCAAGTTTCTCTGAGTCATTAAATATTTTAGGCTTTTATGATCAGTATAAACATGGCATTTCTCTCCAAACAGGTAATGACGCCAAATTTTAAGAGCAAACACAATTGCAGCTAGCTCGATATTATAAGTTGGATAATTTTTCTCGTGAGGCTTTAGTTGTCTCGAAGCATACCCAACAACTCTACCCTCCTGCATCAACACACAACCCAAACCGTTCAAAGAAGCATTACTGTAGACTACGAACTCTTTACCAGACTCTGGCTGAACTAACACAGGAGCCTCCGTCAAAAGGGTTTTCAGTTGGTCGAAACTTGTCTGACACTTCTCTAATCATTCAAACTTGATATCTTTCTAGAGTAGTTTTGTCAACGGTGTTGCGATCATCGAGAAACCTTTAACGAATCGTTGATAGTGCCTAGAGTGTCCCAGAAAGCTCTAAACTTCAAAAACATTCCTCAGAGGTTTCCAATCAAGAATGGCTGAAATTTTGTTCGGATCAACTCTAATACCCGAAGTGGATACAACATGTCCCAGAAAGCTGACCTCCCTTAGCCAGAATTCACATTTACTGAATTTTGCATACAACTAATTATCTCGCAAAATCTGAAGTACAAGCCTCAAGTGTTCAGCGTGTTCAGACTCATTGTGAGAATAAATCAGAATATCATCTATGAACACCACCAAAAATTGATCTAAATACTGTCTGAATACCCGATTCATCAGATCCATGAAAACTGCAGGGGCATTAGTGAGCCCAAACGACATCACTAAAAACTCATAGTGTCCGTATCTTGTTCTGAAAGCAGTCTTAGGAACGTCAGAATCTCTAACTCGCAACTGATAATAGCCAGATCGCAAATCAATCTTTGAAAACACGGAAGCTCCTTTCAACTGGTCAAATAAGTCATCTATCCGTGGCAACGGATATTTATTCTTTATCGTCACTTTATTGAGATGACGATAATCAATACACATTCGCATAGTTCCGTCTTTCTTTTTCATGAACAGGACTGGAGCACCCCAGGGTGAGAAGTTGGGTCGTGCAAAACCTCTATCGGTCAACTCTTGCAACTGAGGTTTCATTTCTTTTAACTCGGTCGGTGCCATACGATACAGAGCGATCGAAACTAGTGTCGTACCCGGAACCAATTCTATGCCGAACTCTACTTCTCTAACAGGTGGCAATCCCGGTAATTCCTCAGGAAACACTTCTGGATACTCACAAACTACAGGCACAGTCTCGAGCTTTCGTTCTGATACCTTGCTATCCAGTACATATGCAAGATAAGCTTCATAACCCTTTCTCACATATTTCTATGCTAACACAGAAGATGTCACTGCCAGTAACCCACTCAGATCACTAGATTAAACTCGAATCATTTCACCACTCGAACATCGCAAGTCTATAGTCTTTCGCTTGCAATTTACCATAGCGTCATGTTCGGTTAACCAGTATATTCTGAGAATAATATCAAATTCGTCGAAGGGTAACAGCATCAAATCCGCCGGAAAATAGAAATCTTTAATTATCAATGAACATCTCTTGTATACCTTATCAACTAACACATACTGACCCAAAGGGTTTGACACTCGTATCAAAAACTCAGTAGACTCAATAGGTAGAGTCTTACTGGACGCTAATCTTTCACATACGTAAGAATGAGTCAAACCAGGATCAATTAAAGCAAGCACACTAGTACTATAGAGAGTGAATGTACCAGTGATAACATCAGGGGAGGATGCCTCCTCTCGTGCACGGATGGCATAAGCTCTAGCAGGGGTATGAGTCTCAAATCGAATAGCCGTATTAGAAGTCTCTCTCTAATTACCACCCCTGCCTCCTGTATTTCTTGGTGGTCTACCTCTAGTTGTTGCACCACTCGATCTCGGACCTTGCATCTTATTTTTCTCATCAGGTTCCGTGCAATCTCGAATGAAATGATCCCGCGAACCGTATCTATTACAGGCTCTGTTAATAGACTTACCCCAACATTCACCTACATGTCGTCTTCCACACTGTGGACATTCGGGTTTTTCTTGCCGATTGTTGCCAACACTAGCAACTGAATTAGCTCGAGAGTTCGTTGATGGTCACTCCTTAATAGAAATTCTTGCAGTCGTCTTTGATCTGTTAGTATCGTCTCTAAACTTCTTTGCAGCCGAGAAAGAAGTTTTACCCGCCCATTTTTTACAAAAGTCTCTAACTTCAGATTTAGCTTTCTTTTTCTCCTTTCCAAGCTCTTCAGCCTTGCAAGCTCGTTCAACCAGTGTTACGAATTCTTTTATTTCTAGAATACCCACCAGTAGCTTTAAATCTTCATTCAATCCCTCTTCAAATCTTTTACACATGGCAACTTCATCAGTTACACACTCTCGAGCATATCGACTGAGTCTTACAAATTCATGTTCATATTCAGATACTGTCAAACGGCCTTGTTTAAGCTCCAAAAATTCTTTGCACTTTTGATCGATGAATCGTTGACTAATATTCTTCTTACGAAACTCTGTCTGAAAGAAGTCCCAAGTAACTCATTCCTTCGGAAACATCAAAATCAGGGTTCTCCACCAATAGTAGGCTGAATCTCGTAATAAGGATATGGCACACTTTAGACACTCATCGGGTGTGCAAGATAGCTCATCGAAAACACGGATGGTATTATCGAGCCAAAACTTAACCCTTTTAGCGTCATCAGTAACTGTGGCTCGAAATTCCTCGGCCCCGCACTTCCTAATCAAATCAACAAGAGGTTTACTCGGCCTCAAAGGATCAGTAGTTGCTGGTATTATAGGCACCGAAGGAGGATTATTTAAATTTGGGAATTGTTGAGCAGCCATATTGTGCAACCCACTCATTCATCATGGTAAAGAAGGCTTGCTTAGCCCCATCATCTTGATTACTCACAGATGGTTAAGGTTCAACAGGCGCTACACTCTCAATGTCATCCACTAAGGCTCTCTCCGGATTGGATTCGATTTACTAATCAAAACAACAATTTCAACCGTCAGAAGTCATCACACTATCATATACTAACATTATGGCATGTATAGCTAGACTCACACGCGCTACGGTAGTCTTAGAATCGACTAAACCGTGCTCTGATACCAATAAATATGTAACACCAAAATACCCGTATCCATTGCTGGAGTAGGGTTACATAACATAACCTGCTCAACTCCTCTATAGAACACTTCGCATACATAAGAATCAGATTTGCACTTTTAAGTTTCAATAATTTTGAATCCAATGTAATTAAATAATTATAACAATAATAGCATGTTTCCATGAGTAACTTCTATAGTATGCGCATACAAAAGGGTAAAAGTGTAAAGTCTTGAGCTTAATGAATAACATCATAAAACTAAAACTTTTTTATTCATTTAGTGATTTTTCTCCTCTTGACCGAATACACATACATAATATATATCTCAAATACTTAACATGTTAGTTCAAGCATAACATAGTCACACTCAAATCACAAATATGAACTTATATGTCAAGTTGATTAACACTTCAAGATTTATATCTAAACCATTATTAAATCCATACATAGGACTTTAGCCATATTCGCATGGCTTTATATACAATACCATCAAAATAGCAAACCTCCCAAAATATTATCCTATACATGCCATAATGTCTACTAGAGTTTTAAAAAAAAGGTACCAAAAAGGTTGTCAAAAGATGTGATGACTTCGTAACGGTTCCAAGCTTTCCTCGACAAGATGATCTATACAAAACCAATAAACACATCAAGTGAGTTATTAACTCAGTAAGTTCTAAGAAATTTCAAGAATGTCATAACTCGATTATCTTAGCAAAATAATATTTCAATCCAATACTAGCCAAATTCAACCATGATATCACAAGGAAATCTTATGTCACATACGTACATTATGAATTTGGTACATACTTACCCGAATTCACTATGTACTCCTACACTATTTAATCACAAATTGAAAATACCATGGTAAATGTCATATACAAATCATTGGCGTATATGTAAATGGCATACAATGTCCAATTATTTAAATAAAGCACAAACCAAGCCGCTCCATCTATCAATCCAATCTCCAATCCATTTAGATTCATTTATCACTACTTTATATCTTTGTTCAATTATATAATAATTGAGCCGATTACCTTTCTCTTCTTTCTCTCTTCCCAAGCATTATATATTAATACACATATTAGAATCAAATCCCATGTCTAGTATCCATGCACATTTCATTACTCCCAATTTAATGTTTTCATGAATTTTCATTTGCACAAGTAGTGCTCCACGATCGATATCGCACACTTAGTGCCCGAACTGAAAGTCGCACACATAATGCTCTTACTTATTCGCACACATAGTGCCACGTTTTCTTTCACACATAGTGCCATGTAATCTCGCACACATAGTGCCGCATAGCCTTGCCACATAGTGTTGTATTTTCTTATCTATAGCTACCACAATATCATAGATAGGTCAATATTTTCACATTCGATTTTCAAAAACTCATACATACCATGGTTTCTTATGCAACTTATTTTGTGCCATTTATGTGCAATGTTAACCGTAGCTTAAATTACTTAAGGACTTACTTTTTAGTCGGATGATCAACTTCGATCGGCTACTCAACCGCTTTCGCTTTCCCTTTGGCTGAACTTGGCTCCCTTTGATCTTGAGCTCCAACTCCAACTAGCAAAAGAAGGTGCCGAATTGCCTTAGTGTAATTTCTCTTTTTCTTTTCTTTTGTTTCGCCTTTGCAAGAAGAAGAAGATGAACATTTATGTTTCAATTTCTTCTTTTCTTCATCTTTTTATTTTTAATTCATATTATTTATGATGTTTTAATCACTTATCAAATAATATTTTAATTAAATTAAACTTAGTGGAGGGAAATCATTACTTGGTCGGCCACTTAATGCTTATTAGGCATTTTAACTTGCAAACCCAAACTTTCATACTTTGAAATTATTTGGTCGTCACACATTTACCTAACATATTTTCTAAGTTTCTCAACTAAGTCCTTTCAAGTGAAATTCACATTCATATGACTAAATTAAAACATCAAATTTTTTCACACATGTACTATCACACATAGAAGATGTGAAAATTAATTTTTAATAAATTTTATGACTCAGTTTTATGGTCCCGAAACCACATTCCAACTAGGGTCAAATTAGGGCTGTCACAAAAGTGGTCTTCTCTTGGTCATTAGAAGATATGGAAATTTGGTTATACCTTGAATAACCATTCAAAAAATAGTAGATCACTTTCCTAGCTAATCTATCTAGCACTTAATCAATAAATGGTAGGGGAAAATGGTTCTTCCTAATTGCCTTGTTAAGCTTGCGATAGTCCATTTATATCCTCTATCCTATGACAATGCGAGTTGGAATGAGCTCATTGTTATTATTACTCACTACCATGACACCTCCTTTCTTAGGTACACATAGTATAGGACTCACCTATGAGTTATTTGAAATTGAGTAAATAATGCCAGCATCAAGCCACTTGATAATATCTTTCTTAACAACTTCTTTCATGAATGGATTTAGTATTCTCTGTTGTTCAATAGAATATCTATGACAATCTTCCAACAAAACTTTATGCATGTACAGAGTAGGTTTAATTCCCTTTATATCAGAAAGGGTCCATTCTAATGCCTTCTTAGATTGCCAAAGGACCTCTAACAACTTAACCTCTTGCTGGGTGTCAACTCCATAGAAATTACTACTGGTAAAGTGTTGTTGTCTCCCAAATATGTATATTTTAAATGTTGCGGCAAAGGTTTCAACTCCAGTGTGGGAGGTTCCTCTACAGAAGTTTTAGGAGGATCAAAAGAGTAACCTGATAAATTTAAGGATTCAAACTTCTTCCCTAGTCTATCCACAAACTGCTTGGCTTCCATAAGTTCACCAATGTCTTCAAAACCATTGTGTCACTCCGCTCAAGTGAGTCTTCATCACTATCAGAATTGTTATGGAAAAATTTTGCAAACTGTTACTCTACTATTGTTTCTATCAACCTAATGGCATGGAATTCTTCATTCTCATCAGCACATTTCAAGGCATCAAATACATTGAAAGTAATCACCCAATCATTTACCTTCATGGTCAGCTTGTCTTTCTGCACATCAATAAAAGTCTTACCAGTAGCAAGAAAAGGTCTTCCTATAATAATTGGCACATCCTGATTAGCTTCACATTTTAAAATAAGGAAATCTACATGAAAAATAAATTTATTAACTATTACAAGCACATCTTCAATTTACGTTCCAGATGTGCATAGGATCAATCAGCTAGAGGCGCTCGTCCTTCAGGTTGCTGATATTGTTTTGTTGTGGCATTTTTGTTGGTAACATGATTTTATTCTGCTACAACATTATTTTGTTTACCCTTTTCAGTTGATTCTAAATTCTTTCTTTGGTTGAATCTAGAGTTGTCCTCTTCCACAATGGTGTCTTAAACAAGATCATCCAACTGTGTCCCACTTTTGAGAGTGATGGTCTTGCACTATTCCTTACCTTGTGTTCTTGAATTCTTGGTATTGCTTGACAATACTCCTTATGGCCTTGTATTTATAGTATTCGCTATTTGCCCCACTTGATTCTCAAGAGTTCTGAGGGACGCAGCCTGGCTCTAAACTACAGCATCATTCTTGGCCATATATTCCTTCAGGAAGGCTTCAATGGAGGTAAAAGAAAATGCTTGGCCCTGTTGAACATTTTGCCTGAACATAGGATGATTATAACAAGGCAGTGCACTGTTAACATTCTGTCTCGAAACATTATTTAAATTCCCCGTACCTTGATTATTCCAACTAGAGTTTGAATGCTGCTTCAACCCTAGATTGTAGGTGTTGGAATAGGGGCTATTATTCCAGTTAAAATTACCCATGTAGTATACAGATGCTGGGTTAGATGGGCATTCATCAAACACTTGGTTTTCACCATAATAAACACACAATAGTTCAGCTAATTTCATCTCCTAGACTGTACTGGGCCTTTTAATTGTTTTAATCATATTAGCTAAAGAAGATACTTGGGCTGTTGACAAAGTGATTGCATCAAGCTCCATGGTACCAACAGCTTTCTTACCCATCCCATCTCTTATGGTAGGATATTGATAATCATTGTTGGCAATCTTCTCCAAAATCTCATATGCTTCATTATAAGATTTATCCAACAAGGTACGATTGGCAGAAGCATCAACTACTATTCTCGTATGTGCATTCAACCCATTATAAAAAATCTCCATCTGCGTCTAGAGCTGGAATCCATGCATCGGACATTTCCGAAGTAATTCTTTAAATCATTACAAGCTTTATATTGCATTTCATCCTCTGATTTCTAAAAAGATGTGATGTTATTTCTAAGCTTGGCATTCATATTTGGTGGATTATACCATAGCAAAAATCTCTGCTAAAGATCATTCCATGATGCCACTGTTCCCAATGGAAAAGCATTCAACCACACTCTTGCACGATCTCTCAAAGAGTACGGAAACAATTTAAGCCACAAAGCATCTTCAAGAACACCATGTTGTCTAAATAAGTCACAGACTTCTAGAAAAAGTCTTAAATGCAGTCTTGTATCTTCAGTGGGTAATCCACCAAACTATCCTACTGTTTGCAACATCTGGAACATTACTGGTTTCAGCTCGAATTGTTGAGCTTGTATGTGTAGTCTGACTATCCCTGGATTCAAATCATCCAAATTTTGAACAACATGTTCCCAAATTGGTCTATCTCAATCATAATGAATAGGAAGATCAACATCCTGACAATTAGATTATCATTAAGACTAGGATCATTCCCTTCTCTAGCCATATTTTACAGCTCTTTTCACCTCCTCCATAAAGTTCTCTCGATCTCTAGGTCAAAAGGATACTCTTCATTAGCAGAAGGTCCTTTTCTCATACACTGATGGCAAACCTTTTGAAATTAAATACAATTAAGTTAGCTAAAACTATGAAAACAAAAGAAAATAACAAAATCAAATTTCACCAATTGCCAATCCTTGGAAACAGCGCCAAACACTTATTGCTTGTGAATATCATATACGAATTGTGCAAGTATACACATCGAACAAGTAATAAAGTGATGAGTGAGATTGTCTCCACAAGGATTTGAACAATATAATTTGGTCGAGTTATAAAAGTGAGGTATGATTAATGTTATGACAAAAATAATTATAAGAATGAAGTAATAATGATGTGTGCAACATGTGTACCTGATGAATAATAGTAAATGCTATGATAAGACAAGTGTAAGAATACAATGGAAAATTCGAGAATAATTACATGGATAATATGCAAACAAACAAGTAAACAACTAAAACAGCTATGGCAAAGATACTACAGCAAAGGATAGAGGATCTACGATGTTGATTTAGAAGGTCAGGATTACTAAGAATCTGCCCTTACTAATAGTAATGCCTTGGGAAAACCATACTCAATCTACTGCTCAGAAGAGTTCTAAAACGGTGTAGTTCTTTCGAGAACAAGACATCAAGATAACTTGTCTTAAGCAATATATGTCTATAGGCCTTTAGCACGACACCCTACACTATTTTGTTTTCTTTCCGTATGAACGTTGCTCCATGTATGGAGGCTGCTACGGTCGAACACTTGCTCATATCATTCAATTTCAATCTGCTTAACCTAACCTTGTCAGAATTAGATTAGTTTAATGAAAATGTTGTACATCCATCTATGTTTAGAGTTTGCAAACATGCAATTTTGTAAAAATCAATTGAATGAAATAGTGTATTAAAACAGATCTATGCTTTAGTCATTAAAGGGAATAAGAGTTTCATCAAGTAATCCAAACCCTATGAGATCTATCTCATGGGTTGGAAATTCAAATTCAAATCTAAAGCATCATTCAACATCATTTTCATCAAATCAATTCACGAAGAGTAATCACAAAATAATGAAAGAATTTCTGGAAGATAACTTCCTCTTATCAAACCCATAATCCAATGATGAAGTGTCCTATGGTGGCTGAGAGGGACTGCCTTCGTCTTCCTCTTCTTGACTCTACTCAGTCGCTACCCTCTCTTTGTGTTTCTTTCGCCCCCTTTAGGGTTTCCTCTTTTGGATTTTATAATTGCTTTCCCTAGGGTAAATCCAGTAGCCCATGATTTTCTTCCTTCTTTTTTAGGTAGACATTCCTGGTACAAGTTCAATTGGGCCTAAGACTAGTACGCTTTGAGTGCTGACTGGACATCTTCCCAGTATAGCCATAGCATTCGTGTTGACAAACTTTCCAACCCTTTACCCTAGCAAACCTTCACTTCTTTACTTCTTGTTCTTTATCCTGCACTTGCCAATCCACCATCGCTCACAACCCTTCCACAAGTAATTAAAAATAACTAACATTTAAGTATAGTCCAACTCCTAATGTAATGCTAAAATAAGAAAAATACTTATGGAATGTCCTAAAATGCAACTAAATGTACCAAGTATAAGCAATTAGCTAGACCTAAAGGCATGAAATATAACTCTTTTCAAGAACAATCACGTACTCAGTTAAGGTTAATTGCTATAAATATCACAAATTGTGTCAGTTTTCAAAATTATAATTTTTTGCTGTGCAATAAAATCATTTTCCAATCGGGTTTTTTCCAACAATTGGTATCAAAGCCATGTTGTGCTATGTTTATGGTGTAAACTGATATCGAATCTCTCTCTTCATCTTGTTTGATTAATATTTGATAAGATGTAGTATTCTTGTAATTATTTGCATGTTTAAGGGAATGTATGTGAATGAATGCGATATTATATACATCTGCTATATAATGATTATTTTCTTTGCCAAGGTTGTGATTCTTATGAGATGGAATGTAGACTTTCATCTCCATGTAGGATTTATATATATAGAATTCTTGTGAGCCGAAAACGAATATAGGACATAAATGTAATTTTTTTTAAAAAGTAGTCCATGATGATGATAAGATGGAATGATAATGGCTGAAAACACAAGGAATGCCTTGTGAAAACCTAGGTAATTTTTGTTTTTCATTTATCTTCTAGAAATAGAACCATGAAAACCTTGGCTGGCAATTTTATTTTATTATCCATGTCTTTTATGTATTTGTTTAATAATTATTTATGATATAATTGTGACATATATGTATGAGATGATCCATAAATGATCTATTAAAGATAAGAAGTGTGGTAATGAGAAAATACATGTGTTGTATTGTTCCATCCACTTATTTAGGTTATTCGATTACTGTGAGAAGTGTGATAATGAGAAGGTGCATGTTTAGGATTAGATCTAACAAGAAAATGCTTGGTTTTTAAATGGTTAAATATGACTCACCTCCCTTTCTTGGGAACCTACATGGTGCAAAATTTACATTCACTTCTTCAATTTTTCCCTTAAATGAAAAATTATGGAGAATTAATATTGTATGATTGACTCTTGTGAATAAATGAATATGAATATTATAAAATTGACATAGCATGTCATGCATACATGAGATAAGCATGTTATATAGTTATAGAAAGAATGTCACGTGTACTTGTCATGCATATATTAATCATACATGATTGAATTCAAAAATTAAGAACCTTGCATGTTTTTAAAATATTGAGTGGGAGAAGGTCCCTAAACAAGACCTACGACCTTAATCAATGGTCTCTTGTAATGGCATGGAAAGTGCACTACTCCACGGTAGGATTGTTGTGTGGATTTCCCTGAGGAGATTTCTTGAATGAAAGAAGAATTCTCATGTGATCAAATGATAATTGGATCGACCCTTGTGGTAGGCATTATAATGCGATAGGTCAAGAAATTCTATCTTCAAAAGAGGACAACTAGTCATAGTATACTACACGGTAAGATTGTTCCACGGTGACTCATTTGTGGTGCATGATGCGATAGGTGATGTGTTGATGGTTATACACTCAAGATCTTTTAGTTAAATAACTCCCCACGAAGCTCTACTTAAGTTAGACTGATGGTCAAACGTTATACAATTATTAGTACGTGTGAATGCCTAAGGAATTAGGTCATGTACTCATTGGATGGAAATCAATATTCTTATTAGTTGATCATGATCACCCCACAATAGCTTAATTCAGTGGGTGTGGGAATTATTGTCGCAACATTTTATAAATGTTTTCAAGGTTTCATGTAAGATGCATGCATAATCTTAATGCATATCATAATGTTGTAAAACTTTTTTTGAAACATTTGTTTAATAGAAAGATATTAATATATGAATGTTTAATTTTCAGTTCAAAAATGGTACCAACTCCCTTATTGAATATACTCATTGAAAACAAACTAAATGGAAATAAAAATAAGGAATGGAAAAGGAACTTGATAATTATCCTAAGTTGTGAGAAACCTAAAATAGTTCTTCATAATAAATGTCCACCGGCCACTCAAGTTGAGGCTAGAAAATATTGGGAAGAGTCTGATAAGATAGCCCATTGTTATAAACTGGCAAGGGTGACCAGTGTTCTATATAAGCAGCTAGAGAATTGTAAGACTACTAAAGCAATTCTACATAAGCTAGAAGACATGTTTAGAGGCCAAGCTGCCTTGGCTTGATAGTCTGGCATAACTAGTTTGATGAATGCCTAGAAAAAGCTCAGCACTCCGGTCAAAAACCATATGATCACTCTTATGGGATACTTTTTTGAGTCTGTAGACAATTATACCAATCTGGATCAAAAAATTCAAATTGAGACGGCGTCCAAAAGCTTGTCAAAGAATTTTGCTGGTTTTCGGGTCACATATAACCTTAGCAACAAAAACCTAATGCTTCCACAAGTCATGAAGGACTTACAATCCTATGAGTTGAAGCGAATATAGTAGTAATTTTTTTTCTCAAAAAGGAAGAGAAAGCACACTAAGAAAGGCAAGGCTAAGGTCTCTAGGCCACCACAAGTGGAAATGAATAAAACCAAAATGCCTAATGACTTATCTAAGTCTAAATGCTTCTTCAATAAGAAAGCACACTTTAAAGAAAACTTTAAAGAGTGGAAGGAATACCTAGCTATCAAAGGCAAAGGTATGGAAATCTTGATGATAGAAGCTTGTCTAGTGGAAGATTCGATAGACCATTAGGTCATTGATTCAGGAGCCACTAATCATGTTTGTATTTCTCTATAGGGGTTCGAGGAAATGAAAGATCATAGAGATAAGAGGTTATCGTTGCATATCAAGAATGAGAGAAGTGTGGCACTTGAAGTAGTGGGAGATGTAAATATTTATTTTGATAATTTTAGGAAGATTATTTTAAGAGACATTTTCTATGTACCAAGTTTCAAAAGAAACTTATTTTTTGCTGCATGCTTATATAAAGACGACTTGACTGTAACTTTTAATAATAGAATTAGAATATTTAGAAATCACAATCCTATCTTTAATGGATGAATGTCAAATAATCTCTATTCTATCAAACCAAAGATGTACACACTGCTTGAAACTGAAATATCGAATAAAAGACTTAAAACTTCTCACTTTAAAAACGCATACCTTTGGCATTTGAGACTTGATCATATTAACCAAGAAAGAATCACTAGACTTGTGAAAGATGGCATCGTAAGTTCACTTAATAAGTTAATCTTCCACAATGTGACTCTTTCTTGAAAGGTAAGCTGACTAAGTGATCTTCTATTGTAGAAGTAATGAGGGTCGAAAAACCCCTAGAACTTGTGTACACTAATGCATGTGGCTCCATAAGTGTTAGTGCAAGAGGTGGTTATGAATATTATGTAACCTCTTATTGATGACTATTGTAGATATGGGTATGTATACCTAATGCACTGCAAGAGTGAAACATTTGATAAATTCAAAGAGTTTTGTGTGAAAGTGGAGAAACAACTAGGTTTTCCCATAAATACTGTAACACCCCAAACCCAGCCCGGACGTTATGGCCGAACCTGACGATGTCACATGAAAGTACTTTCCAAAACTAAGTTGTTGATAAGCCATTTTTGTTATCTTGTAGTATCTCTAAATCAAGTTATTTGTTTCAACATGTTATCCATTTATTCACAAGCCGTTATAATTAGCGGAAGCTTTTAAAACGATTTACGTAACGGTGAGTATTTTAAAAGAGAGCATTTGTAACTTTTGAAAACCCAAGTTTTCCTACCACTAGCAATCATAAATCATAAGCAACGAAAAACAAATCCCAAATTTAAGCAAAAATCCATAGAGGCCTTATTACAGAAAAGTACCCCAAATAATAATACTCATAATTATAAACTAATACGAAAATATATACGGTAGTGTGGCCACCCTTTGAGTCCCTCGCTGCACCGATCCACCTATGCCTGGGGATTACCTACACAGTGAAACAAAAGGGGTGAGTTTATAAAACTCAGTGTGTAATTCTCATGCACAAAAACCTATAGCATACAGATAATCACATCTGAGCAAAAGCCCTTTTCAGTAACAGTGCCAGTCCAGTTCGAGCCTTAGCCCATCTCAACATAGTAGCAGTTACATACATGCAATTGCAAGATCCCTACCCATCCAGCCTCTACACACCATCTCCGTCCAACCTTACACTCCATGTGGGAATATAATCAACCCACCCAACCCTACACTCCAAGTAGTACCGAATGCGACACCATACAGTAATATGCAGCTGAGCTGGCAGTAGACCAAGCTCGAGGCCTTTTAGTGCACTTCCTCTAAAGAATATAACCCCAACTTAATGCAATGCAATAGACAAACATGTCATGCCAAATCATGGTATTATACAGGCATTTAGTACAGTTTTAGCAGCATGTTTCATATACAGTCATACAGGTATTTACATCATATAAGGGTATAAAGGTCATTTCAATCATTCAGGGGTCTAAGTGCACTTACCGACCCTACAGTAGATTCACAGTAGTCTCAGGTGACCCGTGCAACCTTAGCAGTTTAACAGTGAAGATGGGCTCATAAGTCCATGTCATTTGCCTAGGTAGGCCCACACACCCGTGTGGCCCACAAGGCCCAAAAATGGCCTTGGCTGTGTTAATCACATGGCCCGGCCCAATAGTCCTATGCACTCGTGTGGTTCACCCGTGTGGGGCGTACACGTCTGTGGGGCCCACTCGGCCCAGTTTGACCCAGCTCATGAAATGCACATGGCTTGCCTCATTGGTCATATGCCCGTGTTTGAACACACAGCTTACCACACGAGCAGCCGCACACCCGTGTGGAGTAGACGATTCACATCTCTGACTTTTTGCCTATTTTAGTTTGTGAGGTTGTGTTTACACACACTTGATTTCAAAAAGTGTGCAGCTCTTGAGCACTTCAAACCTATATTCAACCAAGCACACAATTAATCACATAACAACTGGATTAAACGACCCCTCATCAAAACACTTATCCAAAGATCTATTGCCACTTGCCTTGATTGAACGACTGAGGCTTTGCACAGTTAAATCGTTGTAAAACACTGATTATTAGCCCTTAGTGATTACCTGCATTCCAAGCGAATCTTATTACCCATTATTCACACAAATAGTTTCAACCAAACATATATCAAACTTACCGAACAACGACAGAGAAGGGTGCAATCTGGTGATGTCGCGGATAAAGAACAGAAGAGAAGGATTGAATTAAAAAAGTAAAACAGAGGGGTAACGGCAAGAAGAGGAAAGAAAGGAAAAGAAAATGATGTTCAGAAAAGTGAAAAGCCGAAAGGGGACAAGAGTGAAGATGAGAATTACCTATCAATATTCGGCCAAAGAAACATGCAAGATGATGCACAACCTATTGGAGGAAAAGAGAAAGAAACAGAGAAAGGAAAAAAAATCAGCAGGAAAGCAACCGAAATGAGAAGGGAGAAAATTGCCAAACCCGAAAGAATTGAGAGAGAGAATGTTTGGCCAAAGAAGAACAGAAAAACAATAAGCAAAGAAAAATGAACAATTGCCGTAGGGATGATCAAAGTCGAAATAGACGAACAAGAAATATACCCGAAAAGAACCCTTAGCAACATTTGGCTTCCCAAAAAGTGAAAAACGTTGGCAACAACCGAAAAGGAGAGAAAATACCTTCCAAAAGCCGAAACTAGAGAAGCAACAGTTCAAGTTTGGCACCAACACTCCCTCTCACTTCAAACTCCCATATTTTCCTCCTCAAATCCCTCAAAGCCGTCCACTCCTCCCTCAACCACCTAATTCAAATTCCACTACAACTCCTCAGTAGTTCAGTTTGACTAAAGCACCCACACAACACTAGCAGCAAAATAAAACACTCCACTATGCCCACCAGGATTCAAACTTCAGACCTCAGGTATCAATGACATGCCACTCATCCCCTAGACCAGTAGGCCCATTCTGACATATTTTCCCCATATTTATTTAAAAACTTACAGACTAGAGACAGGGATTTATTCATTTAAAACAAAAATTTTGCACAAGCCAAGGCTTGAACCCAAGACTTCTCAGACTCTTTCCAGGACACTTAACCACTGAAGCAGACATGCCTTTTGTGTAAGACAACACACGAAAATAAATATCAAATATTTTCATGGGGCGTTACAACTCTACCCCCTAAAAGAAAATTTCGGCCTCAAAATTTTACCTGATCAGAACAGATGAGGATACTGTTGTCGCATCGAATCCTCAGGCTCCCACGTGACCTCCTCAGAGCTATGATTACGCCAAAGAACCTTAACCAGTGGGATGGATTTTCTTCTTAGAACCTTTTCATTTCGCTCTATTATCTGGACTGGATCCTCCTCAAAGGTCAGATCTGGCCTCACCTCAATCTTCTCAACAGGTACAATAGATGTAGGATCAGAGTGATAGTGCCTCAACATAGAGACGTGGAACACATCGTGAATCCGATCTAACTTTGGAGGTAACTGCAACTGGTATGCAACTGGTCCCACTTATTTTAGTATACGGTAAAGCTCAATAAACCTAGGGCTCAACTTGCCCTTACGTCCAAACCTTAGTACTTTCTTCCATGGTGAGACCTTGAGAAAAACAAAGTCCATCATAGAATACTCAATCTCTCTACGCTTCAAATCTGCATAGGACTTTTGTCTGTCTGCTGCCACTTTCAGTCAATCCCGAATCAATCTAACTTTATCCTCGGTATCAGAAACTAGCTTAGAGCTATAGAACACGCTGCTCACCCAACTCAGTCCAGCATGAAGGTGTGCGATATCTATGACCATATAATGCCTCGTAAGGTGCCATTTGTATGCTAGACTATAGCTTTTGTTATATACAAACTCTGTTAGTGGCAAGTAATCCTCCCAACTGCCTTGGAAATCAATCAAGCAACTCCTTAACATGTCCTCCAGTATCTGTATCACCCTCTCTGACTGACCATCTGTCTGAAAATGGAACGCAGTACTGAAATCCAATCTTGTACCCAGGGCTTCATTTAACTTTTTCTAGAACCAAGACGTGAAGCGAGGATCCCTATCAGATATTATTGAAACTGGTACCCCATGTAGTCTCACTATCTTAGACACACACAATTTAGCCAGTTTCTATAATGAGTAGTCAGTAGAATTGGAATGAAATGAGTGGACTTGGTCAATCTATCCACGATGACCCATACTGAATCCTTCTTAGCAGGCGTTAGGGGCAACCTACTAACAAAGTCTATAGTCACTCTCTCCCACTTCCAAAGTGGAATCCTGATTGGCTGAAGCAACCCTAAAGGTAACTGATGTTTTGCCTTAACCTACTGGCAAGTCAGACATTTACCCACAAAGTCCGTAACTTTCCGCTTAAGACCCGGCAACTAATATAATTCATGAAGGTCTCGGTACATCTTATTTCCCCCAGGATGCATAACATAAGGGCTACTATGCACCTATCGCAGTATAGACTGCCTCAAATTAGTATCCTTCGGTACACAGATTCTCCCACGGAAACAGAGAACCCATTCGTTGTTCAGTTCAAAATCCATAATCCCCACTCTCAACCTGTCAAAAACGAAAACCCAATGACTCGTCTTCCATCTACTTACCCTTAATCTGATCCATCCACGTCGGTTTAACCTAAAGCTCTACCAACAAACTAACATCATCAAATAAACTGAGGCGAGCAAACATCGCCCTCAGATCGGTCATAGCTCTACGGCTCAATGCATCGGCCACCACATTAGCCTTACCCAGATGGTATTCGATCGTACAGACATAGTCTTAAGCAGCTCAATCCATCTAGCTGCCTAAGATTTAGCTCCTTCTGAATGAGGAGATACTTAAGGCTCTTGTGGTCAGTGTAGATGATACACTTCTCACCGTACAAATAAGGCCTCCAAATTTTCAGTGCGAATACCACTGTAGCCAACTCCAAGTCATGCGTCGGATAATTCGCCTTATACATCTTAAACTGACGAGATGCATACGCTACTACCTTACCCCCTTGCATCAACACACACCCCAACTCAACATGTGATGAATTACTGTAAACAATGAACTCTTTCCCTGATTCTGACTGTATCAAGACAGGGGCCTCAGTCAGGACCTTCTTGAGCTTCTTGTAGCTCCCTTGCTATGCAACGGTTTAGTTAAACGGTACTCCCTTACGCAGTAGCTTAGTCAAAGGTGCTAGAATCAATGAAAACCGCTCTACAAATCGTAGATAATACCCAGCTAGTCCCAGAAAACTGCAAATCTCAGATACAGTCTTAGGTTGCTTCCATTCCAATACCGCCTCAATCTTTCAAGGATCAACCCTAATCCCTTCAGCAGATACCACATAGCCCAAAAATGTAACCTCTCGTCACTAGAACTCACATTTACTGAATTTGGCGTACAGTTGTTTCTTCCTCAGAATCTACAAAACTCGGATATGTTCATCATGCTTATCTTCAATTCTCGAATACACCAGAATGCCATCAATAAAGACTACTACGAACCGAGCCAAATAGGGCTGGAACACTCAGTTCATCATAACTATAAAAGTTGTTGGTGCATTCGTCAGTCGAAATGGCATCACTAGAAACTCGTAATGACCATAACGAGTCCTAAACGCGATCTTGTATACATCAGTTTCCTTAACCCTCAGTTGATGGTACCCAGATCGAAGATCAATCTTAGAAAAAATCAAAGATCCTTGGAATTGGTCAAATAGATCATCTATCCTCGATAAAGGATACTTATTATTAATGGTCAATTTATTCAGTTGCCAGTAATCAATGCACATACATATGGATCCATCCTTTTTCTTCACAAACAAAACCGGTGCTCCTTATGAAGACACACTAGGGCGGATGAACCCATGATCCAGTAATTCTTGAATCTAGGCTCTAAGTTCCATAAGCTCCTTCGGTGCCATTCTATAAGGGGCGATGGACACCAGAGCTATACCCGGCAAGAGCTCAACCCAAATTCAACTTCAAGGTTTGGAGGTAACCTAAGTAACTCCTCAAGAAAGACATCCAAAAAATCATTAACCATTCTGATATCTTTGACAGAAGAAACTCTAGAGTCTAAAACACTAATGTACGACGGATACGCCTCAAATCCCTTTCGAACCAACTTTTTAGCCCTTAAAGCATAAATCACATTCAACAAGTAGTTCCGATGTACTCCAATTACAATTACCTCGTCGTACTCCACAGTTCTCAGTACAATCAGTTTAATAGCACAATCAAAACTCACTCGGTGCTTAACCAGCCATTCCATTCCAAATATTAAATCAAATTCTCCAAAAGGAAGTTCCATCAAAACCGCCAAAACGATAATCCCTTGAATCTCCAAAGGAAAATTTTTGAACAGTTTATTCACCCTCATCGTATGCCCCAATGGACTCAGCACAGTAACCTCACTCGTAGTGCACTCAACCAAGATACCCATAGTCTCAAACACAGTACAAGCTATATAGGAGTGAGTAGATCCTAGATCTATTAGTGCAGTATAAGGTACATCATAAATAAAGAACGTACATGTGATAACATCCGAAGCATCTCTATCCTCACTTTAACACCCTTAACCTGTATCTAACACCGGGACAGGCCTTAAGGCATTACCGAAACTTTACACTTTCAGTATACTAAATCGGGTCACAAAATTTCATTTGAATTTAAAACTTTTCAATCATAAACATCTCGTCCCTTGTATAGGCCTTCGAGACCTATAACATATTGGAAGGCAATGCGGGACAAATACGGGCATGTTCAATTAACCTTGGGCTCCTCAAAAAATTTTGCTTAACATAAAGGGACACATGCCCGTGTAGGTGGGTCGTGCGGACTCACACGCCCGTGTATCTTAGGGCACACCTATGCCCTTCAACCGAGGGTAACACTGACTTATCAACATGGCCATGGAACACGCTCGTGCTGTCTGCCTATAGACGAAACTATCATTTTAATACGGCCATGGTGCACGCCCATGTGGCCTAGCCGTGTACAACTTTGAGCTAAAATTTAAGTACAGGGGACACACGACCATAGCACACAACCATGGGAGGGAATCGTGTGTCACACACGGCCTAGACACACGCCCGTGTGTCCAACCATGTGGATATTATTAGGCTATTTTCCAAGCCTTTTGTCACCCCTTTCTACTACTTGTGCCTAGTGATTACCAAGTTTGAGAGAAAACATAATTTTATGCTTGGAAATAATCTTAATGAAAATAGTTTTTTGGAAACCTCATATCATTGGTTTCATACATAAATGGTTATTTCCTCCTAAGTGTTTTGGGTTCCCATGTTACTATAATCCATCTAAAATTGGCTCATTCATGTGACTCATTGCCAATTGATAGCAACCCATCATTTGTAATTAAAGTCGTGCATAAAATCGTAGGTCATAGCCTACTTAAATTAAGCCAATTTTCGTGGCCAAATACAAAGAGATAAACATTTTTTTAAATGCCTTCATTTGGCAAATCAAATGACACATATAACAAAATACTCAAAAATACTATACATGCCATTGAACAAAATAAACAAAGTCTTTATACGAAAGCTTGTCTAGTTGATAGTGTGTTGACTCTCCAATCGTCTTCCAGTCCTTATGAGTCATTGAGCTCTGTGAGATAGGGAAAAAGAGAGGGGTAAGCATTTTTATGCTTAGTAAACTCGAATAATCGGAAAGTAAACTTACTGTGTAATTAGCATACATCCATATTTAAATCATGAAATCATCAATTATGAAATGATTCCCTATCACGTGCACTCAATCAATGAGTTAGTTACATAACAAAATATCATGTAATTTATGTATATGAGCTCATCATTCATCATCTTATTGACATACTTCATATTAATCCCATTAAGTTTCTAAGAAATCTTGATGGAATACCAATTATCCGTCAATTCTTACGAATGATATTTCACATATATGTGCTCCCGCGAACCTCACATCTTACAGCGGGATTACTAGTCTAGGCTAAATCCCCTGTATTGTAAACTCATAAGGTGATGTCGGGATTACTAGTCCAGGTTAAATCCCTTATTGCGACAAACACCCTTACTGAGTTGGGATCTGAATTGCCAGTCCAGGCTAAATTCAGACCCTAATTGAATTACCCGTCCGGGCTAAATTCAATGCACATATATTCTTCGGGAGGCTCGATCATCCAAAGGAACACCCGTCCGGGATAGATCCTTTTCATAATTGAGATTAACAGATTACCCGTCCAGGCTAAATCCTTTCTACAACACATTCAGGATCTCAATTCACTTGTAAATCATGGTTTATCCATCGAATTCCCTTTTTAACCTCAACCGACACATTTTTCGACAAATCATTTTCAAGGATGCATTTCATGTAATTTCATGCCATCAATAAATGCACTTATCATGCACTAATAAATCATACAATTAGATATGTTAGGAGTTTACTTTAATTTATCTGAACTTACTTGGTATTCGTTTCAGAGTTATGTTTCGTGTAACACCCCTCGCCCGTATCCCTCGTCGGAACAGGGTTCGAGGTGTTACCCGACTTTTACTAACGCTTCTATACTAAACAGGGCCAAGAAATCTCAAACAATTTAAAACTTTTCTTTTCACATACGATCTGTCCCATATATGGGCTTACGAGGCCCAAAATATCACTAGCCAACATAGGCCAATTTACATGGCCAAAACACTTTATCAATACAAGCCACCACCTTTGGCTAACTTATAGCATCACATACTCAACATTAAAACCCTATACATGCCATAGACTCGAAATACTAGGATTTACTTACACCAATAGCGTGAGCTCGATAGTGTGATAATATCTCCAGCGAACTCCAACCCGAGCAAGTAACTGGAGCCAACAATCTATAAAACAGAGGAATATAACAACGGAGTAAGCTTTCATAAGCTTAGTAATTTTTAAGCAATGCAAACAAATAAACGCAATTATACTTTGATTATTTAATTTCTCAAGAGGCCATATTCTAGGTATATTGCCATCTGGCCGAATACACGCAAACACATAATGCACGTTCAGCATTCTTATCACACTTAATCTGAATTCATATAACACAATTAAATCAAATACTTCCACATACTTTCACACCCTGACCCTGTGTATCATGATCATAGATATAGTTATAACATTTATTCACGTATGTATCACATTACACACTTATTACTCACTTCAAATCAAACTCACATATGAGTACATAATGTATACCTGGTCCACTTAACGTATTGAATGTATTCATTTGTCAATCTAACACGAGGTACCTTAGTCTTAGACTTTTCTCAAATCACCGGCATTTTGCCTGCTAGGCTCGAGGCCCGATTATCATTTCACCGGCATTATAGCCTGCTAGGCTTGAAAGCCCGAATAGTATCTCACCGGCATTATAGCCTGCTAGGCTCAAAGGCCCAAATAGTATTTCACCGGCATCATAGCCTGCTAGGCTCAAAGGCCCGAATAATGTCTCACCGGCATAATAGCCTACTAGGCTCAAAGGCCCGAATAGTGTCTCACCGGCATAATAGCCTGCTAGGCTCAAAGGCCCGAATAGTGTCTCACCGGCATAATAGCCTGCTAGGCTCAAAGGCCCGAATATAATACCAGTACTAGGCCTGCGGGATTTAACCCAGATATAATACCAGCACGAAGCCTGCGGGATTTAACCCGGATATACATCAAATATCATGCATATTTAATCATATATTAACACATCTCATTCAACATATCACATTAGTAGTCATTTGCTACATTCGGATATAAGCTCCATATGAACACCATCTTTTACATTTCGGTTCAAAAGTCATACATAAATATCACATATCCATTTCACCATTCAAACTTAACCCATAGTGACCATTCGACTAAAAGTCATATACATAAATTATTTATTACACAACTTAATTCAAGTAGAACCAAAAGGTCACAATTCATCTAATATATACATATTGCTCACTGATTCGCACACAATCTTTCAAATTAGCAATTATAAGATGGTTCCGCACATAGTCCATCCTTATTGATAATTTACGATGGTTTTACCCTTACTCACATATATGACATAGGCAGTTTTACCTATGCTTCTCAATTCACATTCATGATTCAATATCAATCGGTTTAACATGTATAAGTACATATCGCATACTTGGCCAACTTAATGTATTGAATGAATTCAATTGTCGATTTAACACAAGGTCTCATAGTTGAACCTAAACATGAAACCATTTCTTATAGGTTCGATTCACATCAATCATCATTTTCATTTAATTTACATGTACATAATTAGGTTGTTCGTACCTGAATAATTTACTTTACAGAACGAATCCACATATCGTATTAGCCCATAGCCTTATAACACCACACTTTTAATAGTTCACCTCATCGAAGTTCACAATTAATCACTTTAGTACAAGCCATTTTCGGCTACCACAAAGGACTAATAATAATAATTTTATACACATCATGGTTTCCTTTAGATATTTAATAATCACAAACCATGATATCTCTACCAACACATATATGGCATAGTTTATTCATTGTAACACTCATTTAGTGCATCAAATTTCCAAGTCCAATTCAACTTAAGCATAATAGCCATAATTGGCTTATAGCCTTAAATCATTACATATTCGGCACATTAACTAAATAAAATTTACATTCTCTTTACCATATTAATTTAACTCTTAGGCATATAAAAAGGAATCAAGCTTAAACACTTAAGAACTTACCTCGAATGTTACCGAACGATTACAACGGCTATTCGATTACTTTCTCTTTTCCCTTATCCGAATTTGCCTCTCTATGCTCTTGAGCTTAAATTCAACAATTTTAAACTTAGTCATTATTCGACGATTCAAGCATCACTTTCAGAATATATAATATATATATTCGACTTTCACACATACAGATCATAGTAAGCTTATAAGAAATCAATAAGCAACTCACTAACAATTTTTTGTCAATGTTTACCACATAATCATAATTTCACTGCAAGCTGTCTTCCTGAGAAACAGTCACTAAATCATTTATAACTAGAGCTACGAAACTCCAAATCAATTTCTGTTAATTTTCCATGAAAATAGACTCATATATCTTCTATCCATAAAATTTTCAGAATTTTTGGTTTGGTCAATCAATACCATATTTTTCTTAAAGTTTCCCCTGTTTCACTATTTGACTAATCTGACCACTCTTCACTACAAATCAAATTTCTCATTGTACAGATTTCAAAATATGTTCTCGTTGATTTCATTTGAAACTAGACTCATTAAGGAGTCTAAGCATATAAACTTTATCTTATAAATTTTTTTTTACAAATTATAATTATTTTCTAAATAAAAGGAACAGGGGACCCCGAAGTCATTTGACTTTATCCCACGCCACTTCAAATATCTCATTATCAGAAATTCATTTGCTTTCACGGTTTCTTTTATAAGAAACTAGGATCATTAAGCTTTAATTACATAATTTATTCAGCTTCTAAATCATCTCCCACAATTTATGGTGATTTTCCAAAATCACATTACTGCTGCTGTCCCAAGCAGATTTATTACCAATTCACTCTTTCACACATACCTTGTGACAGCCCAAAATAGACCCTAGCCGGAATGTGGTTTCGGGACCACAAAACCGAGGCATAAAAAAATAATTAAAAAATTTATTTTGATGCCTATAATATGTGTGTATTCATGTATGACATTTTTTGATGATTGATTTAGTGTTATAAAGGTGAATTTCACTAGAAAGGACCTAGTAGTGAACTTTGAAAGTATGATGGGGAAATGTGTGATGACTAATTAAAGCATGCATGCAAAGTAATGGACTTGCATGTCAAATTCCCTTTGTACAAGTGATGGCCGCCATGACAAAGAGATATGGGCTAAACATGTCATGAAACATGTTTTGTTGGGCATTAGGGAGAAATAATAAACAAATAAGCATGGGTAAGAAAAGAATGAAAAAAAAATGTGTGTGAGTGTGGTAATCCCCCCCTTGCCGTGAGTTGAGAAAGAAGGAAGAAAAAAATTTGTTGTGTTCATCCTTTCTCATCTTTTGGCGAAAATCATAAGAAGGAAGAAAGAGGATTTTTGCTTCATGCTTGGTTTAGAAGAGATCTAGAAGGTGATTTGGCTAAATTGGCATCAAGATTAAGGTATGTATGAGGTTGTGTTAGGAGTTTCATGCATGTTTTGGTTGCTAACTTGATGTGCATGTTAGCCATGGCTCAAATCTTTGTTATGCCATGGAAATGGTATTTGGCCAAAGTTGTTATGGTGATAAAGCCATTGCATGCTAAGTGTGAAGCTTGATGATGATGCATGCAATGATGGATTGTCTACTCTTGAGTAAGATTTTGAGTTTTCTTTTGTTCAACCATGATTGAAGTTGAAAAGGGGCATGATTGTCATATTCGCCATGATGCATTCATGAGCATGGTTCATGCTTCTTGCATGTTAGTTAAAATTTGTATATTGGGTGGCTATGGACACCTTGAAATTCGGCCATGCTCATATATGTATATATATGTTTGCACATGATGTTTTGGCTATGAAGTAAGTGATGAATATGTTCGTTTAAAGAAGAAGATGTTGAAGAATGCTTGTGAAATTGCAAGCACATTCGCCTAGCACACATATGAGTGCTTGATGTTATATTATAAGTTTTGAGCTACAATATGCAAAGCATTAACTAGTAAAATGCATGCTGTTTTTGTGTGGTATTAAGTGCATAATTGGCCTCAACATGGACATGTATATTCGACCTAAGGTAGCCTATTGATGGCCTTAGCTTTTCCTTGATGCTCGAATGAATTGTATTGAATTGCTTGATGTAGTATAAAATGTGCATGACCATTGTGTATTCAAGCTAAAGAGTGGCCATATGACCATTTAAACTCCTTGTCATATTCGGCCATAAGCTAGCACGATGAGGTTTTAATAAATTGAATTTGTTTGAATTAGCTCAAGAGCTAAGAGGGCCACAATTGGACAAGGGGAAGGAAAAAGTGATCGAATAGCCGTAAAAGCCGTTCGACAACATCCGAGGTAAGTCCTCAAGAAGCGACCTTAATTGAATTATGTGGAATGAAATATGGATGTATTGATTATTGATTTACGTGTGTATGAGTATTCGAATGATACCCGGGCTAAGTCCCGAAGGCGATTATGCTAATGATTATAATTGTGTTTGAGCCTTAGTAACGAAAATGAAATATGTATGTCCAATGATTATTGATGTATGTGTGCATGAGAAATTGAATGATATCCGGGCTAAGCCCGAAGACAATTATGCTGGAAATTACATCCGGTTAAGACCAAGGCAATTGTGCTAGTGGCTACATCCGGCTAAGACCAAAGGCATTCGTATGAAGTCATTCTATCCGGGCTAAGACCCGAAGGCATTTGAGCACATGGTTATATCCGGTTATATTCCAAAGAATCTTGGGCTGGAGGTGAGTGTTGGTTGCTGTAATAAATTCAATTAGTACACTCGAAAAGCCCAAAGAATAAGGTACGTTTATATGTGCATTGGAAAGTCGACATGTTTGAGCAACATTCGCTCAATCGACTAATGAATTTCAGTTATTGAATTGATTGATACTTTGTGAAAGTATATAATGATGAAGTGTGAAGTAAGAATGTGTATTAATGAAATGATGCATTTGGCTATGTGAATGTATTGCTGTAATTAGAGTTGATTATATTCCTTGAGACTTACTAAGCATAAAAATGCTTACCCCGTTACTTTGGCTCTCTGTTTTATAGATTTCGCTCGATAGCAATCGGATTCGGGATCAATAAAGTCAAGTCATCCACACTATCAACGCCTCTATTTTGGTATAAATTTTGGTTGAACTTTGAAATGGCATGTATAGGACTACCCTTGTTGGTTTGAAAATGTGGTGATGTATATGTATACGGCCATGCGAAAATGGCTCGTAAAAGGAAGCATGATCTTAGACTATTTGTGGTTTGTATGTATATATATATGGTGTCATGATGTGATTATGGATTGGAAATGGGAGTGTTGGTCACATGATCAGCCATTGGTATGGTTAAGATGATCATATATGAACCTATGTATGGCAAGGCTAGTTGGTTCATGGAGACTACAAAATAGGTAAGACCTACCTTAAAACAGATGCTGCCAGCTGCAGTGACGTGAATGTGAAAAATCACCAAAATTTGTAGGAATGGTATTAAATAGTGAATAAGCTATGTAAATGAACCTTGATGAGTCTATTTTCATATGGAAGAAACGAAATGGTCATAGGAGTTACATGTTAAGAGATATTAAGGCTATTGTGAGACAGGGCCAGAACGGTTTCTGGGTCCCCTGTCGAAACTTTAAAAATTTACTATAAATTATCCAGAAAGAATTAGGAGTCATTACTTATATGTAAAGATTCCATTTTGAGTCTAGTTTCATTAGAAACAAACGGCACCAGTGTTAAAGCCCTGTACAGAGAGATATTCAAGTTATAACGCGCGAAGGTCAGAGCAGTCGATCCCTGTAACATGGGTGACTTTAACTAATAAACTGTACCAATTGGCCCGACCAAAAATTCTAGAAATAAATCCATGGATGGGTATATAAGTCTAAATTCAGGGAAAATTTACGAAACCAGTTTCCGAGTTTTGAAACTCGAGATATGATTTTAAAGGCGACAGTGACGCAGTTTTCCAGCCTGACTGGAAATGTCAAATTGGTGGGCAAAACATGTGAACTTGGCTTGTTAACCCTCGTGTCCGACACGGCGATGGTCTCGGGTTCGGGTGTTACAATTTTATTGGTATCGAGCCACGGTTTAGTCGATTCTAGGACTACCGTGATGTGTTTGGGGTCTAGCTATACATGCCATTAAATGATGAATCGATAGTGTGGTGATTTCGACAATTTGACTTTGTGTTTGTTTATAGCAATGGATCCCGATCCCACCGAAGCGATAGCTGATGATGTGGAGAGTGTGGCGCTGCTCCGCGCAAGGGGACAGCGCCGGCGGACTCTCAACCTATGGCCAGCAATCCGAATGATGAGGCTAGGCAAGCCTTTTATAGTGTGATGAACGAATGGTTTAATCAATACATTCGAACTAACACTACTGTTCCACAACCTCCATTCCCGACAAATGCAACCCTGCACCTACAATACCTCCGGTGACTAACCAAATAAGGTCAAGTAAGCCCCCAGTCGATAGGATTCGAAAACATGGGGCCACGGAATTTAAGGCTACGGATGATGATGATGCCGAGCGAGCTGAATTTTGGTTGGATAACACTATCCGGGTGCTTGATGAGCTATCCTGTACACCCGATGAGTGCTTAAAGTGTACCATCTCCTTGCTACGCGAGTCCGCCTACTATTGGTGGAGTACTCTGACTTCTGTGGTGCCTAGAGAGCAAGTGACTTGGGAATTCTTTCAAACCGAGTTCCGAAAAAAGTATATCAGTCAGAGATTCATCGACCAAAAGCGGAGGGAATTTCTTGATCCTAAGCAAGGTTCTATGTCCGCTATCGACTACGAACGAAAGTTTGTGGGGCTTAGCCAGACGCAGCGTGAGAATGCATTTCGTCCGAAGCTATTATGTGTAAACGCTTGAGGATGGGCTGAATGATGATATAAGGATGTTTGTTGGCATTCTCGAGATACGAGAGTTCGTAGTACTTGTTGAGCGAGCTTGTAAAGTCAAGAGCTTAGAAAGGAGAAACAAAAAGTGATGTGGGAACCGGAGAATTCGAAGAGGTCCTCGGAAAGTCTCTTCAACAAGCATCGAAGAGATTTCGAGATGATGTGAGCCGGTCTAGAGGCGTTTGGGCTTTTCTAGACGAGGACGCGATCGACCCTGTGACCACACGAGTCACTTGATCGCCATGGGTGGAAATGATCGCCGAGAGAGGCGGAGTGTCTACATTGTGGCAAATGGCATTCGGGGAGCTGTTGGTTTCGTGATCGCTCTGTTATAAGTGTGGATCGGCCGACCACTTTATGAAGGATTGCCCGAGGATGCATGAGCAGAATGTAAGTCGAGTGCAAACACGGTGCTACCATCGCCGAGGTAGGCCACCTAGAAATATGGGCAATGTCGGTGGCGGTCGAGAGGATCTAGAGATGCTACCATCGGATCCGAGGCTCGTGCTCTGCTAGGACTTATGCCATACGCGCACGCCGAGGATCTGCCTCTCCGGATGTTATTACCGGTACTTTCACTCTTTTCAATACAAATGTGATTGCTTTGATTGACCTGGTTCTACTCATTCATATATATGTGAAACCTTAGCATCCAAAGAAGACTTTGCCTATTGAGTCTCATCGAGTTTGTAATTCGGTGTCAAACCCTTGGGTCATTACGTGCTTGTCAACAAAGTGTGCAAGAAAAGTCCCTTAGTGTTCCGAGGTTCTTGTTTTCCGCGGACTTGATGCTTTTGCCGTTCGATGAGTTTGACGTTATTCTTGGTTTGGATTGGTTGACCATGCACGATGCGGTTGTAAATTGCAAGAGCAAGACTATCGATTTGAGGTGCGCGAATAATGAAATAATTCGGGTTGAGTCTACGGACTTAAAGGGTTGCCACCGTAATATCGCAATGTTGGCCCGAAAATATGTAAGAAAAGGGTGCGGCGTACCTTGCGTCGTGCTCGATGACAAGGAATCGGAAAAGAAACCCGAATCGTGTCGTTGGTTTGTGAATACCGGATGTTTTCCACAAGAATTGCGGGTTTACCACCTGTTCGGAAATAGAATTTGGCATCGAATTGGTACCTGGTACCACTCCAATTTCGATAGCTCCGTATCGTATGGCACCAACGGAATTAAAGGAGTTGAAAGCTCAGTTGCAAGAATTGGTGGATAGAGGTTTTGCTCGTCCGAGTTGTTCGCCTTGGGGTGCACCAGTGTTGTTTGTGAAAAAGAAGGATGGAACCATGCGGCTGTGCATCGACTATCGTCAGCTTAATAAAGCGACGATAAAGAACAAATATCTGTTACCACGTATCGATGACTTGTTCGATCAACTGAAGGGAGCCTCAGTGTTCTCGAAAATAGATTTGAGGTCGGGCTATTATCAATTGCGAATCCGAGATTCGGACGTACCCAAGACTGCCTTCAGAACAAGATATGGTCACTATGAGTTCCTAGTGATGCCGTTTGGGCTCACTAATGCCCTACGCAGATTTATGGATTTAATGAATCGGATCTTGAGACCATATTTGGATCGATTCGTAGTCGTGTTCATTGATGACATCTTGGTCTATTCAAGAAATGAGACCGAACATCTTTGAACACCGCGGTTAGTCTTGCAAATTTTACGGGATAAGCAATTATATGCTAAGTTCAGCAAGTGTGAGTTCGGTTAAGAGAGGTTAGCTTCTTGGGTCATGTGGTATTCAGATCGGTATTCGAGTCGACCGAATAAAATTTCAGCCATACTTAATTGGAAGCCTCAGAAATATTATTGAGGTTCGAGCTTTTGGGGCTTGCTTAGGTTATTACCGACGATTTGTAAAGGCTTCTCAACGATAGCCACGCCGATGACGGTTACTCCAAAAGGATGTTAAGTTCGAATGGACGGAGAAATGCCAAAAAGTTTCGATCAACTGAAAACTTATTTGACCGAAGCCCCAATTCTAGTGCAACCCGAGTCCGAGAAAGAGTTTGTCATCTATAGCGACGCCTCCCTACTTGGGTTAGGTTTTGTATTGATGCAAGAAGGTCGAGTTGTGGCCTATGCGTCGAGGCAATTAAAGCCACATGAGAAAAATTATCCGACTCATGATCTCGAATTGGCCGCCATTGTGTTCGCCTTAAAGATTTGGCGACATTACTTATTTGGTGAAAGGTGCCATGTGTACTCGGATCACAAAAGTCTCAAATATTTGATGACCCAAAGAGACTTAAATCTGCGACAAAGACGTTGGCTCGAGTATTAAAGGATTATGAGCTGGTCATTGACTATTACCCGGAAAGGCGAATGTGGTTGCGGATGCCTTGAGTCATAAATCATTATTCACTTTACGACGATGAATGTGCACTTGTGCATTCGATCCGACAAGGTGTGTTAGTGGCTGAATTGAAAGCCAAACCATTATTGACACATCAAATTCGAGAAGCTCGAAAGTCGATGACGAGTTGGTCGCAAAAGCCGAGTGTGTTCGAACAAGGACTCGAATTTCAAATCGATGATGACGATTGTTTGAGGTTCAAAAGTCGTCTGTGTGTTCCAAAGAATTGAACTCATTTCGATAATTCTGAATGAAGCCCATTGTAGCCGAATGGCAATCCACCCGGGAGTACGAAGATGTACAATGATTTGAAACGTCGGTTTTGGTGGCATGGTATGAAGCGAGACATCTCGACTTTGTTTGAGATGTTTAATATGTCAACAAGTGAAAGCGGAACATCGGTGCCTTGAGATTACTTGACCAATCACGATACCGAGTGGAAATGGGATCGAGTCACAATGGACTTTGTATCCGGACCGCCATTGTCGACAAGTAAGAAGGATACGGTTTGGGTCGTGGTAGATCGATTGACTAAGTCGGCCCACTTTGTCCCCGTCGTCGGATTTTTCAATGGACAAATTAGCCGAATTGTACGTTTCTCAGTTGTGAGATTACACGGGTGCCTATTTCCATCGTGTTTCGATAGAGATCCGAGATTTACCTCGCGATTTTGGAAAAAGTTGCAAGAAGCTTTGGGTACCAAGTTGCATTTCAGCACCGCCTTTCACCCCCAAACCGATGGTCAATCCGAGCGGATAATTCAGATACTTGAGGATATGTTAAGATGTTGCGTCCTCGAGTTTAGTGGTTCATGGGAACGGTATTTGCCGTTGATTGAATTCGCTTACAACAATAGCTTTCAATCAAGTATTAAGATGGCACCCTACGAGGCCTTGTACGGTCGTAAATGCCGTACACCATTGTTTTGGACTGAGCTCGGTGAAAGCAAGATTTTCGGGGTGGATTTGGTTAGGGATGCTGAATGAAAGTGAAAGTAATCGTGAAAGTCTCAAGATAGCCTCCGATCGTCGAGAAGTCGTGCGCGGATCTGAAGCGTAAGGATATCGAGTATCGTGGGTGATAAAGTGTTTCTCAAGGTATCGCCTTGGAAAAAGATACTCGATTCTACCGTAAGGGCAAGTTGAGCCAAGGTTCATTGGGCCATATGAGATATCCGAGCGAGTCGGTCCGGTGGCATATCGTTTGATTTTGCCCCCGAACTCGAAAGGGTTCACGATGTCTTTCATGTTTCGATGCTTGACGCTATAGATCCGATCCATCGCACGTGATTAGTCCATCGAAATTGAAATTCAAGCTAATATGAGTTATGAGGAAGAACCGATTCGTATCCTATCACGAGAAGTGAAAGAGTTGCGAAACAAGCGGGTTCCGCTAGTGAAAGTGTTATGGCTCAAGCACGGGATAGAAGAAGCTACTTGGGAGACCGAGAACTCTATGAAAGAGCGATATCCAAACCTATTTACCGGTAAGATTTTCGGGGACGAAAATTTCTTAAGTGGGGGAGAGTTGTGACAGCCCAAAATAGACCCTAGCCGAATGTGGTTTCAGACCACAAAATCGAGGCATAAAAAATAATTAAAAATTTATTTTGATGCCTATAATATGTGTGTATTCATGTATGACATTTTTGATGATTGATTTAGTGTTATAAAGGTGAATTTCACTAGAAAGGACCTAGTAGTGAACTTTGAAAGTATGATGGGGAAATGTGTGATGACTAATTAAAGCATGCATGCAAAGTAATGGACTTGCATGTCAAATTCCCCTTTGTACAAGTGATGGCCGGCCATGACAAAGAGATATGGGCTAAACATGTCATGAAACATGTTTTGTTGGGCATTAGGGAGAAATAATAAACAAATAAGCATGGGTAAGAAAAGAATGAAAAAAAATGTGTGTGAGTGTGGTAATCCCCCCTTGCCGTGAGTTGAGAAAGAAGGAAGAAAAAATTTGTTGTGTTCATCCTTTCTCATCTTTTGGCCGAAAATCATAAGGAGGAAGAAAGAGGATTTTTGCTTCATGCTTGGTTTAGAAGAGATCTAGAAGGTGATTTGGCTAAATTGGCATCAAGATTAAGGTATGTATGAGGTTGTGTTAGGAGTTTCATGCATGTTTTGGTTGCTAACTTGATGTGCATGTTAGCCATGGCTCAAATCTTTGTTATGCCATGGAAATGGTATTTGGCCAAAGTTGTTATGGTGATAAAGCCATTGCATGCTAAGTGTGAAGCTTGATGATGATGCATGCAATGATGGATTGTCTACTCTTGAGTAAGATTTTGAGTTTTCTTTTGTTCAACCATGATTGAAGTTGAAAAGGGGCATGATTGTCATATTCGCCATGATGCATTCATGAGCATGGTTCATGCTTCTTGCATGTTAGTTAAAATTTGTATTTTGGGTGGCTATGGACACCTTGAAATTGACCATGCTCATATATGTATATATATGTTTGCACATGATGTTTTGGCTATGAAGTAAGTGATGAATATGTTCGTTTAAAGAAGAAGATGTTGAAGAATGCTTGTGAAATTGCAAGCACATTCGCCTAGCACACATATGAGTGCTTGATGTTATATTATAAGTTTTGAGCTACAATATGCAAAGCATTAACTAGTAAAATGCATGCTGTTTTTGTGTGGTATTAAGTGCATAATTGGCCTCAACATGGACATGTATATTCGGCCTAAGGTAGCCTATTGATGGCCTTAGCTTTTCCTTGATGCTCGAAGGAATTGTATTGAATTGCTTGATGTAGTATAAAATGTGCATGACCATTGTGTATTCAAGCTAAAGAGTGGCCATATGACCATTTAAACTCCTTGTCATATTCGGCCATAAGCTAGCACGATGAGGTTTTAATAAATTGAATTTGTTTGAATTAGCTCAAGAGCTAAGAGGGCCACAATTGGACAAGGGGAAGGAAAAAGTGATCGAATAGCCGTAAAAGCTGTTCGACAACATCCGAGGTAAGTCCTCAAGAAGCGACCTTAATTGAATTATGTGGAATGAAATATGGATGTATTGATTATTGATTTACGTGTGTATGAGTATTCGAATGATACCCGGGCTAAGTCCCGAAGGCGATTATGCTAATGATTATAATTGTGTTTGAGCCTTAGTAACGAAAATGAAATATGTATGTCCAATGATTATTGATGTATGTGTGCATGAGAAATTGAATGATATCCGGGCTAAGCCCGAAGACAATTATGCTGGAAATTACATCCGGTTAAGACCGAAGGCAATTGTGCTAGTGGCTACATCCGGCTAAGACCAAGGCATTCGTATGAAGTCATTCTATCCGGCTAAGACCAAGGCATTTGAGCACATGGTTATATCCGGTTATATTTCAAGAATCTTGGGCTGGAGGTGAGTGTTGGTTGCTGTAATAAATTCAATTAGTACACTCGAAAAGCCCAAAGAATAAGGTACGTTTATATGTGCATTGGAAAGTCGACATGTTTGAGCAACATTCGCTCAATCGACTAATGAATTTCAGTTATTGAATTGATTGATACTTTGTGAAAGTATATAATGATGAAGTGTGAAGTAAGAATGTGTATTAATGAAATGATGCATTTGGCTATGTGAATGTATTGCTGTAATTAGAGTTGATTATATTCCTTGAGACTTACTAAGCATAAAAATGCTTACCCGTTACTTTGGCTCTCTGTTTTATAGATTTCGCCGATAGAAATCGGATTCGGGATCAATAAAGTCGAAGTCATCCACACTATCAACGCCTCTATTTTGGTATAAATTTTGGTTGAACTTTGAAATGGCATGTATAGGACTACCCTTGTTGGTTTGAAAATGTGGTGATGTATATGTATACGGCCATGCGAAAATGGCTCGTAAAAGGAAGCATGATCTTAGACTATTTGTGGTTTGTATGTATATATATATGGTGTCATGATGTGATTATGGATTGGAAATGGGAGTGTTGGTCACATGATCAGCCATTGGTATGGTTAAGATGATCATATATGAACCTATGTATGGCAAGGCTAGTTGGTTCATGGAGACTACAAAATAGGTAAGACCTACCTTAAAACAGATGCTGCCAGCTGCAGTGACGTGAATGTGAAAAATCACAAAAATTTGTAGGAATGGTATTAAATAGTGAATAAGCTATGTAAATGAACCTTGATGAGTCTATTTTCATATGGAAGAAACGAAATGGTCATAGGAGTTACATGTTAAGAGATATTAAGGCTATTGTGAGACAGGGCCAGAACGGTTTCTGGGTCCCCTGTCGAAACTTTAAAAATTTACTATAAATTAGCCAGAAAGAATTAGGAGTCATGCCTTATATTTACAGATTCCATTTTGAGTCTAGTTTCATTAGAAACAAACGGCACCAGTGTTAAAGCCCTGTACAGAGAGATATTCAAGTTATAACGCGCGAAGGTCAGAGCAGTCGATCCCTGTAACATGGGTGACTTTAACTAATAAACTGTACCAATTGGCCCAACCAAAAATTCTAGAAATAAATCCATGGATGGATATATGAGTCTAAATTCAGGGAAAATTTACGAAACCAGTTTCCGAGTTTTGAAACTCGAGATATGATTTTTAAGGAGACAGTGACGCAGTTTTCCAGCCTGACTGGAAATGTCAAATTGGTGGGCAAAACATGTGAACTTGGCTTGTTAACCCCTCGTGTCCGACACCGGCGATGGTCTCGGGTTCGGGGTGTTACAATTTTAGGCTAAGAGGTATTACCGAGCTAAACATTAAATTTTTCATTCACAATACCAATCGACATAAATAGAAATCGAGCTGAATACATATTGATTTATAAGTTATAAATGCCATTTTTATATGGCCAAAATATTTACAATACAAAACATAACTATCACCGGCCTAAGCTATACATGGCATATAGTATTAATACGATAGTATGATGAATTCTGACAGTTAAAAATGTGTTTTCGTTTAGTAATGGATCCCGATCCCAATCGAGCGGTAGCTGATGATGTAGAGAGTGTAGCGCCTGCTCCCGCCCATGGGACAGCGCCGATGGACTCTCAACCTATCGCAAGCAATCAAAACGATGAGGCCAGACAAGCTTTTTATAGTGTGATGAATGATTGGTTCAACCAATACATTCGAACTAATACGGCTGTTCCACAACCCCCACTCATGAATAATACACCCCCTGTACCTACGATACCTCCGATAATTGATTAGATGAGGTTGAATAAGCCCCCAGTTGACAGAATCTAAAAGCACGGGGCTACTTTATTTAAGGCTACCGATAGTGATGATGCTAAGCAAGCTGAATTTTGGTTGGACAATACTATCCGAGTGTTCGATGAAATGTCTTGCACACCTGATGAATGCCTAAAATGTGCTATATCTTTGCTACGTGATTCTGCCTACTATTGGTGGAATACGTTGGTTTCTGTTGTGCCCAGAGAGCGAGTGACTTGGTAGTTCTTCCAAAACGAGTTCCAAAAAAAGTATATTAGCCAAAGATTCATCAATCAGAAACGGAAGGAATTTCTTAAACTTAAACAGGGTTCCATGTCAGTTACTGATTATGAACGAAAATTTGTGAGGCTTAGCCAATATGCCCGAGAATGTGTTTCTTCAAAAGCTATAATGTGTAAATGTTTCGAAGATGGATTGAACGAAGATATAAAACTGTTTGTTGGCATTCTTGAAATCAGAGAGTTTGTACTACTTGTCGAGCGAGCTTGCAAAGCCGAAGAGCTCAGTAAAGAAAAAAAAGCTGAAGATGGAGTTAGAGAATTTCGTAAAAGATCTTTGGGAAAGCCCTTTCGGTAGTCACTGAAGAAATTTCGAGATGATTCAGACCGATCTAAGAACACTTTGGGCTTTTCTAGACAAGACCGCGATCGCCCTGCGAGTACGCGAGCCACTTCGGTTGCCAGTGTTGGAAATGATCGTCGGGGCAGGACCGAGTGTAAGTATTGTGGGAAATGGCATTCGGGGAGTTGTAGATTTCATGACCGCTCCTGTTATAAGTGTGGATCAGTCGACCACTTTATCAAGGACTGCCCGAGATTGTCTGAACAGAATGTGAATCAGAGTGGGAAACCGGGTGCTACTACAGCTTGAGGTAGACCATCTAGGAATGCGGGGAATGCTAGTGGCTGTTAGAGAGGGTCTAGAGATGCTACGACCAAATCTGAGGCGTGTGCTCCTGCTAGAGCTTATGCTATACGGGCACGCGAGGATGTTTCTTCACCTAATGTCATTACCGGTACTTTCACTCTCTTTGATACTATTGTGATTGCATTGATTGATCCTGGTTCTACTCATTCATATGTATGTGAGACTTTAGCATCCAGTAAGACTCTACCTGTTGAGTCTACTGAGTTTGTGATTCGAGTGTCGAATCCCTTGGGTCGATATGTGCTAGTTGACCAAGTGTGCAAGAAATGTCCCCTAATAATCCGAGGTTCCTGTTTTCTGGCTGATTTGATGCTTTTACCATTTGATGAATTTGATGTTATTCTCGGTATGGATTGGTTGACTGTGCATGATGCAGTTGTGAATTGCAAAAGAAAGACTATTGATTTGAGATGTGCAAATGATGAGATAATACGAGTTGAGTCTGCTGGCGTGAACGGGTTACCCGCAATAATATCCTCGATGTTGGCTCAGAAATATGTAAAAAGGGGGTGTGAAACATATCTTGCGTACGTACTTGATAGTAAAGAATCAGAAATGAAGCTTGAACCAGTGCCGGTGGTTTGTGAGTATCCGGATGTTTTTCCTGAGGAATTATCGGGGTTACCACCTGTTCGGGAGGTAGAGTTTGGCATTGAGCTTGTACCTGGGACTACTCCAATTTCGATAGCTCCGTACCGTATGGCACCAACGGAATTGAAGGAATTGAAAACTCAGTTGCAAGAGTTGACGGATAGAGGTTTCGCTCGATCGAGTTTCTCACCTTGGGGTGCACCAGTATTGTTTGTGAAAAAGAAGGACAGAACCATGAGAATGTGCATTGACTATCATCAATTAAATAAAGTGACAATAAAGAAAAAATGTCCGTTACCGCGTATTTATGATTTGTTTGATCAGCTGAAGGGAGCCTCAATGTTTTCAAAGATAGATTTGAGATCGGGTTATTATCAGTTGCGAGTTCGAGACTCAGATCTACCTAAAACTACTTTCAGAACGAGATACGGTCACTACGAGTTCTTAGTGATGCCGTTTGGGCTCACTAATACCCCTGTAGTATTTATGGACTTGATGAATCGAATTTTCAGGCAGTATTTGTGTGACATCCCTAAAGTGACCCTAGTCGGAAAGCGGTTTCGGGACCACTAAACTGAGTCATAAAAATAATTAATTGTTATATTCTATGCTTACTATGTGTGTGCATGCATATGTGGAAGTTTCATTCTCTAATTTTTACCAATTTTATGAGAAATTATTAAATAGGGATCAATGTGAAACATGGTGAAATATGATAGGCTAATTTTAAATGGCTTATTAGTGCATGTTAACACAAAGGTGGAGTTGCATGTCAAATAACCCATTTCCTAAGGTTAGTGGCCGGCCATGACATGATGATGGGCAAAGAAAACATGTCCTAGACATGTTGGCCTAGTGCATTATGGAAGGAAAATAAAGAAATGAAAAAAAAAAGGAAAATGATGATAGCAAAAAAAGTGTGTGGATGTCTCCCCCATTTTGTCGTGAAGTGAACATAGAAAAACAAAAAAAAGTGTTCATCTTTGAACATGCTTGGCCAAATTGAAGAAGAAAGCAAGAGAAGGTTTGGTCACCCTTGAGCTTGAATTAAGGTAAGTGAGTTCATGTTGGTTCTTGAAAGGTTAGCATACTTTAAGCTAGCTACTAAAATTTCCTACTTAGCCATGTCAAAATCTTGGTTGTGTGGTAATATTGGGTAATCGGCCATGGAAGAAATTGAGGAAAATGATTGTTGTCTTTGTGTTGTAATGAATATTTGTGGATGGGTGAAATTTGAGTTAGTTAAGTGTTCATGTAGATGGTTTGGGTGATAGGGAAAAATCGGCTTGTGTGTGTATGGATAGTTGCCGAATGTGTGTATAGTCAAAGAAGAAATTCTTAAAGTGTCTAGTTAATTGATGTTGGGTAAATGATGTGTGTAAATTATTTAAAATAAAATAATTGTATGAGTATTAAGGATGGTACATGAATTGACCTTAGAAGAAATTTTAGTATAATATGCTTGGATGTTAATAGGTTATTGCTTTAATGACCGAGTGTGTCAAGGGATAATGCATGGACTAATTGATTAATATGTGTTAAGGAAAGTGAATAAATGTCTATTTGATAAGCTATATATATATTCGCTATGAAGGTGAAGGTTAAGTCATAGAGATTTTGGTGATATTCATATTCGGTCATAAGGGTTATATGTGTAACTTGGCTATGTGGGTTACTGAGTTAAGGTAAATTGCTTATTTGATATGGGTATTCAGCCATAAGCTAGCATGATGGGACTTTAATAAGATAAATTTGTTTGAATTAGCCCAAGAGCTTAGAGGATCGAAGTTGGACAAGGGGAAAGAAAAAGTAATTGAATAGCCGTTGAAGACATTCGACAACATCCGAGGTAAGTCATTAAGCATATATTTGGTATTGATTTAAATGATCATAATATCTATGCAATTGTGTTTAATGAGATGATATATAAATGAAAATGTATGTGTATGGAATGATGACATTGTTGAATGTATAAAGGTAGTAAAATGCGTAGAGCGTTTGGTCTCGGCACTAAGTGTGCGGGCAATAAATGGGCATGGTGACAAGATTGGCACTAAGTGTGCAAGCTTGAAAAGTATGGCACTAAGTGTGCAAGCTTGAAAAGTATGGCACTAAGTGTGCGAATTTAAATTATACGGCACTATGTATGCGAGCTTAAATCACATGGCACTAAGTGTGCGTGATCGATTATTAAGCACTACGTGTGCGAATTTAATATATATATATATGTTCGATCGGTTACTCATATGGAGGGTGTGACCTTATCGAGTTGATCATGGACAGCGGAAAGGGTAAGTACCTTGAGCTCACGGCGAATAGGCGCTATGTTCATGCTCGGGTTGAGTTGGTAAGTTTTAAATCTATGTGATGATTTAAATTGCATTCCGTAAATAAGGTATCGTGGAATAGATGAAAGTTCATTTGATTGCATGATTGTTGCGGAAATGAGATGATGTATGGAAATGCCTCAATTATCCTATTAAATAGAATATGAAATGTGAATGTATGACTTGGTATGAGATCGAACCGATAGGCCTAAGGAATCCATGGTATAGCGGTATGGATGAAGTACTTAGCCTCGTTTTCATTGTTTCGTTTAGTGATAATTTGGTTAAAGGATGGTTGTGAAATGCTTATGACTTCTTGAGTTATATACTCACTCGGTGTTTTCTTGTCACCCATTTTAGGTCTCTTGGACTCGTCTCTTTTTGTGTGCTAGGAACCGTCATCAAGTCATCACACCGCAAGCAATCTTTGGTATTGTCTTCTTAGTCGATCTAGGAGAACATTTGGCATGTATAGGCTATTTTGTTTTGTTGAAATTTGGGTTGTAAACTTTAGCCATGCGAAAATGGCCCATATGGTTGGTTGGATTTGGTTCCAAAACACTTATTCATGAGTCTTAAAAATCTTAATTTTGATAAGGTGGTCATAATTTGTGATATGAATGATGGATGATTAGTTGGGTCATGGAGGAATTATGAAATAGGCATTGTTTGTCTTAGTAACAGATGCTGACAGCAGCAGTGATGTGAGATTGAAAAATCACTAAAAATAGTATAAGTATAATTTAATAGTGAATAAATTATTAAATTGAACCCTGATGAATCTACTTTCATACGGAAGAAACAAAACGGTCATATGAGTCGGATTTTAAGAGATATTCAGGTTTTCGCGAAACAGGACCAGAACAGTTTCTGGATCCCCTGTTCCGACTTTGAAAATTCACTATAAATTAACCAGAGAGAATTAGAATTCATGCTCTATATATACAGATTTCTTTGTGAGTCTAGTTTCTTTAGAAACAAACGGCATAAGGGTTGGAGCCCTGTACAGAATGATATCCAAGACATAATGCGCAAAGGTCAGTGTAGTCAAACCCTGAAACAGGGGTGACTTTAACTAATAAACTGTACTAATTGGCTTGACCAAAAATTCTAGAAATAAATCCATGGATGGATATATGAGTCTAAATTCGGGGAAAATTTGCGGAACTGGTTTTCGAGTTCTGGAACTCGAGATATGATTTTTAAGGTAACAGTGACGCAGTCAGCCAGCTTGTCTGGAAACGTTAAAATGGTCTGTGTGACAAGTGAATTTAGTCTGTGAACCCCTCGTGTCCGACTCCGGCGACGATATCGGGTACGGGGTGTTACATTTTATTGGTATCAGAGCTATGGTTTAGTCGGTTCTAGGACTACCATAGTGCGTGTGAGTTTAGCTATACATGCCAAATTGTTAGTGCTTAATAATGTGATGACTTCGGACGGTTGAAATTTTGTTTTGGTTAGCAAATGGAACCCGGGGTAGAGAGACCCTTAGCGGATGACGTTGAAAGTGTAGCAGCTGCTCTTGCGCAAGGGACACCGCCTGTTGAGCCTCAGTCATCTGCGGATAATCAAGGTGAAGGAGCGAAACAAGCCTTCTTCACCATGATGAATGAGTGGGTCGCGCAATATGCCCGAACCAATCCGGCTGTCCAACCATTCCCGAATTTAAATACCCCACCCCAAGAGCCCGTAATGCCATCGATTCTCGATCCTGTGAGGTTGAGTAAACCACCTGTGGACTTGATTAGGAAGCGCGGGGCCGAGGAGTTCAAGGCCATAGTTACTGACGATGCCGAAAGGGCCGAGTTCTGGCTTGATAATACCATTCGGGTGTTTGATGAACTGTCATGCACACCCGAAGAATGTCTTAAGTGTGCTATATCCTTGTTGCGAGACTCAGCCTATTATTGGTAGAGGACCTTGATTTCCATAGTCCCAAAGGAACAAGTTACTTGGGATTTCTTTCAATCAGAGTTTCGAAAGAAATATATTAGTCAACGGTTCATCGATCAAAAGCGCAAGGAATTCTTGGAACTCAAGCAAGGCCGTATGACAGTATCTGAATACGAACATGAGTTCATAAGACTTAGTCGGTATGCTCGGGAGTGTGTGGCTGATGAGGTTGCTATGTGCAAAAGATTTGAAGAAGGATTGAATGAAGATTTAAAGTCTGCTGGTGGGTATTTTGGAGATAAAGGAATTTGTAACACTAGTTGAACGAGCACATAAGGCGGAAGAACTTGGAAAGGAGAAGAAGAAGGTTGAATTTGAAGCTAAAGACCGTCGTAAGAGATCGACGGTAAAGCTCCATTTTCTACAGTAAAGAAGTTCAGGGAGGACACAAATAAGTCAAGGACGACTGCGGGAGTTTCCATTAGAGCACGACCATCGATGGACTCACGAGCTACTTCGGTTGCTAGTGTGGGCAATAATCGTCAAGAAAAGCCCGAATGCCCCCAATGTGGAAGACGACACATGGGTGAATGTTAGGGTAAGTCTGCTAACAGGCCTGTTACGGATGTGGTTCGAAGGACTACTTCATTAGAGATTGCACGGAGCCAGATGAGAAAAATAAGATGCAAGGTGCAAGACCTAGTGGAACGACGGCTAGAGGTAGACCCCCGAGAATTTCAGGAGGTAGGGGTGGTAATCAAAGAGGGGCCTCTGATACGGTGGTTCGATCCGAGACTCGTGCTCCTGCTAGAGCATATGCCATCCACGCGCGAGAGGAGGCATCCTCCCCTGACGTTATCGCTGGTACTTTCACTCTCTTTGATACTAGTGTGATTGCATTGATTGACCCTGGCTCTACTCATTCATACGTATGTGAAACCTTAGCATCCAGTAAGACTCTACCTGTTGAGTCTACTGAGTTCGTAATTCTAGTGTCAAACCCTTTGGGTCGATACGTACTCATTGATAAAGTGTGCAAGAGATGCCCCCTAATAATTCGAGAATCCTGTTTTCTGGCTGATCTGATGCTTCTACCATTTGACAAATTTAATGTCATTCTTGGTATGGATTGGCTGACCGTACATGAGGCAGTGGTGAACTGCAAAAAGAAAACCATTGATTTGAGGAGTGCAAATAATGAGATAGTCCGAGTTGAGTCTACCTATTTAAAGGGAGCGTCAGTGATAATATCTTCAATGACCGCTCAGAAACATGTGAAAAAGGGGTGTGAAACATACCTTGCGAATGTGCTTGATAGCAAAGAGACGGAAAGGAAACTTGAATCGGTACCAGTGGTCTATGAGTATTCAGATGTTTTTCCTGAGGAGCTACCGGGATTGCCACCGGTTCGAGAAGTGGAATTTGGCATCGAAGTTGTACCTGGTACTACGCTGATCTCAATAGCCCCGTATCGTATGGCATTAACGGAATTAAAGGAATTGAAGGTTCAATTGCAAGAATTGACGGATAGAGGTTTCACACGACCGAGTTTTTCTCCATGGGGCGCACCAGTATTGTTTGTGAAGAAGAAGGATGGAACTATGAGATTGTGCATCGACTATCGTCGCTGAATAAAGTGACGATAAAGAACAAATATCCGCTGCCACGAATTGACGATTTGTTTGATCAATTAAAGGGAGCCTCGGTGTTTTCAAAGATAGATTTGAGGTCGGGTACTATCGGTTGAGGGTCCGAGAATCGGACATACCCAAAACGCTTTTAGAACGAGGTACGGTCACTCTGAATTCTTAGTGATGCCGTTTGGGCTCACTAATGCCCTACGGTATTTATGGATGTAATGAATAGAATTTTCAGGCCATACTTGGATCGGTTCGTAGTTGTATTTATCGATGACATTTTGGTCTATTCGAGAGATGAAACCGAACATCTTTGAACACCGAGGCTAGTGTTGCAAATCTTACGAGATAAGCGATTATACGTAAAGTTCAATAATGTGAATTTTGGTTGAGAGAGGTTAGCTTTTGGGGCACGTGGTGTCCGTGACGGTGTCGAGTGGACCCGAACCAAATTTCAGCCATAGTTGATTGGAAACCACCAAGGAATATTACCGGTTAGGAGCTTTTGGGGCTTGCGGATACTATCGACGGTTTGTAAAGGGCTTTTTAATGATAGTTGCACCGATGACGAAACTACTCCAAAAAGATGTTAAGTTCGAGTGGTCGGAATGCTATCAAGAAAGTTTCGATCGACTAAAAACCTGTTTAACCGAGGCCCCAAGATTAGTACAAATGAGTCCGTAAAGAGTTTGTCACATACGGTGACGATCCTGCTTAGGTTAGGTTGTGTGTTGATGCAAGAAGGTCGAGTTGTGGCTTACGCGTCGAGACAACTAAAGCCACATAAGAGAAACTATCTGACCCATGACCTTGAACTAGCGACCATAGTGTTCGCCTTGAAAATATGGCGACATTACTTGTTTGGAGAAAGGTGTCATATTTATTCGGACCACAAAAGTCTTAAATATTTGATGACTCAAGAGATCTAAATCTGCGACAAAGACGTTGGCTTGAGTTGTTGAAAGATTATGAACTTGTCATTGATTATCACCGGGAAAGGCCAACGTGGTGGTTGATGCTTTAAGTCGTAAAGCACCGCTTGCTTTGAGAGCGATGGATGCTCACCTATCCGCTTTCACCCGATGAGGTGCTAGTAGTTGAATTAGAGGCCAAACCGTCATTGATTCATCAAATATTTGAATCTCGGAAGGTCGACGCTGAATTGGTCGCTAAATGAGATGAATGTGTTTGAATGAGGAATCGAATTTCAGATTGATGACAATGATTGCTTGACATTCAAGGGTCGATTATGTATTCCAAGGAATTGAACTTGTTTCGATGATTTTGAATGAGGCTCACAAGAGTCGAATGTCACCCACCCGGTAGTACTAAAATGTACAATAACACAAACGTCAATTTTGGTGGCCCGTTATGAAACGGGACATTTTAATTTGTTTCAAAGTGTTTGATATGTCAACAAGTGAAAGCGGAACATCAAGTGCCATCGGGATTACTTGACCAATCATGATACCCGAATGGAAATGGGATCGAGTAACAATGGACTTTGTGTGCGGGTTACCATTGACTCAGAATAAGAAAGACTCGGTTTGGGTCATTGTTGATAGACTGACCAAGTCTACTCATTTTATCCCTGTCCGCACGGATTTTTCGCTCGATAAATTGGCAGAATTATACATCTCCCAAATTGTTCGATTGCATGGGGTGCCTATTTCTATCGTGTCGGATAGAGACCCAAGATTTACATCGCGATTTTGGAAGAAATTGCAAGAGGCTTTGGGTACCAAGCTGCATTTTAGCACTGCTTTTCACCCCCAAACCAATGGTCAATCCGAACGGATAATTCAAATACTCGAGGATATGTTGAGATGTTGCACCCTTGAGTTTAGTGGTTCATGGGAACGGTATTTACCTTTGGTTGAATTCACTTACAACAATAGCTTTCAATCAAGTATTAAGATGGCGCCTTACGAGGCTTTATACGATCGTAAATGCCGCACCCATTATTCTGGACTGAACTTAGTGAAAGTAAAATCTTCGGGGTTGATTTGATTAAGGATGCCGACCAGAAAGTTCGAGTAATTCGTGAAAGTTTGAAAGCTGCTTCGGATCGCCAAAAGTTGTATGCGGATTTGAAAAGAAAAGACATTGAATATCAGGTTGGGGACAATGTATTTCTCAAAGTTTCACCCTGGAAGAAGGTGCTTAGATTTGGTCGTAAGGGCAAATTGGGTCCAAGGTTCATCGGGCCGTATGAAGTATCCGAACGAGTCAGACCAGTCGCATACCGATTAATCCTGCCCCCTGAGCTCGAAAAGATTCACAACGTTTTCCATGTATCGATGCTTCGACGATATAGATCCGACCCGTCGCACGTAATCACTCCATCTGAGATTGAGATTCAGCCTAATTTGAGTTATGAAGAAGAGCCGGTTCGCATTCTGATACGTGAAGTAAAAGAGTTGCGAAATAAGAAAATCCCATTAGTGAAGGTGTTGTGGCATAAACACGGAATTGAACAAGCCACTTGGGAACCCGACAACTCTATGAAAGAGCGATACCCAAACCTATTTATCGGCAAGATTTTCGGGGACGAAAATTTCTTAAGTGGGGGAGAGTTGTGACATCCCTAAAGTGACCCTAGTCGGAAAGCGGTTTCGGGACCACTAAACCGAGTCATAAAAATAATTAATTGTTATATTCTATGCTTACTATGTGTGTGCATGCATATGTGGAAGTTTCATTCTCTAATTTTTACCAATTTTATGAGAAATTATTAAATAGGGATCAATGTGAAACATGGTGAAATATGATAGGCTAATTTTAAATGGCTTATTAGTGCATGTTAACACAAAGGTGGAGTTGCATGTCAAATAACCCATTTCCTAAGGTTAGTGGCCTACCATGACATGATGATGGGCAAAGAAAACATGTCCTAGACATGTTGGCCTAGTGCATTATGGAAGGAAAATAAAAAATGAAAAAAAAAAGGAAAATGATGATAGCAAAAAAAGTGTGTGGATGTCTCCCCCATTTTGTCGTGAAGTGAACATAGAAAAACAAAAAAAGTGTTCATCTTTGAACATGCTTGGCCAAATTGAAGAAGAAAGCAAGAGAAGGTTTGGTCACCCTTGAGCTTGAATTAAGGTAAGTGAGTTCATGTTGGTTCTTGAAAGGTTAGCATACTTTAAGCTAGCTACTAAGATTTCCTACTTAGCCATGTCAAAATCTTGGTTGTGTGGTAATATTGGGTAATCGGCCATGGAAGAAATTGAGGAAAATAATTGTTGTCTTTGTGTTGTAATGAATATTTGTGGATGGGTGAAGTTTGAGTTAGTTAAGTGTTCATGTAGATGGTTTGGGTGATAGGGAAAATCGACTTGTGTGTGTATGGATAGTTGCTGAATGTGTGTATAGTCAAAGAAGAAATTCTTAAAGTGTCTAGTTAATTGATGTTGGGTAAATGATGTGTGTAAATTATTTAAAATAAAATAATTGTATGAGTATTAAGGATGGTACATGAATTGACCTTAGAAGAAATTTTAGTATAATATGCTTGGATGTTAATAGGTTATTGCTTTAATGACCGAGTGTGTCAAGGGATAATGCATGGACTAATTGATTAATATGTGTTAAGGGAAAGTGAATAAATGTCTATTTGATAAGCTATATATATATTCGCTATGAAGGCTGAAGGTTAAGTCATAGAGATTTTGGTGATATTCATATTCGGTCATAAGGGTTATATGTGTAACTTGGCTATGTGGGTTACGAGTTAAGGTAAATTGCTTATTTGATATGGGTATTCAGCCATAAGCTAGCATGATGGGACTTTAATAAGATAAATTTGTTTGAATTAGCCCAAGAGCTTAGAGGATCGAAGTTGGACAAGGGGAAAGAAAAAGTAATTGAATAGCCGTTGAAGACATTCGACAACATCCGAGGTAAGTCATTAAGCATATATTTGGTATTGATTTAAATGATCATAATATCTATGCAATTGTGTTTAATGAGATGATATATAAATGAAAATGTATGTGTATGGAATGATGACATTGTTGAATGTATAAAGGTAGTAAAATGCGTAGAGCGTTTGGTCTCGGCACTAAGTGTGCGGGCAATAAATGGGCATGGTGACAAGATTGGCACTAAGTGTGCAAGCTTGAAAAGTATGGCACTAAGTGTGCAAGCTTGAAAATATACGGCACTATGTGTGCGAGCTTAAATCACATGGCACTAAGTGTGCGTGATCGATTATTAAGCACTACGTGTGCGAATTTAATATATATATATGTTCGATCGGTTACTCATATGGAGGGTGTGACCTTATCGAGTTGATCATGGACAGCGGAAAGGGTAAGTACCTTGAGCTCACGGCGAATAGGCGCTATGTTCATGCTCGGGGTTGAGTTGGTAAGTTTTAAATCTATGTGATGATTTAAATTGCATTCCCGTAAATAAGGTATCGTGGAATAGATGAAAGTTCATTTGATTGCATGATTGTTGTGGAAATGAGATGATGTATGGAAATGCCTCAATTATCCTATTAAATAGAATATGAAATGTGAATGTATGACTTGGTATGAGATCGAACCGATAGGCCTAAGGAATCCATGGTATAGCGGTATGGATGGAGTACTTAGCCTCGTTTTCATTGTTTCGTTTAGTGATAATTTGGTTAAAGGATGGTTGTGAAATGCTTATGACTTCTCGAGTTATATACTCACTCGGTGTTTTCTTGTCACCCATTTTAGGTCTCTTGGACTCGTCTCTTTTTGTGTGCTCGGAACCGTCATCGAAGTCATCACACCGCAAGCAATCTTTGGTATTGTCTTCTTAGTCGATCTAGGAGAACATTTGGCATGTATAGGCTATTTTGTTTTGTTGAAATTTGGGTTGTAAACTTTAGCCATGCGAAAATGGCCCATATGGTTGGTTGGATTTGGTTCCAAAAACTTATTCATGAGTCTTAAAATCTTAATTTTGATAAGGTGGTCATAATTTGTGATATGAATGATGGATGATTAGTTGGGTCATGGAGGAATTATGAAATAGGCATTGTTTGCCTTAGTAACAGATGCTGACAGCAGCAGTGATGTGAGATTGAAAAATCACTAAAAATAGTAGAAGTAGAATTAAATAGTCAATAAATTATGAAATTGAACCCTGATGAATCTACTTTCATATGGAAGAAACGAAACGGTCATATGAGTCGGATTTTAAGAGATATTCAGGTTTTCGCGAAACAGGGCCAGAACGGTTTCTGGATCCCCTGTTCCGACTTTGAAAATTCAGTATAAATTAACCAGAGAGAATTAGAATTCATGCTCTATATATACAGATTTCTTTGTGAGTCTAGTTTCTTTAGAAACAAACGTCATAAGGGTTGGAGCCCTGTACAGAAAGATATCCAAGACATAATGCGCAAAGGTCAGTGTAGTCGAACCCTGAAACAGGGGTGACTTTAACTAATAAACTGTACTAATTGGCTTGACCAAAAATTCTAAAAATAAATCCATGGATGGATATATGAGTCTAATTTTGGGGAAAATTTGTGGAACTGGTTTTCGAGTTCTGGAACTCGAGATATGATTTTTAAGGTAACAGTGACTAAGTCAGCCAGCTTGTCTGGAAACGTTAAAATGGTCTGTGTGACAAGTGAATTTAGTCTGTGAACCCCTCGTGTCCGACTCCGGCGACGATATCGGGTACGGGGTGTTACAATTTGGACCAGTTTGTAGTTGTGTTTATAGATGACATCTTGACTTATTCACGCGATGAAACTGAACATGCCGAGCACCTGAGATTGGTATTACAGATTTTACGAAACAAGCAGTTATACGCAAAATTCAGTAAATGTGAATTCTGGTTGAGAGAAGTTAGTTTTTTAGGGCATGTGGTATCTGCATCCGGTATCCGAGCTGATCCGAGCAAATTTTCAGCCATACTTGATTGGAAGCCTCCGAGAAATGTTTCTGAAGTTCGGAGCTTCTTGGGACTTGCCGATTACTACAGACGGTTTGTAAAGGGTTTCTCGATGATAGCCACACCAATGACGAAACTACTTCAGAAAGATGTTAAGTTTGATTGGTCAGAAAAATGTCAGAAAAGTTTTGATCAATTGAAAACTTATTTGACTGAAGCTCCAGTGTTAGTGCAGCCCGAATCCGGTAAAGAGTTTGTCATTTACCGTGATACGTCCTTGCTTGGGCTGGGTTGTGTATTGATGCAAGAGGGTCGAGTTGTAGCTTACGCATCGAGGCAATTGAAGCCATATGAGAAAAACTATCTGACCCATGATCTCGAATTAGCTGCCATCATATTCGCTTTGAAAATATGGCGATATTACTTGTTTGGAGAGAGGTGTTATGTATATTCGGATCACAAAAGTCTCAAATATTTGATGACTCAAAGAGATTTGAATCTGCGATGAAGACGTTGGCTTGAGTTGTTGAAAAGGCTAACGTGGTTGCCGATGCTTTAAGTCGCAAGTCACTGTTTACTTTATGAGCGATGAATGTACACCTGTCTGTTTCATCCGATAATATGTTAGTAGAAGAATTAAAGGCTAAACCATTATTGATTCATCAAATACGTGAATCTCAGAAAGTCAACGATGAATTGGTTGCTAAACGAGCTGAATGTGTCTCAAATGTGGAATCAGAGTTTCAAATTGACGACAACGATTATTTAAAGTTCAGAAGTCGATTGTGTGTTCCAAGAAATTCAAAACTTATTTCTGTGATTTTGAGCGAGGCTTATAGTAGCCGAATGTCAGTCCACCCGGGTAGTACGAAAATGAACAACGATCTGAAACGTCAGTTTTGGTGGCCTGGTATGAAACGAGACATTTCTGACTTTGTTTCGAAGTGTTTGATATGTCAACAAGTGAAAGCGGAACATCAAGTGCCTTCGGGATTACTTCAGCTGATCATGATACCCGAATGGAAATGGGATCGAGTCACGATGGATTTTGTATCTAGGTTGCCATTGTCGACAAGCAAGAAAGATGTGATCTGGGTTGTTATTGATAGATTGACAAAGTCGGCTCATTTTTTTCTCGTACGTACGGATTATTCACTTGACAAGCTAGCCGATTTGTATATTTCTCAGATTGTAAGGTTACACGGGGTACCTATTTCTATTGTGTCGGATAGGGATCCGAGATTCACATTGCGATGTTGGAAGAAATTGCAAGAAGCATTGGGTACCAAGTTGCATTTTAGCACTGTTTTTCATCCCCAGACTGATGGTCAATCCGAGAGGATAATTCATATACTCGAGGATATGTTGAGATGTTGCATCCTTGAATTTAGTGGTTCATGGGAATGGTATTTGCCTCTGATTGAATTCGCTTACAACAATAGTTTTCAATCAAGCATTAAGATGGCACCTTACGAGGCTTTGTACGGTCGTAAATGCCGTACACCGTTGTTTTGGACTGAGCTTAGTGAAAGTAAAATCTTCGGGGTTGATTTGATTAAAGATGCTGAGCAGAAAGTAAAAGTGATCCGTGAAAGTCTGAAAGCAACTTCAGATCGTCAGAATTCGTATGCGGATTTAAAACGAAAAGACATTGAATATCAGGTCAGAGACAAAGTGTTTCTTAAAGTTACACCTTGGAAAAAGGTGCTCAGATTTGGCCGTAAGGGCAAATTGAGTCCGAGGTTCATCGGGCCGTATGAAATATCCGAACGAGTTGGGCCGGTCTCATACAAATTGATTTTACCCCCTGAGCTTGAAAAGATTCACAACGTTTTTCATGTTTCGATGCTTCTACGTTATAGATCCGATCCATCGCATATAATTAATCCATTTGAAGTTGAGATTCAATCTGATTTGAGCTATAAAGAGGAACCGGTTCGTATTTTGGCTCGTGAAGTAAAAGAACTACGAAATAAGAAAATCTCATTAGTGAAGGTACAGTGGCTTAAGCATGGGGTTGAAGAAGCTACATGGGAACTTGAAGACTCTATGGAAGATTGATATCCTAACTTATTCATTGGTAAGATTTTTGGGGACAAAAATTCCTTATGTGGGGGAGTGTTGTGACAGCCCTAATTTGACCCTAGTCAGAAAATGGTTTCGGGACCACAAAACCGAGTTATAAAAATAATTAACAGTTATATTCTATGCTTATTATATGTGTAAATGCATTTGTGAAACTCTCATGCTTTGATTTTGTCATTTGTATGTGAAATTTTTAAATAGGACTTATGTGAGACATTTGTGAAATGTGATACGTAAATTTTTAGTTTAGCTAAGTTTAAGCATTCGGCATTGATTATAATATTGGATATGAGAGTGCGAAAGATTAGAAATTATTTTAAGTGAGTTATGACCTTAATATGAGTAAGATAGAATCGGCTATAAATGTGATTGAGTAATTCGGTCATTGTTTGGCATAGGTGAAACCTATGTGCAATTTACTACATTTGGTCATGAAATGGAAATTGAATATGAAGGCTAAGTTTGAGTAGTTAGGGCTGAATGGGGTATATATGATATTAAGGCATGCAATATATATATATGTGTGTATAAATGGTTGTGAATAAAATGAGTAATCAATTAAATTGTGAGAGTCACACATAGGTATATATATATGCCTTATGTATGTACCTTGTGACATAGAGACATTCGGATATACATATATGTATAATATTATATATATAGTTAAATTCGTGTATATGAAAGCATGATAAGTTATGTGAATCTTTGTTTGTGTATGCGAATTAGATATTGATTTAATAAGCATGAAATCGAGTCATGGCATATTTTATAAAACATAATATGCATTGAAGTTATATATGATTGCCAAATGTGACTATTAAAGAATTAAAGTTGAGTAAGTAATTAAACAAATTCATTTGTTTAAATTAAGCTCAAGAGCAAAGAGGAACTAAATCAGATAGGGGAAAGGAGAAAGCAATCGAGTAGCCTATCCGTAACTGTTCAAAATATCCGAGGTAAGTTTTGAGTAATCACCTTTAGTATAAAATTTATGATGCCTTGATATGTGTATATTAGATGAATTATGAACTTTTGAGTCTACTTGAACTAAGTTGTGTGATAAATAATCTAAGTATATGAATTATGGTCGAATGGTCAATACGGGTTAAGCTTGATTAATGAAATGTATATGAGATATTTTTGTATAAATTTTAAACCGAAATGTAATTGATGGTGTTCATATGGAGCTTATATTCGCATGTAGCAAATGACTACTAATGTGACATGTTAAATGAGATGTGTTAATATATGATTAAATATGCATGATACTTGAGGAATGTTATCCGGGCTTAAAGACCCGCAGGCTTCGTGCTGGAATTGTATCCGGGCTTAAAGACCCACAGGCTATATGCTAGAATGTTATCCGGGCTTAAAGTCCCGCAGGCTTCGTGCTGGAATTGTATCCGGGCTTAAAGACCCGCAGGCTATGAGCTAGTATTATACCGGGTTTAAATTCCCGTAAGCTGGTGCTAGAAATTTGTTTCAAGCTCTAAGACTTGATAGGATTGATGCCAGTAAATTAAGTAAGATTATGACATTGAATATCCGCGGGAAAAACCACCGTCGAGTAAGTACTATATATTTAACATTTTAAGGTACGTATTATGTACTCATATGTGAATTGATTTTAAAGTGAATTATTAGTATCATAGAATGATATATATATATATGTGTGTGTGTGTGGATGAATACGGTATCTAAGAATAAGAGAATGACCTATTCGATCCATGTATGTCATTATATGAAAGTATGTGACTTAAAGTAATTGTATAAGTCATATAGTATAATGAAATATGTGCTGGAAATTTCTTGTGTATTCATATATATATATATATATATATATATATATATATTCGGCCAATAGGCTTTATAACTAGTGTACTTGTGTATATTCGGTCAAGTTATTTACTATTAGAATACGAGTTTTGTGATACTTAATGTTCGATTTAAATAACAAGTTTTTAATTGTATGAAATGCTTAAAACTTACTAAGCCTCGAAAGCTTACTCTGTTCCTTATTTCTTTGTTTTATAGATTCTTGATTTTGGCTACCGACTCGGGGATCAACAGTAGTTCACCATACTATCGATCTTTTTGGTATAGTTATATTTTTGGCCTTGATATGGCATGTATAGGTTAGGCCGATGATAGTTATGTTTTGTATTGTAAATATTTTGGCCATATGAAAATGGCATTTATAACTTATAAATCAATATGTATTCAGCTCGATATCTATTTATGTCGATTGGTATTGTGAATGAAAAATTTAATGTTTAGCTCGATAATACCTCTTAGCCTAAAACCGGCGATCAGATTCGGGCTAGGGGTGTTACAAATCTAGTGTAAGTGTTGCTCTTCCAATCGGGTTTCTTTGCTAGGTATCGAATAATGTCCCTTACTCTTTCCAATCAACTGTGGTAGGGAATTAGTATCAGATCTCAGATCTTAACTCATTATCGAATTGCTCCTTAGGTGTTGCGGTTTTGGTAAGTATTCCTCATCCATTGGCTAAGGTTGGCCGAATAGCCATAGTAAGGTAAGGGGACTTGTGTTGGATACGAGTCACCTATTATTCTAGTTTTAATAGTTATGATTGGTGCAGATTTAGGAGTTGATCGTGGTTAGTGAAGGGGTTGTTATACTTATCGCGCAAGGTAAGGTTAAGGTGAGATTCCGGCTTTTGGTAAAGTATTCGATAAGTATGTAAGATTAATCTTTGAGTGATATCGATTGTAGGTTTGGGCTTAGGAGATCGCATCACGCTTGCTTACCAGGTGTATACATGCACTGCACACACATTATGTATCAGCAAAAGCCGAAATGCCGAAAAGCCGAAATACCGAAAAATTGAAATGCCAAAAAGCTGAAAGTTTGGCTACGATAGTCTTACGAGTGCGGGAACACTTTGTAATAGAGAGACCGATAGGTTGCCTGAGACCCACGGGCGATTCCGTGGACTTGGGTTGTGATTTGGCCATATGGGCCAGAATGGGCTAAATGGGCCCGATGGGCTATTGGGCCCATAATAGGCAAAAACTGATATTGATGCTATGTGATAAGAATTTGTATATGAGCATGAATATGAATGTGACTAGGCCTAACGGGCCATATAAATGTGATTTGGGCCTAATGGGCTATATACAGGTGATTTGGGCCTAATGGGCCAGATACAGGTATGTGAAATTGTTTGGGCTTTGTAAGGGGTTTTGGGCCTAGTATATGATATCCACATAAGACTTAATTAATATATTGCAACCGTGGACAGGTCAAAGGGTTAAGGTGTGGCAACGGGTATATGCATGTCTAGGATTGGATCTAGGGAGAGCTTGATACTTAAGCGGTCTCAATGACTTACCTCCTCTTCTCTAGAATTCTACCTGGTGCATAGTATTCACTCATCTGAGCTCTCGGGATTTGTTTATGGGCCAAGGTAAGTGAAATCCATATTTAGGGAAAATTACCAAAATGCCACTAAGGGTGAAAATGACCAAATTACCCCTAGGTGTTAAATGTAAGTTTTATGAATATGACATGCATGTTTGCTGCATACATATGATATTTTGCTTAGGTTGCATAAGGGTTGGGGATTATGGAACGGAGGAAGTATATGAGGATCGCATGGTTGCTTGACAATCATGGATCCGCCAACAGCTTTTAAAGCCCAATATGTAAATAAAGGTAGTTCCGCAACTAGGCTACCATGGTGTGTGGACTGGGTGGGTCTATATTTATATCCCCAAATGGTGTGACGGGGGATGGAGCTGGTGTGTAGCGGATGGATAATTTGGATGGGATTGCATTGCATGATTGATGAATGATGTTTTTTTCTTGAATGCTTGTTTTTGCCGAGGGTTGTACACACTGAGTTTGCAAAACTCACCCCCCCTCTTTTATTTTATTTTCAGGTGATGCTCAGTAGAAGGTTTGATGTTTGGAGGGACTCTAGGTGGCTGGCTAGCAAGATAATTCTGACTTGGTTTTTTTTAAGCATTTAAGTTTTTATTTCTTTTTAAGTGTGTTCAGACCAAATTGTAAAAAGGTTTTCAATTACTACTTGAATTATTATTATTATTTTCATTGTAATTACGAGAAGTTGGTAATTACGAGAAGTTGAACATGGATTTCTTAAATTATAGTATGTTTTCTATGTTTCCGCAACTAAGTTTTTTAAAATATCAAATGATTTAAACAAGGCTTTCATAACTGAAAGGTTTTTCCTTTTTAGTTAATTAGGGTTTTTTTTAAGAAGGGTTTTCAATGAAAACACGGTTTTCGCTAAAACACTTCAATGTAAAACACCAAATTCGGCCATAACGTCTGGGCCGAGTTTGAGGTGTTACAGTAACATACATACATCAATATAGACAAATTACTAAACAAACATACACAAACATAGGAGTGAACTTAGCTTTCTGAACAATCAAACCTAATAGGATAGAGACTTACCTTGGTTGCTACGAACTTGATTCTGAACAAAGACTTGACAATAGAATAATTGATGAGAGAATTTTCATGGAATAAGGGTTGTATTTATAAGCACTAAGTGTCTTAATAATCTTAGGATGCCATACTTGACTTAGGAAATGAGTTACGTGCCTGAAAAGTATCCTAGATACAGAATATCCTAATTTCCTAATTTAAGTCTGACTTGACTTTAATTGGCGAACCCCGGCTCACCAAACTGACTGATGAAACCAACTTGCAATGAATTTGGCGAACCTCTTTACCGCACCATTTGGCATACACTACTTCTTCATATCTCTGAATAACTCCTTACTAATATTCTTTTGGTGAACCCCTAGTTCGTCGAAACATTGGTGAACCCTCACTTACGAGGCCAAAACTTCTAGGAGCTATCTCGGGATGCTACAACTCTCCCCCACTTAAGGCATTTCATCCTTGGAATGTTCTCTTTCAAACAATTAAGGATATTTTTGCTTCATTGGTTCTTCTATTTCTTTAGTAGCTTCGTTGGTCTTATGGTTTAACCACAACACTATGACCAAAGGGATTTTCTTGTTGGCCAATACTTTCACCTCGCGAGCCAAGATTTTCACTGGTTCTTCATCGTATGAAAAAGTAGGTCACACATTAATGTCATCTACTAACACTACATGGGATGGGTCTACTTGATATTTCCTCAACATAGACACATGCAAACATCATGAATTCGATCAAGTTTGTTGGGTAAGTTAAGTTGATATGCTAAGGACCAATTCTTTCTACCATTTCATAAGGACCAATGAATCCCAGACTTAACTTTCCTTTATGCCCAATACTTAGGACTTTCTTCCATGGTGATACCTTAAGAAACACATGCTCACCCACTTGGTACTCAATATCTCGCCATTTCATACCAGCATAGAACCTTTGTCTATCTAAAGCAGCTTTTAACCTCTCACATATCATCTTTACCTTGTCTTCAGTCAAGTGAACCAACTCAGGTCCAACTATTCTCTTCTCATCCAACTCTACCCAACACAGAGGTTCTCAACACCTCCTTCTATACTATGCTTCAAAGGGTGCCATCTAAATGCTTGCTTGGTAACTGTTGTTATATGCGAACTCTACCAAAGGTAAATAATGTTCCCAGCTTTCTGCGAACTCTAAATAACGTTCCCCATTATTTTGGACTGAACTTAGTGAAAGTAAAATTTTTGGGGTTGATTTGATTAAGAATGCTGAGCAGAAAGTTCGAGTAATTCGTGAAAGTTTGAAAGCCGCTTCGGATCGTCAAAAGTCGTATGCGGATTTGAAAAGAAAAGACATTGAATATCAGGTTGGAGACAAAGTATTTCTCAAAGTTTCACCCTAGAAGAAGGTGCTTAGATTCGGTCGTAAGGGCAAATTGAGTCCGAGGTTCATCGGTCTGTATGAAGTATCCGAACGAGTTAGACCAGTCGCATACCGATTAATTTTGCCCCCTGAGCTCGAAAGGATTCACAACGTTTTTCATGTCTCAATGCTTCGACGATATAGGTCCGATCCATCGCACGTAATCACTCCATCTGAGATCGAGATTCAGCCTAATTTGAGTTATGAAGAAGAGCCGATTCGCATTTTGATGCGTGAAGTAAAAGATTTGCGAAATAAGAAAATCCCATTAGTAAAGGTGTTGTGGCATAAACACGGAATTGAAGAAGCCACTTGGGAACTTGAGGACTTTATGAAGGATCGTTATCCGAACTTATTCACTGGTAAGATTTTTCGGGGACGAAAATTCCTTATGTGGGGGAGAGTTGTAACAGCCCTAATTTGACCCTAGTCAGAATGTGGTTTCGAGACCACAAAACCGAGTCATAAAATTTAGTTAAAATTTTATTTGCATACCTTATATGTGTGGTAGTACTTGTATAAAAATTTGATGTTTTAATTTTATCTTAGGAATGTGAATCTTGCTCGAAAGGATTTAGTTGAGAGACTTAGAAAATTTGATAGGTAAATAAGTGAGGACCAAATAGTATTGAAATATGAAAAGTTGGGTTTGCATGTCAAAATGCCCCAAACTATGTTGAGTGGCCGGCCAAGCATGGCTTCATTCTTCCAAGATTATGTTGTTATTATTATTTAATATTGGTAAGCAATTAAAATAGAGGAAAAAATAAAGATTAATAATAAGAAAATGAACAAAAAAAAAGGGTGTTCATCCTTGCTACCCTTTAGCCGAAAAACCAAGTGAAAGAAAAAGAGAAAAGCTTTGGAGAAGTCGGCCATACTAGTATCTAAGTTGAGGTATGTTGAAGTTATTCCTTTAAATTCATGTATATTTTGGTTGTTAGTTTGAATTCTATCTATCCCATGGTTGGATTTGGGGTTGTTGGAGAGTTGGAATTTGACAAGAAGCTTAAAATTTTAGTTGATACCTTGATGCTATTAACATGTTAGTTGTATGGATGAACTAAGTTGCTTGTTATGTTAGCATGAAAGTGAAGATGTTAAGTCATTTTGTTGGAGGTGCCAAGTTGGGACTAAGAAGGGATGAGTATTTGGCTAACATAGTTGAAAGGGATGTTGCCGATTTTAGAATTTGATTATGGGAGTGGCTATAATGGGCATAAAGATGTTGAACTTAAGAAATGTAGCAACATGCAAATTTATATGATATCACAAATGGAGGTGAAGCTATGCTAGATTGGGAAAAAGTTGATCAAGTGTGCATGAGAAGAATTTAGGTGTTTAGATGATGTTATAGATGACACTATACATGTATATATATATTCGCCATCAAAGTGAGTATGTAGGTGATGTTGAGTCAAATTTTGGTGCACATTCGGTATGTATATATATATATAAGTATGCCCATTCGTGATGTTACCTTTAATCATGTATATAATCGACTAAATGGGTAATTAGTAAGAGGGTTGCGAATATACAAATATACATATGCATGTGTAATTGAATTATAAATGTATAGCAAGATGATTAAACTAGTTTATTTATTTATTAAGCCCGAGAAGTTAAAGAAGGGAAACAAGCAAGGGCAAAGCCAAGGACATCGAGTAGCCGGTCGAAACCGTTATACTCAACGCAAGGTAAGTCCTTAAGCACTTTTGTGAGAACTCCTTGGATAGATATTTCTGAGTGATTCTCCTACTTATTAATATGACCATATGTACAATTTGAATTTAGTAAATTGCTTTACCATGATGAATCGACATAGGGCACAATGTGTGCAAAATTATGTGGCACTATGTGTGCCGATTGGGAGGTTGAAGCATGAGGGAATCTCAAATGCACTATGTGTGCGATTTACTATGGCACTATGTGTGCGATTTACTATAGCACTATGTGTGCGATTTACTATGGCACTATGTGTGCGAACATAATAAGCACTATGTGTGCAACGTTTGGTTGTTGGTATAAATTGTGATGAATGAGGTAAGTGATTGAGCTATTAACTAAATATCGAATTTTTTGGTTGTGCGGTGTATGCATAAATTTATCTAGTTCATCGTTGTTCCAAACTTGAGGAAATGGGTCTACATTGATTGGGCTGACTTGGCATTGATTTAATTGAAGGACTTGGCATGAGAATGAACCAAAATTTTAAGAAATTGTAGCATAGTTGTTATGATTTGGAAAAAAATGATTTTGTGTTATTTGTTTTTCACTTATGATTATTATTGTTGGACGGTAGAGTAGTGCTTATGACTTCATCGAGTTATGTACTCATTTGGTGTGCTTGTTTGTTGCTTATCTAGGTTCTTGATCCATTTTGGTGTGCTCGGGACCATCGTCAAAGTCATCACACCGGCTAGCAACTTTGGTACTTTCTTCTTAGTGGGTCTAGGAGAACATTTTGGCATGTATAGGCTAATATGTTTTGTTGAAAATTTGGTATGTAAACTTTTAGCCATGCGAAAATGGCTTGTATACACTTTGGCATGGTATCATAATCATTTTGTATGTTGTTCATTAAGAGATGTGGAAATGTTTGGAATCGATTAGCCCTTGGAATGGTTAATCGTGATCATCTTTTGTGCCATGTATGCTAAAAGGGCTAGTTGAATCAAGGAAATTATGAAGTAGGTAAAATCTACCTTAAGGACAGAGGTTGACAGCTGCAGTGATGTGGATGTGAAAAATCACTAAAAATAGTAGGAATGGAATTAAATAGTGAATAAATCATGTAAATGAACCTTGATCAATCTACTTTCATATGGAAGAAACGAAACGGTCATATGAGTTGTATGTTAAGAGATATTTAGGTTTTTGTGTAACAGGGCCAGAACGGTTTCTGGATTCCCTGTTCTGACTTTGGAAATTAATTGTAAATTAACCAGAGATAATTAGGAGTCATGCCATATATGTATAGATTCCTCTTTGGGTCTAGTTTCTATAGAAACAAACGGAATCAGTATTGAAGCCCTGTACAGGGAGATATCCAGGTCGTAATGCACGAAGGTCAGTGTAGTCGCACCCTGTAACAGTGGAGACTTTAACTAATAAACTGTACTAATTGGCCTGACCAAAAATTCTATAAAAAAATTTGTAGATGCATATATGAGTCTAGTTTCAGGGAAAAATTACGAAACTGGTTTTTGAGTTTTGGAACTCAAGATATGATTTTTAAAGTGATAGTGACACAGTTAGCCAACTGCCTGGAAAATTTTTAAAATGGACTGCGAAAGTGAATGGTTTAAGCCGTTAACCCCTCGTGTCCGACTCCGGCAGCGGACTCGGGTACGGGGTGTTACAATTTTATTGGTATCAGAGCTATGGTTTAGTCGGTTCTAGGACTACCATAGCACGTATGAGTCTAGCTATACATGCCGTAATGTTAATGTTCAAATGTGTGATGACTTCTGACGGTTAAATTTTTTTTTTATTAGTAAATGGATCCCGATGTAGAGAGAACCTTGGCGGATGACGTTGAAAGTGTAGCGGCTGCTCCTACACAAGGGACGCCGCCTGTTGAACCTCAGTCATCTGCGAATAATCAAGGTGAGGGGGCTAAACAAGCCTTCTTTACCATGATGAATGAGTGGGTCGCGCAATATGCCCGAACCAATCCGGCTGTCCAACAATTTCCGAATTTGAATAATCCACCCCAAGAGCCCGTAATGCCATCAGTTACCGATCCTGTGAGGTTGAGTAAGCCACCTGTAGACTTGATTAGGAAGCGCGGGGCTGAGGAGTTCAGGGCCATAGTTACTGATGATGCCGAAAGAGCCGAGTTCTGGCTCGATAACACCATTCGGGTGTTTGATGAATTGTCATGCACACTGTGACATCCCAAAATTGACCCTAGTCGGGATGTGGTTTCGGGACCACAAAACTGAGGCATAAAAATAATTTATAATTTATTTTGATGCCTATAATATGTGTTAATTCATGTGTGACATTTTTGATGTTTCGATTTAGAGTTATAAATGTGAATTTCACTAGAAAGGGCCTAGTAGTAAACATTGAAAGTATGATGGGGAAATGTGGGGTGACTAGTTGATAATACATGCAAAAATAAGGGATTTGCATGTCAAATTCCCCCCCCTAACATGAAGTGGCCGGCCATGACAAGGAATCATGGGCTAAACATGTCATGAAACATGTTTTGTTGGTGCACTAGGGAGAAACAATAAACAAATGAGTATGGGTAATAAAGAAAGAAAAAAATGTGTGTGTGTGAGTGAAACCCCCCTTGCCGTGCATTGTGAAAGAGAAAAGAAAAATTTTGTTCATCCATTTTCTCTTCTTTGGCGAAAATACTAAGGAAAAAGGGAGGATTTTTGCTTCATGCTTGGTTTAGAAGAGAACTAGAAGGGGATTTGGCTATACTTGCATCAAGATTAAGCTCAAGAAGCTAGAGGTGGAGAATCAAGCAAAGGCAAAGGAAAGATAATCGAGTAGTCAATTGGAAATCGTTTCATCCAATATAAGGTAAGTCATTAAGCATATATTTGGTGTTGATGTAAATGACCATAATATATACACAATTGTGTTTAAATGAATTGACGTGTAAATGGAAATGTATGTGTATGGAATGATGCCATTGTTGAATGTATAAAGGCAGCAAAATGCATAAGGTATTGGTCTCGGCACTAAGTGTGCGGGTATAAATGGACACGGTGACAAGATTGGCACTAAGTGTGCGGGTTTAAAATTGTACAGCACTAAGTGTGCGAGTTTGATTATATAGCACTAAGTGTGCGAGCTGAAAATTATATAGCACTAAGTGTGCGAGCTGAAAATATATAGCACTAAGTGTGCGGATTCACTATATGCTCTTGTATTACAATTGGCACTGAGTGTGCGACATTATCGAGTTAATCCGGACAGCGGATCGGGTAAGTACCTCGAGCTCATGATGAATAGAGAATACATTCATGCTTGGGGTTGAATTGGTAAGCCTTAAATCTATGTGATGATTGAAATTGTATGGTTGTGCTGGAAAATGAGTTAATGTGTAAAAATGCTTGATTATCTTGTTGTGTAGAATATGAAATGTGGATGTATGACTTGAGTGCGAGATCGGACCGAAAGGTCCGAGGTATTATGGTATAGATTCGATATGGATGAGTACCTAGCCTCGTTTGCTGTACATGTTGTAGTGATCGTATGTCGATGGATTGATGAATGCTTATGACTTCTGAGTTGTAAACTCACTCGGTGTTTTTTTTCTTGTCACCCATTTTAGGTCTCTCGGATTCGTATTGCTTGTGTGATCGGGACCGTCGTTGAAGTCATCACACCGCTGAAATCTTGTGGTATTGTTTTCGTTGTTGAAGAACATTTGGCATGTATAGGCTATTATATTTTGTCGAATTGTGGGTTGTAAACTTTAAGCCATGTGAAAATGGCCTATGTGGTCGTCGAGTGGGATGCTAGAACCTATAGCCACGAGTCTTAGAAACTCTAATTTTGATAAGGTGGCCACAATTTGTGTCATGTATGATGGATGATTAAGGCCAAGGAAAGATTCATGAAATTGGCATAGTCTACTGCAGTAACTGTTGCGGACAGCAGCAGTGAGATGAGATTGAAAAATCACTAAAAATAGTAGAAGTAGAATTAAATAGTGGGTAAATTATGAAATTGAACCTTGATGAATCTATTTTCATATGGATGAAACGAAACGACCATATGAGCAGTATACTGAGAAATATTAAAGTTCTCGTGAGACAGGGCCAGAACGGTTTCTGGGTCCCCTGACGCGACTTTGAAAATTTACCATAAATTATCCAGAAAGAATTAGGAGTCATGCCTTATATGTACAGATTCCATTTTGAGTCTAGTTTCATTAGAAACAAACGTCACCAGTATTAAAGCCCTGTACAGAGAGATATTCAAGTTGTAACACGCAAAGGTCAGAGCAGTCGATCCCTGTAACATGGGTGATTTTAACTAATAAACTGTACCAATTGGCCCGACCAAAAATTCTAGAAATAAATTCATGGATGGGTATGTGAGTCTAAATTCAGGTAAAATTTACGAAACCAGTTTCCGAGTTTTGAAACTCGAGATATGATTTTTAAGGCGATGGTGACGCAGTTTTCCAGCCTGACTGGAAATGACAAATTGGTTGGTACCTTGAGAGGATTTGGCCGTTAACCTCTCGTGTCCGACACCGGCGACGGTCACGAGTTAGGGGTGTTACACACACCCGATGAATGTCTGAAGTGTGCTATATCCTTGTTGCGGGACTCAGCCTACTGTTGGTGGAGGACCTTGATTTCCATAGTCCCAAATGAACGAGTTACTTGGGATTTCTTTCAAACGGAGTTTCGAAAGAAGTATATTAGTCAACGGTTCATCGATCAAAAACGTAAGGAATTCTTGGAACTCAAGCAAGGTCGTATGACAGTATCTGAATACGAACATGAGTTCGTAAGACTCAGTCGGTATGCCTGGGAGTGTGTGGCCGATGAGGTTGCTATGTGCAAAAGATTTGAAGAAGGATTGAATGAAGATTTAAAGCTACTAGTGGGTATTTTGGAGATAAAGGAGTTCGTAACACTAGTCGAACGAGCCTGCAAGGCGGAAGAACTTGGAAAGGAGAAGAAGAAGGCTGAATTTGAAGCTAGAGACTATCGTAAAAGATCGACGAGTAAAGCTCGTTCTCGGTGTAAAGAAGTTCGGGGAGGACACTAGTAAGTCGAGGACAATCAGGAATTTCCATCGAGCACGACCGTCAGCAGACTCCGAGCTACTTGGTAGCTAGTGTGGGCAATAATCGTCAAGAGAAACCTGAATGCCCCCAATGTGGAAGACGACACCTAGGTGAATGTTGGGGTAAGTCTACTAACGAGCACATTACGGATGCGGTTCGAAAGACCATTTCATTAGAGATTGCACGAGCTTGATGAGAAGAATAAGATGCAAGGTGTAAGACCTAGTGGAGTGACAACTAGAGGTAGACCACCGAGAATTTTAGGAGGTAGGGCGGTAGTCGAGAGGGCCTCGATACGGTTGTTCGAGCCGAGACACGTACTCCTGCTAGAGCATATGCCATTCGCGCACGAGAGGAGGCATCCTCCCCTGACGTCATCACTGGTACTTTCACTCTCTTTGATACTAATGTGATTGCACTGATTGACCCTGGCTTTACTCATTCATATGTATGTGAAACCTTAGCATCCAGCAAGACTCTACCTGTTGAGTCTACTGAGTTCGTGATTCGAGTGTCAAACCCTTTGGGTCAATTGTTGATAAAGTGTGTAAGAGATGCCCTCTAATAATCCGATAATCCTGTTTTTCGGCCGATTTGATGCTTTTACCGTTTGACGAATTTGATGTCATTCTTGGTATGGATTGGTTGACCGTACATGATGCAAGGGTGAACGCAAAAGAAAAACCATCGATTTGAGGAGTGCACATGATGAGGTAGTCCGAGTTGAGTCTACCGATTTGAAGGGGTGCCAGCGATAATATCTTCAATGACCGCCGAGATATGTGAAAAGGGGTGTGAAACATACCTTGCGTATGTATTTGATAGCAAAGAGATGGAAAGGAAACTTGAATCAGTACCAGTGGTTTGTGAGTATTCAGATGTTTTTCTTGAAGAGTTACCGGGGTTGCCACCGGTTCGAGAGGTGGAATTCGGCATCGAGGTTGTACCTGGTACCACGCCAATCTCAATAGCCCGTGTCGTATGGCATTAACGAATTAAAGGAATTGAAAGTTCAATTGCAAGAATTGATGGATGAGGTTTCGCTCGACCGAGTTTTTCTCCATGGGGCGCACCCGTATTGTTTGTGAAAAGAAGGATGGAACCATGAGATTGTGCATCGACTATCGCCGCTGAATAAAGTGACCATAAAGAATAAATATCCGCTGCCACGTATTGATGATTTGTTTGATCAATTAAACGGAGCCTCAGATTTTCCAAGATAGATTTGAGATCCGGTTATTATCGCTGAGGGTTCGAGACTGGACATACCCAAAACCGCTTTTAGAACGAGGTACGGTCACTACGAATTCTTAGTGATGCCGTTTGGGCTCACTAATGCCCTACAGATTTATGGATTTAATGAATCGAGTATTCGTGCCATACTTGGATCGATTTGTGGTTGTGTTTATTGATGATATTTTAGTTTACTCCCAAGATGAAGCCGAACACGCGAGCATTTGAAGGTAGTATTACAGATTTTGCGAGACAAGCAGTTATACGCAAAAT